>NC_066581.1:295700535-296310535 GCF_024323335.1 Lathyrus oleraceus | reverse complement strand
AGCTTACCTCCGGCTATATATTTGATGAAGAGATGACATTAACCAACTACGATCCTTTTCTTGGTTCCCTGCCTTAAAACTGGAATGCAAACCATCTGTTGTAGCACTGGTCTCATTATTATAGTTATCAACTATAAAATTTATCCTCCTACTGGTTACCTATAACAAGAGCATAGTGCTTCGTATGAGCGAAATTATCATACTATGACAAGAAAACTGTTGAAACAATTGATTTGGGAAGGGGATACAGAGAGAATAGAGAGTAAACAGAATATGACATTAAATGTATATGGTGTATTATAATGCACTGTAAAACAGTAAAACTGTGGAAAAATAATCTTTTCCAGGGTTGGATTGGGATTCCTTGTGATATGAAATTGAATCCTGATATCCATGATTATTTCATTCCTTATTTCCTGGTTTATAGTTGAACGATTCATGGTTTATTTTCTGGTTGGAAAAAAAAAGCTGTGAAACTATTTTCAAACTTTGTTTCCATTAAACCAGACAGTGGTTCAGTTTATATTTAAAATAAAACCCTTAATCAAAATTAAACAAGAGAAAAAATAACTCCTGAAGATAAGATCAAATCAATAAAAATTCTACGTCATTCTCAAAAATATATTATTGCTAAATAGCATAAACTGTCCTCATGGAGTGTGCATCATGCTCTGCCTCAAAGGTATTTTTTGGATATTCTAACTTTTAGAATATATGTGCAATACATCTTTCCCACAATAGAAACATTAAGTGCAAAATTCTTCATGCTTTATAAATTTTCTTATATGTCAACGCAACCTCAGTAGGTCACATAATCACATTTTCTCAAAAGGCTATGAAATGCAAAAGATATATGCCGATAAAGTGCACACAATCTACAACTCACATAAGCAGTATCAACATGATAGTTTCCGAATCAATGGAGGCATTCACATTCATAACTCAATACAAGTTAGTCAAAATTATAATAATTTTAAAAATAGACCTGTAAAACTTACTTGGAAGATTCCCCGAATGACTTTAAGTGGTCGGACCATAGATGTTGGTAGCTCGAGAACAATTCTTTCATCAAGTTCGCTAGGAACATACCCAGGTGCGATGGCTGAAGAGCTCTGATCGTGTTCATCAGTTGCAAGTTGAGAACCACTGGATTCCAAAGATGCCCGAACAGATTGCTCTGCTGATTCAGAAAGTCTAGGCTGATTGTCTCCTTCATTTTGAATTTCATCAGTCCTAGCAACCAAATTCTCAGCATCCACCTGTTCTTCATCTTCATTGACTGCCTCCAATGAGATTGCTTCGGCAGACAAAACTGGAGTGCTCTGGTCATTTTTCTCTCCCGAGTATTCCTCATAATCAGCCGCAGAACCTAAATGATCAGATCCTCGATAATTCCTCCTCAAACATCTTCTCATCCTGGAAGAACTTTCCATTAAATCTAGTTTCCAAAAAACCTACAAAAAAAAAAATATAATAATAAGTATAATAAAGTGAACTCAAGTACTTTGTCGCATGATTAAATTTTAGTATGAGTAATAGCTGGCCAGATAACATATCCTCCAATTATAGGCAAAAACAAAAGAAAAAGAAAAACAAGCATCAGATAAATTGAACAGTCAAAAAATTTAGCAAAACCAAAAGTCCCATACAAAAAGCTGTTTTTTCTGTCTTAACCCTCTGGTTTATTCCAAGAATAAACATGAAACAACAGCAAGCAACTAAAGGCACATTTCCTTGAAGACACGTTCTAGTTATAAGAATTTGAGATTTGTAATGTGAATATCAAAACATACCTGAGGCGGGCTGTATAAATTATCTGCAAAAGGCCCAAAAAGACTTCTCATCTCAATTAATTGGTGAATAAGTTTGCGCCATGCATGGACTCCAGTCCTGATTCGATGACGAGTAACTATATCCACATAAGCGCGCCTGTCAACCTGGCAAACATGTAATATTTAACAAGCAGCTTCTCAATAAATCTGCGTGTCATGGAAAAAATTAGCAAACAAACCTCAGACCGTTGCATATTTCTTGCTAGTGCAAAACTGGCTACAAGAACAGCAATATATTTGTATGAAAAAGCATTAAAATCTTTCCCATACACCGACTTTGTACCAACTGGCTGCAAACATTCCATCCAGGCAACTCCCATTGCTTCAGAAATATTCCACCTCTTGACCCGCTCCATATCACTAGCACTCCTTCGTTGTGCAGATGTAGCCATTGCAACAGCACTAAGACCTCTTCCAGAGCCAATTTTTGCAAATCGCTGAAGATCACGAGCAGCTGCCAAAGCAGCAGCTTTTGCAGCTGCTTTATCCTTGGGAAGAGGTGGTGTTTTGTTAGAGACCTCCGAAGAACTTTGAAAGCTTGAAAACGTCTGAAGCCTAGTCTGTTTGCGTTCGAGCAGTGAGGTGTCACGCCTAAAATGGGTAGGTGTTGCAGGAGCTTGGCTTTCGCCACCTGACGCACCAGCTGCAATCATAGCCAGTGCCATTGCAGCAGGTGGAGATGCAAAAGCAGCAGCCCAGGCAGGAGATATCATTGCGAGAGCAGCCTGAAGAAAATAGCAACTATCAATTCAACATCTAAAACAATGCAGCAAGATCATGCCAATGAATCATGTGTGAAGCGCGCACTGTGTATGTTGTATTAGAATCAGAAAGCATAGAGAAAAGGGAATACTTTGGCTATAAAAACAAAGCAAAAAAAATTATCGAAACAGGTCTAATAAGATTAATCAGCATTAAAGCTGTCTAATTTATTTGAATCTGAGAAGTACTGATCCTCTGAAATAACCCATATTTTTTGGGGTACTTTTTTCTCTTTTCTTAATAAACTTATGGTGTGTTAAACTTAAAAGTTATAGGTAGTAGTTGGGGTGCCAACTTGAATTGCAGTCTTTTTTGTGATGCCTACACATGCCATTTTGCATTCAAACAATTATTTTCTTTTCCAATCGAGAGTCTAATGGTTTGGTAATAAGAAGGTAAACAAGAAGGAAATCAATACATTGTGCCAATGTTTATTTGTAAGGGACTTTATTTGTGTTGTAAAGGAATATCATGGCTTTCAAGGGTGTGATTATTGCCTTTAAATTTGCTTTGGATAGAGTTATAAGTATGCCTTCTCTTAGGTCTTTCCACATGGATTACTTCAGGTGATCAATACTTCCCATATGCAAAGAAATTAGACAACTCATGACACCCATTGATCTTATTGGACCTACGATCAACTTTATTAGAACCAAAAATCTGGAAGAGCAAGTCAAAGGAAGTAGAAGGAAATAAAGTTAAACGAAAGAGAGTAGAAAATGAGATGATTTAATAGTTGTTTCAAAAAATAAAAGGGAAGGGAAGGGAAAAAATATGTAAGTGTTCCCTTTCCTTGTTCAATTGGGTAAAAGTTGGAGGAAAGGAAAAAAAAGAATATTTTTGAAATGACAAAAGTATCCATCAGTAAAAATGAAAAGTGGTAAAGAGAGTAAATTTAATATTTTTTATATACAATATTACTATAAATAATACGTAAAGAAAATTTATTATAAATTTAAAAAAACATTGTCTTAACTAAACAATGTGTTAAAAGTGAATGTGAAGGTATTGGCATAAAACTGAGTCAAACCCTTCTTATTACATTTGTTTTAATGTGTGTATTTATAGGAATGGACAGGAAAGTACCTCAATCGGCAAGGAATCAGCAGCTAATGCACGGTCATCGGCGACAAGAGGATTCAAACCATCAGCAGTAGCAAGCTCATGGATGTTAGCCAAAAGGGGGCGCCACCTCCTTAAGACAGCAACAAATGGTGGTAATATAGCCTCAAGGTACTGTTTGCGAAGAGGCTTTTGATCTCTGCTAACAGCATGGTATACCTGACAGAGGATTACTACCGGTAACTACATTGTTGTATACAAAAAGAAGACAAATCAGAAAGAATGAGAATGGACAAGATGAAAACACAAACCTCAGCATATAGCACACAAGATGCAACCAAGACTCTTTGCCTCTTTGAATCAGAAATTGGCATGTTGAGAACAGGTGAGAGAACACTGTTTAAATATATTAAAAAAATTAAACAATACAAAGATTGACCCATCTAGAATACATCAGATAATGAAAATAAAAAAGGGAAGTAACCATTAACATTTTTCTATAATATTATGTCTTGATAATAGATTTCTCAGACTCCCAAGAAACCCATTCTCCAGCCCTGCCGAGAGATGATCCTAATCATCGTCCTAATCCGGGTAAGTCTTCTTCTATGCCTAAGAGTTGTGGTAAGTCTTCTTCTATTCCTAACAATCTTAATTAAGATTTAGATGTACATATAGCAACTAGGAAACCTTTTAGATCATGTACCAAGCATCCTATGCCTAAATATTTGTCATACTCAAATTTGGCTTTCTTCATTTGCTGGATTTACCTCTCAAATGTCTGATGTAGAAATTTCAAAAAAATGTACAGAGGGCTCTATAAGTTTGGAGGAAGTTGTTCTGAAGGTGATGTGAGCTCAAAGAATAAAACTTTTAGTCACGACTTTACGTATAGAAAAGAATACAGTGAACTGTAAGTGAGCATTTACAGTAAAGGTACAAGGCACATTTGAAAGGAACGAGGCAGGCTGTGTTAGAAATAGTTTACTTTATTATTGTTATTTTTAATATTATAGTAATTCATGTTTGGATCTTTAGTAAGGCCCGTCTGGTCAGAATACTCTATTTAAAGAGATTAGTGTTTTATACTATCTCCATTCCTTTATATAAGAGAATTCAATTTTTAGGTTGATTGAATAACCAATGTATTTGATCGGTTTATAGACTAAATACATTGATTATTCAATGAATTTAAAAAGTGAGTTGTCACTTACATAAAGGAACGGAGATAGTATTCATTATCACAAGTAATATTCAGATTTAACATTGTATCATGAACTCTCATTCGAGAGGGTTTAGCTTCCGAAAAAAAAAAACTCTAGCCACCTTAATTGCAGTTTTTTTTCAAAACCCTAGTCAGCTTAATTGCGGTTCTTTTTCCAAAACCTTAGCCGCCTTAATTGCAGTCTATTTATTGTTACCTTCATTGCATAGTCACCTTTAACAAAGCTTAGGTACTATTCACCCATGTGCATTGTTGATACAACTGCATCTATCCTCGTCCACTTTTTAATCTCACACCCCACACCAACGTCGGTGTCTTGAAAAAAACGGCCAGACCCCAGAATTTCGCCGCCGGAAGATCCGCCACTCTCCGGAAGCCGGAAAAAACTTTCAAAAAAAAAAGTTTTCCCCTTCTTTTTCTTCATGGCTGGTGTTAAAAATGAAACAGATGATTACATGTTTGAATCAGAATTACCAAACATTCCTCCGGTCTCAACTCATGAAAGCAACCTTGAAAGATAAAGGGAATGCAGGACACCTAACAGACAAGCCTCCCGAAAAGACAGATCCAAGTTTCAGAAATGGGATACAGAAGATTCGGCCATCATTGCATGGTTCTGGAGTTCAATGATTCTAGAAATCAGTGACACTTGCATGTTCCTAAGTACGGAAAAGGAGATTTGGAAAGCATTAGAAGAGACGTATACTAAAGCCAAAGATGCTGCCCAAATATATGATGTGAAGGTGAAAACACTGGCAGCTAAACAGTGAAACAAAACAGTTACAGAATATGCTAATCATCTCAAAGCCATGTGGTTGGAGTTAAAACCACTGCAGCGTTATCAAAACCAAGTGTACATAAGATTCAACAACACTTAAGTACATTGAGCAAGATAGAATCTATGGTTTTCTGGTGGGACTCAACTGTGACTTTGACCAAGTTAGAATACAAATTCTTGACAAAGAAAAAGTACTAAACATTAATGAGGTAGTGGCTATAGTGAGGATTGGAGAAAGTAGAAGGGGTTAATGCTGACAACACCACTTGTGGAAAGCTCAGCAATGCCAGCTGAGAAGAATTCGTCCATGATGGTTGATTAGAAGAAATGGGGAGGAACCTATGTTGAGAAGAAGCCTCATCGTACTCGAGAAAAATGTTGGAAATTGAATGGAAACCCCCCTAATAAAAGAGTGGGAACAAAAGGGAGACTTGTCAAAAAAGGGCGGACGTGCACACGTGGGAGGAAGTAATGGTGGAGACGAGGGCAACTTAACATAAGTAGAAAATATGAAATCTCTCCTAAGTAAGTTGGAGAAACTCAATGATACTTGTGCTCTAACACATCCAGGTACGTTTCTATTTCCTTTCTATTTTCTTTTTCTTTTGGGGATTAATCAAGTCAAGTCCAAATCCTAAGATAGTATCAAAACCTACCCTAGATTTGTTATTGGGCCACCCATATTTGTTCATACTCCAAATGTTGAGTCACGCGCGTGAATGCATGTGTTAGATCTCACATCGGCTAGAGATGGCCAAAGTATTACTTATAAAGCTTGGGCAATTCCCACCCAATGAGCTAGCTTTTGGGATTGAGTTAAACCTAAGTCAAATTCTAAGACATATTTTTCCAAGAAAATGTATGTAATTATGTTGTATGCAGGATTTTTTTATTATTTTTGCTACAAACTCCCTTTATAGGAAACATGTTCAGAATTAGAGAATATTACTAGTCTTTCTTCCTGGAAATTGAAAAGCCCTTTTTCTTGGAGAAGCACTTTGGATTTACCTTACCAAGAGGAGCACTCTCGAATTACCTTTTATACATTAGTAATATTAGTTTTTTTTTGCTGTCCTCCTTGTTTTGGTCCTACGAACTGAGTTGTAAGATATGTCTTACTTGAATCATGTTTCTGAATTATTTGCAGTAAAACTAGTACAAGACTACATTATAGGAGAGAAACAAGCATATGATTTTAGATTGAAGGGATTGTTCTACCTCCATAAAAGTGCTGATCGCGGTTTTCTTCCTTCAGATGCTGCATCCTCAATACTTGTATTTCTCATCAGCATATAATCTTCACCATCATCATCTTCCCTCATCGATAGAAGAACCATTCTAAGCATGCATAAGAATGGTTGGTCACTGTCTAATAGCTGGTACAATGCAGCCATAGCTCCCATTCCGGTACCTGATCCTCCACCTATACCAAGACCACCACCGAGTCCAGACTCATCTAGCAATAATGCTTGGAGCATTGCCACAGACTTCCTCACCAAGGGAAGCTCAATCCAGTTTCCATTGCCATCTTTCTCCAAAGTTGACTTCCAAAAATCCCATCCACTGCCTCCACCACCAAATGCAGCTGGATTATGTGGAAGACCAACACCATACCATAAACGGCTCCGATATTTCCAGCCATCAGCTAAATCCTTTGCACAGGACCCGTGTGACACAAAAGCACAAGATACAGATTCATAAGGCTCAGCTGCAGCTGCAGCCGTAATCCTTTCCATCAATGATGTAGGGATCTGACCACTTTCATCAGCCATTGAAGAAAGGGCCTTCAAAAACCATGAAAGTATGAGTTTCACCAATATAAAAATATATAGGACAAAAATGATATGAGGATTAATAGACAAATCAAATCGATGAGAATGCAAATGCAATGGCATTAAGTAAAAAAAGTTGGCACATATTTTCTTAAATCTGAAAGACAAACACAAAAGTTAGAGATAAGAAGTATCAAGCAGGGAGAGTTAAAAACAAAAGATATTTGGAGAATAGATCAGTATCTTACTGCATAAATTTAATAATGGATGCAATACTGGAGATGAACAAATATCAAAACAAAATACTTCTCTATTTATGACATGTAGCATGCATGTGTAGTTTTAGATTACTATAAGCATACATCTAGAGGGATTGCCTCTGAGCCACTGGATAGTGATCTTCGTTTGTCTGTGACTTCAATTGACTCGTCTATTGTTGACAATGAAATTCTGTGATCACTTATTGGGTACAAAGTAGAAAGGGGCGATGGAGATATATCTGCATTACGTGAAGAAGATTGTTTGCTCTGCAACCGCAAATGGTCTTCAACAAGCATAAGTATCACAATGGCATTCTCTACTAAGGCCACAGACAACTGGGCAGCATTATCAGCTTCAGCCTTAGCATCTACTGGGGATAGGCCCTCAGCTGCAACACCAGCTGCAGCCGCAGCAATAATTTGAGTCTGCAGCAAGGGAAAGCTGTATGTGAATGTCATTACTGTTTTTTCTTCCACTCTTAGCAAAAAAGAGAAACATAGATAATTGCACTTATTTATAGTTTTAGCATATGATTTTGATAATCGTTGCGATTTTGTTTCCGAAGTATGATAGACATTCCCAAATAAAATTAATGTGGGGGAGGAGTAACAATAGCAGAAAGAATATCATTACCAAGGCATGGCATATCTTGCACAAAACTTCTTATTAGGAAAAACTGTAACAATAGAAAACAATATTTACCTGAACCTGCAATTCTCTGGCGGCAAAGTCCAACAAGCCCTCTAAGAGTCTTCTTTTAAATATAGGCAACGATTCTTCACGTCTTTAGAGAAATTGACCCAAAAATAATGATTATATAAATAAAATGAAACCAAAATTTGTAAACTGTTGCTAGAAACTTTGAATCAAAACAAAAGAGTAATATAGAAATATAAAAGAATTTATAGAACTCTTTTTCAAAATTCTTCATAATCTGTTCAACAAACATAGACTGAGATTATTGCTCTAAATGTTATCTTTTGAGTATGTCTCAGTCATAATTGTCCTCTTTGAATTACCATCAACAAATGTGAAACATATACCCGCAGCTTTTTCATATTGCCTCATCAAGTTTACAAGTTTCACCAACTTTTTTATTAAATTCCAAAACTTAGCAAAAGCTGATTCAGTCAAACTCAAATGGAACATACAAATTTTCCTTTTATATTTTTCCTTGGCTTTTACTTTTATAATCTAGAACTTATGATGGTCGAGCAACTGTGTATACTTTTCCACATTACTACTACAAAATTTAGAGAAAAGGAGCTAACTTCAAAATTTGTGATAATGTCAAAACTATGCTGCAAAGTTATGGAGGTCAACTAAAAGCTTAAGTGGTAAGTAAAAACTCTAAAATGTGCCAAGCAACTCTTTAAAGCTTAAGTGTACAAACCTACCTTACTCGCTGTTCTCCTGTGCTAGATCCACCTACAATAGAAAGCCACTCTCCACAATGAATTGTTGATTCGATATCCTGGAAAGAATGAGTAACATTGAGTAGCCTGAATCAGCCTGATAAAACCAGAAATAATGCAAGCGGGCAGATATGGACGTTGACAACGGAAGTTAAATTTCAACAGAATGATGACCAAGAAGTTATACAATATTTCAGAAGTCAGTTGCAGCTTCACATGCAAACTCCAGGATCATTTACTTCCTCTTGAGGACCATAATCATGTGATTAGAAAATAGAAAATTACAAAATGTCTTAAAACTCAATGTTAATAATATACTTTGTAGACAAGTCATTGCTCAAAACCAACAAGTACGGCAAACATCTAAAAGATACTCTTTTAATCACACCCATCAATATGTTATCAACATGACAATTCAGCTACTATTTTAAGGCTTAAGCCTCATTGATTCCAGTATTCATTTGATTTCTTTGTTTGAAATGTTGTGAAACCAAACCCCATTAACCCAAAAAGTTGTACTTTTTTCTTTTGGAAAAAATTCCTTTCTATACAGAGAAGGGACAAGGGGGGAGGGAAACAAGCAGTCTTTTTCATATCTGCAAGCCTAACAAAACTCCAGTGAATAAGAAAATGTATACAAATTCATTGAAAGTTCAAGCCCAGTTTAATATTTGACGTTCAACTCATGACAAAAAACAAAAATTTAATAGAGAGAACATAAAATGGGCAAACAAACTATTGCATGTGCCTGTTGTCATCAGCAACATCGTGATTCACGAAAGAGCAAAATGGACAAGATTTGCAAGTAACATGAACTATTTCCATATGAAAGAAGTAAAAAATCCAAATAAATATCAACCTTCCATCCATCCTTTTGGCGCATTGAGTGCTCTAGCATGATAATTAGGAAGTTATGAATCAAGTCTTCAACATCTACAGCACTTGTTGAATCAGACAATTTGCTTGGACCCACCTGTTTAAAAAGAGTATGCAATTAACAGTCAAAGAATTCTTCACAAGAATCACACCCAAAATAAGTGTTATAAAAGAAGTTAGCATTAATTTAATAGAAGATCGGGATTTCCTCACAGTCCGAGATCAGGATTTCCAAGATCATAGCTTGGACTCACCTATTAAAAGAATTTGTTACTCATACATAATGTTATTACCTCATAGTTTGAGATCAGGATTTCCAAAATCCATTCAGGCCATTCCTCCATATTTATCAAATTGTTTCTATTTTCAGGATGACTGCAAGCCAAAAATAGAAGATCCTGAAAATATACACAAACAAGCAGCTTAAAGCTAGGTGGTATAGAAAAAATCCTAAGTAGGAACTCTGCATCGTTGGAGGTTTTACTTCCAAAGACAAAAATTTATAGGAAAACTTTTTTATTGTTGTGTTGTATACATGGACATTTGATGACTTAACGATAACATAAAAAGGTACCTAGTGCAATTAAAAGAACAAAACTGCTCACATATTACCCAAAAAAAGAAACCTAAGAGAGGTTTGTGGAACATAAAGACACAATAAGCCCTTGTTTTAGTTGTTCTATTTGAAAAGGGGAGAAAAAATCTGGGAAAGAAGACATCTGTGAAGAAAGATATAAAGGTTGAATAAGACAGTCTCCTTTTTAGTCTGGTCCCTCAATGCATCTGCCAGTGAGAAAAGAAATGAAAGAATCAACATGTTGAACATCATCATGAAGCAACAATGAACTTCGGATAAAGCAAGTCTTTCAAAAACGGATTATACAAGACTTTTATAGTTTCCTTTTCAATAGAAAAATAACATGGCAATAGGTCCAAATAGGCAAGAAATGGAAAGGGGAAGAGTGGTGGCGTTTAGTATAATAATGTGAAATGAGTTAAACAAAGAGGGAGAATGAGAGTGGAAGAGTGGTAGTGTTTAATATTATTAGAGTTATATCTTAGGATATGAAAAATCAGCACTATAGAATAATTAAGACCAGCCTTAATTTAATAGAATAAGAAAAGTTCAGCACTATAGAATAATTAAGGTCATCCTTAAATGTAGAGCTTGAATGATTCAACTCTTGAATGTTCAACTCCTCTTGTATAAATAGAGCATCATGCTCCATTCCAATTATATACATAAAAACAAACAGAATTAGTTTCTCTCTTTTCTCTTTTAGCTTTCTATCTCTTCTCTCTCATATCTCACTCTAATATGGTATCATAGAGCTTCGGTTCTATCCATGGCAGCGACTCCGGTAACTACAGCTCCGGCCACCGCAACATCTATGTCATTCCAACTCAAAATCACAGAAAAACTTGATGAGAAGAATTTCCTACTTTGGCGCCAACAAGTAGATCCTTTCGTTAACGCGAATAATCTTCAAAACTACCTTTACCTTCGTGACATACCGAATCAATATCTAACTGATGAAGATCGTGAAGCTGCTCGTGAGAATCCTGCGTATCGCACCTGGATTACGCAAGATCAGTGGCTTATGACGTGGCTTCAATCCACGCTTTCACCTTCGATTCTTTCACGTGTTCTTGGATGCGTTCATTCCTACGAGCTTTGGGAACGTATTCTTGCGCATTTTCAAAAGCTTACACGTGCGAAAGCAAGACAACTACGAGCGGAACTTAGATCTACAACACTTGAAGACAAATCTGTTGGTGATTACCTGGTTCGCATCAAAGTTCTTGTTGATGCGCTTGCTTCAGTCGGAGATCCAGTTCCAGATCAGCAGCACATTGATGTGATTCTTGAAGGTCTTCCTCAAGACTTTGCCTCTGTTATTTCAGTCATTGAAAGCAAGTTTGATTCAGTAGAACTTGAAGAAGTTGAAGCTCTTCTTCTTGCTCATGAGATGAGATTCAACAAGTATAAGAAACACTCTCAAATGGAGGTGGCTGCCACAGTGAATCTCACTCAAGCTAATTCTCAACCTGAAACTGATAACTCCAATAACAAGAACAGTGAACAAGCTGTGAATTCAACCTTTAATCCAACCTATTCAAGAGGAGGTCGTGCATCTGGCCGTGGTGGTGGACGCGGCCGTGGGAGAGGTAGGTTCAGCAACATTCAATGTCAAGTTTGCTTCAAATATGGTCACCTTGCTGCTAACTGCTATCACAGGTTCAATCAACAGTTTCAACCTACCATACCTGCTGATTTTCAAACAATGAACCTACAAAATTTCTACAATCCGTATCAACCAATTGGTGGACCTCAGTTTGCTCAGCCCATGGTTAACACTTGGTCACGCCCAAACTATCAACCAAGACTTGCTCCTCTCCCTGTTCCTCAATCACAGATCACTCCCAATGCTATGATTGCTAACACAGCTTCAGTTCCAAGCAGTGCCTGGTTCCCAGACTCAGGAGCTTCTTATCATGTTACCAATGCCTCTCAAAACATACAGCAGACCACACCTTTTGAAGGTCCTGATCAGATCTTCATTGGTAATGGTCAAGGTTTGCACATTCACTCTTCAGGATCTTCTTATTTTCCCTCTCATTCTAAACCCAACACTCCATTAGCTCTTCATAATTTACTGCTTGTTCCTTCTATTACAAAGAACCTGATAAGTGTCAGCAAATTCTGTCTTGATAATAAAGTTTTCTTTGAGTTTCATGCTGATATGTGTTATGTCAAATCTCAGGCTACCAATGAAATTCTGCTCCAAGGTCGTGTAGGAAGTGATGGCCTGTACCAATTTTCCCACCTTCAGCTTCTTAAGTCTCCTTCAACAAGTCAAGTCTCATGTCTCACCTTAGACTCTAATGCTCCTGTTTCAAGATCTGATTCCAGCACTAGTGATAAGGTTTCAGTTTCTAATCAAAATGTATCAGCTAATAACTCATATAATTCTCAACATACTTGGCATTTACGCCTTGGTCATCCAAATCCTAATACTATGAGACTTGTTTTAGCTCAATGTAATATTCCTTATTCTAATAAAGCTGAATCGGTCTTTTGTTCTGCCTGCTGTATGGGAAAGGCACATAGGCTGCACTCCCCTCAATCACAAACTCAATATCACTCTCCTCTTGAATTAATTTTCAGTGACCTATGGGGTCCTGCCCCAGTCAAATCCTCTCAAAACTTTACCTACTACATCACCTTTGTTGATGCATACACTAGATTTACTTGGATCTATTTGCTCAAAAATAAATCTGAAGCCTTAACTATCTTTAAACAATTCAAAGTCATGGCTGAATTACAATTTGGATTTCCTATTAAATCTGTCCAAACTGATTGGGGTGGTGAATTTCGCCCATTTACAAAATTTCTTTCTGATCTTGGCATTATTCATCGTCTAATTTGCCCTCACACTCATCACCAAAATGGTGTAGTGGAGAGGAAGCATAGACACATTGTTGATCTTGGTTTAACTCTCTTGAGTCATGCCTCTTTACCTCTCAAATTTTGGGATCATGCCTTTTTAACTGCTGTCTACCTAATAAATAGGTTACCAACCATGTCTCTCAATCAACATATACCATATGCTGTCCTTTTCAATCAAAATCCTGATTATAAATTCCTCAAAGTCTTTGGGTGTGCTTGTTTTCCTCTCCTTCGCCCATACAACTCTCAGAAATTTGATTTTAGATCCCATGAATGCCTTTTTCTAGGGTACTCTACAGCTCACAAAGGTTACAAATGTCTCTCCCCAAGTGGTAGAATATTCATCTCTAAAGATGTTCTTTTCAATGAGTCCAAATTTCCTTACAATGATATTTTCTCTCCTAATGTTTCTCTCCCCTCATCAACCATTCCATCCTCTTCTTCATCTAAAGTAACCCTTAACACACAAGCTCTCCCTAATGTTTTTCCCGTTCCTACTGCTTCCACTACCTCACACTCCTCTTCTTCTTCTCAATTCAATTCCAGCCACACACCTACTGCCTCTGTGTCAGCCAACCCTATAACCCAAACAGCCAGCACTAATCCTACTCCTTCACCCTCTTCAAATGCCAACAATCAGCCCACTACTACCACTTCACCATCCTCCTCCTCTATTTCTACTCCTAGGGATCCTAACCTTCAACCTCTCCCCACCAATACTCATCCTATGACTACTAGAACTAAATCTGGTGTACCCTTACCTCGTCTAAATCCTTCCATTTTTCTTGTCAATTCTGAGCCTAAGAGTGTTAAAACTGCTCTCCAAGATCCTAAGTGGTTTGTTGCTATGCAAGATGAGTATGGTGCCTTGATGAGGAACAACACTTGGTCTTTGGTACCACTGCCTGCTAACAGGAAAGCAATAGGCTGCAAGTGGGTTTTTCGTGTAAAGGAAAATGCTGATGGGACAGTAAATAAGTACAAAGCTAGGCTTGTTGCTAAGGGGTTCCATCAAGTCCATGGATTTGACTTTAATGAAACTTTCTCCCCTGTTATTAAACCGGTCACAATTAGAATTATTTTGACTCTTGCTCTTACTTATAATTGGCCTCTACAACAATTGGATATAAACAATGCCTTTTTGAATGGCATTCTTGAAGAGGAGGTCTATATGATGCAACCCCCTGGATTTACTGCCCCTAATTCATCTCTGGTTTGTCACTTGCACAAGGCCTTGTATGGCCTCAAACAGGCCCCAAGGCAATGGTTTGAAAGACTGAAAACCACTCTTTTATCCTTTGGATTTCTGAACAGCAAGTGTGATACTTCATTGTTCATCTACAAGCATCACAGTGCTGTCATTTATATGCTAGTTTATGTTGATGACATAATCATCACAGGAAACTCTCCTCCTCTCATCAAGCAAATTACTCAACAACTAAATCATGTGTTTTCTCTCAAACAACTTGGTGACTTGGATTATTTTCTGGGCCTTGAGGTGAAGAAACTGTCCAATGGTAATCTCCTTCTCACTCAATCTAAGTACCTAAGGGACTTGCTAATCAAAACTGATATGGAGAATTCCAATCCAGTTGCTACTCCTATGGCATCCACCACCAAACTCATCAAAACAGGGTCTGCTGCCTTGTCTGATGCCTCTCACTACAGGTCCATTGTAGGGGCCCTGCAGTATGCAACAATTACACGCCCAGAAATCTGCTATGCTGTTAACAAAGTATGTCAGTTCATGGCACACCCCTTGGAGTCCCATTGGCTAGCTGTCAAGCGTATTCTACGCTACCTAAAAGGCACTATCACCTCGGGTTTATTGTTCACTCCTGCCTCCACTGTTCCGTTCTCTCTGCAGGCCTACTGTGATGCTGACTGGGCTGCTGACCCAGATGATAGAAGATCCACCTCTGGGTCAGCTGTGTACTTAGGCTCTAATTTGATCTCTTGGTGGTCTAAAAAGCAAACTGTTGTTGCTCGTTCTAGTGCCGAGGCAGAATATCGCAGCTTGGCGCACACCACAGCTGAAGTTTTATGGGTTCAAACTTTGCTAGCTGAACTAAAAATTCCCTTGACAACTCCAGCCATCTATTGTGACAACCAGAGCACAGTTGCTATGGCTCATAACCCTGTTCTTCATGCGAGAACAAAGCATATGGAAATTGATCTCTTTTTTGTAAGAGAAAAGGTCCTTAATAAGTCTCTCACTGTCTGCCACATTCCTGGTGTTGACCAGACGGCTGACATCCTCACCAAGCCTCTCTCAAGTTCAAGATTTATGGAGCTCAGCAGCAAGCTCAACCTGTCTGCCTCAAGTCAGCCTTTGCAGCCACCTTGAGCTTGTGGGGGAGTATTAGAGTTATATCTTAGGATATGAAAAATCAGCACTATAGAATAATTAAGACCAGCCTTAATTTAATAGAATAAGAAAAGTTCAGCACTATAGAATAATTAAGGTCATCCTTAAATGTAGAGCTTGAATGATTCAACTCTTGAATGTTCAACTCCTCTTGTATAAATAGAGCATCATGCTCCATTCCAATTATATACATAAAAACAAACAGAATTAGTTTCTCTCTTTTCTCTTTTAGCTTTCTATCTCTTCTCTCTCATATCTCACTCTAATAAATATTATTATAATAGTGGTAATAAAATGATATGACCAAACAACCCCTTAAAATACTTAAACAAAGAAAAAAAGATATTGAGGGCAAACAGGGAAATTGCAAATTGTTTCAAAAAATTAGGGCATTGTGAACCCTTAACATAGATGGGTCTGTGAAATGCGTTCCCTGCCGCAATTAGTGGCCACTTTTTCAGCTACTGCTGGCCACGGGTAGCGGAAGTTTTATCTAGAAGACCTCTAAACTGCTCCATAAAACCGCTATAGCGCACGATCGCGGAACTATTGACATTATAGATGTAAGCTGGTTGTAACTGTCCTAACAGAATGCTTAGCTAGCTTTAACTGCCTTAACAGAATTAGCTGTCAATGGCATAGTCAATAAATAGATGCTACTGCATCACGACAAAATAGATTGTAAAATTCTATCTTTCAATCAATAGAATTTTGTTTTTCCTCTCAAATCAGCTCCACCTTAATATGGTATCATAGAGCTCTGGTTCGATCCATGATGGATGAAACTGAAATTAATCCTCCTCCTCCTCCTCCTTCACCGACAAACTCACCTACTCCGATGACAGGCTATAATGCATAGGTACGGTACCCGGTGCGGGTACTGGTACCAGTACGGGATACGGCATTTAAAAAATATCAAGGTACGGGTACGTTAATAAGAAATAAGATTTTTTTATAAAATGTATGAGTAGAGAACTAAATTGTTAAGTTCATAACAAAACACCTCTGTAAAGATAAAAAATAATGTTAAGATACAATAACAAAAAAATTAAAACACATAAATATACTATATCAATATTTGAGAAAACCACAAATTTCATTCAAAACCTAATAATGAGAAGAAAAAAAATGAAGTACCACGAGTACGTACGAGTACCCGGTACGGGTGTGTACCCGGTATCGGTACTTCACCATTTTAGAAATACCCATGCTCACAGGCTTTTGTCCTGGTTGCAGTCGGCCTTATCTGGTTTGATCATGTCTCGTGTTCTTGGATGCAGCAACTCCTTTGAACTATGGGAGCGAATCCATGCTCACTTTCAAAAACTCATGTGTGCGAAGGCGCACCAATTACAATCTTAACTTCGTGCCACAATTCTTTGTGATTCGCCTGTTGAAGAGTACTTCGTGTTACGACACTTATGGATTCTCTAACCTCGGTATGAGATTGTTAAGAGTCCCACATCGGACAATATATGGCCTGAACATGACTTTATAAGTGGGGTCGGTCCTCACTTTACCATCCGGTTTTGTAGGGTTGAGTTAGGCCAAACCACACATTCTTAACATGGTATCAGAGCCTCGTTTAAGATCCGGTGGGCCACCTACTATGGTTTCCGCTATCAAGCCACCCACCATTTATTTCCACACTCCAGATGTCCAGTCCTAGGCGTGAGGGGGGGTGTTAAGAGTCCCACATCGGACAATATATGGCCTGAACATGACTTTATAAGTGGGGGTGGCCCTCACTCTACCAACCGGTTTTGTAGGGTTGAGTTAGGTCAAACCACACATTCTTAATAGAGATCATATTCCTTCGCAACAACATATTGATATGCTTGAAGGTCTTCCTCATGAGTTAAAACCAGTAATCTCGGTTATTGAAAGCAAATTTGAGTCCATTCTGGTTGAAGAAGTCGAGGCTTTGCTCCATGCTCATGAGATGCTTTATGAAAAACTCAAGAAGTCATCCATTATTGAAAATGCTTCAATCAATCTCACACAGTCAAAGCCTCTTCCTGAATCTTTTTCTGGTATAATTGATACAATGCATCTACTCATGTACCTTCTTATGATTGTTCACTTGTGTCTACTCCCTCTAATTATAGATTTGCCATAAGTGGCTGTAATGGATCTTGTGGCGGATGTGGGTGTGGTTGCTACGGTAATATTCAATGTCAAGTATGCTTCAAATTTGGACACATGGCTAATAACAATTACCATTGAATTAATCAGCCTTTTTATGCACATGTTCCTCATGATTTTATGGGATATTCAAGTTTTCAAAATGCTTATACTAATTCTTATGCTTCCAATGGTTTTCCTATTGAGCACCTAGACCTCCCACTCAACCTAGACGATCTCGTATACCATCACACTACCATCCCACCTATCCACAACCCAATGCTATGCTTACCGGTGCCAACCCAACCTCTAACAGCTCCTGGTTCCCAGATTCTTGAGCTTCTTACCATGTCACAAATAACTCACAAGATATTCAATAGTGTGCCAAGCTACGGAGTAGATGCGTGGTGCCTAAGGTGCTCTCCTGGGCATTGAAGTCAAGCTACGGCCCTAAGGTGCTCTCCTTCTTACACAGAGCAAATACATCATAGATTTACCGCTCAAAACAGCCATGCATGAAGCAAATCCTATTTCCACTCCAATGTCATCCTACTCAAAACTTTCTAAAATTGATTCTCCTCAATTCAATGATCCCACCATCTACAGATCGGTTGTGGGAGCCTTACAATATGCTATAATCACACGCCTAGAATTAAGCTGCTCAATTAATAGAGTGTGCCAATTTATGGCAAATCCATTAGACTCCCACTGGCAGACAGTCAAACGTATCCTTCGTTATGTGCAAGGCAACATGCATCTAGGCCTTTAACTGTCTCTTGTTGCCTCTCTTGATGCCTCTGGTCAATCTCTCTCTTCATCAATTTTGGGATGCAAACTGGGCTACAGACCCAGATGGTTGTAGATCTGTTTCAGGGTTAGGTCTAAAATTTGGTCTCAATCTCATATCTTGGCGGTCTCGATGGTCTCCAAATCAAACAGGTGTTGCAAGATCAAGTGTAGAGGCTGAGTACAGAAGTCTTGCACTCATCACTTCATAAGTGCTTTGGGTCCAAACTTTATTGTAAGAACTTCACGTACAAGGCACCACGCATTTAGGCCTTCAACTGTCTCTTGTTGCCTTTGGTCAATCTCTATATCTTAATGGTTTTTGGGATGCAGACTAGAGCTACAGACCCAGATGGTTGTAGATCCGTTTCAAGGTTAAGTCTATAATTTGGTCCCAATCTCATATCTTGGCGGTCTTGAGTGGTCTCAAAATCAGACAGTTGTTGCAAGATCGAGTGTAGAGGCTAACTACAAAAGTCTTGCACTCATCACTTCATAAGTGCTTTGGGTCCAAACTTACTTTATTGCAAGAACTTCATGTACATCTTGTTTCATCGATCATCCACTGTGACAATCAAAGCATTGGAGAGAGAGAGAGAGAGAGAGAGAGAGAGAGAGAGAGTTGCATTAGTGACAGCTCAGCATAACAAACTGAGCTTAGCACTGACAACTGTAGTACTCTAATATTTTCCCCTCAAGTGGAGGAGTCTTCTGCCTAACTGTTGAAACTCATCCTTTAGTGAAGAGTAGTCTTGTCTACCACTCTAAGATGATCCCTAAGAGCAAGGAATCTTAGAGCAAAAAGAGGTTTGGTCAGAATATCTGCATTTTGCAACTCAACAGGAATGTGCTTAAAACAAAATGTGTTGAGAATTTTTTCTCTAAGAAAGAAAATATCTAACTCCATGTGTTTGGTCATGGCATGAAGTACAGGATTGTCAGACAGAGATACAGTGCTAAGATTATCACAATAGAGAGTGGGAGATAAAGTGATGCCTTAGAGTTCTGAGAGGAGAGATTGGACCCAAAGTACCTCTGAAGCAATGCTAGCCAAACTTTTGTACTTTGCCTCAGTACTTGACCTAGCTACCAAAGTTTGTTTTTTGGACCATCAAGAAATCAGATTGGGCCCAAGATAAATGCAAGATCCTGATGTAGACTTTCTGTCATCAGGGTCAGAACCCCAGTCAGCATCAGAAAAGACTGTAATTAGCATTGGTTTGGTAGAATTGGCAGGCATAAAGTGCAGCCAATGATACAGAGTGCCTCCGAGATATTTCAGAATTCTCTTTACAACAACCCAATGACTTTGCAGAGGTTGAGACAGGAACTGACAAGCCTTGTTAACTGGGAAGTTGATCTTTGTTATAAGTAATGGTGGCAGACTGCAATGCCCTAACAACAAACCTATAGTAGGAAGAAACAGGTAAATAGTCTGAACCTTGTCTTGAACCTTGTCTTGTGAGTTTAAGATTAGATATCATAGGATTGGGAAGACTCTTGGCCTCACTCATATTTGTTTTGGCCAAGACGTCTCTGATATATTTAGTTTGAGAAAAGAATAGGCCTCCATGGGAAACCTTTGAGACCTCAATGCCTAAGAAATAATTGAGAAAGACAAGTTGTTTGAGAGAAAACTGAGCATGTAGCTGAGTGATGAGATTTTGGATATGACTTGGGAGTTACCTGTAGCAATATATCATCTACATATATCAACATGAAAATGGTATAAGTAGGTTTGCTTAGAGTGAATAATGAGGGATCACACTTGCTGGTGAGAAAGCCAAAGTTGTGAAGGGCCGAGGTAAGTCTTTCAAACCATAGATTGCTTTGTTTAGTTTGTAGACTAGAGTGGTATTTTAGGTGACAAAACCAGAAGGTTGTTGTATGTAAACTTCTTCAGCCAAAATACCATTTAAGAAGGCATTGCTTACATCAAGTTGAGCTATATGCCATTGCCTCAAAATTGCAAGTGTCAAGACAATCCTGACAGTGACAAGCTTGACCACAGGAGATAAGGTTTCTTGAAAATCCAAACCTTGAACTTGGTGAAACCCTTTTGCCACAAGTTTGATCTTGTATTTCAAAATGGAGCCATCAGGATTTTGTTTGATCCTAAAGACCCATTTACATCCAATAGCCCTTTTATTAGGAGGAAGGTTACTGAGAGTCCATGTATTGTTTTGAAGCAGTGCAGTATATTCAACTTGCATGGTCATGCAAGCCACTGAAGGTGTTTGAGTGCTACTACCTCCGTTTTTTATTACAAGTCACTTTGGAAAAATATTTTGTACCACAATATAAGTCGTTTTATAATATCAATAAATTATTAATGTTATTTTTCCTCTTATACCCTTAAATATTTATTAATCTCTCTCTTTTCAATTATGTGAATTTGTCTTTCCAATACCATTAATGAAGGACAATTTTGTAAAATCCTTCCTAATTTCTCTTTTTTATACCATAATTATTACATTTCTTAATACGTGTGAAAAGTCAAAAACGACTTATAATAAAAAACGGAGGGAGTATCTTATAGAAAATGGATTCCAGTTCAATTAGAAGGAAAGTAGGATGAAGCCTAGGTTGGACAATACCATATTTGGCTCTAGTGACCATAGGATGAATATTTTGAGGATGAATATTTGGTGTAGGAAGTTGTAAGTGAGTATCAAATGAAGTTTGAGAGAAAGAGTGTGAGGGAGACACACTTGAGTCATGCTCAGGCAATTGAGAGTTAGAGCGAGATGAGGAAGGAAAGGGAGAAGTATGAGGCAATATAGGACTGATAGATGCAAATGAGTTATGCTATTGTAGAGATTGTTGTGGGGAAGAAGCAGATCCTGAGACATTTTTAGAGGAATATGAAAGAGTAGAATTAGAGTTATGATTCTGGTTGAGAGTAGTAGGATTGGATTGAAAGGATGCAAATGTGAAGGGAACAGTGATGTAGGTTTGAGTGTGAGTAGGAGATGTCATGGAGGTAGAGGCAAACATAGACGAGTAAGGGAACCTAATTTCATTGAAAATGAAATCACATCCTTTGAGATGTAGATTTTGCCATCATGTGCTAAGCACTTAGAACCCTTGTGTTGAGAAGAATAGCCCAAGAACAAACAT
This sequence comes from Lathyrus oleraceus, assembly GCF_024323335.1. Taxonomy (NCBI): domain Eukaryota; kingdom Viridiplantae; phylum Streptophyta; class Magnoliopsida; order Fabales; family Fabaceae; genus Lathyrus; species Lathyrus oleraceus. The sequence goes on along the minus strand of NC_066581.1, from coordinate 296,288,703 downwards.
TCCTTAGGGTTGTAGGGTCTGAGGTATGGATAGCAAACACACCCCAAAACCTTAAGGAACTTATAGTCTGGCTTAGTGTGGTAAAGAGTCGGATAAAAGGAGCTCATGCCTAAGACATATGTAGGCATTCTATTGATAAGATATGTAGTTGCCTGAAAAGCATGATCCCAGAACTTTAAAGGGAGTGAGGCATGTGACAGCAAGGTGAGACCTGTTTCCACAACATGACTGTGCTTTCTTCCACATAACCATTTTGGTGATGAGTATGTGGACAGGTAAGTCTGTAGAGAGTGTCTTGCTTAGTGAGTAAAGGAGTGAGAGGTTGGAATTCACCATCTCCATTAATTTGAATTGTTTTAATCTTGCAGTTAAATTGAGTGTTAACATATGCCATGAAGTTAGTGAATGCTGAGGTGACTTCAGATTTTAGTTTGAGTAGAAAAATCCAAGTGAACTTTGTAAATGCACTCACACATGTCAGTAGATAATTGAAACCACAAGAGGACACCATAGGTGCAGGCCCCCACACATCAGTAAAAACTAAATCAAAGGGAGCAATATAAACTGTAGTAGAATGAGTGGAAGGCAATCTATGAACTTTGCCTAAGCAGCTAGCAGTGCAAAAATCAAGCTTAGATTGACGAGGAACAGAAATATTACATTTGGTGAGTACATTTTATAGGACCTCATGACAACGATGCCCCATCCTATTGTGCCACTGAGCATACAAAGTAGGACCTAGTATGGTGGCATCTTTATTTGTACTAGATTTGAAATCAATGGAAAGTATGCCCCATCCTATTGTGCCACTGAGCATACAAAGTAGGACCTAGTATGGTGGCATCTTTATTTGTACTAGATTTGAAATCAATGGAAAGTAAAGAGTTACTAGTGAGTGCGTGAACATTAGGTGATGTAGAATTAATAGTAGTAATAGCTTGTAGAGCACCAAATGAATAGAGTTCATCCTTTCCAAGAGAACCTTGTAACACAACTTCAGATGTAGCCTATGATTTGACAAAACACATATCAGGATGAAACTCAAAATAAACTTGATTATCTCTAGCAAACTGGCTCACTGAAATGAGATTCTTGGTGATTTTAGGCACAAGCAATAGATTATTTAGTATGAGTGTAACATCATAACATGTGGTTTGTGTGTGGACTGAAATGAAGTATGGCCAATAGATTTAATGGACAGACCTTAACCATTACCGAGTAGCACTTGGTCATATCCGGTTGTGGAGATGTTGTCTAGAAAATTATCTGCGGAGTTTGTCACATGATGAGTTACCCCTGAGTTTGGATACCACTGAGCTGTAGCAGAAGGACCAAGACAAGTGTCTGAACCTGCTAGATAAGCTTGAGGTTGTTTAGTTGAAAATGAGGGATAGAATTGAGCTACTGATCCATGAGCAAATCCAGATGAATGTGCATGCCATTATGGAGCAAAGGAAGGAGCATGTCATTGGTTTGGAAATTGTTGTGGAGGACTGGATTGCTGCCAAGGATTCACAAAGTTTGAGTGAGATTGGTGAGCAATGACTGGATTATGCCATTGATTGAAGTTTGGTTGTTGCACTGAGAGCATGTAGTAGCATACTTTAGCATCATGTCCATCTTTGGATCAAATTTGACATTATACGCGAGACCTACCACCATTACGACTGCCACCTATAGAGTTGAAAGAACGACCACCACGATTATTGCGAAAAGCATTAAACTATGGTTGAGATTCATGACTAGATAGGGGCGAAGTAGAATCAGGAATATTGGTGATTGTCGATTGTGAAACGGTGTAAGATTACCTTGAGTAAGATTAACGGTGAGATTCTATTGAGGAATTTCGAGGAGTACGATTCAGACGAGCCTCATGTGATAACAACATTGTTTCTGCAACAACGATTTCACATGGTTGATCACGATACTGGATGATCGATGCAAGCACCTGATACTCCGGTGGTAATCCATCAACAATTGTTTCAAGTTGATCACAATGCGACACCGGATCACCAATCGATTCCAGAATATCAACGGTTCGTTGAATGCATCCTAGATACTGCGCGATGGTGCGATCACCTTTCTCCATACTTTGAAGTTCATAGCGAAGTTATCTAGATTTCGCGTAGATCTGAGTTCGTTGAAACTGATCGATCACGGTCCAGGCTTCGTGCACATGAACGCATTTGACTACACGAGGAAGCACGGATTCAGAGAGTGTATTGAGAAGTCAAGTGAAGAGCAGCGAATCTTCTTGATGCCATAGCAGATACGCTGGATTCTCGGAATCAGAAGCACGATCTTCAGTTGTAAGGTATCGTGAAGGAATCACCAAATTCACAAGATGACAGTGCAGTTTGTGAATTCGAATAATACCTTCAACTTGTTGCTTCCATGAAAGAAAGTTGTTGTTATCGAGTTTGAGATTGATCTGTTGCGCAAAGGTTGAAAGCATTTTTCTGTGAAGAAACTTCAGCGTTCTTCAGCGATGCAAATTCCACCTGATGCGAAGAGTTTCCATCTGATGATGATGGAGGAGATTGATGATATCCTGATGAAGCCATTGTTGGTGTGGATCACAAGCTCATGATACCATATTAGAGAAAAATAAAGCATAGAAGATGAGTTAAGTGTGTTTGTATTGATAAAACTCATCAAAAGAGTATCTACAGATTGATTGATGTATATATAGAAAGCTGCATTAGTGACAGCTCAGCATAACAAACTGAACTGTTTACAGCTCAGCATAACAAAACTAATGCCAGCTCAGCATAACAAACTTAGCTTAGCACTGACAGCTGTATTACTCTAATAGTTCACATTCCTGGTTATGATCAGATTGCAGATGTGCTAACTAAACCTCTCTCCACTGACAAGTTTCTGGCTTTATGTTCCAAGCTCAAGGTGGTCTCTAAGGATAGATTGTAAAATTCTATCTTTCAATCAATAGAATTTTGTTTTTCCTCTCAAATCAGTTTCACTTTAATACTCATTAATCAAATAAAATGCACTATATAAATCATTATATGCATATTGTAAATATAGAGAAGTAATGAGCAACCACCTGCAATGCTCTGCTCTGCAGTGACCTGGGTGCAAATGGAAGGGAACGCAACAGCACCAATAAAAGTTCTGAATGCTCAAAGCGATGACCAGAATCATAGAAATTCAGTCCATCCTCTGAAGAAGAAGCATTGATCTGAAATGGAAAGCCAAAAAAATGAAAATGGAAAAGTCAGATAACAAGGATAGAAGCCATTTTGGCAATTTAGTTACCAGATTTTTCAAGGAATTCCTCAATAGACATTCAAAGAGGCTTGAAGGCTTACATGTTTTTCTGTTTTTTATGCAGTCTGTCATGGTTAAAATGGGGGATTTTTATCATTTAAATTAGCAAGTTTCTTTCTCTGTTTAACTAATGAACTTTATTTTTCTAATAGAAACAAAAAAGTTCTAGTCAATGGATAAAAAAACTTCCTCGCCGATAAAAGATGGACATTAAAGAAGTAAATTCAAAAACTTGCAGGGCCCACTGTCACAGAATTTCAGAATGAACTTTAAATTGCAAACAAGACAGTGGCATTTTGAACAAATACATGCATCATTGAAACAAGATTATGAAAAAATATTCAAATAAGTCCAAAGAGATACATATGGCGGGCCAACTTCTTTGCAGATGTATATTTAGTATCCCTATATCTTGGATACCCATTTTTGGAATGCAAAAGTCATGCAAATTTAGATACTTGCAGATCCAAAGTAGTATTCAGTTGTTTTAATTATAATCTAGAACAACAGTATTTGATAACACATAACACAGTATCCCATAAAAGGAATATGAATGAAGTCTTAAGAATGACTTGATAACATAGTATCCCATAGACGAATATTATATATGGAGTTGTAAGAATAAAGGTGCCCACAGACTGATAAATACTAAGATGCTCTGAGTTAAGAGAAATTACAAAGCAGAGTTGCAAATTGATCAAACTTCATATATAATCGTGAACAGAGAATGTCTACGAATCTTTTCACATACATAACACGTGAAAGGACGCAAGACTTGTCAATCGTGGGTTGTGGAAAATAGCAGTAGTTTCAAATTTTGCTATGTTACAGTGATAGTCACTATTTGACACCGTTTTGTACAAAACCATGTATCACAGAACAATAATGGTATGTTAAAATTTTGCTATGCTATAGCCGCTCTATTTGACAACGCACAAGACAAGACAGGAAAGCTAAATGCAGAATTCAGTTATCATAGCTAGCATGTTGGCAGATCAATATAAAGTTTATGAACAATAATCTTGCCTAATCCAGTCACTGAGAACTAAAAAATTTGCCAGTAGAATTTATAAATGTAAACATATTCATATTTTGAATATTGATGCATCTATGCTGTTATGATGAAAATATTATGAACGTGTAAGCTAATAATGACCAAAAACAAAAAACAAGGCATACCATGAATAAAACATGGCAACTACGTTGAAAATACAATTTTCAAAGGAATAAAAAACAACAATTTCCATTTGGGCAACAATGTAGGAGTAATTGCCACTAATATGTGTTTCCATTGCCATATGCAGTGGGGATATGCTACAGAAAGTAAGTCATACCGAGGCAGACAGCAAAGCTGTGTAAACATTGTTAGTCATTAGCCTGTTAGGTGCTGCTTGAAAAGCCTTCTGTAAAGCATAATGTAGAATAGAAACTTTGTCTTCAAACATAGTTCCACCCCTGTCATGGAATCCAACACCATAAAGGTTGTTTGTTGTATCAGGACCAGCATGTGAAACAAATCCCAGTTGTCCTGAAGCTACTAAAGCACCTAAGAGACCTATGATCCCAACAACAATGCCATCACTTTTATCAATATTGTAGACATTTTTCCTAGCATTGTCAGCACTGATGGATAGACTTATGCCTCCAAGATTCTTGATAGAAGGAATTTCAGAGGTAAATGCCATCCTATCGCTGTTAATATCTGGCGAACTAGGAACCGGACTATTGCAACTATCAACAGATTGAGAGTGTTTATCATTGTCTAGTATGCTGGCTTCACTTTTATCCTCTGAACCTTCATCATCCCGACTTCTTTCAGTGTTTCCATTACTGTGATCAAATTCTGCTTTTTCAAATTCAGGATTCTTTGAGAAAGATTTCATTACATCATAATCACCAGCTTTAGCTTCCTTCTGGAGGAGAACGAGAAGAGTTTCTATCCCACCACCGGCTAGAAATTCTTCTGCAAATGTGTTAGCCCTGGATGCATTAGGCTGGACAACCAACCTGTAAAAGAGATGCAACACCCTAGCAACCTGAAAAATGAAGCAAATAACAAATGAATAATGAGTACTATAAAAGTTTTGTTTAGATAATATTAAGAATTTTGAGTAGGGCGTAACTCAACCTTACAAAACTGCCTTTTAAGGATGTGTTAGGCTCAACTAAAAATTTTAATATGAAACCATGTTAGGCTCAACTCAAATTTTTAATATGACATCAGAGTATATCCATGATCCGTTGGGCCACCTACTATCAGGTCACCCCTATCGGGCCACACTCCAAAAGCTTAATCATGGGTGTAAGGGGGTGAGGGGGTGTAAGAGCCCGCATTGGATGAGATAAGGCCTTGAAAATGTTTATAAAGAAAGACACCACTCACCTAACAAATCAGTTTTGTAAGGATAAGTTAAACCCAAAATTGATCTAGGTAGCCAACTCTACCTAATAATGAGAAAAGGCTATGGTGGTTGTTTTTGTTGTGTCATTTAAGCATCATGACTAACTAACAATGCCTTCTCATTGCCACTTCAAAAAAAGAAGGAAAAAAAAGCAACAAAAAAATATTAATGCCGCTACTTTACCTGATTGGGTTGTGGGCAGTCAACCATGAATCCAAGTAAACATCGGACATCGGCTGAGACCAAAGAAGAAGGAGCTGCCACTATTAAAAGTTCAACTACCACTAAGAGCTCGTCAACCAGCGCATTAATTTCACCCACAGGACGTGTTGCCCCAGTTAGAGAAAAAGAATTCACTGAATCAATTTCATGAACAATCCAATAACACCTTCTGCAGCCATCAAGAAGCATTTGAATGGCATTGGCATCACGCATTACGGTTGACTCTGTGAAAACCATGTCTGCAAGTGATGATAGAAGCTTCTTTTGTATGCCATAACTACACAAACTCCAAATTTTTAAATCCAATACCAGTGTGGCGAAGAGCTGCACTTTAAGTGTATGGTTAATCTTCTGAGATTGACAAACAGAAACAACAGCAGCAACAAGTTCCTCGTCTCTTACACCATCATGCCTTCCAACATGAAGTGAAGATAGAGTTTGGAGAAGATAATTCAAAATTTTTGACAGAACCTCAGGCCCTCTGCCGCGAGACAACTCTTCATTGTTCCTTGGGTGTTGAATAGCCATGGATATAATTCTAAATACTGGGGCAGCAAGAGATGTGGTGGCTGAAGAAAGAGGAAAAGTCCCTTGCAGTGGTTCCAGAGTATCCTCGTCTATATTGCTTATAGTCACGGGAAGCAAAGACAAGGGACCGCCATAAGCCAATGCCCATAAAGTATCCCCAGGTCGCATTCGTGTAGCAACATGGACTTGCCCAAGAACCTCAGCTGGACGTCGAAGCATTCCTGGGTCATAATGAAGGGATCATAAGAAAAGCTAAGATTGATGCAGCAAAGTATTCATGCCTTGGTGATAAAGTAATTTCTTTATTGCTGACAAACAGTAAATAAATGTAATTTTTAATCCCGCAAAAGTTTGGTTGTGCCATATTAAACACTGGAAATGGCCAACATTGTTCACAGGAAATGGTCTATTAATAAGATACGGAGAAGTGAAGAAACAATAAAGGAGGGGAACATACATAAAAGTCACGGGCCTTAGCAAACAATGTGTGTATCTGTAAGACTAAAAGCCGGGAAAGAATGAGAGAAGCAGAATATAATTAAATAACAACCACATATGATATCTTCTCAAGACAGCTTAGTCAGAGACAGGCCAATTAATGAACTATATACTTTTTACTTACCCTTTAGTTTAATTAATATTTATTATAATCCTTTATATAAACAAGTTAGCAACTTTTTATGCATAGATAAATGAGCCTAATGCATGTTTAACAGTTTGTGATCCCTCTAAATTTACAGTTCTGTTGATGCAAAATAAATGGAAACAACTTCCAGATAGACGATGAAGAATCAAACAAGACAATGAGCACACTAGAAACCATACTATTAATAAATATGTAACAAAAAAAATCACACTGCTAGAGAAATATCGCCCATTGTGGTGCTTATGAATTCCAACTCAAAATATAGTAAAAAAAATTAAAATAGATTTTTTTACTTTGTATTTTCAAAAGAGTTTAATTGAAATGCACTAACAGTGTAAAGATATTTTACACTGTCAGTTAATCACGGCCATTGATTTTTTAGAGAAGTTTGACTTTTTCTATAATCACATGTAAAGTAACCCAAACGGATGATTGCGATGTATTGACAGTGTAAAATTTCTTACACTGACAGTGCATAACAATTAATCTCTTTTCATAAATGACTTTTATGAAAACTTTTTTTAAAATGCTAAAAGTATTTTTAAACTCATTTTTTTATAAATTAAAAAATTAATTTTGACATCAATAACATAATATATATTATGTAAAGATTAAAACATAATCAAAATCACGTAACTTTTCAAAACAAATATATCTCAAAAATGATTTTTTGTGAAAAACTATTCAAAACAACTTCAAATTTAAGTGATTTTTTGAAACTTTGATATCAAAAAAAGTTATAGTAAAATGATGAAATACTCCAAATAACATTGTATGAAAACTATTAAAATCAATTATTCATTTGAAGTTTTTATTGAAAAATTATTTGTAAATATTTTTAAACAAAAATATGTAACACTATTCAAATCTTTTTTAAAAAGCTGAAACAAACAGCCCATAATAGCTAACTTTTCCAAGATTATTTATTAGGTATCTTTCTGCACAAAAATTTGTATGCATTTATGCAGTGTATATCCACATATTATATAATACAGAAAAGAAAAAATAAATCTATCAAATTTTCCAACCTGAAGCACCAGAAGGTGAAGCATCTGGACAGAAACGACCATTCAGCAAACTAGGGTGATAGAGCAGATGGATGCAACCTCCAATTTCTGCATCTAGAAGCACACTCTCCTCTGCCTTGTTTTGTACATAGACATTTGTTGCTAGCCATGGTAGCCCAGCTGCATTACCAAAAGAAGGCAATATATCCCCCCCTCTAGAAGCCAGCCCTGCCATTCTTTCCGAGCCAATTGGTTCCTTGAAGATGTAAACTGGGCCCATCTCAGCAAACAAAGGACATTGACGACGACGACGTTGCAAACCAGCCATAGTAGGAGGAGGGTTAGTTCCTATGCAGCAAAATGCCAGGGGTTTGGATATTCGAGGGAACTCAAAAGGACGACTTTCATATAAAGTCCCATCTACATATAACCTGACTTCACTTTCTGCATTTCCGAGAATTCCATGCTTGCCTATATGCTCAAGACCAATGAAGTACCAGCATTGTGGTTTGAAGGGATAGGTAAAATGCAAGGATGACTTTTTTCCCTTTCCACTAGCAGTTTCAACAACCAAAAATTGAGCATGAAAATAAGCCTCTAAACCCTGATTATCATTGGATAAAAAACTGAATAGCCGGGGCATGTGCACTGTACCTTCACCAGCAAGCGCACTAGCGGCAGCAGCAGCTGACATGGCTGATGATTTACCTGACTTAGCCGATGCAGCTGCAGCAATCGCAGCAGCAACTGTGGCTGTATTCAGTGTGTCCGCAAATGATTCAATGTAGATCCATGTAGCAAAAGCATATCCATTGACGAACGGCCAACGGCTCTCACCTGGACCAAGCAAACCAGAACTTTCACCATCAAACTCAAAGGTGCAAGCTGGTCCTTTTGACTCCTTTCCACTTATTGCTTTCTCCAATGCTAGTGTTAATCGTGGAGCCCAAATTGTAGTGAGTGTTTTAGTAATGACTTGAAACCATCTGTAGAGATCACTAACACTAAGAGTATGGCCCGCTAAGTACTGTATACATTGGCACAGAGGAGTTCCATCCCACCTCATTTGTCCACTTAAGCCAACATCCACTGTAAAAATCTTTTCAGCTGTCCTCAACAATACTCCTAAGAGACCAGCCGATGAGCACATTGCTCTATTTCTAGTGCAAGCTCTTATTATGGCAAGTAGTCCCCTAACCATCCTTGTCCTTGGTGACATGACATCCTCAGTATCACCTATGTAAGGAAGCCAAGGAATAAGCTCGCCCGACACAATGGCAGCCCGGGAGTTCAGCATTACACTAGGAGGGTTATTATCCTCATCCTCCTCAAAGCTTTCAACACCTCCCATTGTTGCAAGAAGTGAATCTACAATTAAGAAAGGTACGCTGTCCATTTCTTCACCACTCTCAAAAAATTCTACACCGCTAGCAATATTCTTTAGCTTGTCCATACCTTCAGGTTTCCCCATAATAGCAGAATCAACTAGATGCAGTAATTCTGGAGACACATTTGGCTTTGCATGTTTTTGCCTGGCATTTGGTGGAGATGTAACAGTAGAAGAATATCCAATGGAATCAAAACTAATTGATGGGGTAAGCTGATTGTTTGTATGACCGAAATTCCCCTCTGAGGCAGGGCTATGAGAAAGATTATCAAGATGCAGGTCAGTAACTATGGAAGAATCATATTCTAACGAACGTGACCCAGATGAGTATCGAGAATCCTCTACATATCCATCATATGGGTGATGTATTTTATCAGAACCTGGTGATTGGTTTGAATCCTCAGACTCATTATTCTTGTCTTGATCGTTTAAAGATACTTGCTCAAACTGGTCCTCGACCATAACTGTAGTTGCACAATCAACATCTTGATCTTGCAAGTGCACCCTCTTATCTACATGTTCAACCTCAAAACTACTGCTACCATTTACATTTTCCTGAAGAGGACTCTCGACAAATTGTTTTATATCACTATCTACTACATGAGAATCTAATTCATTACCCAATATTTTCATCTCTTTTCGCTCTTCCTCCTCTTCCATTATGCTATTTATGAAGAAACTAACAAATATTCGTTTGAATTATGAAAGCCCGATCCACCTGCAAGTAATAAAGTAAATTCAGAGAGAGATCAAAAGACCAAAATATTCAATATTTGGATACCATAATGATCGGTACAATTAAAGCACGTGTGCTATGCTGGGGAAAGATGGGATCAGATGCAGTCAAGGTAAGAACATATTATAGATAATAGTAATGAACAGTGAATTTCGCGGCAAGCCTTTTTGAAACAAAAGACATTGTGTTGATTTTTCAAACAAGAACATCATGGTTTGTATGGGAAGACACCAATCAAAAAGATAGAAAAAGAGTATCAATATGTAAACCGCTGTGTGTGTATACATGAAATAAAATAAAATCAACCTATAAAGGTATTACTTCAATGCCCGGCGGTCTTGGTTAACTAATAGCATCTTTAACGGGAGCGCCTTATTGTGTTGTTTAATAAACCATAAGAGCATAGATATGTGGCGGCCACAAGAAAGAACCATTTGTTGCTTAAGAATAAAAATGAATTTTATGTAAGGACGTGTCGGACCCATTTTAAGTACTTAATAAATAAACCCTTGGAGTTTTAACATGCTAAGTTGCTTAAAGTTGATGTGGCATGATAAGACCCACCAAAAGTGAGTTAAGCAACACCAAGAGCAAACCAAAAACGTTTGACAATGACAACTCATCAAGTATTCTGGCACCAAAGGGGAAAATTGGATCCAGTGCGTGCAGTAACTCAAAAGCAACAAGGACAGGCTTCAGTATGACTGAACAAACCATAAATCATTACACAGATGGAAGAAATCTTAATGGATACCAAAGTCTACAGTACAGTACAGTACAAGAAAATCCATTAACATACTCGGCCAGCTCCAATGACAAGTTCAATGCCATATATTTAAGAACAAATTCAAAAGAAGTAAAGTTTCACAACTTAAATCTCAAAAGTAGTGACACTGAGAATAAATTAACTTACTCCATTATTAAGCTAGACAGAATCTAAACATCTAAGCATTCATGTTTAATTCAACTATATCCTAACCAAATCCACGAGAACACACGCAAAAAAAATAAAAAACTGTCAACAATTCAGATCAAACAATGAAAAAAAAAGTCGTGGTTTAGCTAAAACCGTCACACACAAAAAAAGAAGTCACCAGATCTTACTCGAACGACAAACCGATGAAATCAAAACGACTTAGATCGTCACGAAATGCAAGAAGGGGATCCAGAAACAGTAGATCTCAAGAGATAATAGCGTGCATTCTCACACGATTCGAATCGGAGCTTGGAGACTCCGAACAACAAAATGCACGGATCGTAATGAAAACTCCAGTGTTGCTTCCAACACGTAAAGCGGAGGAGTAATAGAGAGAAGTTAAAGTTTCGCATACCTTCAAGAAGTTTCCGGCACGGCGGTTCAATCGTGAGGCTCGGATCGAGGATTGGATGGAAATGAGAGAGAAAGTGTAGAGAGAGAATCAGAGATGGAGAAGGTGAAGGAGAATTAAGAAGGAGGTGCCGTTTTGGATAGTTGGTGTTGCCGTTTTGGATAGTTGGTGGAAGCTATGTATACTGATATCTGCAATTTGGCCCCATTTCTTAATTCTTTCTTACCGATATACTCAGTTGTCAACTCCGGCTTGGTCTTCAAACCAAGTTCATTTCTTATTCTTAATTATTATTATTTTCAATGTTTACATCAGATTATAGTTGAAGAGGTTTTAATATATATTATTTTAATGTTAATAGTTTCAAAATCAGACAAATCCGATTAAGAGTATATTTATTTGAAGTGGTTTCTTAACCATTTTCTTAATTTGTTAGATAAGTTTTAAATGCCAGAAATAGGATGCTATAAATGTGTAAAATTTAAAAAAAAAAAAATTTAACTGGACAATTCTTGAATGAGATTATTTAGAATATTTTTAAATATAATCATATTTTTCAAAAAAAAAAATTTAATAACCATATTTTCAAATAATTTATCAAATTAATTATTTTTCAAATAAAAAATAAAAATTTGTTCCGAGAGGAAACGTCATTGTCTGTGGCGCATGCACTCTATTTTTTCCTTAGGCGTCAATATTTGTGGCGTATGTTTGTCTGTAAAGTTAATGACATTGGCGCATGCATGCAAATTTTAGGAGTAAGTGTCATTGTATGTGGCTCCTATGTTGTTTTATTTTTTATATATAAATATGTCATTTCTTCCCCACTATTTCTCATTCATTTTTAAAATATATCCTTATATTTTTCTTCAAAATATATCTTATATCATCAAAAGAAATGGTAATTTGATTTATTCGACAGTAAAGCCTCCGGTGAAGATTCGACTTTGGAACATAGAGACTTTTGAACATCATCAGAGAAGTTTGATCCGTTGGTTAGATTGAGACATTGGAGACGGTGAAAAGATCAAAAGAATTGAAAGGCTTGTTACGGTGTTTAACAATAATGGAAAATATTGTGTTTGAGAGTCAGTTAAAACTACCAGTGATTGTCGTATTATGATGCATAGTTCATATGATATTGGCATGATGGTTATAATCGCATAGACATGTTTAGGAGTGTGCGCGGTGCGATTTGGGCGGTTTTTAAGATAAAAATCATTTGAACCGCAAGAGAAAAAAGCATGTGGTTCGGTTTGTTCAGTTGACTTTTAGAAATAAAATCGAACCAAACTAAATCAAACCAATTTGGTTGGGTTGGTTCAGTTTTATACAAGATTTTTATTGAGCAATACATACACATATAGAGAATAATGTAACTTTGTGTTTAGTCATTTATATATTATCAAATAATATAAAAACTCATCATATTTAGAGAAAAACTTTTCATTCTATATACAAAAACCAGATTAGAGAAAAGTATAATAAAAATATAAAATAGTAGCATACAACAATATCAAAGATATTATAATAAAACATAAAAATAGATATGAGGAGAGATTAGAGAAGATGAAAAAGAAAGAACAAAAGAGATGCAAGATTAGAGAAGAAAAGTGCGATTAAAACTTAATTGGAAGAGAAAACAATAACATAAAAATGAGAAAATGAAAAATAAAGAACATAAAATAAGAGAGATTAAAGTATAAGAGGTGAGACTTACATGACAAAGAAGATGAGAAGAATGAGTACTATGGGATATTTTAGAAGGTTGAAACTAAAATCCTAAGTGTGAGTAAGAGAAAATCGTTCGTAATTGTAGGGTTAAGGCATAACAAATTTTGGTTTGGGTTGGATGTGGGATAAGTGAAGTTTGGGTTATAATATAATGCGGTTTGGTTTAGTTTAGTTCGGTTTCTAAAATACAAATCGCAAACCAAACCGAACTGTGCGGTTTTGTAAAAAATGACTCAAACACATCCAAATCAAATGTGGTTTTTTGCGGTTTCAGTTTGGTTTGGTTTGTGGTTTTCTATTGGGTGACTTCGGTTTTGAACACCCCTTATATATGTTATTTAGTCGTTTTATTTGTTTTCGTGTTGTTATTATAATTGTTGTAATCGAATGTTGTAATCTTTATGAAATAAATGTTGTTTTCAATATGAAATTAAATGGTTACATAAAATGAATTACATATCAAAAGCAAGACTAAAAGTGAATTCAATAATTATGTTATGGAGCTTGCTCAAACATTGGGACAGTTTGTAGGATTGTGTTCGGGTTGACGGCATGAACTACATAATCTCACTATTTTATTTGTCGTATCCATTTCGGTTCGAATACACATGCTATTAAGGTGACCTTTTTTCTTTCTTCGCAAGTTTTTATTGTGCCAAACTACGTCCCCTTGATATGTAGGGCAATAATTCTTCTTTGTTATCACGAGAAAGCTATTATTGTACACATTGCATATATTTATAACTTTGTAAACGGAGGATAGTATGTTGGAAGGGTTATGTCGAGCATGTGAACATGTTGTTATGATATGGGTGCAAGGCAATATGGAAGGCTTGAAACTTTTCGTAATCGCACCAACTTTTATCTAGTCCAACCTGATAGTATCTCTTTAGTCTCCCCTTATTATAGTTTGTTATCTCTTATACACTTAACCAGTCTCTACGGCAGTCAAACATTGTGACCACATGTGTGTTAGCTTTGACAACTTCCTTTTAATAAATTCCATACAACTTTCACTACACAACTGCCCCGATTGTAATATTGAACTCCATTTTGACCATCTGGTCTCGAGCAGTGACCCTAACCTAAAATAGGTTGCTCTCACGAAAGTGATTATCAGTAGGTTTCTAATGCCTTTGAAGACAGAGTTCATTGATTCCACAAGAGTTATTGTCATGTGGCCCCATCGCTGACCATTTTCAAATGCCCTGGTTCACTTATCCACTGGAATATTATTGGTCCACCTTAACGCATATGGATTTGTCAATTTTATCTATTTGTGGTAGCGTTATAATGATGGTTTTGTTAATGTATACCCTGCATTCATAACTTTTTTCCAAAGCGTTTCATCTTTTATCTCCCACATGAAGTTTTGAGCGATAAGTTTAATGAAGTAGACATGTGTAGAAGAAGGATCTTGCCAACAATTATCAGTGTTATTGTATACACTCTCAATAGATGGATATATGTCTGAAATCAAACATAGGTTAGGTTGCAGAGCAACATGTAATCGGAGATTCCTGGGAAAGAAACTCCATCTACCAGTAGTCTCCCCTTCAACTAGAGCGAAAACAATTGGAAAAATATTATTGTTCCCATCTTGTGTCACTGCCATGAATAGCGTTCCTTTATATTTACTGAAATTCTGGTGTAGTCAGAATTCAGATGTTCTACTCCAAGTCATGACATCTGATCTAACATTGTAACTAATACAGCAAGACAGTTATTAACCACTGTACTAATATGCACACGTTCACAGATGTCATGACATCTCATTCTATGTCACCCTAGAATGGATGAACACCTGGTTCTGTGCATCAGGAAGACAGACTCAACAGAGATCAACCCTAGCACTCACTTCTGTTGTTTTCTTACACAGTTATCAGCATGATGTCTTACTGTTGATTTTGGACATCATCTGTTACATTGTTCCAGTGTGTTTGTCTTTCACTTGTATTTCCTGAATTAAAGGTTGAACACGTCAATCTAATTTCCACTTATTAGACTGCTAACAGCTAGGCTATTTGCTAGGTTCATTAATTGTAGGTTAGTAGTTGGTTTCCTGGATTTTAGTTCAGCTATTGAATCCCTGAAGAATAGCCTGAGAAAAATACCGAAACAGAAAAACCAATCATCCTACACTTTAGCACATGCTGTTGGGAATGAATGTCACAACATTCAATTCGACAGTCAGAACATATGTTGATTCTGTTATGTTCCTGGAAACAAGCTGTGCTAAGTTTGCAGTACTGTAAAAGACCAACTAGTCTCTACTTCAGTATCAGCCTTCAGTATCAACTGTCAAAACATCCAGTTTAACAGTTTCACAATGATCCTTCGGTCAGGTCTGTTATCCTTGAAGAGAACAGACTTAAATAAATATTGAACTGAACCTAACCTGCTTATTGTTCAGTATATGCTATCACTGATGAATGTTACAACATTCTAATTGACATTCAAACAAAAGGCTATATACCAAGTCTGTTATCATCTTGATAAGCTGACTGGAATACCAGCTGAGTTATGACAGTAACAAGAAAACACATGCAGAAGGAAAACAAACACAGGAAATTGCCAACCCAGTTCAGTCCAACATGACCTACATCTGGGGGCTACCAAGCCAGGAAGAAGATCCACTATTAGCAGTATTAATTTAGAGTTAAACTCCCCCGTTTATAACTTTTCACTTAATCCCTACCCAATGCAATCTATACCTAGGAACTCCTAGATAGAAATCTCCAGTTTCCATTCCTATCACTACAAATACAATGTAATGTTAACACGCCTTGAACTTGCTTCACAGCTTCATTCAAGAACAAAATCACTCTTGCCTACAGGCTTTGAGTTACAAATACTCTCAGCTTTTACCACTGAGAAACACATGGTAACCTTCCCACAGGTTGGGAGGTTTACCTCACACACGCCCCTAAATTTTCATTCTAGGAGGCTTACAAAAACTAGGTTACAATATGCTATTTATAACCTAATCACCCAACTGGATTTGGGCCTTTAGAAATCGCAGCAGACTTGTTCTTTACTGTTACAACTTCAGCAGAAAAATTCTGCTACAAACAAGGTCTTCAATCCTAAAATCTCTCCATATATATTTCCATATTTAGAGCCTATATATATTCTGATTAAGTCTTTAAGACCTCCACATGGGAGTTAGGATATTCACCAAATATCCTTACTAATCCCAGAATATATACTGAATTAATTAATTCAGTTTTCTACACATGTGCGATGTCACAGACATGATGTTGTGACATCGTACATGACATGTTGGTCCAGATGTTGAACTTCTTCAACCCAACATATTAAAACAACAGAGATGATTACATTATTTGTTTTACAAAATTAATGCCAATCCTAAGGTATTAACATTTACCGTACAACTATGTCCCATCAATTTGAATAATATGTTTGCAGAATGCAAAACCTTTGATGCATGGTTCATACGCCTAGAAGAGTCGATGGAAGATTCTATTTCCACTAACACTGGTTCTATCTGGGTATATGTTGGCAGGGTCTCCAAAATTGCAACAGTTTTTGGAGCACAGTGCTTAAGTGCCACTAAATATTGTGGATGTTCTTTGTACAAATCCTCCCAATCTTCGTATCCTCGTTAAATCACCTTAGTCCTAGTTACTCATGTTTTCATGTATGATGGAGTAAAATTATATCATGTAATAATATGAGAGATTATTATACTCACCTTCAATGGGAGATCCTTGTTAATGATAAGTAATATTTCATCACATATTATCTTAGATCTTAGTTTGTGATGATCCTATATCGGATTGATGATAATGCAAGTGTGAGGTGGATCCATATAACTTATCTCCCAGGAATCACTCATTTTCCTATAAGATGATGTCATCTGGAACTTGCATAGCACGTTATAACGCAGAATGATGTACCCAATCGTATTAGTGTAATCAATGGTAAAATCGGTTGAGATTTCCATGTGAAACCTTTTTATAGCTCTCACACAGTTTTCTTTTGTGTGAAACATATCTTCCACTTTTAAAGCTCCCCCCGTCTTCAGATACATATTGTAAAAGGTAATGGTTCGTCTGCACCCAAGTTTAAGTTTTTCATGTGCTAAGTGTAGCGGTAAATTCATGATTATTAAGTTATGGATAAACTTAACGTCAATAAAACCAGAGTCGCCGCCGCGCTTTTATTGTTTCCAAAGGAAGATGGAAAAGTAAGAACAAAATCCAAAGATAAGAAGTTTTCAAATCAAAACTAATAAAATGCCAGAGATTACAGGTAAGGGAGTTGGTTACACAGAGGAAAGGTGTTAGCACCCAAAGTATCCTAGGTACTCCTAGGGAGCCCTTTTTTATGTGTCTATGTGTTTTTGGTATAAAATGATATTTGAGAAAAATAGAGTGTGGGGATGAGAAAAGAATTAATTAATTATATTTTTGCGTTTGACAATATCTTCAGACTTGTGTCTACGTACCAACATAAAAATGAGGGA
The DNA here is from genome assembly GCF_024323335.1 of Lathyrus oleraceus. Classification (NCBI taxonomy): domain Eukaryota; kingdom Viridiplantae; phylum Streptophyta; class Magnoliopsida; order Fabales; family Fabaceae; genus Lathyrus; species Lathyrus oleraceus. Next base: position 296,270,936 of record NC_066581.1, on the reverse strand, counting down.
TCAAAACCTCGTAGTTCATGGTATCAATTTCAAAGTGAGTGGATTGCTATTAATCAAAATTTAAATTTAAAAGAGGCACAAAGGGCCTAAAAGAGTTTGAATGAGTGTTAGTTATTTTTGTCTTTTGAAATTTTAGGTCAATATGGTTAGATTCATTTACAAGTTTGATTTAAGAAAAGAGTTTAAAAATGCAATGGCATAAGGCCAAAGTTTCTAATTTGCAATAAAGTCTAAGTTTAGAAATCACAAGCAAAGAAGATTTTGAAAAGGGGGGAGATTTTAAATTTAAGAAATGGGAGGATATGAAGAGACTAATCCAAAACAAAAATTTAAAAGTTAAAAGTTGAAAAGATATGACCAATGGGATGCAATCCAATAGACAAGAATGTCATATAGAAACCCATTTTTCCTTTGGACTTTGGAATCAAGTAATATCAATAAGCAAGTAGCAAAATGAAGAGCAAGACATCAAATAAAGATAGCCACATCCAAGCTAGCCACTTCAAAGTCTTCTTCTTAATCTTCCCATGTATCAGATGACATACTCTCTGAATGCCTCAGAATAAGGCATTAGACACAGGTTCAAAGTAACATTTGCATCGATACCATGTGGCAGATGAACTCAAGTGGATCCCAATACTTGCATCAGATCAAATCACAATAACTTGGTATCATAAATGTTGGCATTGGCCAAGTCCTTTTGCATAAGGAATGTTGTCTAATCCTAAGTCCAAAGCTCATATCAAATCCAACAGTCCACACAAACATTTTTTAGGGTTTTTGTTGTTTATTAAGTATTTTAAGGTCCTAAGACCACAAACACAAACAGGATACACAGACAAATATATACAATCATAATATATGGCTCAAATGAGCAAATGGAAAATGGCATAAACATAAACAAATTAAATAATATGTAAATGGCAAATGGTAAATGACATAAAGTAAATGACTTGAAATTAAAAGTAACAAGAATAAAAGTTAGTCAAATGTTAGTTGATTAGATGTTAGTATTGTTTTGCTTTTCAATTGATTAAGACATTCTTTAGAGAACACTCAACCCTCTTTGGAGAACACTCAATCCTTTATTCACAAACATGGATCCTTGAACCAAGACATCTTCCAAAGGAAGGGAAAAGGCCAAGTTTCCACACAATATCGTGAAAGAGGGGAGACTTGTAATCCCACTTACTAGAATGTTATGCCTTTTGGGTCAAAATTTAGCGCTATGTTAAGAAATCGTAATTGGACTTATGTAGAAGTCACAACTATTTGAGGTCGGGCAATAGAAATTTAGGTGCTAATGCGTGTTAGAGATATGGTATAATGAACCACACTCCTAAAATATACCACACTCAAAAAGAAAATGATCAAATGATGGACCTAATCTCATCCATACTTGGATTGGTTCATCTAACATAAGTTATTGATGAACCAATTAGTCTTTGGATATTGAGATGTCATTGGCCAATAGAATGGGTGGGACAGAATGGGATTGAAGATGAAGAGGGAGGGGAAATGAGACAAACACAAATTGGTCATGGGAAGACTTTTATCAAATTAAAATCATTTATTCATTTTGAGATATGAAATGTACATTTCATCAATCTCCTAAATCCAATGATTTAATCCAACAAAAGTCAAATCAACATTGACTAAGGCCCAAACACATAGTCAAACTTCACAAGTCGATAAAAATGGCTCAACACAGTTATTCACAAATAATCAATTAAAAATCAAATTAAAATGCATTTAAATTAAATTATGTTTGATCAAAAACCTAAAACCTCTTCAAAACACTAAATAAATGGCCAAGAGATTTATCATAGGTCAAATAAGGTCAAATGACCTTGGACAAAAAATTTCATTATTTTTGAAAAGTCAGAAGTATTTTTAAACAATTAAAAATATGCACAAAAACAATTAAATCATGAAAAATATCAAAAGTAATCCAAAAAATAATTTTAATTCATAAAATGAAAGAGAAAAATATTTGAATTTTTTTGGTGAAAGACTCATATTTTTTGGATTAATAATGAAATTAATATGAACTAATTAAAAATAAGCAATTAAATGAAATAATCAGAAATTCAAAAAAAAAAGAGTCATCTGATCTCCCTCATTAATTGAGGTGGCAGATCAGATGGTGATAAGCACGCGTTCCATAATGAACTTCAGTCAACGCGGCATAGGGTTGGTATTAAAAAATAACGCATGAGATTAAAACATTTAAACTGGATCATATGGTTGAGATGCATGACAACACATCACCGGAGCTAGAGCTTCGGTCTTCTTCTCCGGCGGACCTCACCGGACTGGTCCACCATCAACCATCACCTAAATGAAAAAGCAAGACATGAATTTAAAGAAAAAATGCTCAGGAGTTCGAATCTGGCCTCAATTTTGTCCAATTCCAAGTATATAAAAAGATACAGGGATTTGAATTTTGAGGATCATGAACTGAGTTGCTTCGATTTGACCTAAAAGTAACTCAATCTTCTTGCCTACATTGATAGGACTTTAGACAACCAAAAATCACAAAGAATGGTGAAGAATTGAGGGAGAATCGAAGAGAAGAAGTTTCTGAAAAATCACCTTCGAGTTGATCTAATTCCACTTGATCTTAATATGGATTTGATTGCTTTCTCTTCCTCTTGCTTGCAGAAATCAATTGAGATGAAAAAGGAAGTGAATTTATGGGGTTTGAAATTCCAAACAGAAGATGAAGTTCAAGAGAAATCTCAAGAGAAATCTTCAGAAATTTTATGGCAGTGAGGGTTTGAATTGGTGTAGCAAAGCTTGGGCAAGGTCTTGATCCTGAATCTAAAGCCTTCAGCTTGTTTAAATAGGAAATGCACTTGATATTTGCACCACTTGAAATTTGGCCAATTTTAGAAACCTTCTTGCATGGATGCATATTAAATAATTTGGGCCTTAGGAATGATGCAATCCACTTCCAATTCGTGTGCAAAGTATACTGAATCCATCATGTGGAAGCACGCAAAAGAATTTGATCATTTGAAATCCAATCTTGCCAAAACACTCCCCATAATGAAGCCATGTGCAAGTCCCTCAATTTTGATCCAAATGAGATAATCTTGGACCTTTTGGAAAGGTGAGATCAAGGGTAATAACTTGCATGTTTAAAACTTTTTCATTTGAAGCTTGGATCATGATGAATTTTGAGGTGTAAGTTTGGGAAATCAAACATATTTGAATTTTTTTTAAGTCCCAAGTCAAATGTTCACTTCTTCCACCTTGAATAACTTTTTCTATGGACTTCAAATGAGAAAATGTACTTCATCAAAGTTGTAACTCTTACAAACCTATTAAATGTTGTCATAAATTTGACCTTATTTGGATTTGGAATTAAGGAGTTATGCATTTTAGAAGTTGAGGAAAATCACTTATTCAATGGTAATGGCCCAAAATGACCTATAATGTTTCCTCTTGGCACATGCATTTGCAAGTTGAATTTGCACTTCCTCCAAACATAAAAGTTGATTTAGATATCTTTAATTTATCATGCAATTTTAATGGCTTTCATCTCATAAAAATTGAGCAAGTTATGGTCTTGGGAAGTTGACCTCTAAACTAGGGTTCAGACAAAATGACACATAATCTTTCACAATAAAATATGAATTTCCAAGTAAAAATAGCTCTTTACTTCAACATTAAAGTTGTTTGTAATGTCATTTAGAGTAACTTTACTCTTGTAATCATTTTCATATGACAAACAATTGTAGGAGATAGGGTCTAGGGAACCCTAGTTTTAACCAATTGACTTTCTCTGGTCAACCACCATGAACCAACTTGCTAGCTTGATATTCTCTTGACTTTGGGGGCTCATGAAGGATCATATATACATAAGATAATGTAATGTGAAGTATCCCTTTATATATTTGATCAATTGTTAAAGAAATTTGTTGAAGAAGTCACATAAGATACCCAAATGAATTAAGGTTTCCAAGGCAAACCAACTCCAAACTCTAGATGATTTCTTAATCAAAATAACATGTGAAGATCATGGAGATCCATATACGATACTTAGAGCCAATGTGAAAGATTTCTTGATTCAGCTCCTTGCATTGAGGGTCTTAAACCCTAAATATGAACTTTATGGAGCATAGGTGAACATACACACTACCTACAAAAGCAACAAATTATACATTGACATATTTTTGGTATTTTGGTTAGTAAATAAAGAAAAACAAAGTATGATACAATCTAAAGTGCTTGGTGACCTCTCCCAATGCAAACCCAATGAATGAAGGTAAAGAGAATGCCAATGTGTGATCCCAATGCCAATGCATATGATGAGATGGCATAAGGGATCTTAGGGTCAAAATTGGGGTCTTACACTGAGGCAGATAATACACATGGATCGAAGGTAAAAAGTTTTGCTCGTGGTCGACAGTGTCATCATTCACCATATGATCAACCAATATCTCATCTTTTTCTTCTTCCCCGTCAACGGCATAAACTTCAGCTTGTTTGTCGTCGTCAATTTCACAAAAAACTTGTGACAAATCAACGATCGGACACAACTAATTTTCGTTGTAGTAAAATATACAACTCGATATCATTGAACCCGAAATGTTCATGAGTTCGAAACATATTTTGAACATCTTCGTCATCTCGAACCTCTAGCTGGAAAAAATTGACTTGATTGTTGGCAAAAATAACTGGATTTTTGTAAATGATTTATGACATTGGACCACACTGCAACTTCACCTCTATTCTCTCTTTCAAATGCGAGAAATTTGATCTTTTATTTATTCTAAACTAGGTAATATCAATATTATGAAAATTAAAATCATATATTTCATAGTCAAATGTCTCACCATTGATGTGAGTGTTGATCATGTATTGTGGTGAATGGGGCATTTTGTAAAAAAAATATGTTTGCTAGTAGTGTATTTTCGTGTGCTTATAGTGTATTTTGGTGGTGATAATCCAACGTAGCTCGGCTCATAAAGGCAGACGGGTGAGCTTAACTAGGCTGAAAAAAGCATGGGCCAAAAATAACTAATGTGTCATATGCATTGGCGTATGCCTTATATGCTACACATTGGCGTCATTAGCAATGGCATTTCACATGTTCTGCAAAGCTGCATGCATGTCATGTTGAGTGCCTAGCCTTCTTAGCTTGCAAAGCTGCTACACTGCTCCTGCATGCATGCTCCAATATTTCGCCACTTTGATTGGCGCATGAGTGTTAAACTATGAGCATTCCCTATAGGCATTGGCACATGAGTGATTTCTTGCATGCATAAAAAATTCACGTGAATACCTCAAGTCTCTATAAATACCATACTAGCTCAACACATTTTCATCATAAACAATCTATAAACACATTATTTGTAATATTTTTTATCAAGAATAAACACACATAAACATTCTAAAATATGGCTTTATTAACCATGTGTGAGACACATAGAGGAGCCATCAACAATATTCAGGAGTTTGTCAGTTAATATTACAAATATACTACTAAATTTTGCGTTCCATTACTAAATTTCTCGTTAATTATTTTCCTTAATTATTTTTTGTTAGGATTTAAAGAGATTTTATTGTTGTGTACATGAATATGTCCCACATGACAAGTTGATAGAACCATATTTATGAGAAGTCGGTTTTGGTAATTTACTCAACATAGTCTTTTATTCTGTTGGTTACAAATTTATCCTCACATTATAGAAAGATGGAGAACTGAGACACATATATTTCATCTTTCATTTGGTGAGTGTACCGTCATACTAGAGATTGTGTACATGGTGTTGGGTCTATCAATCAAAGGTAGGGTTGCTAATGGTCGAGTTAAACAAGATAATGCAATATGCGAGCAACTTTTTGGTATCGCTTTAATTTAAGACATAACATGGGATCAATGTATAAATCTAAAGCACCTTAAACAACATTATTCAAATATGATATTAATCGAAGATTCGAATGAGAATGAAAAAATAACTAAAACTCGGTGTTATATTATGTTACTATTTGATAAGTTTTTATTTCCTAAAACTACTAGTAATATTGTAAATATTATATATTTACCTTTGTTAAGAGACATAAATAAAATAAAAACATATAGTTGGAGTTCACCTGTTTTGTCTCATATATATAAGTTTTTGTGTAAAAATGCACAAAATGGTACTTGTTCATTTTATTCTTGCGCTTTTTTGCTCAAAGTATAGGGTTGGTAAAAAATGTTGTCACTCGCCATCGCCAACGAGAACGGCTTCACATTCCCATACGCGACAAAGTAAGTTTATGTCATTATTTCCACTTACTTATTGTTCGCAAGTGTATTTAACAAACAATCACGAGTTTGAAAGTCTTTGAGATAAACTCGAACATCTTGAGATTGGTTTTATGCAAAAACTTTTACAAGAACGAATGTGTAGGATGTGACTACAAATATTTGAATGCAGACAATGAAAAAGTAAACTTTAAATACAATAAAACTTGAATTAAAGTGCAAAAGTTTAGAATGAACAACATTAAGTAAATGCAGTAAAAGACAAAATAAAAGATGTTTCAATTAAGGAAAGTACAAAGAAAAGAGGACACAGACTCACATATTATTCACAAACTATTTCACTATATGACTTAGGTACTCCAGTTATATTGATAAAGTATATTAGATTTGTGACCTTGATTATATCATATGAGTCTGCTATATATATTAAACTAAGAATAATTGCCTTCGACGGTTTACACCTAAAGAATTAACATGTCTTCGAATGCATGAAACTCTTGTTCCAACACATTACCACATTATCAAAGCTATGAAACTTCTGAAACCATTATCCCACGTTCTCTAACTACTTAGTTACTAGTAACTACCTACTCATCAAAGGTAGTTGTTGATATTATTAAGTCTCTTCTGTCTTTGGCTCCCTCAATTTTCTAAGTCTTTAGAGTCTGTCAAAAAGCCCCTCCTCGACATGGTGTTAAGTAGTTACCCAGGTCTGTTCCTGGACTCCTTCAAACTATAACACCCCGTTTTTCTAAAAATTGTTTACATTAGTTAATTGTAATTTTATGTGTCTATCTAATTATTATTTGTATGATAATTGAGATATTTTAGGGTAATAAATATGAGTGACCCTTAGGTAGAGAGTGCATAGGATAATTAGAGGTTGATAGATTTATTTAGAATTATTTAATTGATTAAATAGTATTTTAGTGTTATTATTTAAATGAAATAATAAAATAAAAGGAAATAATGAGTTTGGGTGGAAAGTGTGAATTATGGAAAATTAAAATAAATAATGTAACTTAGTAATAAGTTAGGCTTTAGTGGAATATTAGAAAGATAGAAATTAAGTTTTTGATTTATGAGGAGAGAAGTGGGGTGAAATTTTTGGAATTGGAGAAAAAGAAGCAAGAGAAGAGAAAAGCAAGAAAAACCTAAGGAGAGCTCTAGGGAAGAGAAGTCATAACTAAAAGCTTGAATTTTTCTGGAATTACAAGGTAAGGGTGGAAATTTGGTTCAATAATAGGGATATGAATGGAAGGGTAGAAGAAAGTTTAATTCTTTTTGGATTGAGGATGAATGTTGATATTTGTTGAATGAAATTTTTATTTTAAAGTGTTCATGTATGCTCATCATTGATGATGTTTGAAGTTTTTAGGGATTTATATAGTATATAGATCCATGATTATATGAATATAAGAAGTGATTGATATAAGTATATTAATGACTGAATTTAAAACCATAAAAAAATTTGGTGATTATTTCATGGTCGTTTTAGGGGTTGGAAAATATCAAAATCGTGCTGGAAATTTCAGAAAAACAATACATTTTTGGTAACACCTTCGTGCACGGTTTTGATCATAAATTTCGAGTCGTAAATCATTTTGGAATGGTGTTTGAAGAATTGGGTATCTAAAACAGAGGGAATAACTTTGTTTTAGGGGTAAAATATTTTTGGTGATGATTTCATGGCCATTTTTGGCGAGTTAGCTCCTGGAGCTATTTCTTTTAGTTTATTCGTGTTAGCTTTGGTTATGCTCTAATATGTAACATTGGGGAGCAAATTATTTATTTTGTGTTAAAATTTCTTAAGAGACAATGCATGCTCTCATATTTGTTTTTTTGTTTTGGTGTGACAGTTCTTAGAGAAGACTCACGAGTCGGTGCTTTTAATTTTGTTATGAAAACTATTACGAGATTTTAAATTGGTATGTTTTTTTATTATGATTATGCTGCGAAGATATTCAGATAAGTTGGATGTCGTGTAAACATCCTAAGTGCAAATGTATGCAGTAAAATGTTTTGTTGTAACCAGTGTTATAGAGAAGGCTATGATTATTGTGAGTGACATCCTGAGTGATTTTATTTTGTTAATTAAATTCTTTGATAATTATGCGTGGGTTTTTAGGGTGTTACACAAACCAATTCTCAAGATTTTCTCTTGAGATTCTTCCAAACTATATCTCAAGATGTCAGTCGAGACGCCTCAGTCGATGTTTCATCACTATCAACTCTTATCCATTAATGTCAACACTTAACATTTCATAAAATGGAACATCCATTTGACTTTTCCTACTAAGTATAAAGTCCCAAGTTCACATATGCCCCCCAAAAAGGTCATTTTAGATCATATGATCAAATGGAAGAAAGTTGACATTTTTGAAGCCCTTCGACACTGTTTGCCTAGTCTTTACACATCACTTCAATGAAACACCAAAGTAATTAATTATGATTCTGGTCATTATGACCATTTTACCCAAGAATGTCACATCACAAGCATACGTACAATCGATAATGATGAATCCTTATTTCCTATGAGCCTTAATTAAAAATGAAATCAAGAAAAAACCTTCTTAATTCCACTTTCATCTTTCCCCGTGACCTTTATGATGCCAATTATCGATTCAAACACACCATGTGGCTAAAGTCACTTGGGGGTGGAGGGATTGAATCGTTTTTCCTTTGGGTATTTAATGTGCTGCCTCTAACACTTTCTTCTTCCTCACTTCCATCATTATGCAATAGACAACGAAACCACCTTGGGAAATTTCTTTCCTTTACAACTCCATTTTTCCTCCACAAAACTCTTTCAACCGGAACTTCATTTACCATAATGGCACTTCCAACTCAATCTCACCCACCTTTTGTTGCTGATATTGATGCACCACTATATGTCAATGATCGCATGTATGTCCCTAATCCTCATATGGAGGATGAAAGAAGGAAATCATGGTATTATGCTTCCCTCATTCCTTACACTTTTGCTAGATCTGTGTATGCATTCTTGGATCCACTACCCAGGTGTGTCAAGAAACCTCACATGATGAAGGATTTCTTACCAACTTACCCTGATTAAGAACCCTTGATGTTCGTTGACAAACCATTCAACTTCAACTTCTTTAAGAACAAAGTATTCTATTATTCCTCTTTCCCCTCCAACTGAGAATGTTGAATACATTAAAGGTATGAACATAGATGAAGAGAATAAGAAACATTTTTTGAGGGATTTGGGCATCTTTGACCTAATCCAGCTCTCAATAGTGGGCCATTCTTGCAACTCACACATGCTAATTTCTGTTATGTGCTTTTGAGACACGTCGACCAACATGTTCCACTTGCCTTGTGGGATGATAACTCCCACTTTCAACAATCCCAAAGTGTTTGGTCTAGTGTCTTGTGCCAATTATTTGGCTTTTGGCCTGCATGTTTTTAATCAGGTTAATTGCAACCTTATTTGCAGCCTTGACTTAACCAATTACTTGAGCATAATAAGGAGTGGAGATCAACAACTTGATTTCTGGCCCTGAGGTGAACTCAACCATCTTTATTCCAAAAACACTGATCCTTGATATGTGGTTATTGTGTCAGGAATCCCGAGTCTAGAGATTATGTGACTTTGGATGAAGTTAATCACCACATCTTGATCGACATTTACCAAAGGTACTGCTTCGAACAACTTGGTAAAATAGTCGATGCCTACAAAATGTATTTGTGAGACTTAGATTATGCCAGTCTAATCTCGCCTATCAAATGCAATGGCCAACCTCTAAAGGGCCAAGGTTTAATTATTGCATGTAGCACACTGAATGGGACATGTTGAATCCATGTGTGCTTTTGACATTCCTGACACCCTTTTGTAAATTATATGTAGTCTTTCAACATGGTGGGCCAGTAGATCTATTGTCAAAATAATAACCACTTCATTTTGTGACCTACTTGATGGGCGCCACATGATCCATTGTGTGCACTAAATATTGCTAGTTAGGCACTTAAGTAAAACTCCCCCATGAGTATTTTTGAAAAACTTATTGTCAATGATTATGTAACTTAACGCTTTATACTTGATCTTTCGATCTGTCATTCCCATTAGGTTCTTCAGAAACTCTATAATTGGTTTCCTCCAATCGTCATTTGATAAGTTATTAGTGACAAAAGTTTTTTGAAAATTTTGGGGTTTAGATCTCCAAATTTGTCTACTCCCGCCAGTTTCGTCATTGCCAATTCTGGAGCTAGTACATTGTTCAAGTTCAATTTGTCTTTGACCTCTCAGTTCTTCCATTTCTTCTTTAGATACTCGATACCCTTAGGCAATATGTGCCAATTTGTTGGCCTTTTGATTCTCGATTAGTGGTACATGTTTAATGCCAATCATGTCGAACTTCCCTAATAGTAAGCTTGTTTTGACAAAATACAATTATAAATTCTCATTAATGCATTTGTAATCTTTTGTTAATTACCTTGCCACTAGTTCTAAATCTCCATTGATCTCGACTCTTGCGCCAAGGTCTAACAAGATGGAAAGACTCGTTATTAAGGCTTGATATTCAACCTCATTATTCGAGCAATAACCGTTAATTTTAAATCTGCAATTGGTTGGAATTCCTTAAGGGGAGATAACTTCACTGTTGATTGCTCGACATAGTTTTGTGTTACTTTTGTCATTGCATGATCCACTATGAAATCAACAACAATTTGATCTTTCATGGCTCTTAACAGTGCATATGTCAAATAATATTTTGTTAGTGCCAAACCCAATTTTCATTTTCTACTATGTAGAATTGGTTTTGGCAAGATCTTTTATAATGCAAAAGTGTGAGTAAACAAACACATTTGTCGATTTAATATAATATTTTAATTTCATACATGAAAAATACAAATACATGCACAACTTTTTTATCAAGCTATATGTAAGACCCCAATTTTGACCCTAAGATCCCTCATGCAATTTCATCATATGCATTAGCATTGAGATCATACCTTGACATCCTCCTTACCCCTCTTTCATTGGGTTTGTTTTGGGATAGATCACCAAGCATTATGTGATTGTATCATACTTATATATTATCATTTTACTAACCAAAATACAAAATATGTCTTCGCATTTGCCTAACTCTTTTGTAGGTAGGGCATGATCTCCATTGACCTACCAAGTTCATATCTAGGGTTTAAGACCCTCATGACAAAGAGAACAACCATTGAATTGATCCAAGAATGGTTATAAGCATCATATATGAGTTCCGTTGATTACTACATGTTATATTGATCAAATTTTCTTCAAGAGTTTGGAGGTGATTTGCCTTGGAAACCCTAGTTTGGTTGGGTATCTTGAGTAACTTTTCCAACAAGCTATCTCACCAATTGATCAAATTTCTCAAAGGACACTTCAAAATTCATCATCTTATGCATATATTATCTATCATGAGCCTAAAAAGTCAAAAGAATTGAAGGTTAGCAAGTTGGTTGATGGTGGTTGGCCAAATGAATTCATCTGATCAAAACTCAGTCTCCCTAGACCCTATCTCCTACACTTTTCACCATATGAAAATTATTCCAAGAGAATAGTTACTCTAAATGACATTACAAACAACTTTCATGTTGATACCTAGAGCTATTTTTGCTTGGAAAATCATTTTCTATATTGAAACATTATAGGTCATTTTGTCTAAACCCTACTTTGAAAGTCAACTTCTCAAGGCCATAACTTGCTCAATTTTTATGAGATTAAATATTTCCAAGTTGAAAAATCAAATTAAAGATGTCTACTTCAACTTTGATGTTTGGAGTGAAATCAAATTCAACTTTTATGAGCATGTGATATGAGGATACATTATAGGTCATTTTTTACCTATACCATTGAACAAGTGATTTTTCCAAACTTCAAAAATGCATAACTCTATCATTACAAATCCAAATGAAATTAAATTTGTGACCATTTTGAAGGTCTTTGAAAGGGATACAACTTTGATGAATACATGTTTCTCATTTGAAGCTCACATAAAAAGTTAAGCAAGGTGGAATATTGAGGTATATGGCTTGACACTTAGAAATTTTTTCAACATGTTGAAATTTCCAAACTTCCACCTCAAAATTATCCATGTTCCAAACTCCAAATGAAAAAGTGTTGAACACAAAACTTGTTCCCCTTGATCCAAGCTTTCCAAGTAACCTAAGTTCATGCATTTTGGATGAGGTTTGCCAGGTCTGCGCATGGCTTTAACAGGGTTGTATCATTGGAAAGAATCAATTGCATAAACTTCAGTTCACAATGCCTTGCCATTCAAGCTTCATTCAGACCTCAATTGGAATCATTTTGGACCTTTTTGCATTGCATCATGGGCTTGTACATACCCATGCACTCGTGCCATCCATATTGCCAATTTTGGACAGATTTTGAAGTGTGCAAATATCATTCCCTTTTGCTATAAATAGAAGGCCTCTGAGCTCATTTGAAGAAGACTTTGCGTGCCAGCTTTGCCCCCTATTGAAACCTTCTCATTCTAAAGGAAAACCTGAGAAATTTCAATTTGAAATTTGAGTTTGAATCTCAACTGTTGGAGATTCAAGAACTCCATGATCCAAAGCCTTGCAACCTCTCTAATCACTTCCTGCTAGCTTCTCAAGTGTGATCAGATCGTGTTTGGAGCAAGCCACATCAAGAACTGTATAGCATTGAAGGTAATTTTCAAAAAACTTCATCTCTTTGATTCTTACTCAATTCTACTCAATTCTCTTGGATCTTTGGTTGTCTGAAGTCCTACCAATATAGGCAAGAAGATTGAGTTGCTTAGAGGTCAAATTGAAGCAACTCAGTTGACACACCTCAAAATTCAACTCCTCATATCTTTCTATATATGTGGAGTTAGTTAAAATTGAGGTCAGATTCGTGCTCTACGCCATTTTTTCTTTCAGATCATGTCCTCCTTTTTCATCTATGTGATGGTGATGACTGAACCAGTCCGGTGAGCCTTGCCTGAGAAGGTGACCGGAGGTCCAGCGCTGGGGTGTGCTGGACAGGTTCTGAGCCACATGATCATTTCAAAATGTTTTAATCTCACGCGTCCATTGTGATTACCATCCTTGGAGCGTGTTGACTCATGTGTTCGGTGGAACGCGCGATGTAGGTCACTTGATCTGCCACCTCAATTAATGAGGGAGATCAAGTGGCTCATGTTTTTTCATATTTTCTGATTTTTGTTTTATTCCTTTTATTTTCATTAATTCATATTAATTTTAATATTGATCGAAAAAATATGAGAGTTTCACCAAAAAAATTCAAATAATTTCCTCTTTCATATTCTGAATTAAAATTATTTTTTGGATCATTATTAAAAAAAATCATGATTTAATTGATTTTGTGATTATTTTTAATTGTTTAAAAATACTTTTAAGTCTTTAAAAATTCTAAAAAAAATTCTCCAAGGTCCTTTGACCTTGTTTGACCTATGATAAATCTCATGGCCATTTCTTTGGTGTTTTGATGAGGTTTTAGGAATTTGACAAACCATGTTTAATTTAAATTCCTTATTTTAGTATTTTTAATTTGAATAAATGCCAATTAATTATGTTGACCAATTGTGATGACTTGTTTGAGTTTGACTTTTGTTGTTGGGTCTTGGTCAAGGTTGATTTGACTTTGTCAAGTTAATATCATTGGATTTAGGGGATTGATGGAATGTACATTTCATCCCCCAAAATGAATAAATGATATTAATTTGGTAAAAGTCCTCCTTTGACTAATTTGAGTTTTAATCCATTCCCCTCCCTCTTCATCTCATTCCCCTTCTTTATGCATCCATCTCATTTGGCCTATGATATCTCAAAGTCCTAAGGCTAGTTGATTGAAAAATCAACATAATTATGGATGAGATTAGGCCACCTCTTTTTGCACATTCTTTTTGTGTGTGGTATGTTTCATGAGCATAGTCCATTATAATATGTCTCTAACATGCATTAACACCAAAATTCTATTGCCCGACCTCAAATAGTTGTGACTTCTACATAAGTCCAATTACGATTGCTTAACATAGCGCTAAATTTGTGACATAAAAAGGCATATCATTCTAGTTAGTGAGATTGTAAGTCTCCCATCTTTCATGGTATTGTATGGAAACTTGGCCTTTATTCCTTCATTTGGAAGATGTCTTGGATCAAGGATCCATGCTTGTGATAAGTGGGTTGAGTGTTCTCCAAAGAATGACTTAAAAATGAAAAGAAAAAGCAAAACAATACTAACTTCTAACTCATTAATGATTAACTTTTAATTTCAAGCCATTTACTTTAATGTCATTTAATTTTAGTCTTTATTCATTTGCCATTATTCATACCATTCTAATTGTGTATGTTAATGCAATTTTCATTTTATCCATTTGGACCATATTATGTGATATATCTTGTTTATGTATACTTTGCTTGTTTGTATGGTCTTTGACCATTAATGTACATAATAACAACAAAAACCCTAAAAAACTTTTGTGTGTTCATACAAAGTAGAGTCGCCACCGCACTTCTATTTATCCAAAGGAATGGCTAGAAAGCGAACAAAAGCCTAAGAAGTTTTACAAACAAAACTAGTAAAAGAAGGTCAGAGATCTGGGTAAGGGGGTTGGTTATGTCATGGGAAGGTGTTAAGCACCCACAACATCCTAGGTACTCCTAGGGAGCCCTTTTCACAACTTGTTGTATTGTTATTGTTTATGAAATTATTTTGTGCAAACATGATTGAAGAGATGAGAAAAGAATATACAAGTTTATTTACATTTTTTGTGTTTGGATGGATGAACCCATTGCCTACGTACCTTTTCATGAAAGATAAGGATCAAAACGCCGTAGTTCGGCTAAAAGATTTCCAAAAAGTGAGTGGATTGATTTTAAACAAAAGCCTTAAGGTCTTTCATTATCAAAGGGAGAAAACTCGACCTGAACAACCACAAGTCCAATATGTGAGAACAACTTCGACATGCTAGTGAGGGATTATGCTCTATAATAAGCATGGAAGTCTTACAATTCAATCACTAAGGACAAAGGTGAGATTCACATCAACCACTAAGATAATTCAGATCTATGGCTAATACATGAAAACTTGATTAAGAAGTGGTCAAGGGCCACAAAAGCAATTGAGTGGGTTGAATTAACCAATTAGCATTATTCACAAAATGAGGTCAAAGTATGAATTAGAGTTCATTTACAATGAGTATCAGTGAAAATGAGAATTTTGAAAATCAAAGGCTTAAGGCCTAGGTTTCTAGTTTTGAAAACCAGTCAAAATGTTTGCACAAAAGTTTTTCTGGTTTGGGTTAAGGATGGAAACAAGGTTCAAGGTTAAGCACAAAAGGGTTAAGGGAACAAAGCCACAAATAGGAGTTGCTTTCTCAAGATTATAGAGATGATCCAAGGAAGTTCCTTTGGAATTAGGCAACACAAAGCAGTAAGCAAATAAGCAAGCTCAAAGGAGCAACAAAACTGGAAATGGATTGCCAATAAATGGTCTTACATCCAACTCCGAAACGAGATGGGAAACGGAGTGCCAATAAATGGTCTTACGTCCAACTCCACAAAGCAACATAGGAAAAAGATAGCCAATCAATGGTCTTACATCTGACTCCACAAGAGAAAACAGAATAGGAAACAGATAGCCAATCAATGGTCTTACATCTGACTCCACAAAAGAAACATAACAGGAAATGGAGTGCCAATCAATGGTCTTATATCCAGCTCCCCAAAAGGAACAGGAAACAGATAGCCAATCAATGGTCTTACATCTGACTCCTCAAACAAAGTAAATAACAAATGCAAAAATAATATGCAAAACAATATGCAAAAGCAAACACAAGTAATCACATCAATCAATTAGCACACTCTATACACAATCAAGAGGCTCAGACAAAGTTGGGCTTTAGTCAAGGGGTCATATCAACCTTGACAAACAAGCCAATACTGTTATGGGTGTTCAGGCTCTTAACCACTGACATTGACCGTCAGGGTGAGTGAATGAAATGGGAAATGAGGATTAGACCTCATAGCTCTTAGCCTTGGCCGGGGTGAGCTTGAATCAAAGAAGGTGTGGGGGTCCAGAATGAGGGACCCTATTCCACATGACTGACTCTATACAAGATTTTGGGTGTTTATTCAAAATGCATCAGCACTTAGTGCGAGCATGATGAATGACTCAACTGAATAGCAGGGGATTGATTGCAAATCCCTTCTATCTGCCAATCGCCTCTTCACTTAGGAGGACTTGAAATACATGGCACAAATATAAACAATCACATTCATTGCCTCTTAAGGAGGACTTCAGCCAAATGCCAGCCAAAAGAAACGACAGGGCTTCCAGACTACATGGAGTTAGAGAGGTTACCTAAGTGGTATGCCAACCACAAGCAAAGCAAAGCTCAAATAATGAGCTAAAGCGGCTAATGTACCTGTATGAAAAGCTAAACAATCAGTACTATGTTCAGACAAACAACCAACAGGTAACAGTAAGACATTCCCAATATGTACAACAAAGCAAGTCCTAAAAGGCAATCACTCAAGTGAGTTCACCACCAAAGGACCTACAATACAATCAAAGTTAGTTAACCAAAGTAACTTGCATCTCAAGTAATGAGAGAACATCAATCATTAGAGTTAATTGCTTGAACCTGAAATGCAAAACTCAAAAGGTGAGTACAAACCACTAGTGCCAAGACTAGGGTCAAAGGCAAAGCAAAAAGTCAAAACAATAACCAATGTTCAACATGAAGCACATTTAAACCAGTATTAAAATGTCCTAAAAAGGACCAAGTCTAAAGCATTTAAGCAAAGCCATCTAAAGCACAAAATAAGGCAAAGGCAATTACAAAGCACACAATTGGACATTAAGAATGAAAATTCCATATTAAAATAGAAATGAATCAAACAATCATGAAAATTTTTATGTGCATACAACATGTTAAACACAAGCAGCATGCAAAAAATTGGAATCAGAAAAGCTCAATTGACATGTATATGAAAATGAACAAGACCAACATCAAATTGTGTGACACACATTGTCACACCATGCATTCATGTGTCTAAAACAGAGAAGAAATATGATAAAAATGCAAAACCAAGCCTCAAAAATCATGCAACATGTTGGGAATCAGCATACCAAATTTCAAATCAATTGGCCAATGTATGAGCATTTCACAATAGAATTGGTACAACATGTCACATTTGCATACATGTTCAAAGAAGCCAACACAATTAACATTCCAGAAATGATAAAATCAAAAAATCAACACCACAAAATAATAGACATCAAGATGAACATGTAGCAAAAAAATTGGATTAAATTGGAATCATTTTCTATTTTTTATGATTTTTTGAATTTGTTGAAAATAATATGAAATAATGTGAATCATGAAATAAAATGAAATATGAATTGGAAATGGAAATTGCATCATGCCTGATTCGAACCGAGTACACATTAAAATAAGGCGCTGGCAAAAAATAAAATGCAGAAATGCCAAAGGTGGGAATCGAATGGAGGACGCGAAGGTGAGAGGCTTATCTACAGTACAACTCCAGCGCATGAACCAGGATGCCCTAGCACTGTACACGCGTGGTGGAGGAGCGGTGGTTTCCACCGTCTTCTTCGTAGAGACGGCGGAGCTACAGTGAAGCTCAACAATTTTTTTTCCAGAAATAGGCAATATATACATGGTTAGAACCGTCTCGAAGCCAGGAGTAAGGATCTATCATTATTTTCAGCTAAAAGTCCATGAATAATGAGAATCGAATGAAAACATTTTCAACATGCGAACTTCAAATCAACATAACTCAAGCAATATTCATCCATTCTCAAAAGTATTCATATCAGTGTAATCAGCATTCAAAGATCTACAATATTATGTGCATAAAATCAAGAATTAAGAGGATCGAATTTCACACCTCTTGAAGAGCAGAACGATGAAACAGTGGATTTGAGGCCTCAAAAGTATCCAGATCTTCTCCTTTACTCTTGTTATGAAGCTTGATGTAGAAATTGAGGCTTGACACAACCTGGATCTTGATTAATTTGCCACTTCCATCTTCATGTTCTTGAGCTTGATGTGCTTGTTTCTTCACCAAAACCTTCAATATCCAGTACTTGATTTGCACTCAGTGATGATCCATGAACACGATTATGCAGTCAAATTGAGGTGTTATGTGAAAGAATTTGAGATTTGAGATGAGAGCAAAAATGGAGGGAAATCCAAAATCTAGATCTAGAATGTGTGTTCTCAAATTTCTGTTATGATTTGGCATTTATACTCTGTCCTAATCACATTGCTAATCCACATTTGCATTGGTTAATTGAGATTAAGAAAAATAAGGTGTATGACCAAAATTGGTAAGTGTGTGGTGCATGGCAAATTTGGACGTGAACAGTAGCATGTGGAGGTGTAAACTCACTCAAAATCTTCCAATGAACACAATGTCAATGGTATTTAGCTCATGTGATTAACCAAATTCAAATTCTTCATTTTCCCTCCAAAATGAACATGCATGGGCAAATGATTATATGAGTAAATTTCATGCGATGCAATGTTGGATTTGGAAAATATAGGTCATAAGAAGCATAATGCAAAAAGAGTGGCTCATTTTGGAGCTTTGGATCAAAAGTTATGGCTTGTTGAACTTCCATGCACACTTGGCAATCATTTGATCATAATTCTTCAACCATTCATCAGATGCTCATGATCTTGGACTTTTTGGAAATGGGAGAGAAAGATCTTCAACTTTCATGTTCAACAAAATTTCATTTGAAGCTTCTTTGATGTTGGAAAGTCAAGTTGAATTTGGTCCAAAAACTTGCCATTTTTGGAAACTTGAAATTACAGGTCACTTTCCATTTTTGGAATCTTTTGACTTGACCTCAAAATCTTCAATATGGATGTTTGACATGATGAATAGACCTTGTTTGAACATGAATGAGGATGTTAAGATCAATTCCCCAACCTCAAAGCCTTCAATTGACTGTACAGTTGATTGTATTGGGCCTCAAATGGCCTGGACAATGCCTGATGAATTTGGGATTCAACCTCTTGGGGAATTTGCTTCAAAATGAACCTTAGCTCATATAAGCTCAATATAATGATCACATGATCTTCCTCTCAAGAAAATACCATCAGCTCTTGCACAAAGGAAACTCTTGAATTGCCTTGACCTGTGCTACTTAGACTGCAAAAACAAATGTTAGATGACATATTTTTGGTACTTTTGGTTAGTGATTAAACAAGAAATGCAATGATATACAGCAATGCCTGATGATCTCAAACCACTCACAAGAGATCCCAACCCCAAAGGAAAGGAAGGCAAAATGCTCAAAGATCCTTGAGGCTATGCAATGCTATGATATGATGTCATGAGGGATCTTAGGGACAATATTGGGGTCTTACACTTGCTCTTCAAGATAATATAATTGTGCATTTGTGTGTTGCTTGATTCTAAATGTCCAAGGGAATTCTGGGTTTCTATTGACATTCTTGTCTATTGGATTGCTACCCATTGGTCAGATCTTTTCAACTCTTAACTTTTAATTTTATGCATAGGATTAGTCTCTTCATCTTTTCCCCATTTCTTTAATTTCAAAATCTCTCCATCCCTTTTCAAAATCTTATTTGATTCAACTTATTTTGTTCTAAACTTTGACCATTTTGTAAAAAGATAGAAACTTTGGCCTTATGCCATTGCATTTTCAAACTTCTTTTCTTAAATCAATTTTGTAAATAAACTTAACTATACCTGACTTAAAATTTCAAAAAAGCCAAAAAGAACTAACTCATTCAAGCCATTTTAGGCCTTTGTGCCTTTCAAACTTAATTTTTGTTAAAAGCAATGCATCCACTTTGAAATTTGTATCACGAACTACGAGGTTTTGATCCCTCATTTTTATGTTGGTACTTAGGCACAAGTCCGAAGGTCTTGTCAAACACAAAAATATAATTAATGAATTCTTTTCTCATCCCCCCATTCTATTTGTTTGTGAACATCATTTTGTACCAAATACATATGCACACAAAAAGGGCTCCCTAGGAGTACCTAGGGCACTTTGGGTGCTAACACCTTCCCTCTGTGTAACCAACCCCCTTACATATAATCTCTGACATTTTATTAGTTTTGATTTGAAAACTTCTTACTTTTGGGTTTTGTTCGTACTTTTTCCCTTTTCCCTTGGAAATAATAAAAGCGCGGTGGCGACTCTTGTTATTTGATGTCTAGCTTATCCATAACTTTATGATCATGAATTTACCGCTACACTATACCTAGTTTTTGCATCGATTAACAGACGACTAAGATAATATATGGCTCTTTTGATGCCATTATCATCTTTCTAGGCTAACATACTGCTTATTATCGAATCTGATGCAAAAACATATAATTTCATGTTCTTATTTCTCATAAGAGGTAAAACACATGAGGCTTTGACAAATACTATTTGATGTCATCAAGTGCTTTTTGATGTTCCGGTTCCCATCTAAAACCTTCCTCATTTTTCAAATGTAGCAATTGTGAGAATACTTCTGTCTTGCCGCTTAAGTTTGAAATAAACCTTCTCAATAAGTTAATTTCCCAAGTAAAGACTAAAGTTACATCTTGGTTGTCTGGGGCTCTGTATTAAGTATAGCCTTTGTTTTGTTCTAATGTATCTCGATTCCCTTCTTATGAACCATGAAACCCAAGAAATCTCTTACACTGACACAAAACACACATTTTAATGGATTCATCTTGAATCCACATTTTCTCATCCTTTGAAGGATTGTCGAAGGTGGTCCAGATGTCCACTTTCTGATGAGGATTTGATAGTTATGTCATCTATGTAAACTTGCATAAATTTTTCAATAAAACCATGGAACATAGAATTCATTACCCTTTCATAGGTTACGCCGGCATTTTTAAGTCCAAAAGGCATCATTACCCACTCGTATATGCCCAAGGTTCAGGACATCAAAAACCCGTTTTAGCCATATCTTCCTCTGCAATAAAAATTTGGTTATAACTTGAATAACCATCTAAAAGACTTAAATACTCAAAATCAGTCGCCAAGTTGACGAGCATTTCTGCCACTGGCATTGGATATTCGTCTTTTGGAGTGACTACATTTAAATCCATAAAGTCAATACTGACCCTGAGAATGTCATTCTTTTTAATTACAAAACAATGTTGGCGAACCCTTCAACGTACCTTGTAGGTATTATGAACTTATTTCGCAACAATATTTTAATTTTCGCCTTGATTTTCGACATGACTTCTTGCAAAAATCTCATTGGAGTTTGTTTTAGTGGCCTATTATCTCGCTTGATTGGCAGTTTCAACTCTACCAAATCCCGAGTAAGACCTGACATCTCATGGTAATCCCATGTGAAACATTCCTTGAACTTCTTCAGCATCTCAATTACACTTTCTTTTAGGGTTGGGTCGAGTTTGGCGCATATGTAAGTTGGCATTTCGTCAAACCGTACCCCGAGTCAACTTCTTCCAAAGGATATTGAGCTTGCATCCTTTTGTTCAAAGTAAGTGGTTCTTTTTGAAACCCTAAAGGCTCATCGTCATAAATGCAGTCAAGCATGTGGCTTTCTGAAGCTGTTTCTTGGCCATTATGGCCAATTTCACTATATACAATATGGGTGGCTTCGACAACCATCATTCCTTGTGATTAGGCCTCTATGACCGCTATTAGTTTGTTATCAACCACATAGGCAAAATTCTGAGCCAAGACACATGACTCAAATATTTTCATCATCTGATCCAGACCATTACTTGTAACCCTTAATGGTCTCAAACTCCCCGATAAAGCCATGTAAAAGGTGCATCTTTGTGGAGCAATATACATCATCTCCCTTAAAATCAAAGCCAATTCTTGTCGGCGCACGTGGCAAAATATTCGCTAGTTGTCGATCAAAATTTCTTTATGATTCACTCTGCACGAAAGAAGCTTTTGTCAATATTTATATGCTCTATGATCCCGTTTGACTTCCAAATCATAATTTTTTGGTGCATGGAGGATGGAACACAGCCAAATTTATGAATCCATTCTCGACCCAGCAACAAATTGTAATTCACTTTTGTTGGAACTATAACAAATAAAGTAGGTTAAGTTGTGGTTCCTAAAACCACATCCACTTGGATAACCCCCAAGGTTCAGTCGGTCTTCCCTTTATAGTTGGATAAGACCATGTTGTTAGACTTTAAGTCAGGGCCATACTTGCCAATTCTCTTAAATATAGAACGTGTCATGAAATTGATGCATACTTCATAGTTAATAAGAACCTTATTAACCTCGACATCTTCTACTTTGGCCCTTGTGTATAAAGGCTTCGGACGTTGTTGCATCAACATGTCAGACCTTTCGAAGATGGTCTTTTCCTCATTAACTGAGCCATCATGCATCATATAATAGCATAAAGGTTTATGGGTAGCCATTTCTTCAGCAAGCTCATCTTCCTCTTAAGTTGCCTCAGTAATTGTATCATACTCCAACGATAACACTAATATCATATTGCATATGATATCTAACTCATCCTCTGACCTAGAGTCGAAGTCGTTGCTAGCCATCTCCTCTTCGGACCCGACAAAAATATTAGGTTCGTTTTTTACCACTGGTGGTAGTGGAGGAAATAAACTTTGTTTAACAGACTTATTTTCCTTTTGCCAATCAACCATAGCTTGGACGCTACTGTTCTTACTTGCAATTCCTGCTTCAGAGTTAACCTTATTATTTATTTGGTGCCTTCTCCACTGAGTGTGTGTCATGGGGTTATTTCTCATGTAGTTTTATTAAACATAGGAATACTTCTCAAAATTATGGGAATTTTTGAGGTAGGAAGATCCTCCACCCACTTTGATTTACTTCCACTTTCCTTTTTCATCGGTTGACCTACCTACAGATCCAGACCACTCTTTGGTAGGAACATCAGCAAGATGGACATAAGTCTTAGGTCTGTAAGCCTCCTGAGGGACTCTCATATTGTTAAATAAGAATTATTTGCGTTGGTCTCGTCGGCCAACTCTCTTTGCTTGATCAAGGTTGGTTTTCTCTAATGCTTTTGTCGCTTTTTTGGTCGAATATGACACTTCAACATGGATATATCATAACCTTCGAATCTTTGAGTTTACATATATTTAGAAACTCTTTGAGTTCTTCCACAACCTTGGGAAAAACAACTTTCATCTGCTCCTTATAGTCGGGTTCAACCCTTTATGTGCTCTTAGTTAGGGATGTTCAAGTCCAAACTTATCCAAATAAAAACCGCAAATAGATAAAAAAAAGAGTCGAAAACTGCAAAAAATTGAATACTATTGGATATGTTTGAATTCATTTTGTAAAAACTGTTCGATTCAGATCAAATTTCATATTGATTTTTCAAAACCGATCCAAACTTAACTGCGTGTATTTAACTTTATTATTTTTTATTTTTTATTAATATAATATATTGTGTTAATTTATTATTTGGTGATAGTTTTTTTAATACTATTGATTAGTTTATATTAATCTACTTTTTTTATCATCTCATTTGTTTCAATTATAATCGATCGTTCTTAATTTGATATATATATATATATATATATATATATATATATATATATATATATATATATATATATATATATATATATATATATATATATATATATATTATTTGTTAGCATTTTATAATCTTAATAAATAGATAATTTGTAATTTCGATATCCAAAAATTGATCCAAATTAAACTCCATGAAATTGGATCAGATAAGTTTTTTTTAATCAATCATCCAAAACCGAATCGAAACACGACTAAAGTTATCTTTTGACCAGATGAGTTTTTATCTCAAAACCAATCAATATATATATATATATATATATATATATATATATATATATATAATATATATATATATATATATATATATATATATAATATATATATATATATATATATATATATATATATATATATATATATATATATATATATATATATAATTTGTTAGCATTTTATAATCTTAATAAATAGATAATTTGTAATTTCGATATCCAAAAATTGATCCAAATTAAACTGCATGAAATTGGATCAGATAAGTTTTTTTTAATCAATCATCCAAAACCGAATCGAAACACGACTAAAGTTATCTTTTGACCAGATGAGTTTTTATCTCAAAACCAATCAAACCGAACCGCGAACACCCTTAGTCACAATTATGTCAACCATAAATACATCCACATGCTCGACGAACTAAACCTTCTCAACTTTAGGATCAGGCTCACCCTCTATTAGAGATTTTTGTGTCTCAGCAAACTCAAGTCTTTCGTCCTTCAGCGTATTCTGAACTAGATCTCTCACATATTGTGAGGTTTTATGTTTAAGAAAATTGTGAAATTTACAAAAACCTTTTTTCTTTCTTTGTTCTAGCGACAAAGTTTTCAATCCCTTATGGATTACTATCTGGCCATCAAAAACTAGAAGGTTAAAAATTTGGTCACATTTAGTCACGTCAAAAGTTTAAGTTTTTGTGACAGATATTTCATTTTTGGTTCAATGGGATTTTCCCATTTGAAGGTTTCAATAGTTTACATACATAAGGAGGTTTTAGCTTCAATTCTACCATATTAACCTCATTTTCTTCGAAAAAATAGTTATCTCGACATAAGCTACTTTTTCTTTTTTATGGTACTTACTCAATCTGGCCTTTTCAGCCTTCAATAGTTCAACCTGTCGAGCCCTATCTGCTAATTGGGCCATATCACTTAGGTAATTCCTAATGGAATAGTCTAGACCTTCAACAACCATTTCGACCAACTCATGTTCAGGTACTTGCATAAAACACCCTGCTTTAAGAATTCAAAACTTATTCAAGTAATCACCGGTCGATTCAGGCATTTTATGCCTAAAACTGGCAAGTTCCTTAAGGCTAATCTTTTATTGGCCCATGTAAAACTTTTCATGGAACACTCTCTCTAGTTGGATCCATGTTTATATGGAATGAGGAGGGAGCATGATGAACCATGTAAAAGCATTTTTTGTCAGACAATTTGAAAAGTATTTCATCATTAAATTCTAATTATTTGTTCCATCCCATACTCCATTATGGTATCTAGCAACATGCTCGATCGTGGACTCATTAGTCTCACCAGAAAATTTGGTGAATTTAGGTACTTTCCACCCCCTAGGGAGTTCGGTTTATCGAATGTATTCCGATAGATGGGACATATATATAGGCCAATGAAGGTCAACATTGAGGCCATTTTGGGCCAAAATCTATTCTATCATGTTAGTTATGTTATTCTTCCCCCCAAATTATTTTGTTAGACATTTCTAAGTAATTGATCAATGTTTTGGCCTCTTGGCACCATAAGTATTTCAGGACCATTTTGGGTCTGGGTCCCTTCGACTATCCTCGGTGGAGGTTGCTCGACTGGAACTTAGTTAATAGGAGATGGCACAATTTATATCAAGGGCGCCCCAAAAAAGTCAGAATCCTGCCCATCTGATGAGTTAACTGCTGGTAACTTTGGGTGGTGTTTTGAATCAAAGGATTAAATGTTGTACATATTTTTTGTGTCAATATATTCACCATTTCATGGTTACTTTTGTCCATTTGTTATCTCACGGTCTCTAAGGAAGCAGTAGTTAAAGTTGGCATTATTGGTGGGCCATATCGAAATTCTCCTCGTGGTTGCCCTATGCGACAAGGATGGCTTATGGAAAATCCTGATGCCAAGTGTGGGTTAAGAGGTGATGCTATTGTTGCAACATTATCTATGAACATCAAAGCGTGACTATGTAAACCCACCTCATGGCAGTTGGAATGCCATACGGGTAATCCCTCGTAACTAAAGGCATAGTAAAACTAAGGAGATATGGGGGGTTATGGTCCCCCATAATTATCGTAGTACATCTGAGAGAGGTTGGTATGCTTGTTACCGACAATAAAGTTAGAACCACTCCTAGCATTAAAGTCGAAGTCACGACTGAAGTTAACATAGGGCTTGTGACTCCGATAATGTTCATTGTCCCTGTTGTACCAACCAGTGGTTTAGGGTCTGAAGCATAATTTCAGGCACAAGAAGTGTTTTTTGGGTTAACCGTGGTTGCTAAAATCCTACCATTCCTCAAACGTGTATGACCCCAAACATTACAAATCTTACCACTCATTTAACGTATACGTCAATAGACATTGAAAACATTTAAATGATAAAGAAGCAATTAATATGATGGTTTCTTAAAGAGAAAAGTAATTTTTCGCACAAAAACATGTGTGTCCCACTAGGTGTGCCAATTTGTTTGCATGTGTTTTTAGCAAACAATAACGAGTTTGAAAGTATTTGAGATTAACTTGAAAAATGTAGGGATTAGTTTTGTGCAAAAACTTTTACAAGAATGTACGTGTATGATGTGACTACAAATGTCTCAATGCAGACAGTGTAAAAGTAAAAATTAAAGACAATAAAACTTGAATTAAAGTGCAAAAAGTTTAGAATGGCCAACATTAAATAAATGTAGTAAATAAAAAATAAAAAGATATTTCAATTAGTGAAACATAAAAAGTACAAATAAAAGAGGACGCAAACTCGCATATTGCTCACAAATTGTTTCACTCCTTGGTTTGGGCATTCCAGTTATATAGAGAAAGTATATGAGATTTGAGACCTTGATTATAACATATGGGCATGTTATATATACTAAACTAAGAATAACTACCTTCGAGAGTTTACACCTAAAGAATTGACACGTCTCTGAATACATGTGTAAGACCCTAATTTTGACCCTAAGATCCCTCATGGCATCATGTTATTGCACAACTGCATTGGCTCAAGGATCATAGCATGTTTGGCTCCTTAACCCTAGGATTGGGACTTGTTTATTGGGACTTGTTTGAGTGTTTTGAGACCACCAAGCATGCTTGCATTGTATATTATTGCTTTTCTTATTTTGATTACTATCCAAAAGCACAAAAATATGTCACTAACTTTTTTTTGTTTTGAAGCTCAAGTGATCATGTGCTCCACAATGCTCCTAGGAGGCTCCTAAGCCCAATGAAATGGCTAGATGAAGATGAGAACAAAGCATGACAATGGTTCACAAATCTCCTAATCATCATATATGTCTCCCAAGTATCTCAATTTTCCAATTTGATCAAGATAACCCAAAGGGCTTGAGGATTGTTTCCTAAGGAAACCCTAATTTCATTATGCTTTGATTGTGCCTTGCCCATGAAGCAATCTCAACCTCTGATAAGATTTAATCAAGGGAAGTTCTTTCATTCATCATTTTATGCATATATGAGCCTACTTGAGGCCCCTCAATCATTTATTCATCAAGATTGGGAGTTTGGCCTTGAAAAGTTGACCAGTCAAGTCATCTGACTAAGTTGAGCACCACTGAGATATAACTTTTGATGTTCATCAAAAATCCATTTGAAACTTGGAAGGTCATCATTCATTTCAAAACATTATAGGTCATTTTGACTGAAACCCTAATTTTGGGTCAACTTACCAAGGGCATAACTTCCTTAATTTTTATGATTTTGAGGTGAGAACAGATGCATTAGAAATATTGAGATGTCTATTTCAAATGTTATGTTGGACAAAATTTCATAATCATAAAAGAAATACATGTGATGATACAAAACATTATAGGTCATATTGGACCTAATTCATTGAATTTGAAAAAGTACCCAACTTCAAATGCCCATAACTTTGTTATAGAAAATCCAAATGATAAAAACTTTGAGTCTAAATTGATCATATTTAAAGTATCTACAACTTTGATGTTGGAGGTTTTTCCATTTGAAGCTTGCATCATGCAAAGATAGGGGTTTGATTAAGTTTGCTTTTGGTGAAAATTTTCAAAGTGTTTTGAATATGTTTTGTACTTGGATTTTCACAACCAGTTTTCATCAATTTACACATGCCAAATGAAATTTTTCCCAACATTACTTTTATTCCTTATTTAAAGGGATTTCCAACCATTACTCACATTACTTATTTGGACTTACCATTTGTGAGTTTCGAAATTCTTTTCATATATGTGCATTTTGGTATTTTATGATGAAACTTGAGTATGCAAGCTTGTTCAGTCCAATGCACATGACCATTTACCCTTTACTTGATCTCAGAAAGCTTTTGCATTCATCATTGGGCCTCCCGCACGCGTACACAGGCCCATGCATCCATTTTTCAATTTGCCATGCACATGAAAGAAGTGTGATCAGCTGATGCATTCATCTATAAATAACCCCTTCCTCTCATTCATTTGGCAACCTTTTGGAGACCTGAATTGCTGCAGCATTGAAACCATAGCCATACCAAAGGAATTATTCAAAAATTGTTCTTACTTTCGAGCTTGAAATTCAGCATCATTAGCTGAGCTTCAAAGCCTAATTCCTTAGCCTTTCACTTCCATTACACTCAAGGATCAAAAAGAAGCAAGGATCTTGAAGGATTCGTGGCCAGAAGTTCTTCAATTCAAAGGTTATTTCTCAAACTTTTTGGATCTAGAACTCTTAATTTAATGTAGCATCCTTGTTTTTCTGTGGTTTTCTGAAGTCCTCACACTTGAGGCAAGCCATTGGTGCTTTCAATTCATCATTTCATGAGCTTACAGTTTGAACACCATGATCTTCTTCTTCACGTTTCTCTAAATATAGGAAGAGTGAGGAAGATCCAATGGTACAGTGATGATCTCCATCACACGAGCTTCATTTCCATGTCCTTGTTTTCCATTTTCATTAAAACTTTTTTCTCTGCAACTGGTGGCCCAAATTGGTTGTCTGGGCGGAGAAGATGGTGGTTTCCACCACCACCACCACCACATGTGCATCCTCCTGGCCCTTGGATTTGGTTTCCACGTTTTAATCTCACACGTCCGTTTCAAATACCTCACTTAATGATTTGTGTAGCGCGTTTGACTCAAGTGCATTGTGTTCCCTCATATCTGGATCGTCCCTTGATGCCACGTCAATTAATGAGTTCCATCACGTGGCTGTGGTTTTTTTTCCATTTATTCCATTTTCTTTTATTTTCAGTTAATTCATTTGATTTTCAAAAATTCATAAAAAAATTCATTTGAAGTCATAAAAATATGAGACCAACTCCAAAAATTTTCTTGAAAAATATAGTTTCATATTTTGATTTTTAATTATTTTTGTGACTTCATTTGATATTTTTTATGGATTATTTGATTTTTAATGGTTTTAATTCATTTTAAAGTATTTTCTGACTTTTAAAAAATCCAAAAATATTTTCATAGCATTTATGGATCATGATAAGTCAATGAAAAATAGTCTAATCAATTTCTTATTTGATTTGAGATTATTTGAGATTTTAATTCATACTATGCTATTTTTAATTGTTTTTAATTGTTTTTAATTAGTTTCTGATTTCAAAAATTTGTGAGAAAATTAGTCAAAGCTTGTTTGACTATGTTGAACCTATGAGAATTTAATTGGACTCTTTGAAGTTGCTTTGAATTGAATTTGAGGTTCAACCTTATTTGTTTATTTTTATTTGCATTTTATTTTAATTCAAAAAATACCAAAAAAATATGGTTGACCTCTTGACTTGCTATCTTCATTTCTCTTCTGTTTGGTGTTGGTTGATGGTGATTTGATTCACATTTGATCAATTGGATTTGGTTGTGGTCTTTCTTTTCCCCTCCCTTTCATCTTCATCCCTTTCTTTCCATCAGTGACCAATGAGTTAAAGTCTTGAAGTTGGTCTTGACAAATGAGAAGTTTAACCTTCTTTGATCTAAACCAAACTCAATTTGATCCATGATCAAGTGAGTTGTTTTGTGTCTAAGATAGGTCTCATGCCTTTAGAATCCTAAAATTCAAAGTTGATCTCAAAGGACTTCTCTTCCAAACTTATTCATTGTCCATTTCCTTTATTGTGTTGTGAACTTTTTGATGTTTGATTTTGTGTGATAGGGATCCTATCTTGAGATTGTGAAAATATGACCATTGTCATGAGTAGCCAAGTTAATAGCCAAGCCAAGTGGAGATCCTAGGAGCTTGAATTCAAATTGTTTGATTGCTTGTTTGTGTGTCAAGTCCAAAGGAAATGAGCATCTTGAATCATCTTTATGATTCCAAGAAAGGGAACTCCAAGGGTTTATCTTTCCCCTCTTATCTTTGTATGCTTTAGGAATAGCCCTTCTCTTCTTCTCCCCACTCTAACCAAGCCAAATTATCATTTTCAAACTTTGACTTTGTTTCAAATTAGAAACCTAGGCCTTAGGACTTTGACTTTTCAAAACCATTTTCATAAATACTCATTGTGAATAAACATTAATCCCACTTTGACTTCATTTTATAAATAAGTCTAACTTGGAAATATAACTCACTTCAAGTTGATTTTATGGTTCCAATGGCCACCTGTTTAAACCTTTTCATAAACATTAATCATAGGTTTGAGTTATCATAGTGGTTGATGTAAATCTCACCTCATCCTTAGTGTTGGATTATGAGTCTTCCATGCTTATTATAGGGTTAACCCCTCACTAGCATGTTGAAGCCTTCCTCACATGGTGGATTGTTGGTTTTGGTTGAGTTTTATCCCTTTGATAACAAAAGACCTTAAGGCTTTTGATCAAATCAATTCACCAATCTTTGAGATTTTTACCCCGAACTACGAGGTTTTGATCCTCCTTTGTGATGGTACGTAGGCAATGGGTTCATTCATTCAAACAACAAAATTTGTAAATATAATCTATTCTTTTCTCATCCCCCCAATCTTTTGTACAAGTCTTTTCACAAATACCAACCTATAACACATATTTGCAAAAAGGGTTCCCTTAGAGTACTAAGGATGTTTTGGGTGCGTAAAACCTTCCCATTTCATAACCAACCCCCTTACCTAGATCTCTGACATTTTTATTAGTTTTTGATTTGAAAAACTTATTACTTGGCTTTTGTTCGCTTTTTAGCCTTTTCTTTGGACAAATAAAAGTGCGGTGGCGACTCGAATTGTATGTTGACTTTTGGTTTAGTCAATAAACCTAAAGGTAACGAAAACCCCGCTACAACATGCAACTCATGTTCCAACGTATCGCTACATCATTAGGGTTTTGAAACTACTGAAATCATTACCACACATTCTCTAACTGCTTAGTGACTAGTAACTGCCTACTCGTTGAAGGTAGTTGTTGATAGTACTAAGTCTCTTCTGTATTTAGTGCCCTCAATTTTCTAAGTCTTTGGAGTCTATCAAAAAGTCCCTCCTCGGCATGTGTTGAGCAGTTACCCAGATATGTTCTTGAGAATCCTCCAAAGAAATTCTCGACATTTTCTCTTGAGATTTTTCCAAACTACATCTCAAGATGTTATTCGGGATGCCTAATCATTGTGTCATCACTGTCTACTGCTGTCCAACATTGCAAACACTTAGCATTTCACACAATGAAATATCCATTTGACTTTTCCTACTAAGTAGAAAATCTCAAGTTAACAGATGTAAAAAAAGGCCATTTTAGATCATATGATCAAATGGAAGAAAGTTGGCTATTTTGAAGCCCTTCAACATTGTTTCCCCACTCTATACACATCACTTCAACAAAACATCAAAGTAATTAATTATGATTCTAATAATTATGACCACTTTACCCGAGAATGTCACGCCACAGGCGTGCGTGAAATCGATCATGATCAATCCTTATTTCCTATGAGCCTTAATTAAAAATGAAATCAAGAAAAAACCTTCTTAATCCCACTTTCATCTTTCTCCATGACCTTTATGATGCCAAGTGTCAACTTAAACACACCATGTGGCTAAAGTCACTTCGGGGGAGGGGGGACTGAACCGTTTTTCCTTTAGGTATTTAACGTGCTACCTCTAACACTTTCTTCTTCCTCACTTCCATCTCTCTGCAATAGATAAAGAAACCACCTTGAGATTTTTTTCCTCTACAATTTCCATTTTTCTCCATAAAGCTTTTTCAACATAAACTTTATTTACCATAATTGTACTTCCAACTCAATTCCATCCACCTTTCGCTGCTGATATTGACGCACCATTATATGTCAATGATCACACATATGTACCTAAACCTCCCATGGAGGATGGAAGAAGGAAAACATTATATCGTGATTCCATCATCGCTTATACTTTTGCTAACTCTATGCATGCGTTCTTGGGTCCACTACCCAGGCGTGTCAAGAAACTCCACTATTGACTCCTGTTCATCAATGCCAATTTACCAATTTACAACTAAACAACTCATCATCTCGTTAAGTTAGTTTTAATTTTACCAATTTATAAATCTTCTAATAATATATTTTCCTCTACAATTTATCTGGAGGCCGTATATGGGTCTTGACTATGAGATTGACCTTGAGGATGTTGTAGTTTAGACTGCAAAAACAACAATAATCAGGTTCACTATTATGGAGATGCACCAGAGTGACCGTGTTAAACTATAGTTCGACATGCAGCAACAAATCCTAGACCCCGCGACGTGTTTAGGACAATGGCATCAACTAAGAGTTGATACCCAATGGTATTTTTATGATTGGATAGAGTTATATACAGAGGCATGTCATCAATGGAAACACCTATATCAACAAACAATAAACGAACCTATCATGCAGGATGCTAGACTAACTTGAAATTATACGAATTGGTATAGATCGGTTACAACGACATAATTTATGTCTGACCCGAGCTATTTGATTGACTGATGCCTATGATCTTTGTCATCATACTCCAAACAACCAACCCCATAACATTACCAAACCCAACAACATTGTCAACCCACCCAAACCCAACAACCAACCCCATAACATTACCATACCACATACACCCAACAATCAACCAAACATGATTACAAAGCCACATACACCTAACCCTGTGACCAATTCATGCCACATACTCAAATACAAAACCAAAAGCATGTCCCATACCACCAAAAACCATATACCGCGACCATATCTTACTATATCCCCGATGAGGCATATGATACCACCACATCCCACCATGACATCCAACTAATATTCATCCAAATATCACACCACCAAAGCGCCTAAACATCACACTGCCAATACACCCAACCAGCACATGCCTTTTAAACACCACAACAACCATTGCAGAGTTTTCAAAATGAATTAATGTCCCAATTCAACCAATTAGCCCGCCCACACGTAACCCAACTAACATGATCTAACCATGACAACATGGGCACCAAATTCGATTACAATAGTATCGACTTCTTGCGAGAAATGATCGATAATTTATTAGATAACTAATATCCCAGGAACCTCGCACCAAACACCTTTTGCTCATGAGAATACTAGGAGACTCCAAATACCTCAAAGAAATCGTGGGAGGCCTCATAGGCAAGCGAATACGCCAGGGTGTAGAACCTATGGGCGTTACGATCGAGCGATTCATTAAAATCCTCTCCAATCGTTGTGTAATTCTATTTAATGGAATAATATTAAAATTTATTTTTTTTTACTAACTTTTTTTTTATTTTGCTGTTAATTTTTTTTTAAATAACAAAACAACATAAGAGCCACGGGTAATGACGTATGCTCCTAAAGCTTACATACATGTGCCACTGCCATTGGCATTAAAGACAAGCATGCACCACGAGCATTGACGCCTAAGACAAAAATAGAGTACACGCGCCACATGCAGTAGCGCATCCTCTAGGGGGGATTTATTATGTTTGAAAAATGGTTAGTTTGGTAAATTATTTGAAAATGTGTTTATTTGAGTTTTTTTTTAAATGTTGTTATTTTTTTTTAAAAATGGTTATTTACATTTTTTAATTTAATCATTGTGTATAACCTTTTCAAAAAACAAACAGAAATGGCGGTTAATAGCAGTAAAAAAATGTCGGTCATGCACAAACAAGAAGACAATGTCGTTATGGTCATACAGATTTCTCTCAGACAAGGAGACAAGGCCATCAAATATTCATAATGCGCCAGTAATCAAGCATGTCATATATACAAACTCAAAAAATGAAGAAGGGACACTCACAAATGGAATACGATTCATCTTCACTAGTTCTACACCAATGAGGTAACAGTCATGTACATTTTGCGATTAAACATGACACCCATTATAGGGGGTAGTAAAATTGACTTGAACCTCAAGTTTAATCCATGTGACATTATGGTTGATTATGTAACACCCTAAAAACCTCACATACAAATATATAGTTACAGGTAATTTCAAGTACTCAAACATATGGTGTCACACATATTTCATCATCACATGCTCATCTTTATTAGATTTATCGCATCGGAACTAACAAAATAAAATAAGTTTAGTAATCTCATAAAATAATTAAAATATCTCATAATTAAAATTATCTCAAAACTTCTCAACCGAAGCAAATAGTGCTCAAATAAAATACTCCCACACATGAAACAAAACAGAAAAGTTACCCCAAGTATTACATTATCATAGCAACATAACTAATAACTCAAAACTAAAAGATAATCGAAGAGGCCAAATACGTCATCCTCTAAGCCAACAGCTACTAAGGCTCTTCTACCTAAGTATCTGAAGGAGAAGGGCGATCCAAAACGCAGCGGAATTTAAAAAATTCTCCTTTAATGATCCTTACGAATGGGCATGATCAGTGATAGAATCGTTACCTCTTGTGGCGATTATAACCTTTGGTGCAGATCTACGGAGCGATCACGAACGTTGAACGATGACAACGCCTCTACTCAGTCCACACGAACGGATTCCTTCAATCTCACTGCTAGCTGCCACGAATGAAGGCTTTGAGAGAGAGAGAGAGACGAAATTGCAACTACTCAATGCTTCTACACAAGGGTTCTATTTATAGAACCACTTGTGTGGGCTTCAAGCTAAAAAACCCACTTAAGTGTATGTGGCCCATATCTTATAATATGCCAAATTCACTTAAGCGCATGGTACCTTACCATATTTCGTATTCTACTTAAGTACACCGTACCTTACGATGTTCTACAATTCACTTAAGTGCACCGTACCTTACGGTGTTCCTTAGTTACTCTATCTCTCATGAATTCGTCCTTTGTGTGTGTCCCTGTAGGTTTTCGCGGTATTGGCAATTATATTAAATCACGTATTTAACATAATAAACACTGAGCGGTATCTAGCAACACATCACTGCTACCAAAGACACGAAAATGTCATGTGATCTGACAAATCCTTATGTGATAATACTAATGTGTATAATTATCCTTTTGCCCTTATGTCTATATTGAACACAAGGCATATGTCGTGTCATCCTTGTCCAGTTCAATATTGGGCCCATAGACATTTATCCTGTTACACAGGATGGGCAAATTCCATCTAGGTCACTCATGTCCCTTAGCATGCTTCGTGGAGTACCTATCAACTGTCTTTATGGTCATCCAGTTACGGACAACGTTTAATCAGCAATAATACACTCGACTCTACATCTAGGGTCCACAGTGGTTTCAGGTCGAAGGGTGGTATACACCATTATCACCATGAGAATAACTTATGACACTTTGCATAACATTCTATATAGTATTCTCATAGCGGGTCAATCCAGTATAAATATTACTCTTAATATTCATACCTATGTTTAAGACTTGATAACTCCTTATCCATGATCCATGAGATGTGATCATCAGTCTATAAACATAATAGTCTTCATGCTTTAATGTTATCCCACTTTACAATAAAGCTCGACTACAAATACTTTAAGAATAGTGTCCTTATGTTTAATGTGATCTCGTGATTAAGTCATACTTGATACAATAAACGGACTAGCTATTCTAGGGACTTTATTAAACAAACATAATAAAGAAAAAGCCTTTTATTATTAATAAATAATTCGATACAAGTACCAAAAGTATTGGCCTCTAGGGCTTACACCAACAGTATCTGCACCACTGGGTAAAGTACAAACACCAAAAATAACAGGGGATGAGAATACATTCATATATATAGATAATATGCATAAACAATAATGATACATAAACAATATGTTACCAGTCTCAGAACTCATATCAACCACCAAGACAACATTAACATAAACTCATACAAAACAACAAAATCAACTCATACAATAAAATTACTCACTCACATCAACTCATATAAACAAATAACTCATACTCGATGCAAGTGTGTATGCAATGCTAGACGAATCAACTTTGTATGCATATGGCACCAAGTTTTTGGATTATCAGAGTTTTATTACTGATTGTCATCCTGCCATGGTCCCATATCTGAATTGGGTCGTCCCAAAGTCCCCTCTATGAACTGGGAAACTTTACAACTCATGAGTACATGTAATGCAACTCAACTCAATCAATGCTCGTCATGGCCCCCTCTCTTAACCAGACTCACAACTCAACTCTATCAACGCTTGTCATGGTCCCCTCTCTGAATCAGACTCATCATATCTCAACCATTACTCTTTCATGGTCACTCACCATGAAACTCAACAATGCTCATTATCAATCAATTGATCACAACTTAACATAAACTCAACAATTTTATGCATAATAACTATCAATTCAATAAAATGCACCGTTTCACATCAAACAAAATTAAATAACCTTATTAAGTACCTAACAGTACCATTTAATCACCAAAATAGAACTTTGTCACCAAATTAAATCCGAAAATAACCAACTATGCACTGCCATCCCCGACCAGCGCAGCCAGGGCTCGCTGAGTGGGGATTCGTCGTGCAAAACTTTTACTCGCTAAGCACAGAATCTAAAAAAACAGAGTGCTCACTATGTCACGCCCGCTAAGCAAACATGGTAGCTCTCTAAGCGAAGCTCATCCTCTCTAAAGCGAGATTACTCAGACTAGAAACCAAAAATAAGGTTTCTCGTTGGGTGAGCCCTCCTCGTGCTAAGTGAAATTTTACCAACCAGATTTTTGACCGTGTTGAGCGTGAGAGCCCAAAACAACAATATCAAAAATGTGATTTCCACCATTAGAGCCCTATCAAAGCTCCAATTCTGACACCAATCGATCCCAAACACACGAAATTCAACCATACATGTTAATACAGTATTAGAACCAATGATATAGGCACATATTAACATATATACATTGATTTGATTAAAACTCAACATCATCTTCAACACTTTTAACACAACCAATATG
Source organism: Lathyrus oleraceus (assembly GCF_024323335.1). Lineage (NCBI taxonomy): Eukaryota > Viridiplantae > Streptophyta > Magnoliopsida > Fabales > Fabaceae > Lathyrus > Lathyrus oleraceus. Next base: position 296,233,600 of record NC_066581.1, on the reverse strand, counting down.
AACAACAATTTTCAAAATTAATCAGATTTATTTATATGAATTCGACATGCAATCAATACAAGAAATTAACATAATGACACATAATTCTTGAAAGCGTTTTGATGAAAATTCATCTCAAGCTTTAAAATATTCAACAATGGTGAAAAGGAAAAACCCCAAAGGAGGAGGTAAGTAACTCTCTTTATCCTTTTTTCCTAAGCACCCACACATGAATAGTTTCTCCTCTTTTACCTTGAATTTGTAGAATTCCTAAGCTTTTGGATATGGTTTCTCCTCACTGCTCTCCCTCTTCCAAAACCTTGCTCTAACTCTTGCCAAATTTCACGTACTAATTTCCAAAACCTATTTTCCTCTCAATCTCCCTATTTAAATAAAACAAATAAAAACCTAATTATTTATTTCTAATATTACTCATGATACCCTCACTTCTTGTTAATTACCCTCACACCCAAAACTCTACTAAACTTCTAATTTCTATCCACACTATATTTTATCAAATTAAATAATTAAATACGTTATCAATAAAAATCTCATTTTATTTCTAAAGAGTGTGTTCTCCCACCTTAGGTCATCTACCCCAAACACATAGAATAAAATAATTTACCAACACATCATAAATTTTAATTAAAATAGCATATTAAATTAAATAATAAAAACATCGTGTTACAACTCTCTCTCACTTACATAATTTTTGCCCTCATAAATTTACCTAAAAGAAACAAGTCCGGATAAGACTCCCTCATCCAGCTCTTCAGCTACCATGTCATGCTTCCTCTAACGGGTCCTCCCTATATAACCTTCACCAAGACTTTCTCTTTACCTCTCAAGTGTTTCACTTCCGATCATCACTTTTCAATGGTGATGCCTCTACAGTCAAGTTATCTCTCACTTGCACATCATTCATTGGAATAACATGAAAAAACTGGAACATACTTCTGAAGTTGAGACACGTGAAACACGTTGTGAAGATTTGAAAGAGATGGTGGTAAAGCAACTTTGTATGCAACTTCTCATACTAGCTTCAAAATCTGGTAAGGAACAATGAAGCACGACGTGAGCTTCTTAGACTTCAATGCACGACAAACACCAGTTACCAGAGTAACTCTTATAAACATATGATCACCCTCTCTAAACTCAAGAGCGTTTCTCCTTTTATCATGATAACTCTTCCGTCAACTTTGCGAAGCTCTCATATTCTCCTGAATCATTTTTATCTTCTCAGTAGTCCGCTAAATAATTTCTAGCCGAAGCAAAACACTTTTTCCAGAATCATACCAACACACTAGTGTCATACACCTCATACCATACAAAGCCTCAAACTGTATCATTCCAATACTCGAATGAATACCATACAAATTGACAATCCTTTTGATATACACCTAAGTTAACTTCTGCAACGGATAACTGGTCTTTATCAGAATGAAAAAAGCCGAGCCTATCCACCACAATCCAAATTATATCACTTACTTTAGAAGTATTCACAAACTTGTCACTACACCCATAGAAATGTCGCCCCACTTCCACTCAGTAATACTTAATGGTTGCATAAATCTTGACAATTTCTAATGCATAATCTTTGACTTTTGACAAGTTAAACAAGAATAAATAAACTCATAAACATCCTTCTTAATACCTGACCACCAAAACATCTTCTTAAGATCTTGGTACATCTTAGTAGCACCAGGATGAATAATTAAACCACTGCTATGATATTCCTCAAGAATACTCTTCTTTATAAGTTGAGTATGCACCTAAGAGGGGGGGGGGGGGGTGAGTTAGGTTCTTTGAAAACTTTTTCCAGTTTTATGAAAACTTTGTTCTTTCTTTTCTGGTTCGGTTAAGCAATGAATGGTAAAGTGCAGAAAGTAAAGAACACAGAGAGATATCCTGGTTCCCCTTACAGATCGAGAATACTCCAGTCCCCTTTCAATATGAAAGAGATTTTACTATTGTTAGGACTTTTACAAGACTCTTCCTAGTATTTCTATATAGACACTAACAATCACACCAAGAACAAACCTCTTGGATTTTTCACTAAGTTCAAAAAGAGAACAATCCTCCCTTTTAATGAACCTCTTGTTTCCAACAATCCTGGACAACAAGGACAAAGCAATAATATGAGTTTTTACAAGTTTTTGACAAATGGAATAATCTATGAATCTATTGATTGATCTTCTCCTTAAAGTAATCAAACTTCTTTGTGACAAACAAGTGCTCTAATGATCGTATGGATGAAACTATATGAATGTGTATGAAAATTCGGTGTAAAAAGTTTCACCAGAAAATTTAATCAAGAAAACTTGAAATAATTTTGAAAAGATGAATGAAGAAGATTGTTTGAAAATATTTGCTGAAAAAGGAGGTGTGTTCAAATTCTGCAGCAATGTGTTATATATAACCCTTATACACCTCTCTAAATGTTCATGATACATGAAAGGATGCCATGCTTCAAGAACACGCTTCATAAAAAAAAATTGATGAAAGAATGCAATGTTTTTTGCCACTGGTTCAGTGGTAATCGATTACCCAATATGGTGTAACCGGTTACACCTGAGCCAACGTTAAAAAATTTGAAAAAATGCACTGTGTAATCGATTACCCAAAATATATAATTGATTACATGCTATAAAATTTGTCGTATAGGACAACACGCATAACTGGTAATCGATTATCTTAATACTGGAAATAGATTACCACATAGACAGAATGACAGAATGCATTTTAAAATTAAAATGAATGTCAAACGGAAAAGTTTAAGAGACCTAAACAACCAAGATATGTATGGATGATAAAAACTAGAGCACATGACTTATCATAGAGAGATTGAGAACTTAATACCTTAACACTTTGATCAAATCAATAACAATCTTCAAGACTTTGGAATGCTTTTAAAAGATAAGCTTGTGCTTGAGTCTTGAGGCATTCTTTTTGTAATGCATATATGTTGAGCATGTCTTCATCAAAACACTTTGAGAAGCTTGTATTCACATTCTCCCCATTTTTGATGATGAAAACTCTATATTTGACAATTTGATTCAATTTTGATTTCTCTAACAAATGAAAAATCCCCCTTGATCGAAGCCCCCCCTTGATCCAAGATTGGGATTTTTAAAGTGATTTGCTAGCTACATTGTTAGAGAGACAAATAATATACAACAAAAAAATACATCTTTAGGCTCTAGCACATATGGCACACAAACTATATCACAAAACTTCATAATCTCATTCTCATCAAATCTGAAATCAATTTCTTTACCTTGACTGATCAACACCAACCAGCCAATTAATCCCAAGTCGGCCTTTTGTCCTTCTCCGATCTCTTTAAGAAAACCACTAGTCAACTTCAGCATGCCCATCTTCACACTATTAAGAGTCGTCTCACTGTAACGGTAAATTCGTGACCATCAAGCTATGAATAAACTTGACGTCAGTAAAACCAGAGTCACCATCGCGCTCTTATTGTTTCCAAAGGAAAAAGGCAAAAGTACGAACAAAACCCAAAGATAAGAAGTTTTCAAATCAAAACTAATAAAATGCCAGAGATTACAGGTAAGGGGGTTGGTTACACAAAGGGAAGGTGTTAGCACCCAAAGTGTCATTGGTACTCCTAGGGAGCCCTTTTTGTATGCATATGTTTTTTTGGTATAAATGATGTTTGATAAAACATAGAGTGTGATCATGAGAAAAGAATTCATTTATTATATTTTGTGTTTGAGAAGACCTTCGATCTTATGCCTACGTACCAACATAAAAATGAGGGATCAAAACCCTGTAGTTTGTGGTAAAATTTTCGAAGAAGTTGGTGAATTGATTTTAACAAATATTTAAATGAAATTGTTAGTTCTTTTTGTCTTTTGAAATTTAAGTCAATATGGTTAAGTTTATTTACAATTTTGATTTAAGAAAAAAAGTTTGACAATTCAATGGCATAAGGCCAAAATTTCTAATCATTAAAATATGTCTAGGTTTAAAATCACAAGCAAAGAAAGTTTTTGAAAAGAGGGAGAGATTTTGAAATTAAAGAAGTGGGGGGACATGAAGAGACTACCCTAAGCAAAAATTAAAAGTTTAAGAGTTGAAAAGATCTGACTAATGGGATGCGATCCAACAGACAAGAATTTCTTATAGAAACCCATTTTCCTTTGGACTTTAATCAAGCAATAAGCAATAAGTAATGAGCAATATCCAAGCATCAATTTAAAACCAAGGCATCAAATAAAGATAACCATATCCAAGCAAGCATTCCAATAGCTAGCAGTCTTCAGTGTCTTCCAATGTATCAGATGAGATATTCCTTGATCAACTTAGAATAAAACATCAGACATAGACTATAGCAATTAAGCATAGAGACAAAGTAGCAGATGAATCAAAGAGATCGAACGTCTTATATCAGATGAAAGTCACTGTCAAAGATAACTCAGTCTCAGATGTTGGCATTGGCCAAGTCCTTTAGCATAGGGAATGTTGCCTAATTCTAAGTACAGAAGCTCATATCAAGTCCCAACAGTCCACCAAATGTTTTTTTAGGGTTTTGGTTGTTATTAGGTGTTTTAGGATCCTAAGACGATAAACAAAATCAAAACACACAAACAAATATGTACAATCACAAGATATGGCTCAAATGAGCAAAGTGAAAAGGGCTTGAAACAAAAACAAGTTATATGAAATGTAAATGGCAAATGAATAGTAAATGGTTGTAATTTAAATTGCATATAGTAAATGACTTGAAAGTAAAAGCATAATGAATAAAAGTTAGTCAATGGTTAGTCAAATATTAGTGTTCAGTTTTAATTGATTAAGTCATTCTTTGGAGAACACTCAACCATTCATTCACAAGTATGAATCCTTAAACCAAGACATCTTCCATGAGAAGGGCTCCAACTTGGATAATTCAACAAGTATGCTACTAGCTCTCATGAAAGAAAAAAAGGTCAAGTTTTTCACACAATGCCATGAAGAATGGGAGATTTACAATCTCACTTACTAGAATGATATGCCTTCTTGATCAAATTTAGCTCTGTGTTAAGCAATCGTAATTGGACTTATGTAGATGTCACAACTATCTGAGGTCGGATAACAAAAATATAGGTATTAATGCATGTTAGAAATTTGGTACATTGAACCAAACTCCTAAAACATACCACACACTAAAAGAAAATGGGAAGGACCTATCTCAGTCAGACTTGTATTGATTCATCTGACACAAGGTCATTGATGAATCAATTAACATTTAGATATTAGAGATTTCGTTGGTCAAATGAGAGAATAGGGAAGAATAAGGATGAAGATGAAGAGGGAAAGGGAGATAGAAACATAAATTGATCATGAAAGGAAATTCATCTGATCAATACCATCCATTCATTTTGGGAGATGAAATGTACATTTCATAAATCCCCAAAATCCAATGGTTTTGATCAAACAAATGTCAGATCAACCATGATCAAGGCCCAAACAGAAAGTCAAATATCACAAGACCATAAAAATGGCTCAACAATATTTTTAAACATTTAATCAATTAAAAAATCACACTTAAAATAAATTAAAATACATTTTAATTTTGACAAAACCTCAAATCTCTTCAAAACACCAAATAAATGGCCAAGGGATTTATCCTAGGTCAAACAAGGTCAAAAGACCTTAGACAAAAAATTTCACAATTTTTAAAAAGTCAGAAATATTTTAAATCAATTAAAAATATGCACAAAAACATTTAATTCATGAAAAATACCAATTTAATCCAAAAAATAATTTTAATTTGAAATACGGAAGAGAAAAATATTTAAAGATTTTTGGTGAAAGTCCCATATTTTTTGGATTAAAAATGAAATTTCTATGAATAAAATAAAATAAGTGGATTAAATGGAAATTTAGAAAATACAAAAAGACAAAGGCCCATTAGATCTCCCTCATTAATTGAGGTGACAGATCTGATGGTCAAGCGCGCGCGTTCCATGGTGAACCTGAGTCAATGCATCACACGCGTGGTAATCAGAATCTAGGGCGAAGATTAAAACAATTTGAAAGGATCAGATGGTTTGGAAGGTGCCAACGCGCCACTAGAGCCCTAGCTTCGGTCATCTTCTCCGGTGGACCTCACCGAACTGGTCCACCACAAACCATCACAAAAATGAAAACCAAGGACATGACTTTAAAGGAAAAATGCCAAGGAGTTCGAATCTAACATCCATTTCATCTAATTCCAAGTATATTGAAAGATACATAGATTTGAAATTTGAGGTTCATGACCTGAGTTGCTTCGATTTGACCTCAAAGCAACTCAATCTTGTTCCCTACATTGGTAGGACTTTAGACAACCAATAATCAAGCAAAATAGTTGAGAAACGAGGGAGAATCAAAGAAGAGAAGTTTGAGAAATATCACCTTGAAGTAACTTCAATTAAGCTTGATTTGGCTTCTAATTGTCATTGGCTCGACTCTAGAAGCTTACAGAAAGTGAAATGGATCAAAGAGGGGCTTGGATTCTTGGAGTTTCAATCTCAAAACATAATGAGATTTGAAACTTGATTTCAAGTGAAATCTTCAACTTTATCCTTTAATGGAGGTTAGGGAAGCAATGGTTCAAACCTTAGGCAAGCAGGGATCCTCCTTCTGATCATAATTGACATGTATTTATAAGGTGTCAAGTTGCATTTCACACGCTTTGAAATTTTGCCAATTTTAGCAACTTTCAAAGTGACCTATAACATTTCCTCTTGACACATGCCCTTGCAAGTTGAATTTGACATTTCTTAAAAGAATCAAAGTTGGAGAGAACATCTTGAAATTGATCATGAAACTTGGATGGCCTTCATATCCTAAAATTTGAGCAAGTTATGGTCCTTGGAAGTTGATCTCCTAACTAGGGCACAGACAAAATGACCTATAATCTTTCACCATAAAAAATGAATTTCCAGGAAAAACTAGATCTTGATGCCAACATGAAAGTTGTTTGGAATTGAAGCTAGCAGAGATATACCCGAACGTATCACACGCTCAATCATACAACAGAGTTGCCATCAAACTTTATTTATCCCCAAAGGGAAAGGAAAACATCGATAAAACCCGGGGAAAAGAGATATGTTGGGTAAGGAGGTCGGTTATGCAAGGGGAAGGTATTAGCACCCCAAACATCCATGGTACTCCATGGGAACCGTTTGAATTGTTCTCGCTCGAATAGGTGTTAACTAAAGATTACTCGCAAAAGAATAAGGGAAAGGAAGAGAAATAGATAAAGTGCTCGGTGAGGATTAGGGCCCTCATGCCTACGTATCCTCATAGTGCAATGAGGAATTCAGAGCTCTATAGTTCAGAGAACTAATGGTGGGAGATGAAAAGAAGTGTGATATAGGTATGGTCTGAACAAAAGGATAATATGATTTGAACTCCAACAAGGGGTGAAAATGTGAACCCAAGAGTAAAATTGGTATGAACTAACAAGTGATGGGTCTAAGACATGGTGTCACTGTATTGGAATAACCGAAAAGAAAGGGTTGCCTAAATGCGGCTGCAAAGTACGTAGGGAGATGTTTGTCTAAGCTACAAGGTCTGTAAAGGAGAAGAGCGATCCAAAATGCAGCGGAATTTAAAATTTCTCCTTTAGTGATCCTTACGAATGGGCATGATCAATGATAGAATCGTTACCTCTTGTGGCGATTGTAACCTTTGATGCAGATCTACGGAGCAATCACGAATGTTGAACGATGACAACGCCTCTACTCAATCCACACGAACGGATTCCTTCAATCTCAGTGCTAGCTGCTACGAATGAAGGCTTTGAGTGTGAGACAGAGAGAAACAAAATTGCAATTGTACAAATGCTTCTACACAAGGTTTGTATTTATAGAACCACTTGTGTGGGCTGCAAGCTAAAAAGCCCGCTCAAGTGTATGTGACCCATATCTTATAATATGCCAAAATCACTTAAGCGCGTTGTACCTTACCATATTTCGTATTCTACTTAAGTACACCGTACCTTACGATGTTCTACAATTCTCTTAAGTACACCGTACATTACGGTATTCCTTAGTTACTTTATCTCTCATCAATCCGTCCTTTTGTGTGTGACCCTGTAGGTTTTCGCGGCATTGACAATTATATTAAATCACATATTTAACATAATAAACAGTGAGCGGTATCTAGCAACACATCACTGCTACCTAAGACACGAAAATGTCATGTGATATGACAAACCCTTTTGTGATAATACTTATGCGTACAATTACCCTTTTTCCCTTATGTCTATATTGAACACAAGGCACAGACTGTGTCATCCTTGTCCAGTTCAATATTGGGCCCATAGACATTTATCCTGTTACGCAGGATGGGCAAATTCCATCTAGGTCACTCATGTCCCTTAGCATGCTTTGTAGAGTACCCATCAACTGTCTTTATGGTCATCCAGTTACGGATAATGTTTGATCAGCAATAAGACACTCGACTCTACATCTAAGGTCCATAGTAGTTTCAGGTCGAAGAGTGGTATACACCATTATCACCATGAGAATAACTTATGACACTTTGCATAACATTCTATATAGTATTCTCATAGCGGGTCAATCCAGTATAAATATTACTTTTAATATTCATACCTATGTTTAAGACTTGATAACTCCTTATCCATAATCCATGAGATGTGATCATCAGTCTATATACATAATAATCTTAATGCTTTAATGTTATCCCACTTCACAATAAAGCTCGACTACGGATACTTTAAGGATAGTGTCCTTATGTTTAATGTGATCTCATGATTAAGTCACACTTGATACATTAAATGGACTAGCTATTCTAGGGACTTTATTAAACAAACATAATAAAGAAAAAGCCTTTTATTATTAATAAACAATTCGATACAAGTACCAAAAGTATTGGCCTCTAGGGCTTACACCAACAATATCCCACTAGCCCTAGAGCCAATCAGGCATACCCCTAATGCCCATAGATCTAGTATGGCCATCGTGCTTCTGCTGCGCAAGAGGCTTTGTCAGTGGGTCAACAATATTGTCAAGTGTAGGTACTCTGCATATTTTCACATCTCCTCTATCTATTATTTCTCGAATGAGGTGATAACGCCTGAGTATGTGTTTAGATCGTTGGTGAGATCTAGGCTCCTTAGCTTGTGCGATAGCACCATTGTTATCACAATAGAGACCAATGGGATCCATAATGTTAGGAACTATGCCAACTTCACTAATGAACTTTTTGATCCAAACAGCTTCCTTTGCTGCACTTGAGGCAGCAATATACTCGGCCTCAGTTGTAGAATCAACAACTGTATCTTGCTTTGAACTTTTCCAGCTCACAGCGCCACCGTTTAAGCAAAACACATAACCAGATTCCGATCTAAAGTCATCCTTATCTGTTTGGAAGCTAGCATCGGTGTATCCAATTATAGCTAGTTCTTCCTGACCTCCATATATCAAGAATGAGTCCTTAGTCCTTCTCAAATATTTAAGGATATTCTTGACAACTACCCAATGAGCATCACCAGGATCATATTGGTATCGACTCGTTGCACTTAAAGCATACGAGACATCTGGTTGAGTACATAACATGGCATACATGACAGATCCTATTGCAAATGCATATGGAATCTGATTCATGTTATCCCTTTCTTCCTTAGTTGAAGGGAATTATGTTTTTGATAGACACATGCCATGTTGCATAGGTATGAATCCTTTCTGGGAATCATGCATATTAAAGCGTCTCAGCACTTTGTCTATATACGTACTCTGACTTAGGCCAAGCAGTTTTTGTGATCTATCTCTATAGATTCTGATTCCTAATATATAGGATGTTTCACCTAGGTCCTTCATAGAAAAGCATTTCCCCAACCAAGACTTTACTTGTTGCAGGGTAGAGACACAATTTCCAATGAGTAATATGTCATCTACATATAATACCAGGAAAACGATCATGCTCCCACTAACCTTCTTTTAGACACAAGGATCATTTTTATCCTTGATGAATCCATATTGTTTTACTGTTTCATCAAAACGAAGATTCCAGCTTCTGGAAGCTTGCTTCAATCCATAGATTGATCTTTGTAACTTACATATCTTTTGGGCTTCTTATGGTATGTCAAATCCTTCAGGCTGTGTCATGTACACATCCTCAATAAGATTCCCATTAAGGAAAGCAATTTTGACATCCATCTGCCATATTTCATAATCATGATATCCAGCGATAGCAAGTAAAATCCGAACAGATTTAAGCATTGTAACCGGTGAAAAGGTTTCATCATAGTCAACCCCATGAATTTGTTTATATCCTTTTGCAACCAGTCTTGCCTTATAGGTATGTGCCTTACCATCCATGTCAGTCTTCTTTTTGAAAACCCACTTGCATCCTATAGGGTTAACTCCTACAGGAGGCTCTACCAAGGTCCAAACTTGGTTTGTGTACATAGAATCCATTTCAGATTTCATGGCTTCTAGCCACTTCTCAGGCTCGGGACCAGTTATAGCCTCTTGGTCGGTCACAGGCTCATCTTGATCCATGAGTAATACATTATCTTGATCAGTTATGAGATATCCATATCTCTCAGGTAGGTGACGTATCCTGCTTGACCTACGCTGGTCTTGTTCTACTTGAGCAGGTTGCTCTTCCACAACTACTTGTGTTTCCTGGTCTAATTCCTCCATAGGTGTATCAATGCTTTGTGATTCTTGAATTTCTTCAAGCTCTACTTTCCTCCCACTGATTCCTTTGGAAATAAAATCCTTTTCTAGGAAAACTCCAGTTCGAGCGACAAACACTTTGGCCTCAGAAGGATTGTAGAAGTAATACTCTCTTGTTTCTTTAGGATACCCCACAAATAAGCATTTGTCAGATTTGGGCTCAAGCTTAGTTGAAATTTGTCGTTTCATATAAACTTCGCAACCCCAAATCTTCATGTAAGACATATGTGGTTTCTTACCACTACATATCTCATATGGTGTCTTCTCAACCTTTTTGGATGGAACACGGTTAAGTGTGTAAGCTGCTGTTAATAGTGCATGTCCGCAAAAGGAGTTTGGAAGATCGGCGTGACTCATCATGGATCGGACCATGTCTAACAGGGTTCGATTTCTTTTCTCAGATACACCATTCCATTGGGGTGTTCCAGGAGGAGTAAGTTGGGATAGGATCCCACACTCTTTCAGATGGTTATCAAACTCTAGACTTAAATACTCACCACCTCGATCTGATCGAAGAGTTTTAATATTCTTACCTAGTTGGTTTTGTACTTCATTCTTGAATTCGTTGAACATTTCAAAGGACTCTGATTTGTGTTTCATTAAATACACATAACCATATCTACTGAAATCATCAGTAAATGTGATGAAATACTGAAAACCTCCTTTGGCTGGTATGTTCAGTGGTCCACATACATCAGTATGCATGAGGGCCAAAAGATCATTAGCTCTTTCACCTTTTCCTATGAATGGAGACTTTGTCATCTTTCCAATTAAACAAGATCTACATGTCTCATATGATTCATAAACAAAAGAGTCCACGAGTCCATCTTTATAGAGTTTGGAAATGCGTTTCTCATTTATGTGGCCTAATCGACAATGCCAAAGGTAAGTTGGATTTAACTCATTAGGTTTCATCCTTTTAGTATTAGTGTTATAAATAGGCATTTCAAGATCAAGGGCATATAGTCCATTGTTCATTTGTGCAGTAGCATAAAATATATCATTCAAATAAATTGAGCAACAATTGTTCTTTATTATAAATGAAAAACCAAACTTGTCCAAACAAGAAACGGAAATAATATTCCTGCTAATTCCATGTACATAATAACAGTTCTCTAACTGAAATATAAACCACTAGGTAAAGTCAATACATAAGTTCCTACGGCTAAAGCATCAACCTTTGCTTCATTGCCAACTCGTAGGTCAACTTCACCTTTTACCAAATCTCTACTCCTTTTTAGCCCCTGCACATTGGTACAAATGTGAGAACCGCATCCAGTATCTAATACCCATGATGCAAAAGTAGATAAATTAATTTCAATAACAAAAATACCTGAAGTTGAAGTCTCTACTCCATTCTTCTTATCTTCTAGGTACTTTGGGCAGTTTCTCTTCCAGTGTCTGGTCTTACCGCAATGGAAGCAGGTGCCTTCCTTTTCTATGCCTCCACTAGGCTTCAATGCAGCAACAGTGGGTTTAGGTTTGGCAACTTCCTTGCCTTTCCCTTTATCACCCTGCTTGGTGGGTCTTTTGTTCTGTCTCTTTCCATTTTCGATCATCAGAATGGATTTCCTTTTTTACTTCAGATTCTGCTCAGTAGTTCTTAACATGGCTAGTAGTTCAGGAAGAGATTTGTTCATATCATTCATATTGAAATTTAGGACAAATTGACTGAATCTATCTGGCAACAATTGCAAGATCAAATCAGTCGCAAGTTCCTTTCCGAGGGGAAAACCCAACCTCTCAAGGTTTTCCACATACCCAATCATCTTGAGCACATGGGGACCTATAGGGGCTCCCTCAGCTAACTTTCCTTGAAAAAGGGCTTTTGAAACTTCAAACCTTTCATGCCTTGTTTGCTCTTGATATAGCATCTTCAGGTGTTCGATCATATTGAACGCTGCCATGTTCTCATGTTGTTTTTGCAACTCTGAGTTCATGGTAGCTAGCATGAGACAAGCAGTTTCATTGGCATCATCGACATGCTTCTTATAAGCATCTCTTTCTACCTTAGGTGCAGAACTAGGAGTTTCCTCTTCAGGAACAAGTTTCTCCAAGACATACAACTTTCTATCATGTTTGAGGATAAACCTCAGATTTCGGTGCCAATCCAGAAAATTTGTCTCAGACAATTTTTCCTTGTCAAGGATTGATCGCAAAATGTTGTTAGAGGTGTTTGTTGTCATGGTAATCTACACGAAAATAATGAAAATATAAGTATCAATAACATATTTAATTAGGCCTTTAATTAAATATGCTCCCACCATTTTACTCAAAACAAATGACCCTCACTATTTGATTCGGAAAATCCCGTTGGAAGATTTTCTAGTGGGTCGAGATCCACATTTCACTTTGTTTTAAGTCTGCGTAGGCGGATTACACAAAACTAGGTTATTTAGGTAGGAACTCCTTCCAATTGTATCTAATACAACTCTCGAATATTTTAGTTGGGTGAATAACTCCTTATTCCAATCCATCACATGGATCATTTCCAACTCTTGCTTCTAAACATATATAATCTTATTATAATTTGTTTAGTTAAGTTTGACCCATTATTTTAGCAATTGGATATTATAATTATCCCATCGCACCTTACTAATATAGAACATGCACCTCGCGTAGGCGAAATCTACATTATCTGATACTAGTCTTGATGAGTGCTAAAACTTGGAAAGCATAAACTTAATATTTAATTTGAGGGAATTTGCAATTATTCTGATCTCACCGGCTTATTTATCATATAAATCGTCTCTCACATGCATCAACATACATTCACATGCATCAACATACATACATAATGAAACAGTTATGGCCCCTAACGCAATTGTTCTCCCGAGCCAATGAGAGAACCTAAGTTAACCTAATAACGATATAAGCTTCTCCAAGCAAGATCTTCAAGGCTGTCCTCCTTTGATATTGAATTCTTCTCTTTCTTCATAACATTACATTACATAAAAGAAACTCGTTTTACATACGAGGGAGTGAGATGAGAAAAGAAGTTACATTAAGAGATTAAAAGAGAGGCACGACACGCAGGTCGTATTTTAAAACCCAAAACAAAATAAAGGAAAACTAAGGCCATAACCGATCACCACAAGACAATAATAATAAACACATTATTATTATTAAATTTAATTCTTTTAATTAATTTAAACCAAATTAAATTTCGGCGACCGATCACACTACGCAGAGTTAGCGGGGGGTCCGTTGCCCGGTCGGTGGACGGGGGGTCAAGGGGGCAGCGCCCCTGGCCGAAATTTTTAATGAACAATTCATTTGAAATCGACGTCATTTTTCGCATCAACACTTGATACTTTAAAGCACAACTCTTGCGCAATCACAACCCTAATCGCATAACTCTTTGAAAACATAACCCTTGCGCCGTCATTAACCCTAATGCACCAATTTCAGACCGTCAAACACACCTCGTTTGTTGATTCAGTATGATTGATCAACACGTCATTGCTTCACCATACTAATGTCGGATCAAGAAGCAAACGACTATTGATCGCTCAAAAGAAAACAACCATTAAGTGCTTGAATGAACGAAACAGAAACAGTATATCATATATACCGTATTTTGCATCGGGATTACTTATATCATATATATAACTTGGTTTATCTCAATTGTATAACCTATGGGCGATCGATGTATCGCTGCTTCACCATACTAATGTCGAATTCTGAAGCATAGACAACATCAATCATCCAAATCGTACACACATGATGCCAAATTTAATTTACTCGTTTATTCTTTGATTCATTCTGTCTTTTAATCGTATTAATACAGAAAATAAATAGCTATCAGATGCATGGTTTCGTAAGTGGCTCTGATACCACTGAAGGAGAAGAGCGATCCAAAACGCAGCGGAAATTAAAATTTCTCCTTTAGTGATCCTTACGAATGAGCATGATCAGTGACAGAATCGTTACCTCTTGTGGCGATTGTAACCTTTGATCCAGATCTACGGAGTGATCACGAACGTTGAACGATGACAACGCCTCTACTCAGTCCACACGAATGAATTCCTTCAATCTCAGTGCTAGCTGCTACGAATGAAGGCTTTGAGTGAGAGAGAGAGAGAGAGAGAGAGAGAGAGAGAGAGAGAGAGAGAGAGAGAGAGAGAGAGAGAGAGAGAGAGAGAAACGAAATTGCAACTACTTAAATGCTTCTACACAAGGGTTCTATTTATAGAACCACTTATGTGGGCTGCAAGCTAAAAAACCCACTCAAGTGTATGTGGCCCATATCTTATAATATGCCAAAATCACTTAAGCGCGTGGTACCTTACCATATTTCGTATTCTACTTAAGTACACCGTACCTTACGATGTTCTACAATTCTCTTAAGTACACCGTACATTACGGTATTCCTTAGTTACTTTATCTCTCATCAATCCGTCCTTTTGTGTGTGACCCTGTAGGTTTTCGCGGCATTGACAATTATATTAAATCACATATTTAACATAATAAACAGTGAGCGGTATCTAGCAACACATCACTGCTACCCAAGACACGAAAGTTTCATGTGATCTGACAAATCCTTATGTGATAATACTTATGTGTATAACTACCCTTTTGCCCTTATGTCTATATTGAACACAAGGCATAAACCGTGTCATCCTTGTCCAGTTCAATATTGGGCCCATAGACATTTATCCTGTTACGCAGGATGGGAAAATTCCATCTAGGTCACTTATGTCCCTTAGCATGCTTCGTGGAGTACCCATCAACTGTCTTTATGGTCATCTAGTTACGGACAATGTTTGATCAGCAATAAGGCACTCGACTTTACATCTAGGGTCCATAGTGGTTTCAGGTTGAAGGGTGGTATACACCATTATCACCATGAGAATAACTTATGACACTTTGCATAACATTCTATATAGTATTCTCATAGCGGGTTAATCCAGTATAAATATTACTCTTAATATTCATACCTATGTTTAAGACTTGATAACTCCTTATCCATGATCCATGAGATGTGATCATCAGTCTATATACATAATAGTCTTAATGCTTTAATGTTATCCCACTTCACAATAAAGCTCGACTATGTATACTTTAACAATAGTGTCCTTATGTTTAATGTGATCTCATGATTAAGTATACATTAAACAGACTATCTATTCTAGGGACTTTATTAGACAAACATAATAAAGAAAAAGCCTTTTATTATTAATAAATAATTCGATACAAGTACCAAAAGTATTAGCCTCTAGGGCTTACACCAACACTTAAACCCTAGATGTGAGCTTGATAGAGCATAGCTGAGCATGCACACTACCTACAAAACCAACAAACTATACATTGACATATTTTTGGTATTTTGGTTAGTGAGTAATGAAAAACAAAGCATGATACAATCAAAATGTGCTTGGTGATCTCTCCCAATGCAAACCCAATAAATGAGGGGTAAGGAGGATACCAAGGTGTGATCCCAATGCCAATGCATATGATGAAATATCATGAGGGATCTTAGGGTCAAAATTGGAGTCTTACACGTACAGAGCATGTTTAAGCTTATAAACATAGTTAGGATGCTCATAGTTTTCAAAACCGGGAGGTTGAGATACATAGATCTTTTCATTAATGTGACCATTTTGGAAAGCACTCTTAACATCCATTTGAAATAATTTGAAATTTTAAGAACAAACATAGGCAAGAAAAAGGCGTATAGCCTCGAGTCGAGCAACCAGAGCATAAGTTTCCTCATAGTCGATGCCTTCTTATTGGTTATACCCTTGAGCAACAAGGCGCGCCTTGTTGCGAGTTATAACTCCATTTTTGTCTAACTTGTTCCTAAACACCCATTTAGTGTCGATTACTCAATGGTCTCGCGGAGGGGGAACAAGATCCCACGCCTCATTTATTTTGAATTGATTAAGTTCCTCTTGCATCGCTAAAAACCAATGTTCATCGAGTAATGCGTCTTTGGAGTTTTTAGGCTCATTTTGAGAGACGAAAGCGTAATGATAACAAAAGTTACTTATCTTGGACCATGTGGTAACTCCCTTTGAGATATCTCCTAAAATATTATTGATGGGATGATCCTTAGAATATTTCCATTCCAAAGGAAGATCATTGTTATTAATCAAATGATCCTCCTCTTTCTTTTCGGAAACTTGATCCGGCTCCTCCTTAGCTTTTTCCGGATGGGGTTCAACACGCTTTTCTTCTTGATCTTTTATTATGTCTTTCGAAGGAACACCTACACCATCAACAATAATACCTTCTCCGACAGTTTTCGGATAAGATTCATCAAAAGAAACATGCACGGATTCTTCAACAATAAGTAACCTTTTGTTGTATACTCTATATGCTTTATTAGAATGAGAGTATCCGAGAAAGATACCTTCATCGGCTTTTGAGTCAAATTTACCAAGGTTTTATTTACCATTGTCTAATACAAAGCATTTACATCTGAAGATATGAAGATGTGAAACATTAGGCTTCCTTCCCTTTAGCAATTCATAAGGGGGTTTGTTTAGAATAAGACGAATGAGTATCCTATTCAATACATAACAAGCCGTATTTATGGCATCGGCCCAAAAATATTTAGGAAGGCCGTTTTCATTGATCATAGTCCTTCCAAGATCTTCTAAAATTATGTTTTTACGCTCCACTACTCCATTTTGTTGTGGAGTTCTTGGAGCAGAAAAATTATGATCAATGCCGTTTGTTTCACAAAATTCCTCAAAGAGGTGGTTTTCAAATTCACCTCTTTGATCACTTCAAATAGTAACTATGCTAGTGTTCAATTTGTTTTGAGACATCTTGGCAAACTTTTCAAAAGCAGAAAATGTGTCACTTTTACTTTCTAAGAAGATAGTCCAACAAAATATAGAGTAGTTATCTACTATAACAAAACCATAGTAGTTTCCATCTAGACTTTTAATTCTAGATGGCACAAAAAGGTCCATATGGAGAAGTTCAAGGGGTGTCATTGTGGAAACAATATTTTTATATTTAAATGAGATCCTTGTTTGCTTTCCCATTTGGCACGCATCACATAAGTGGTCTTTTGAAAATTTGATTTTGGAAAGACCAACTCCTAGATCTTTTGCGAGAACTTTATTTAGCAAGTCAAAGTTGACATGCGCTAATCGCCTATGCCAAAGCCACGAGTCTTCACTCATGGAGACGAGACATTTAGCGCTAACCAAAGATACTTCATTTAAGTTAAGCATGTATACATTATTTTCCCTCCAACCCTTAAGCACAACATTCTTATTATCATTATGTTCAATCATGCAACAATCTTTTGAAAATGAATTTTTATATCCTTTGTCACATAATTGGCTAATACTAATGAGATTATGTTTAAGGCCTTTAACTAAAAGGATGTCTGAGATAGTAGTAGATGAGGGATTACCTACACTACCTTTTCCGAGTATAGCTCCCTTGTTATTATCACCGTAGGTTACAAACCCTTTCTTCTTAGCCATAAAGTCAAAGAACAAGGAAGTGTCACTCGTCATGTGTCTTGAGTATCCACTATCGAGAACCCATGTTCTCTCCATATCCTCAAGACATTCCACCTACAAATTTAAATAAGGGAGAGAGGTACCCAAATTTCATTGGGTCCTAGTGTGTGAGTAAAACTTTGGTTGCATTTGGGAAACCATTGAAAAATGCCTTTAGGGACTAGAAATCTCCTAAATTGACATTTAGCAATAGTATGTCCCATTTTGCAACAATATAGACAATTTAAGTTAGAATGAGAGTTGCTTTTGCTAACTTGATCCTTTACCACATAAGTGTATTTTTGATAAGGATTATTCATGTTACTTCTAAAATGTGATTGATCAATATCAAATGTAACTTTAGGTTGTAAAGCCTTGTCTAATTTGGCTTGAAGAGTTCTAACCTCTCTTTGCCAAATATGATAGGTTTCACATCCAGACCATCCAAACCAAAATCCCTTATCATCTTCAGTTTTGCCTTTAGTAACCTATACCATACATTTCTTGAGAGTTTCTAATTCCTTTTCGGAATCAGAAATCTTATTTTCTAAATAACATAAAAAAAATTTATTTGAGGCTAGGCATTTGAAAGCTTCCTTGGCCTCATTATGTAGAGTACTAAAGGCATTTTGCAAATCATAATAAGACATTTTATCAACATGATCATATTTAGAATGACTTACATTCTTTTTCTTCTTCATCACTTGATTTTTCATTGCTTGAGGACTCACTATTGCTCTCTCATGCAATGTATGCTCTTCTAGCTTTGCTAGATTTGTTGTGACGTTTGTCTTTTCCTTTGTCTTTCTTCAGCAAGGGACATTCTGGCTTATAATGACCGGCCTTTCCGCAATTAAAACATGATCCTTTTGACTTAGTTGTCTTACCTTCCTCTTGATTCGGGAATTTTGATTGTCTTCTATAGTTGTTAGGATTTTTATCCGAATGTTGGACTTCATTCTTTCTAAGGTATCGATTATACCTCCTTACGAACAACCCCATGTCTTCATTCGAATCTTTATCATCATTACTTGATTCACTCTCACACACATCATTGGTGGATGACTTATATCTTGAAGTCTTTAAAGTGATAGACTTGCTTTCGGTGTCCTTAGCTTTCTCATTCTTTTCCTTCTTTTGACTCTTCTCATGTTTCTCAAGGTTCATGAGCTCTTGCTCATGCTCTTGAAGTTTGCCAAACGATGTTGTCATGTCCAATATTCTTATATCACTGGCTTCCTTAATCGCGGCGACCTTTGGTAGCCAATCCCTATTAAGACATCTTAAGATTTTATTAGTAGCAACATCATTAGGGGTAGTTTTACCAAGAGCATTTAACCGATTAATTAGATGAGAAAATTGCTTTTGCATATCGGCAATGGTTTCACCATCCTCTATATGAAAAAGGTCAAATTCTTGAGTTAAAGTGTTGATTCTAGCTAGTTTGACATCATTGATTCCCTCATGGGTAATTTGCAATGAGTCTCACATAGCTTTATCACTAGTACAATAGGAAACCCTATAATACTCATAAACACCTAAGGCGATAATGAGCATATTTCTAGATTTCTAATCATAGCTATACTTTTTCTCATCTTTTTCATTCCATTGTGCTTCAGGTTTAGGTATAACAAAACCATCCACATTGGTCATGGTTATTTTCGTAGGACCATCTTGGATGGCTTTCCATACTTTCCTATCAATAGAGTTGATATGGATACACATATAATCTTTCCAATAACTATAGTTTTCACCGGTAAAAATAGGCTCCCTATTGTACGCCCCTTTAGGATCGTTACTCATTTTCTAAAAAGTTATATGCGAAGCACTAGATGAACTGGCGTTCGTGATACCACTTGTTAGACGATAGTACCGATCTAGAAGGGGGGTTGAATATATCAGTTTTTTGAAATTTATCGCTTTTTAAAAATGTTTTCAACTGTTGTGGAAGCACCCTAGATTTTAATCCTCTAAACAATCCGTTAGTGGAAATATCGGATATGAGATGTTTTTATTAACACATTGTAAAGTCAATACAAGAGAAGAAATGATCACTACCAATCAACCCCTAAAGTTGTTGCAGATCTTATTCTATTCTCTCCCCTTGATTCGAGTTGAACCAAGTCCTTCAAGCACTTCAAATAAACCTCCGGTTACCGCTACCTTATTGCAAGAACGCCATGTTCTCCAAAAATTTAGCTCGGCTGATTTCGAACGCAAGTCGCTTGAATCCTAAGCTTTCTTCACAATCCTCCGGTTACCGTTACTTATTTGACCGAACTTTCCACTCTTCAAACTTTTCACTTGGCTGAATCTACGAAGCAAAGGTTAGTGCAAAAATCCTCAATTCTTGGAGGAAAAAACACCAATGGCTTTATTCAAGAAAAACCTACACAAAGCCTCAACCCAAACTAAGATAATCCAATCTTATTTGGACGTTATCACAACAACAATTCACAATGCTCAACAAAGATTATTATGTGTGATTATTGAGAAATGCAATGGAGAATAAAGATGATGAGCACTTTGGTGTATATCTTTCACTTTTCTTGTTGAATGTTGAACAAGAGACTCTAGAATATTTATATGATGCATGGATAAAGTAACAAATATAACAATTATTTTTTGCAAAAATGCACAGCAGAAAATTGAGTGACAACAGCGATCAATCGACCTGTTCACACAGTTGAGTCGACTCAAATAGGGTTTTTCTATAGTTGAGTCGACTCATGACTCGACCTGTTCAGACCCGTGGCAATATGGTTCAAATGAAACAACCAATGAGTTGACTCAAACAGCTAATGAGTCGACTCAAACAGGGGATGAGTCAACTCAAATAGGTTTTTCCAGAGTTGAGTCAACTCATGACTCGACCTGTTCAGACCCGAGAGTTACGCTCCTAGTCATGAGTCAACTCACAGTTCTACTGCTCCCAGTCATGAGTCGACTCATTGGCTCGACCTGTTTAGACCCGAGAGTTACACTCCAAGTCATGAGTCAACTCAAAATTCTTAAACTTTCAAAAATGAGTTTTTGATATTTTGGTCAATTCAAACCATTTTCTTATGAACCTAAGGTACCAATGATGATCAAGTGCATTATTGACATCTATGAAATGCTCCTATATGCATGGAATCATTTCACTTATACTTTGAGCATGTTGGAGGATGAATGCATTCTATGATATGATGACACCATACAAAGCACACATTATGAGCAACTAAAAAGGTTTGACATCATTAAAATAAGGACAAGGGATCTTTGCCCTCACACTGTCAAACAAGTAACAGTAACCGGAGGATTGTGAAGAAAGCTTGGGGTTCAAGCGACTTGTGATCGAAATCAGCCGAGCTGAAGTTTTGGAGAACATGGAGTTCTTGCAATAAGGTAGCTGTAACCGGAGGTTTGCTCGAAGCGCTTGAAGGACTTCGTTAAACTTGAATCAAGGGGAGAGAAACGAATAGGATTTGCAACAACACTAGGGGTTGATTGGTGGTGATCATTTCTTCCCTTGTATCAACTTTGCAACTTAATGATAAATATATCTCAATTCTAGATTTAGAATTGAGGGTAGACGTACCCTAAGTGAGGACAGTAGGGTGCTGCCTAAACAAATCTGATGTTATTCTCTCTTTCTCTTAACTCTTTAAATTCTGCATTAATTACGCTTTGTGTGAAATTAATAGTAAAACCAATCTCGCTTGATCGTTGTGCATAGTAGCTGTTCAATAAATTGGTGCAATGATTTTGATTGCAACTGAGTAAAATTATGCACATTCAAGTTGAGTGAAATTGAGACTTGGTGTGGAGTGCTCACCAAGTGTTCGATAAAATTAATCTCACACAAGTCTATTAATATTTTACTTGCTCTCTTATTGTGTTAATGCATTATTAGAGGTAACGATATCAAGGATTGTGGTAGTTAATCAATTGATTTAGATAGTGGTTGATTATCTCTATCATAGTAATTCCATTCAGTTTCACGCATATCCGATCTTTCCATTAACAGATCATTTAGACGATTGCAATCTAGGGTGCTTTCGCAACTGTTGAAAACATTTTTAAAAAGCGCTAAATTTTAAAAAATGATCTATTCAACCCCCCTTTTAGATCAGTACTATCGTCTAACACTTAGCTTATGACATCTTCTCCGATATGGCACTTGAGGCATTGGCTATCTCAATGATATTAACGTGAAAGTCATGAATGATCCCATCCTCCTTCATTCTTCAGTTCTCAAACTTGGTGGTAAGAAGTTGAAGTCTTGACATCTTCACCTTAGAGGTTCCTTCACGGGCAGTCTTCAAGATCTCCCAAGCATCTTTAGCAATAATATAGTTGTTTATTAGTCTGAAGATGTTCTTGTCTACTTCATTGAACATGGCATTCAATGCTTTAGAGTTTCCCTGAGCTAATTTATCATCTTCATCATCCCATTCTTTCTCAGCTTTCAGCACATCAGTAATCTTACCATCTTTATCTCTAGTCATCGGTGGATCTCATCCCTTAACCATCGATTTCCAAGCCTTGTTGTCCATGGATTGATAAAATCCATCATATAATCTTTCAAGTATTCATAGTTCGTTCCATCAAGAATGGGTGGTCTGTTCATAAATCCTCCTTCCTTGTCCATTGCACCAGAAAGTATCTTCTGTGAATCTTACCCAGACACAGAGCAGGATGGCTACTCTGATACCAATTAAAATTTTGGTATGAAGATATAAGATGTCCTAAGCGATGCCGAGACATTAATATCTGATTAACACACAATAACAAGCTACCTTACATATAGGGGAACATAAAATAATAGAATACACAATGTTGTTAACCTAGTTCAGTGTACAACAACATCTACATCTGGGGGCTACCAAGCCAGGGAGGAAATCCACTAAATAGTATCAGTTTGTAGACCTTCTGCAAACTCTCTCCAATTTACAGTCTACACCCTAATCACTACCCGTGCTTAACTTCTACCTAAGACACTCATAGGTGTTAGACCCTTCTCACTTCCCTTTCAATTACAACAGTGACAATTCAAACAATTACAAGAAATTCTGAAGTCACACTTCATAGACACACAATTACTCAATGCTTAAAAGCTTAGTAGTGCTTGACAATTCTTACAATCAATTGACATGGTCCTACTCATATATCAAGATGATATCAGAGAGGCTCACAAATAATATGTTCACTCAAAACCTAACACCACATTGATATCGTATTTTCTTTTTCCTTCAATTAGGTTTGAGACATTCTATATATAGCCATAAAATAAACTGGATTTGGGCCTTGTACACGAAGTGAAACAGCTGCGCAACGTTAGGTTACCAATCCAAAGTTTCCTAAAATGTCTCAATATTTAGAAAACAAAATAAGTTTAAAATCAATTAGAATCTCTGATTCCTCACTCATAGACGCCACATGGGATTACTTAATATTCCTAGAATATTCTGTAATCAGTTAAATAATCAGACGTTACCAAGAGTAAAACCCGTTTCAGACAAGATGTCGAATCCACATGTTATGACATCTTGTTCAACATGTTGCAGCTAAGTTAGTTTTACCAAAATTACTGCCAATCATAAATACAAAGAATTAAAAGAAAGAATTTGAAAGAATTGGGTTTTAGGTTTTTATTATTGTGCTCGCCAAGGATTGTGGCCCTTGTGCCTACGTATCATTCATGGGGTGATGAAGAATCAGAGCTCTGTAGTTCGGAGTAAAAAATATTTGTGTGTTGGTTGATTTTACCTTTGAGAAAAGGGTTTTCAGAGTGATGCCATAAGGCGCACAAATGAGTTTGATGGGTTATGTTGTTTTTACCTTGAAGAAGGGTTTATGGAAAGATTGTTTGTGATTAGATTGCACTAAAGTATATGGGCGGAGGTGAAAATTCTAGACAAACAAGCCAAGTGTCTTGTGTCCAAAATAATCAGATTAAGGGTAGGAAAGCTCAATTATTACTCATTCTCCACCACTTAAGGCTCGTGGCGCACAATACTAATCATAGTCTTATTGTATTTGTAATTTGATTATGAAAATGCCGCTTGACATTGAATCAAGGGTTTGTTTATTCGATTATGGAATTCGTGATGTAACAGATAGACAAAGTAATCAAACAAGAAATTAAAGGGTCTCACTATAAGGTAGCCCAAGAGAAAGCCTTGCGTAAGTAACCTAAGCTAATAAGGTTAATGGTCTTATAATCATGTCTCCCTAGAGTAGTGTCATGATGCCATTCTTACAACAGGTATATAAGTTATGAATGAAATCCAAAATCAAAAGCAAAGTATCACAAGATATGGAAAGGTCCTAAGTGAGATCCTTTAAGTCCAAGTTGATTACAAGTGGGATGAATCTTTCTGGTCTTATCATTTTATCATGTTTTTGTTATTTTTAATTGTTTGATGAGAATAAGATAAATGACAATAATAAACATGCATGATAAGTTTGTACAATAATGATGGTGATAATGAGTATTTGAATATAAATTACAAGGTAATGACATAAAAGTAAATAACAAAGTAACAATGATAAAGTCACAATAACAATGGTTAGTGATAATCAAAGTTAGTGAATTAATGGCAATGGTTAGTAGTATGTACAAGTTAAATCTTGGGAATTACCTATTCGTAGGTCAAAAGATTTAAAATATGGCGCATTAGGGGATAACTTATCACTGATGCAAAGTATTAAAGATGATCAATGATAAACTTACAACAGATTTGTAACATTGAAAGTTATTCAAACCCCAAGTCCATCTATCAATAGCTTGACAAAAGGAAGATTCTATCACTCAAGGGTTAAAGAATAATGAGTTAGTTAAATGGTTAAGTTAGACAAGTTATATAATGATTAATGTACAATGTGAACAAGTTAGCATAATAGTTAAAGGGTTAGTATTGTTAGGTTTATCTTTTGGTGATTAGTTGCTTTTTAGAAAAACAAGTATTTGTCAAATGTTGAACAAGATATCCTGACATGTTGTTTCAACATTCTGCATAATCTAGCTTGCATTAGTTGTGAGATTTAGTCTCCTTAATTGTGCTTCCTACAAGTTCTATGAAGATTTAGTTATTGTATTATATTGTGTGTTTCCATGTGATTGAAGACTCATATCTTGACTTGTACACGAAGGAACAATGTTAAGACATATTAGGAAACATTTGATTTAATGAGAACCGTATCTTCAGAAAATTGAGAAAAAATCCTGGATTTGCTTCATATAAAAGACCGAAGCCCATGCGTATCACTGTTATATATAGAAGTGTTCTTAACCTAGGAAAGCATAGAAGTAGTGCAAAATTGTGTTATCATTATGGTTTCGCGTGTGTGTTTTATGTGAGCCATTCAATATCACTTTGATACTTGAATTGGACTGGGTGTATTGACTTGTAATTTACTATCCCTCATAAGCTTTTAAGCAAGAGTGGATTGTGCTTTTCTATTGTGTACCATCGTGTGATTAAGGGAAGTGAGAGGGGTATCTTATCTAGGGTTTCCCTAGATAGAAACGTCCACAAGTAGAGATTAGGAGAGAAGTCTATAAACAATGAGATTATTCAGGACTTCAAACTAATTCTGTGATAGTAGATTTCCTTGCTGGCTTGGTAGCCCCCAGATATAGGTGACGTTGCACCGAACTGGGTTAACAACTGTTTATGTTATTTACTATTTTATCTATCCTACTATTGTTTATTGTGTGTTAATGTGTAGACCCTGAGGTCATGACATCGTGTTCGACATCAGGGATCTGCTTGCCAGTATTTCAATTGGTATTAGAGCAGTCATCCTGCTCTGTCTCTGGGTGAGATTCAGGGAAAATACTTGCTGGCACCATGGACAAGGAATGAGGATTTATCAACAGACCCCCATCTTATATGGATCCAACTATGACTATTGGAAGGAAATGATTGTGGTTTTCTTAAAATCAATGGACAATAAGACATGGAAAGATGTCATTAGAGGATGGGAACATCTTGTTGTGAATGATAAGGATGGAAAATCAACTACTGAACTGAAACCTAAAGAGGACTCATCCAAGAAAGAAGATGAATTGGCTCTTGGAAACTCCAAAGCCTTGAATGCCCTATTCAATGGTGTGGACAAAAATATATTCAGGCTGATTAATACTTTTACTGTAGCTAAAGATGCTTGGGAAATCCTCAAAACTACTCATGAAGGGACATCCAAAGTAAAGATGTCTAGACTTCAGCTTTTCACCACCAGATTTGAGAATCTAAAGATAAAAGATAATGAAAATATCCATGACTTTCACATGAGTATTCTTGAAATAGCTAATTCATCTAGTGCTTTGGGAGAAAGGATGTCAGAAGAAAAACTGGTGAGAAAAATTCTAAGGTCTCTACCCAATTTTTTTGACATGAAGGTCACATCTATTGAGGAAGCTCAAGACGTCAGATCCATGAGAGTAAATCAACTTATTGGATCCTCCAAACTTTTGAGTTAGGTATTAGTGACAGAATTGAAGAGAAAACCAAAAGCATATCATTTGTATCCAACACTGAAGAGGAACAAAACCAATGTGACTTGGATACTGATGAAGGAATGACCAATGCTATAATGCTTCTAGGAAGACAATTCAACAAAGTTCTTAAGAGAATTGACAGGAAGTTAAGACCCAATGTCAAGAACATCCCTCTTGACATCATGAATACTAATGACTTTCAGAGGAGATCAAGAACTGAAGAGAGGTCAAATCAAGGTAAAGGAATCCAGTGTCATGGGTGTGAAGCCCTTGGACACATTAGAGCTCAATATCCTACCTATCTCAATAAATAAAAAATGGATTATCTGTTTCTTGGTCTGATGAGGACAATTCTGAAAGTGAACCTAAGGAGGAAGTTGATAAACATGTTACTGCTCTAACTGGAAGATGGGAATTTGATGAAGATTCATGTGATGAAGAACTATCCTTTGAGGAGTTAGATGCTTCATATAGAGAGCTTTGCATTAGAAGTGAAGAAGTGTGCCTACTGGGAGAAAAATAGAAGAAAATTATATCTCACCTACAGGCTAAAAAAGAAGGATTTCAATTCACCATCTTTGAGCTCCAAAATGAAGTGATATTGTTGTCTTCCAAACTTAACAACATGACAAAATCTGTCAGAATGCTAAACAAGGGATCCAACATGTTAGATGAAGTTTTGCAAATTGGAAAAGAAGCTGGAGATATAAGAGGGGTTGACTTTGAAAATCAATCTCTTCATAGCCAAGGAGAATCATCTATGACCAACTTTGTTCTTCCAGGGAAGGAATATAAACCCGTCATGTCAAAACCTTTGTCTCAACGTCAAGTCAATCATCAAAACCTTCAAACTAAAGGAAGATCATCTTGCTGGAGATGTCACTACTATGGGAAATATGGCCATATCAAACCCTTCTATTTTAGATTGTATGGTTATCCAAGGTACCCAACACAACTCAGGGTCAATCAAAAGAAAGGGTGGATACCCGAGACTGTCAGCACCAGTTTTATAGCTCACACCTTTCTAAGAGCTTCAGCTCGTGAAGACTGGTATTTTAATAGTGGTTGTTCCAGGCACATGACGGGTGTCACGAAGTTCCTTGAAAACATCATGTCATACTCAACCGACCATGTCACTTTTGGAGATAGGGCTAAAGGTGAAATTAAAGGGGTTGGAAGACTAGCATGTATTGGACTTCCAAGTCTAGACAATATCCTGCTGGTAAAAGGTTTGTCTTCTAATATAATTAGTATTAGTCAATTATATGATAAAGGTCTTAAAGTTAACTTCACAAAATCAGAGTGTCTTGTCACAAATGAGAAAAATGAAGTGTTAATGAAGGGATTTAGGTTAAGGAGAACTGATACTTATGGTCCTCTAAAGAAACAAACCACACTCTTACATGCCTGATATTCAAAGAAGACAAAGTTAATCTATGGCACCAAAAACTTGGACATCTGCATCTGAAGGGGATGAAAAAGATTGTGTCAAAAGAAGCCATCAGAGGCATTCCAAAACTCAAGATCGAAGAAGGTAAAATATGTGGTGAGTGTCAAATTGGAAAGCAAACCAAAATGTCACATCCAAAGTTACAACATCAGGCGAGTTTGAAATTTTTGGAACTCCTTCATATGGACCTAATGGGTCCTATGCAGGTTGAGAGCCTTGGAGGGAAAATGCATTCCTATGTTGTTGTTGATGATTTTTCAAGGTTCACATGGGTGAACTTCATCAAAGAAAAATCTAATGTTTTTGAGGTGTTCAAAGATCTATGTCAAAGGATTCAAAGAGAGAAGCAAAGTGAAATCATCAGGATTCGAAGTGACCTTAGGAAAGAACTTGAAAATAGTATATTTGTTGATTTTTGCTCCTCTGAAGGCATTAAGCATGAGTTCTCCTCTCCTATCACCCCACAACAAAACGGGGTTGTGGAACGCAAGAACAAAAATCTCCAAGAGTTAGCCAGAGTCATGCTTCATGCCAAACATCTTCCCTATCATTTCTGGCCTGAACCAATGAATATTGCATGCTATCTTCATAATAGATTCACCCTGAGAACCGGTACCTCATCCACTCTCTATGAATTATGGAAAGGAAGGAAGCCCACATTCAAATACTTTCACATTTTGGAAGCAAATACTACATTCTAGCTGACCATGAACAAAGAAGAAATATGGATCCCAAGAGTGATGAAGGTATATTTTTGGGATACTCTACAAATAACAGAGACTATAGAGTCTTTAATTCCAGAACCAAAGCCATGATGGAATCCATCAATGTGGTAGTGGATGACAATATCTCAGAAAAGGGGACAAATGTTCAAATCTGATGTGGAGACATCATTTCAGCAGATCAACCCAACTGAAAATGAGGAAGTGATTGAATCAAACAGTGAATCATGAAATGTTGAACCTAATAACCCTCAAGCCAACAAAGGTCTCTCCATCAGAATATAAAAAGACCATTCAACAGATCTCATAATTGGAAACCTTAATGAATGAGTCACCACTAGATCTAGAGATGTGATCTCAAATGCATGTTTTATTTCTAAGTTTGAACCAAAAAATGTGAAGGAAGATTTGACTGACGAATTATGGATAAATGTAATGCAAAAGGAATTAGGTAAATTTATAAGAAATGAAGTATGGGACAATACATAGACCTAAAGTAATGAATGTTATTGGAACTAAGTGGATCTACAAGAATAAATCTGATGAAAAAGGGAATGTGACCAGAAACAAAACCAAACTTGTTACTCAAGGATACACTCAAATTGAAAGGGTCGATTTCGATGAGACATTTTCCCATGTTGCTCGCCTTGAGTCAATCAAACTTCTGTTATGGGTGGCTTGCCTCCTTAAGTTCAAACTATTTCAAATGGATGTAAAAAGTGCTTTCTTAAATGGGTATTTGAATGAAGAAGTCTATGTAGAACAAGCTAAGGGGTTCATGGATCCAACCTTTCCAGATCATGTTTATAAATTGAGGAAAGCTCTATATGGACTAAAGCAAGCACCTAGGGCTTGGTATGAAAGGCTCACTGAGTACCTTGTAAACAATGGATACAGGAAAGGAGAAACAAACAAAACTCTGTTTGTAAAAGAAGAACATGGTAAACTCATGATAACTCAAATATACGTTGATGACATTGTGTTTGAAGGTATGTCAGACCAGATGGTACAACATTTTGTCAAGCAAATGCAATCTGAGTTTGAAATGAATCTTGTTAGTGAACTAACATACTTTCTTGGGTTCCAAGTCAGACAAATGGATGACACTATCTTCATCTCCCAAAGCAAGTATGCCAAGAACATAGTGAAAAAGTTTGGCATGGAAAATGCAAGCTATAAAAGAACACATGCGCCAACTCATTTAAAACTAACCAAAAATGAAAAAGGAATAAATATGGATCAAAGCCTCTACATGAGTATGATTGGTAGTATGCTTTATCTCACAGCTAGCAGACCTGACATTACATTTATTGTAGGAGTCTGTGCTAGATATCAACCTGAACCCAAAATGAGTCACATTACTCAAGTAAAAAGGATTCTGAAGTATATTAATGGAACCCGTGAATATGGAATGTTGTATTCTCACAGTACAAACTATTTACTAACAGGATATTGTGACATCGATTGGGCATGTAGTGCTGATGATAGAAAAAGCACTTCTAGAGGGTGTTTCTTTTTGGGAAATAATCTAATATCTCGGTTCAGCAAGAAGCAAAATAGTGTGTCCTTATCCATACATGAGGTTGAATATATTATTGTAAGAAGTAGTTGCTCTCAGTTGATTTGGATGAAGCAAATGTTAGAAGAATACAATGTCCAGCAAGATGGCATGACATCATACTATGACAACCTAAGTGCTATTCGTAGCGGGGTTTTTGTTACCTTTAGGTTTATTGACCAAACCAAAAGTAAACATACAATTCGAGTCGCCACTGCACTTTTATTTGTCCAAAGGAAAGGCTAAAAAGCGAACAAAAGCCAATTAAGAAGTTTTTCAAATAAAAAACTAATGAAAATGTCAGAGATCTAGGCAAGGGATTGGTTATGAAATGTGAAGGTTTTACGCACCCAAAACATCCTTAGTACTCTAAGGGAACCCTTTTTGCAAATATGTGTTGTAGGTTGGTATTTGTGAAAATATTTGTGCAAAAAGATTGGAGGGATGAGAAGAGAATATGTTATATTTACAAATTTTGTTGTTTGAATGGATGAACTCATTGCCTACGTACCATCACAAAGGAGGATCAAAACCTCGTAGTTTGGGGTAAAAATCTCAAAGATTGGTGAATTGATTTTAATCAAAAGTCTTAAGGTCTTTTGTTATCAAAGGGAGAAAACTCAACCTAAACCAACAATCCACCATGTGGAAGGCTTCAACATACTAGTGAAGGGTTAACCCTATAATAGGCATGGAAGACTTATAATCCAATCACTAAGGATGAGGTGAGGTTTACATCAACCACTATGATAACTCAAACTTATGACTAATGTTTATGAAAAGGTTTTAATAAGGTGGTCATTGGAACCACAAAAACAACTTGAAGTGAGTTATATTTACAAGTTAGATTTATTTGCAAAATAAAGTCAAAGTTGGATTAAGATTTATTCACAATGAGTATTGATGAAAATGTTTTTGAAAAGTCAAAGGCATAAGGCCTAAGTTTCTAGTTTGAAACAATGTCAAAGTTTTGAAAATGATTTTGGCTTTGGGTTAGAATGGAGAGAAGAAGAGAAGGGTTAGTCCTAAAGCATACAAAGATAAGAGAGAAAAGATAAACCATTGGAGTTCCTTTTCTTGAAATCATAGAGATGATTCAAGATGCTCATTTCCTTTGGAGTTAGCACACAATCATGCAATCAAACAATTTGGGATTCAAGCTCCTAGGATCTCCATTTGGCTTGTCTCTTAACTTGGCTACTCATGACAATGGTCCTCTTTTCAATCTCAAGATGGGATCCCTATCACACAAGAACAAACATCAAAAAGTTCACAATACAATAAGGGGAATGGACAAAGAATAAGTTTGGATAAGAAGTCTTTTTGAAGTCAACTTTGGATTTTAGCATTCTAAAGGCATGAGGCCTAGTTGCTCTTCAACAAATTTAGCATTCTAAAGGCATGATGCCTAGTTTCTCTTGAACTCCTTTAAGAATAGGTAAGTTCTAATTCTAAGTCCTTTCTCCTTTTGCATTAGGTTAAAAACAATCACAAGACAACAATATATTTATATACAATAATGGGCTCAAATGAGCAAAAGAAAAATGACATAAACATAAAATATGTGCTCAAGTGAGCAAACGGAAAAACAATATGAATAAATGAGCAAGAAATAAATGGCATTAAAAGCAAAGGGCAAGAAATTAAATGCTCAAATTAAAGTTAGTAATTAGTGAAGTTATGTTAGCTTGTCATAAGACAATGTAGCGCTATGTTAAGCAATCGTAAGTGGACTAATGTAGTAGTCACACCTATCTGAGGTCGGTCAATAAAAATATAGGCAAATAAACACAAGTTAGAGATCATGGCTAATAAGCCAAGCTCCATAAACTTGCCATGCCAAAACAAAAGGGGAAGGGCCTTGTATTGTCTTTAGGTTATTTGCTTGACCAAGAAGCAACCTATCTTGGACACAAAACAACTCACTTGATCATGGATCAAGTTGAGTTTGGTTTGGATCAAAGAAGGTTAAACCTCTCATTTGTCAAGACCAACCATAAGAAACTTAACTCATTGGCCAATGATAAGAAGAATGGGATGAAGATGAAAGAGAGTGGAAAAGAATACAAATACTAAGTCCAATTGATCAAAATGTGAATCAAAACAACATCAATCAATGCCAAACAGAAAAGAAATGAAAATAACAAGTCAACAATAATTTTTTGGTATTTTTTTGAATTAAAATAAAATGCAAATAAAACTAGACAAATAAGGTCAAACCTCAAATTCAATTCAAATCAACTTTAACAAGTCCAATTAAATTCTCATAGGTCTAAAATGGTCAAACAAGCTTTGACTAATTTTCTCAACAATTTTGAAAATCATAAAGTATTTAAAAACAATTAAAAAAAACACTAAAAATAACACAATATGAATTAAAATCTCAAATAAATCTCAAATTAAAAAAGAAATTGATGAGACTATTTTTCATTGATTTATCATGATCCATAGGTGTTAGGAAAATATTTTTGGATTTTTCAAATATCAGAAAGTATTTAAAAATTAATTACAACTATTAAAAACCAAATAATTCACAAAAAATATCAAATGAAGTCACAAAAATAATTAAAAATCAAAATATGAAACTAGATTTTTCAAGAATTTTTTTGGAGTTGGTCTCATATTTTTGTGACTTCAAATAATTTTTTTATGAATTTATGAAAATAAAAGGAATTAACTGAAATTAAAAGAAAATAGAAATAATAGAAAAAAACGCAGCCACAAGATCAGGTTCATTAATTGACGTGGCATGGATCAAAGGCTCAGATGTGAGGGCGCATGGTGGACATAAGTCAAACGCGCAGTAACACATATTAAATGAAGTAAGCAAAATGAAAGATCAGGATTAAAACGTGGCAAAGCAATCCAATGGTTAGAAAGATGCACACGTGGTGATGGTGGTGGAAACCACCATCTTCTCCGGTGAGCTACCAGAATCCGGCCACCACTTGCAGAGATTTTTTTTTAACAAAAATGAAAAACAAGAACATCAAATTGAAGCTCATGTGATGTAGATCACCACTGTGTCCATGGATCTTCCTCACTCTTCCTATATTGAGAGAAATGTGAGGTGGAAGATCATGATGTTCAAACTGAAAGTGCACGAAATGGAAAATTGAAAGCACCATTGGCTTGCCTCAAGTGTGAGGACTTCAGAAAACCACACAAACACAAGAATATCACATTGAACTGCAAGTTCTAGATCCAAAAAGTTTGAAGTTCTACCTCTGAATTGGAGCTCTTAAGGCCACAAATTCTTCATGATCTTGATTCCTCTTTGCTTTAGGGATGCAGTGGAGATGATAGGCTAAGGAATTGAGTTTTGAAAATCAACTAATGATGTTGAATTTCAAGCTTGAAAGTGAGAAAAATCTGGAAAATTCCTTTGGTATTGGTTAGGATTTCAGTGCTGCAGCGTTTCAGATCTCCAAAAGGTTACCAAATGAATGAGATTGAGCAGTTATTTATAGCTGAAGAAGGCTGTGCATCATGATTCCCTCGTGTGCATGGCAATTTGAAATGGATATGCATGGGCCTGTACAGGCGTATGTGAGGCCCAATGATGGGTGAAAAACCATGTTGAGTTCACTTAAAATGGAATTGGACGTGTACATGAAGTGGAACTAGCTTGCACATTAAGTTTCATCATGAAATGCAAATATGAACATAAAGAAAGAGCTATTCGAAACTCACCAATGGAAAGTCCAAAAAAGTAATGTGAGTAATGGTTGGAAAGCCCTTGAAATAAGGAACAAAAGTCATGTTGGACAAAAATTCATTTGGCATTTGGAAATTAATGAAAACTGGCTGTGAAAATTTAGGTACAAAACATGTTTAAGTCACCTTTGAAAATTTTCACCAAAAGTAAGCCTATTCAAACCCCTATGTTTGCATGATTCAAGCTTCAAATGAAAAAACCTCCAACATAAACGTTGTGGGTATTTTCAAGGTGATCAATTTAGGCTCAAATTTTTAATCATTTGGATTTTTCATGACAAAGTTATGGGCATTTGAATGGGTACTTTTTCAAATTCAATGGATTAGGTTCAATGGGACCCATAATGTTTTGTATCATCAAATGTATTTATTTTATGATTATGAAATTTTGTCCAACATAACATTTTAATTAGACATATCAATATTTCCAATTCATTTGGTCTCACCTCAAAGTCATAAAAATTAAGGAAGTTATGTCCTTGGTAAGTTGACCCAAAATTAGGGTTTCAGTCAAAATGACCTATAATGTTTTGAAATGAATGATGACCTTCCAAGTTTCAAATGGATTTTTGATGAACATGAAAGTTGTTAATATGGTTCTTAATAACATTTTTGCTCTTGGGGGCATCTTCATTTGAAAAACACATCAAAAGTTATATCTCAGTGGACCTCAGTTTAGTCAGATGACTTGACTGGTCAACGTTTCAAGGCCAAACTTCCAATCTTGATGAATAAATGATTAAGGATCCTCAAATAGGCTCATATATGCATAAAATAATTAATTAAAGAACTTACCTTGATTAAATTTGATCATAGATTGAGGTTGCTTCATGAGCAAGGCATAGTCAAGGCACAATTGAATTAGGGTTTCCTTGGGAAACAATCCTCAAGCCCTTTGGGGTATCTTGATCAAATTGGAAAATTGAGATACTTGGGAGACATATATGATTATTAGGAGCTTTGTGGACCATTTTCATGCTTTTTCTCATCTTCACCTAGCAATTTCATTGAGCTTAGGAGCCTCCTAAGAGCATTGGGGCACATGATCACTTGAGCTTCAAAACAAAAAGAGTTAGTGACATATTTTTGTGCTTTTGGTTAGTAATCAAATAAGAAAAACAATAATATACAATACAAGCATGCTTGGTGGTCTCAAACCACTCACATAAGTCCCAACCCTAGGGTTAAGGAGCCAAACCTGCTATGATCCTTGAGGCAATGCACTTGTGCAATAACATGATGCCATGAGGGATCTTAGGGTCAAAATTAGGGTCTTACAGATGCCCCTATTTAAGGTCATTCTAGCCGGAGATATGAAGGTTAAAATCTTCGTATCGACGAGATATAATGGGCTTAAATAATAACAAAGAGACGAATTTTGGTCCCTAAGAGACCTCATGATGCAAATGTATGCAAAAATAAAGTCTTCATGGTGAATAATTCCCACGAAGGAAAAGAAATCAGGAGAAACTGAAAAATCCAATAGGTGTAACACACTCACTAAGGAGACAAAGACTCTGGGGAAAATAAGGTAAAAATGCGTGAGCAGGTCGCGACTTGAAAACTTGCTGGGAGACACGAAGGGATTCCACGAAAATGAATCGATGGAAAGACTCGAGATGACGCAAAAATGCATGTATTGGGGAATATGCCAATATAGCAAAACTATCCACGAAGAATACATCAGATGAAAATCCAGACTCAGACGGGGATGTCCATAAAGGACTCAGCTGAGAAAGAAACAACGAGATATTACCGGTTACTGGGTAATAAACTCACAGAGAGGCATGTCATCAAAACACCGGTTACTGGGTGAGAGAACAACACGCTCAGGGAAAACCTGACTCCACAGGGGACAAAAAGTTATAATAGGGAGCACAAGGAAGGAACACCAGGGATACCGGTTACTGGGCATATAATAGGTGACCAACCAGGCGTGAATTGGGAACATGTCAAAGACACTCATCATCCAAAAGGAGGGCTGAAAAAGCAAACTCGACTTACAGGATGGGCATTCGATTCCACAAGGAAATACGAATCTTACTCAATTGGGGAAGAAAAAGACTTTCGACTGAAGAGCGCATGAGATATATTATCTATTACCGTCATAACGTAGATAACATACTCGCATGGAAGATTATCCAAAACCGGTTACTGGGTTAATAAAGGATAAATCGACCGAAAAGAAAGGACATCAGGATACCAGTTACTGGGTATAAAATGATGACCAATCAGAAGGAGAAACAATCATTACCCAACAAGGGTAAATGAAAGATGACTCGCAAGGGATAAATTGCCTGACAAAAGCAATTATCCGAGAGATATATCACCGGTTACTGGGTGGTATACTCAAAATGAAGGAATATCAATACCGGTTACTGGGTAATGATAACCAATAAAGAGGGGATTACATCTACCGGTTAATGGGTAGAAAACCACAGAAATAAGACTTACAACTACCGGTTACTGGGTAGAAGGCTACAAGGTCCGCTGGGGAAAGGGTGAACAATTACTGGTTACTGAGCAATTGAACAACTGAACCACAATGAACTGCATGGGATAACAAGAAAGGAATATCGATCTAGGAACAAACTAGAAGGACACAATCAAATAAGACTCAACCCGATGAGGATATAACTCAGGGGAGTAATTCCATCCCGATACACAACTGGGGAGGAAACTGAAACAATAATCATCCACGAGGACATAACTCAGTGGGGAATAAAGAAGGAAAGATAGACACTTTATGCCTATGGGGTTGGCTCTATATGGAGAGATCGAACACAAACATCTGCTTGGGGAAGAACATTTCACCAATAGCAGGAAATAACAAGCAAAGATATATGGCAAAGAATGCAACATGAATATCTGGATACTATGATTATGCATGTATATGCATGATTTGTGTATGATTAATGCTGACAAACAGACATATCTAACACAAACAAGTCCAAGAAATCACGAACAGACACTCGGCAAATGTCTCGACAAGGCGGGGAAGCCCACCGGAGAACCCAAGCTTAGGAACAACCCGAGCATGATGAAACTAAATCATCAGGGATATCAAGCCTTATCCCAATGCTACACTCGCTGAGGATACAAAGAAGATGTATTCAGGAACAACAAAAGAAGATAATCAAACAGAGAACTCAACTCTGGTAGGGACTATCTCTAGAAGAAGAATAATCACGGGAAGACGTCGATCACAGCTGGGGATAGAGGAGAGTCAAAGTTTCCAACTGCAAGAAACAACATTCTACACAATAGGAGTCTCCAGGGGCAAACAAACCCTGACATAAGGAAGATGCAGAAGATCTGCCTGAGCAATTTCGTCAACTTTCACAAGAACAGGCTGCTGAGTAACGATAAGATCCTCCAGAGAAGAAACTCTACTGGGGAACTTACCAAGGAATAATGTGAAACTTCGTGGGGAATAACCACTCACCAGATACACATCAATCAAAACACTCCCTTCTAACTGCCGGAGAGGAAGCTCTGCTAATGGGAGAAAGAGCAATTTGCTCCTCTGGGAAGGAAACAAACATATCTTCCATAATGACTCTCAATGCTAGAAGAAATCTTCAGACTCAGAGGGAACATAAATTATCAAACTCGGATCAGGCAACCCTACTGAGGACAAGCTGCAAATGTTCTCAAAGGAAATGCCCTGGATGAGGAAATCGGAAATGAATTCTTCGTCAACAAACGACATGCTGGGGATGAAAAGGGAAACAAACCCTTTCATCAATTGCTCTAGGAAACTTCCTGCTGATGAGACAATTATCTGGAAAGATAGCTCTGCAGGGAACTCATGCTTACTCCGTTAGGATTTCCTACTCATGCTGGGGAAAGACAAAATTCTCGTGAGTAGAATAGCATATCAGCTTTTATCAATCTATGAGGGATTTTAGGTCAGTCCACACAAGGGATGAGAACCGTATAATTGATAAAACACAAATGCTAGTGCCTGATAAAGAGGGATACACGTCTTTGAAAGATCAAGGCAAAAACTGGTACAAAAGGGATCACCCATAGATCAACCGTACAACAAATCATGGATTGCTAAGACTCCTCGGGGGAAACCAACATGTATGCATGAACAAACTACCCGGGAATGCGTTGGGTGAACATCCACAAATTCTGCTAGGAGAAAGCAATCCAATGAGATAGATCAAACCACTACCATCAAAGAGAACTTCTCATACCAGACTCTCTGGGAAGCTGATGATGTATTATTCTTCTGCGCTCGACGGGGAGACAACTGAAAGCTGATGAAGAGGATATAAAAATTCCAGAACATGAACAAATGTCTTACCCTTTGGAAATCATACTATCCTCGGGAAAGCACTGAGGACGTTCCACTTATCCTTTCAGTCATTGTGAATGTTCATCTTGTTTAAAACAACTTATAAAAACTTTATTTGTTTAAAACAATGATATTCATCAGTTAAAACATGCAAACATTTGTTAAACAGAAACAAATAAGAGTGCAAAGAATTGGGTAAAGGCTCAAATTTATTTAATAGAATGGTAGTCCGCAAATGGCGAGACTCCATGGATCTTTACAAATTTGAAATTGGTGATTTACATGGAAAAAGGGGTACATTGAACATAATGACCGTTTCTCCACCAACTTTGAATCCACTGTATTTGAAGCTTTAGTTGACGATGACTGAGCGAGAAACTTTGACAGATAACAGTTGTAGAACAAAGTCTTGTCAGGATGCAATTACTTGCCAAATCCCTAATTTTTGCCTAGATTGCCCCAGGGTGAGGTACCCAATCCAGCGGGATATATATTCATTCATTTTTTTATGTCTCTAACTTTTGCCTGGACCGCCCTTTCGGGTTTTCAATCCACCGAGACGCTCATTTTTGCCTAAGCCGCCCTTTCGGGTTTTCAACTTAGCGAGCATATTCTGTTTTTATTTTTTTAGGCGAAGTATTTCTTGACTGCATCTAAATTCACAGGACAAGTGAAATCCTCCCAATCCATAGTTGTAAGCAACAAAGCACCGCCTGAAAAGGCTCTCTTAACAACGTATGGACCTTCATAGTTTGGAGTCCACTTGCCCCTGGAATCGGGCGCGAAAGACAAGACTTTCTTGAGCACGAGGTCACCTTCTCAGAACACACGAGGTTTGACCTTCTTATCAAAGAATTTCTTCATCCTTTGCTGATACAACTGACCATGACACATAGCAGTTAATCTCTTCTCTTCAATCAAATTTAGTTGGTCATAACGACTCTGAACCCAATCAGCCTCAGTCAACTTGGCTTCCATCAAGACTCTCATTGATGGGATCTCAACCTCTACAGGGAGCACAACCTCCATGCCATATACAAGAGAGAAAGGGGTTGCCCCTGTTGAAGTGCGGACAGATGTACGATAGCCATGCAAAGCAAATTGTAGCATCTCATGCCAATATTTGTACGTAACAACCATCTTCTGAATAATCTTCTTGATGTTCTTGTTAGCAGCTTCAACAGCCCCATTCATCTTGGGTCTATAAGGAGAAGAATTATGATGCACAATCTTGAACTCGCTACACATCTCTTTCATCATCTTATTGTTCAAGTTAGATCCATTATCAGTAATAATCTTGTCAGGCACACCATATCGGCATATGAGTTGGTTCTTGATAAACTTCACAATCACTTGCCTGGTCACATTTGCATACGATGTCGCTTCAACCCACTTGGTGAAGTAATCAATAGCTACGAGAATAAAATGGTAACCGTTCGACGCCTTAGGTTCAATCATGCCAATCATGTCAATTCCCCACATGGAGAAAGTCCATGGTGAGGAAATAACATTCAAAAGTGTCGGGGGAATATGAATCTTATCTGCATAAATCTAACACTTGTGGCACTTCTTCACATACTTGCAGCAGTCAGACTTCATTGTCAGCCAATAGTAGCCTGCTCTCAACATCTTTTTAGCCATAACATGTCCATTGGAATGAGTACCAAATAAACCCTCATGGACTTCAGTCATTAACAAGTCCACTTCGTGCCTATCCACGCATCTGAGCAGAACCATGTCAAAATTCCTCTTGTAAAGCATATCACCATTAAGGTAGAAACTGCCAGATAATCTCCTCAAAGTCTTCTTACCTTTAACAGATGCCCCAGGTGGGTAAGTCTGACTTTGAAGAAAACACTTGATATCATAATACCACGGCTTATCATCTTTCACCTCCTCAACTTCAAACACATGAGCTGGTATGTCCAAGCGCATTACAGTAATATTCGGGACTTCATTCCAATACTTGACAACAATCATTGAAGCAAGCGTAGCGAGAGCATCCTCCGTCTGATTCTCATCTCGAGGAATATGGTGGAAGTCAACCTTAGTAAAGAAAGTTGAAATCCTCCTCTCATAATCAATATATGGGATGAGGCCAGGCTGATTCGTCTCTCATTCACCCTTAATCTGATTAACCACAAGGGCCGAATCACCATAAACATCGAGATGTTTGATCTTAAGATCAATGCATTCTTCCAAACCCATAATACAAGCCTCATACTCTGCCATATTATTCGTGCATTTGAAAGTTAGCCTTGCTATAAAAGGAAAATATGTGCCTTGAGGAGTAATAATCACTGCCCCAATACCATTTCCATACTGATTGACAGCACCATCGAACACCATACCCCATCGGGAACCAGGCTCTGGCCCTTCATCGAGCGTAGGCTCATCACAATCTTTCATCTTCAAATACAAAATCTCCTCATCAGGAAAGTCGTATTGTACTGACTGATAATCTTCAATTGGTTGATGCGCCAAATGGTCAGCCAAGATACCACCTTTAATAGCTTTTTGAGCTCGATACTCAATATCATACTCAGATAGCAACATCTGCCAACGAGCAATTCTCCCAGTTAAAGCAGGCTTCTCAAAGATATACTTGATCAAATCCATTTTGGATATCAACCAAGTCGTATGATTCAACATATACTGGCGCAAACGCTTAGCAGCCCAAGCCAAAGCACAACATGTCTTCTCAAGCATTGAGTACTGAGACTCACAATCAGTGAACTTCTTACTCAAGTAGTATATTGCATATTCTTTCTTGCCTGATTCATCTTGCTGACCAAGGACACAACCCATGCGCTGATCTTTCCGGAGGAGCTTGAATATAGGCGCACATGTGGCAGTCATGTGGGATATAAATCTCGAAATATAATTCAAGCGGCCAAGAAAACCTCGGACTGGCTTCTCAGTTTTGGGCGCAAACATCTCTTGTATTGCTTTGACCTTGGCATGATCAACTTCAATACCTCTCTCGCTGACAATGAATCCCAATAACTTGCCGGAACGGACTCCAAATGTACACTTGTTCGGATTCAAGCGGAGCTTGTACTTTCTCAAACGCTGGAAAAGCTTCAATAAGTGCTCTACATGTTCAACTTCCGTTTTCGACTTCGCAATCATATCATCGACATACACTTCGATCTTCTTGTGCATCATATCATGAAACAAGGTAGTCATAGCACGTTGATACATGGCTCCGACGTTCTTCAAACCGAAGGGCATCATTCGATAACAAAATGTTCCCCAAGGTGTGATGAATGTTGTCTTCTCCATATCCTCGGGTGCCATTTTAATTTGATTATAACCGGAAAATCCATCCATAAATGAAAAGACATTGGATTTAGCTGTATTATCTACCAACATATCAATGTGTGATAGAGGAAAATCATCCTTTGGACTAGCTTTATTCAAGTCACGGTAATCCACACACATTCAAACTTTTCCATCTTTCTTAGGCACAAGCACAATATTGGCCACCCATTAAGGATATGTAGAAGTCACCAGAAACCTCGCATCAATTTGCTTATGAACTTCTTCTTTAATCTTCACTACCATATCAGGATGAGTTCTTCTGAGTTTCTGCTTCACAGGCACATACTCAAGCTTCAACGGCAAGAAATGTTGCACGATATCAGTATCTAAACTAGGCATGTCTTCATACGACCAAGCAAAGACGTCGACATATTCTCGTAGCAACTCAATCAACCCCTTCTTAATAGACTCTGCAAGGAGTGCCCCAATCTTTACTTCACGAATGCAGTCTTCAGAACCCAAATTGACTGTTTCCAGATTCTCAAGATGTGGCTGAATGATCTTCTCCTCGTGCTCAAGCAGACGGGTAATCTCATCAGGAATCTCTTCAACATCATCTTCTTCTGCCTCAAATACAGGGAACTCAAAGTTGGGAGATGGCTTTGGATCATAATGTTCAATGGGTTTGATTAACCTGCATAATGATTTTGAGTATAAAAGAGATTTTAGATTTCAAACAAGGCAAATCATTATGCAGATGAAAAGATTGATTTTATTCTTTTTAGGATTTTATGGTGATCACCAATTTCATGTGAAAAAGCAAAAATGAAAATATTTGAAAAACAAACATTTAACATGCGATTATTGAATGAATATTATTGTATTAATCAAATTAAGCCAACAATGTCTTCACTTCTCCCTTTGGCATAGAAGAAGGGTTTAAACAAAATGAACACATTACGTTGACTTATGGATAACTGTTGGAACATCAACAGCGACCCAATTATTGCAGATTTATCCAGGTATGACAAAGTTGCCAAGGTCTTCCTCTTCATCATCTTCAACAATGGCAGCAACTTCTTGATCTTCAACGGTGTGGATGAAACCTCAACTCTGGAACAACCCACGATCATTAGAAACACCAGAAGAGTACCCTATGTCAGCCCGGGATTTGTTATCTTCCAACTTGATCATTTTCCCCAAACCAGTAGTTGCACCATGCTCAATGGCCAACTTTGCATCATTATAGGAGACAGATGAAGAAAGTCCTTTCCTAGAAGGCTTAGCAATTGACAAGGCTTGGAACGGAGTCCCAACCTCATCCTCAGCATCAATATAGGAGAAGGAAGATAGATGGCTAACCAAGAGAGCCTTCTCTCCCCCTATCACCACCAACTTTTTGTTCTTCACGAACTTCAACTTTTGGTGCAGGGTGGATGTCACGGCGCCTGCCTCGTGAATCCATGGTCTGCCAAGCAAACAACTATAAGACGGATGAATATCCATGACCTGGAAAGTGATCTGGAAATCACTAGGTCCAATCTTGATTGGGAGTTCTAATTCGCCAATCACAGTTTTGTGTGATCCATCAAACGCTTTCACTACCACTCCACTCTGCCTCATGGGAGGCCCATGGTATGAAAGTTTAGCAAGAGTGGACTTTGGAAATACATTGAGTGATGATCATGTGTCCACTAACACATTAGACAGGGCATCATCTTTATAATTCATGGATATATGTAAAGCCAAATTGTGGTCTTTTCCCTCCTCGGGAAGATCAGCATCACAGAAGCTCAAGTTGTTGCAGGCGATTATATTTGCAACAATGCTATCAAACTGCTCAATCGTGACATTGTGATCCACGTATGCCACGTCCAACACCCTTTACAATGCTTCGCGGTGTGGCTCTGAATTCATCAGCAAAGATAAGACAAATATCTTTGATGGAGCTTGTAGCAACTGATCCATAACATTATACTCACTCCTTTTGATGAGCCTCAGCATCTCATCACCATCCTTTCTCAAAATGCCAGACTGGCCAACT
This sequence comes from Lathyrus oleraceus, assembly GCF_024323335.1. Lineage (NCBI taxonomy): Eukaryota > Viridiplantae > Streptophyta > Magnoliopsida > Fabales > Fabaceae > Lathyrus > Lathyrus oleraceus. Next base: position 296,189,906 of record NC_066581.1, on the reverse strand, counting down.
AGGATAGGAGTATTATTGGTTTTAACAACAACAGGGTCAACACCTTTCACAACAGGAACAAAATTATTTGAAGAAGAAGTCTCCACAGGACCGACAGGATTAACAGTAGCTCTCTTTACAACGTCTTCGTGGGATTTCGGCTGAGCCGAGAAAACACGACCACTACAGGTCACTCCACTAACATCAGAAATGCTTACAAGAGAGGTTAAGGGAAACGACACCTCCTTCCCTTCTTCTAGCATGATTGCATTATAATGGTAGGGTACCGCTCTGTCTGATACATACGGGACCAGACCCGTTGGCTTAATCACAAGAGTTGGCGAAACTTTCTTCTTGCTGCCATCATACTTGATAACAACAGGCTCAGGAATTTTAAACACAGGGGTGATAACATCGACTTCATCCTCATTACAATTTTGAAGTATCTCAATCATCCCTTGATCTATCATCTCTTGGATGTCCTTTCTCACTTGACGGCATCCTCTTTCATTGATAGTGCACACCTAGCACCTATCGTGATTATGCTCATAATGGTTGTTTCACACAACAACTTATGCATCTCTACTAAGGATTGCCTTATGTCAATTACATAAAGGACTTTGTACTTGCCAGGGCACCCCTGAACCATATTAACAACTGCTTTCCCATGCTCGGGCAATGGGTTCTTCTTTACATTCGGGCCTACGTCCTCAAAGAACAGTATCCCACTACTCACAAGGTCTTGCACCTTGGTCTTCAATGGATATCAATTATCCACATCATGTTCGGGAGCACCAGAATGATACACACAATGAAGTTCGGGCTTATACCACCACTGAGGATTGACTGGTACAGCAGAAGGATCACGAGGAGTTATCAGCTTCCTATCAATTAAGGAAGGATAAAGCTCAGCATAAGTCATCGGAATTGGGTCAAAAGTTACCCTTTTCCTCTCGTAGTTGCTGGTGTTGGTGTTGTTATTGTTGCGAGGTTGGTAAGCCTGTTGTTGTTGACGATGTTGTTGTTGTGGTAGTTGTTGAACTTCTCTGAAAGTAGGTGCTATATGAGCCACCTGGTGTTGGTTGACAATCGGACGGACTTCTCTCCTCTTCACTAAGGGCCTTCTTTTAACATGGGAAGACACAACATGAGTCTCTCCCTCCTTCTTCCTAGCAAATCCTCCATATTTCTTTGCTGAGGAACCATCATCACGAGATAAACGTCCTTCACGGACCCCTTCCTCTAGCCTCATCCCCATATTCACCATTTCGGTGAAGTCCGAGGGAGCACTAGCAATCATTCTCTCGTAATAGAAAGAGCTCAAAGTCTTCAGGAAGATCTTTGTCATCTCCTTCTCCTCTAAGGTTGGCACTATCTGAGCTTCCAGTTCTCACCATCTCTGGGCGTATTCCTTGAAGGTCTCCTTATCCTTCTGGGACATCGCCCTCAATTGGTCCTTGTCTGGAGCCATATCCATATTATGTTTATACTGCTTCACAAAGGCCTCGCCTAGATCGTTGAAAGTGCGGATGCTTGCACTCTCCAGCCCCATATACCATCGGAGTGCAGCACCTGTCAGGCTAACCTGAAAGTAGTGAATCATCAGTTGATCATTGTCAGTCTGTGTTGACATCTTGCGAGCATACATCACAAGAAGGCTGAGTGGACATGTATTTCCCTTATACTTCTCAAAGTCAGGCACTTTGAATTTAACAGGGATTTTAACATTGGGCACTAGGCACAACTCAACAACACTTTTCCCAAAGAGGTCCTTACCTCTCAAAGTCTTCAGTTCCTTGCGCAACTTAAGGAATTGATCTTTCATTTCATCCATTTTTTCATATACGTCTGGGCCCTCAGATGGCTCGGAATGATATATGGTGTCTTCTACTCGAGGTAAGGTGTGTACAACGGGAGGTGGCACAGATAGTACCGGGCTAGATGCCGGAATAGAAGCAAGAGTAGGAGCGAAGCCCTCTAGTATGAAATTAGATGGCATTCCCCAAGGGAACCCGGCTGGCATAGTCGGAGCAAAGTGGGTTGTAGTAGCAGGCATTGTTGAAGTAGCTACCTTAGAAATGACCGTCCTCGCGGGAGGAGTTGCAGGAGTTGGTGAAGCTTGACTTTATGCGGCCAAAACTGACTCCATTATGGCAGTCAGTCTAGCGATCTCTTCCTTCAGGTCCCTATTCTCTTGCTCGAGATGTTCCATTATCTTCGAATGATTTGCTCTGGTGTTATACCGGTGCGTCAGCTTGTCTTCAAAATAAATGAAGAGCAAAGAGTTAGACCACTGATCAAGAGCTCGGAACAAAACCTGCTTATGCATATGATGCATGCAATGCTTGTGCATATGATTTGTTTTTATCAGAGGAACTTTATAGAGATCTATTTGCAAATATTTGAAAAATATTGAACATATATGGAATACTCATAGCAATAATATTTGGAAACACTTTACACCAAAGAAGTAGTACAGTTTTGGTAACCAAATACAATACAAGAAGCAATCGTCCAAAGCCTTCGAGATCGGAAGATATGTAGCACGAAGCCTATTTCACCTCTATCTCATAAGCTGCTTCCATATCGGCCTTCTCCTTGGCGAACTGATCATACTTCCTCTTCCAAAACCTAGATGGGTGAGGAAGAAGAGAAGTAACCATATCATCAGGCTCATCAATAACCCGATGCTCTAGAAATTCTATCATTGCATTCTTATCTTTAAGGTGCTGAAGAAGTTCCTCACGCTCACGAACCCATGCATGCGACTGATCTTCGTCTCTTAACTCCTCTACTCTTTGATTAGGGAGGGTTGAAGGCCCAACCATAACTTGAAGACCCCAATTTTGACCCTAAGATCTCTCATGGCATCATAACATTGCATTTGCATAGCCTCAAGGATCATGAGCATCTTCGTTCCCTTTGCCTTTGGGTGGGACTCCTTGTGATTGGTTTGAGATCACCAAGCATGCTTGAATTATACATCATTGTTTCTCTTACTTTTGTTTACTAAAAAAAAAAAAAAAAAAAAAGAAATAAATAAATAAAAGAAAAACGAAAAAAAAGAAAAAGAAAAGAAAAACGAATAAAATAAATAAATAAATAAATAAAATATAACAAAATCAGATCACATGTTGTATCTCACCCTCATACCGGCGATCAGATCACATGTCTCCTTGAGCTTATTACCCAGTAACCGGTAATACCTTGTCCCGCTGCTTCCCCAAGAGTGTCCTTTTAGGCATCCCCAGCGAAGTTCCTTAGTGGATTGTTTTCATCCGAATTTTTATCCGAAATATCCGTTGTGGATAGTTTTTGTTGTATTGGCATATTCCCCAATACATGCACCTTTGAGTCAGCACAGGTCTTTCCATTGGATATTTTCCCTTTGGAATTCTGTTCCCCAAGCATTGAGTCGTGACCTACTCACGCATTTTATTCCCTCTCTTATCCCCATAAGAGTCCCCAGAGTCTCTGTCCCATTGAGTGTATTTCTCATATGGATTGCCAGTTTCTTCGGATGTCTTTTCTATAATACCTCAAAATTTGCCCTCCTCTCTTGGGACTGGCTTAACATATTGCATATCATTTTTAGGTCATTAGTCATTGCATATTGCATATCATGTGGTTACATTGTGCCAATCATCCTCCTAAGTCTTGGTCAGAAGATGAAGAGTTCATGATGCAAGCTAGGGTTTCATTGGACTGGATCATTAACTGTCTGAGGGTGGTGGTCCAAATTAGGGTTTCATGGTTCTCAAGGAGATTGGTTTACATCTTGGTTGCAATGACACATCATCATCATCATGGTCTTGTTATCACCAAGAGATTCAAGTGATTGATCATACACCTTGAGATTAGGGTTTTGACCACTGGTCAACCCTAATCAGTTGCATTGGGCCAATCAGGGCTTGTGAAGGAGATGGGGTCTATAATGGATATGGGGATCATTATGTGACTATATTGAGCTTATGGAGGCTAGGGTTTCATCCTTGAGCCATTTCATCAGAGGATTGGGGCTCAAGTGGATCAGTGCATGGCCAAATTCATCTATCAGTTGAAAAAAAGTCAACTGTGGTCAACTGTGCTTGATTTTATGGATTTGGAGGTGGGAGAGAGTTGGATACACTTCATTCATGTTGAAACAAGTTTCATTTGACATGTCAAAGCTCAAGAATGAAGAAAATAAAGTCAGGAGAAAAATTGCCAAAAATAGAAAGTGACTTGTAATGGAAGTTTCCAAAAATGGAAAGTTTTTCACCACAAAATTACGTGTCCAAAAAAGCTTCAAATGAAAATTTGTCCAACATGAAAGTTGTAGATCTTGATCTTACCTTTCCAAAAAGTCCAAGAACTTGAAATTCCCATGTATGGTTGACAAGTTATGGTCCATTCATTTTCCAAAAATGCCTATAATCAAAGTGGCATAACTTTCACATGGAATGTCCAATTTGGGTGATCTTTTTGTGAGCAAACTCCATTTTACATGTACTTTCATGGTGTATGGTCCAAATTCATAAAAATGGTCAATGCAAAAAGTCAAATTTCAAGTGGACTTAAGTGCATTTTTGGTGTGAATATGTGATTTTGAGCAATACTTGGAATTTGAACATGAGAACCATTCCAACACACTCCAAATACCATTTAGAAGTTGTGTGAACTGTCATGAGCTGTCACATTGCAATATTTGGCAAGGTCATTTTTGACATAGCACCTAAAAATGCAATTACACTAATCTTCCAAATTTTGGATAATTGAGATTAAGAGATGGATTAGTGTGAGGTATAAATGGTTAACTGTAACAGAAAATGCTAATCACATTGCACATTCCAAGAATTGTAACAAACTTTCCCTCCATTTTCTCAAAATTCTCTCAAAAGCTTCATCACTTTTTTTCAAGATTTCTTCACCAATTCTCAATCAAATTGCTTGATTCTTTTTGATTCGTCTTCCACAAACCTTCTTGAAGATCTGTTTTGCTATATCATTGCCAAAAGCTCCAAGAATCAAGACTGTTCAAGGTTTGCACAACAATGGAGTTTTGAGATTTCTTCCAATTGAAGCAACATTGAGCTTAGCTGGTCACTCCATTCACCTTCCTGAACCTTGTGCTACATCTGTTTTGGCTTTGGCATCGTGAATCATCAAGATCAAGCACTGCCATAATCACCAGGTGTTTTTTCGAATCTCATTATTGCGTGAATTGTTATGTGCGTTTTGTAGGTCTTCCAACGTAGATTAACATGATATTCGTGGTTTGTGATTTGGTTAAGCGTAGAGAGATATATATCGATTTGAAGTTTGGTGCTCGTTTCTTTTCTTGATCGATCCCGTCGCTACAGTGAGAGTTAGGTTAATTGCTTTGCATATTCGTCATGTACATGTTAAGACGGTCACGATGATGTATGATTTGTTGCATTTGGTTGAGATTTGTGTATTTTCGATTTTTCTGGAAATGTTGTTGTTGGTGAACGATGAAGACAGTGCAGAATGCGTGTTTTGATCTGAATTTCGTTGGCCTGGCTTTCAAAAAGTGTTTCCCGTGTGCCTTAGCCTATCAGCGCTTGCCAACGCTTCTAATTGAAGCGGCGTCGTTTTGGCCAGACGCTTTAATATTATAACTTTGCCATTGTCCTATTTAATTACTATATTATTTCAATTTCTTTTGCAATTTCTTTTTCATTTGATGCCATGATCTTGTAAAATTCATAGAGAACTCATTTTTCATCCAATTTGAGTGAGATTTTTTGCATGATATTCCTTGTGATGTGTAGAATTTAATCATGATTTTTGTGGAATTTTTTCATGTGTAGAAAATTAATTGGCTTAGGGATTGCTTGATATTGTCACATTTGCACATACCATGCCATATCTCTCATGAAATGATGATGCCTTCAAATAAATGAATGAAATTTTTTGTGCTTGTTCTGGACATGTTGATGGTGATTTTCATGTAGAGTTTGTGATTTTTGGATACTTGGTTGATTAGATATGAATTTTTGATTAGAGGTGTGACAATTTGTGTCACACCAAGCTAGGTCAACTTCATGATTTTATTTAAAATGCTTAGGGATGTTGATTTGAGCTGAAATTTTGTGTGGATGATCATTTGTATGTTGAAATCACATGTGATGTTTTCTGGAATTTTTGATATCATTTTCTATTTGATTGATAATTTTCTTCTCTGTTGGATCATTTGGTGACATTGTGTGACACATGATTGTATTTTGTTTGTGAAATTCTCATATTGTACTGGATGAATGTGAAATTTTGTATGTGGATTGTAGGCACATTTTAGGACATTGTGGTTTTGATCCCATTCATTTCTTAATTGTTGTCACTGTTTTATGATTTATGGAAGTTGATGCTTGTGTTGATGCCTTGAATTGGCTTGTATAAATGTGTCTGGACTTCTTGATTTTCATTGACCTACTTTATTTTGTCCAATTGAGCTAAAATTTGACATGCTATCCATTGAATGTGTCCTGTTTAGGTGTGAATTTTTGTGGAATTAATTGAATTGTTTTGGTATGCTTTTGATTGAGATAGTTCTGTTTGGTCCTTTGAGGTTGCACATTGCCTAGTTTGTACCTTTTAGGTCATAAAATGATAATGGTGATTGATATGATCATGGGACCAATTGCATTTGCTTTTGATTTGTTTGAATGTGAGTTTGGATAATTTTCACTTGCTGTTTAGGATTTTTTATCCCCTTTGGACCCTAGGCTTGGCCTAGTGGTCTTGTTTCTCACATTTGGTTTGGATTTTCAGGTTAAAAGTGCAAAAGGCTTAAGGAGAAAAATTCAAGTTGTAAATTGAGATTGTTTGATGTTGTAAACTAACATTGGTTTTGTGTTGTAGGGTTTGATGCTTGAGCTTGAGCTCATGGCTTGCACTTGTGTGCATTAACTTGTGTTGACTGTACAAATTGACTGTTTAACATTTGCTGTTTACTGTTGGTTTGTCTGAGTACTGATGATACTTGATTGATTTCAGGTACATTTAGTCGCTTACAGTTCTTTAAGAACTTGCTTGCTGCTGCTTGGTTGTATAAACCAGTTGAGGTAGACTCTCTTGTCTCCATGTAGTCTGGAAGACCTGGCTTGTTATTTAGCCAGGCAACTGTCTGAAGTCCTCCTTAAGAGGCGATGTCTGTGATTGTTTACTTTTGTGCCAAGCAGGTGAAGACCTCTATGAGGCAATTGGCGGAACCCAAGGGATATGCAATCTATCCCCCGCTATTCTGTTGAGTCGTCCCTCTGCTCACACCACTGTGTTGATGCATTGGGACACAAACCCAAGATCTTGTGCTGTTGCACAGTTGTGTCAGAGTCTTGAGCGTAGAAGGGTCCCTCCATTCTGGACCCACGCTCCTTTGTCTGAAGCTCTCCCTGATCAGGGATAAGAGCTGTGAAGTTTAATCTTCACTCACCTTTCATCTGCTTCACCTTAGCCTCTCAATGGCAAGGTTAAGAGCGAACGATACCCTGTACAGTTGACTTGCCTCGGCAGTCCACCCTTGTTTGAGCCTCACTTGACTGGATATAGTGTGTGCTTTATGAATATTTGCTTGAAATGTTTGTTTTATTTTGATTGATGCTTGCATGCTTGTTCTTCCCGGTTAGGATTAGCTTGCTGTTGTGCAAGTAGGTAGAAACCATAACATAGGGCAATGATGCATGATAACACTAGGCTCGAGCCCAGCTCCCTGGTAGTGTGTCTCCCCTTGGTTTCTGGCTAGAATTTCTTTCCCTTTCAGGGGAACTACATCGCCCTGATCCTCGTTCCAGACGAGGTATGTAGGCAGGAGACCGTGCGAGGTCTCTCCGGGCACTTTTTTTCTTTTTGTGTGTGTTTGCTTGTTAATCTTCTTGTGTGTCAGGATATGGATGTAAGCCCAACGATTGGTTGTCCGTATCTTGATTGTGTTTGTTTGGTTCGGAAATCGATGTAAGTCCAGCGATTGGCATTCGGGTTCCAGGTTTGCCTGTGGGTGTGTGTGTCTTGTTTGGCGTGCGTGAGCCGAACTACGGCAGCTCTGATTCTCGTTCCAGACGAGATACGTAGGCATAGGATGCGACGTCCTATCGAGCTCTCTTCCTCTTAACCCCATCTGTGTTGTCTTCGGTGCGTGTGTGGGTGTGGTGTTTTAGCAACCTTTTCTTTTCTTAGAGCGTGGATCCCGTCGAGTACGACGGACGTGAGGGGTGCTAATACCTTCTCCTTGCGTAACCGACTCCCTTACCCTTTCTCTTTGGTCGCGAGACCATGCTTTTTCCAGGTTTCTCTGAGCGTTTCCTTTCCCTATCTTGGGATAAATAACGCGCAGTGGCGGCTCTGTTTGTTTTTTTTGTTTTAGCCCGCCGATTGTTTTTCGCGGATGCGACAGCTGGCGACTCTGCTGGGGACTAACGGATGTTGACATGTGCTGGTCCATCTTCCCTAAGCGAGTCCTTCCTAGCGTGCTAGGATAGTTTAGGTTGCTTGTTTTGCTTTATTTATTGCATTTATTATTCTAACAGTGTATATATTTGCATAAATATTTGCATGCATCATACTATCGTGTTGCCGTCCTCTGTGCAGGTGGTTCCTCTGTTTGGGGTGGGTGTTCTGAGTGGGGCTAAAACCCAGGCTCGAGTATACACCTAGGATTAGTGTGGTCTCACGTTCCTCATTTGCTTTATCAGCATATTGTTGCAACGTGACATGCCACAAGCCGGACGAGGCTCATTTGATAGTGCTTTCCTCTGTGGGGTACTCCACTTTGGTTGAGTTACTTCTTTTGAGCTGTTGACTCTGGTGACCGTTCATTTCCCGGATCTTTGGTTTAAACGATCTTAAGGGAGCTACAATGGCACACCCGAAAGGGCAAACCCATTGAGTATCTCTGCCCGATTGTCGAGACTATTATCCGCCTTAGGATGACCTGATTAGAATTTACCTGTGAGGGGAGGGTGGTTCTTTCAGAGGCATGTTCAGATGGTGACTTTGATGGTGACTATTGGTTCCGTCGATCAGAGTCATATTTATAAGTCGGATTTATGGCCATTTATTTCTGAGACGCCGAAGTGCTGTCCGAGTTATTTATCAGTGGGGATCCGTTTATTTCAGGATTCCCCGGGCCGATTCAGATGGTTATGGGTATCTGCTCAGAGGTGTCTGATGATGATGATGATGGTGTATCTTTCAGTTCCGTTTATTTCGGAACCCTTTGAGGTGGATTTGTGGTTACATACTCCTTCAGATGGTTGTGATCAGTTCAGTGGTCCGGGCTATGGTTCAGAGCAACAGATGATCAGATGGCTTGGAGGATGGCAATGCATTGCATTCATTCATCAGCATCATTACATTTTGCATTTACCTGCATCTAACACATGTTTACCCATATGCAGGGACATTTTTGATCGAGATCCTGGTTGAGATATTTCTGCTCAGAGATGAGGACTGGTTTGAAGCATGATGTTGCCTACAGTTTCTTCAACCCCGAGATTGATGAGTTGAGAGATATGATTGCATTAATTACACCCGACCATGTGGGGATGTTCAGAGAGTCATACTGTAGTATCCTGAAGATGGTTTTCAGACTCACTGACAGTGATAGGAGCGCCATTCATACTCTTCTCCAGTTTTATGACCCGGGGTTGAGATGCTTTGTATTTCCGGACTATTTGTTGGGGCCTCTGATGGAGGATTATGCTAGCATTCTGGGTATGCAGATCCACGATCAGATTCCTTTCTGTGCTATTAGGAGAGAGCCTGACGTCCTTGGGATTTCCCGTGCTCTTTATTTGAGTCCGGAAATGACTAAGGAGGGTTTGAAGGAAAAGGGGAAGTTACCGGGTTTTCATTTGAGTTTCTTGGAGGCTAATGCCAAGGAACATGCTGCTGCAGGTAACTGGAAGACGGTTTGTGCTTTGATTGCTGTAAGCATTTATGGGATTATTCTGTTTCCTAATCAGAAGAGCTTTGTGGACCATAATGCTATCAAATTGTTCATGCAGAGAAACCCTATTCCTACTCTGATCGGAGATGTCTATTACTCGGTTCATAACAGAAACGAGAAGCGGCGTGGTGGTTTGATCCGGTGCTGTGCTCAGTTACTCTTCAGGTGGTTTATGGGGTATTTGCCTTCCAGAGGTGCTTTTGCTCATCTTGATCCTTCGGTCAAGTGGTCCTTCAGGTTGATGGGGTTGCGGGCTGATGACATAGCATGGACTCATAATGGTTTGGCTGGACGGAATTTTATATATAGCTGCGGGGATTTTCCCAATGTGCCTCTCATAGAAGTTCAGGGTTGCATTAATTACAACCCAACGCTTCTTAGGAGACAGATGGGATTTGCTATGGAGGTTCCTCCCCTTGAGTGTGAGACTCAGGAGTCCTTTTATTTCCCGGTGGAGGGCAATCAAGCCAAACTGATGCAGGTGTCTGGGTCATGGCGTAACATTCAAAGGAAAGGAAAGGTTCCGTTTGGCAAAGTTAACTGTCGGTATTTTCCTTTATTTGATGATTGGTTGCGGAAGAGGATAGAGCTCACACTTCTACCATTTCCAGGAGGTGATCCTCGGTGTCCTATGATTGAGGGTCCGAGTTCTTCTGTCAGTATGGAAGAATTTCTTGAGATGAAGAGGGCTAGAGATCAGTTGCTTGCGGAGAAAGCGGAATTGGAGATGAGTGTTGCTCGGATTCAAATGGCCAACCAGGAGATCAAAGTGAAGATGGAAGATCAAGACAAGCGACATGCCTTGGAAGCAAAGCGCTTTGAGATGGATACTGCCTACTATGGGAAGGTCAGCCAAGCCTTAGCATCATCTACCAGAGAGCACGACATCACTAAAGAGAGATTGGCTAGAGCTTCAAAGGTCATTGAAGATGAGAAACGGAGGCAAATCCTCGTGAGAGATCAGAGAGATACCAGAGCCAGAGTCCTCGCTGCAGAGTGGGAAGCGGAGAAAGCGAAGATCATCGCCGAGAGAGATCATTACATCGCCGAGAGAGATCATTACATTGCTGAGAGAGATCATTACTTCAGGCAGATGAAGATTCACCAGAAAGAGGTGGGGAGATTACAGCAGGAGAACACCGAGCTCAGGTTCGCCGCAGAGTTCGCGAGGATGGAAGATGAGATAGGGCCATCTGTGGGACCCTCATCAGGCTAGCTTTCATTTGTATTGGATTACCGTCAGGCTTGTTGACGGAATTCATTTGTTTGTATTTCTTTCCCGATTCTGGAGATTTGTATCTGATTTGATGTATGACTATGGCACTTATTGTGCATTTTGCTATGTGATGGTTATTTTCATTCAGTGATTGATCTTCAAGCTTTATTTGCTTTACCGTATGCACTCACACAAGCACACACATGGTTGGGGGTATTTTGCTGAATCATATATTTCTGATCTGTATGATAAAATCAAAGGCTGAATGCCAGAATATTGATGCTGGATTATTTTGTCTCGATGAAGCCAGGATCAAGAGACAAAGTGTTCCTCATGTGGATAAACACTGCATTCATGCATGATCATAATAACCTGTGTTTCATTTTGCAGGTATCTGTTGCTAACGTGCTTGATTGTTTCAAGAATCATTGCTCGTGCTCGCAGAGCTGTACCTTTGCACTCAACACGCCCACACAGATACTTCACAAGACGCAACACTCCCAGACTGATGGATCTACCAAGTACTGATCTCCTCGAGCTGAAGGACAAGATGAACGAGCTGATCAACATTATGCAAGGCTTTGCAGTTGGTCAGAAGGCTCTGGCTGATAAGGTTGAGAAGCTCGAGCGGGCTTCAGCAGCAAACAGCGGTGTGAACCTGGATGGTGTCTCCAACCAGGGGCTGGGGTCTAGAGATGGTGGAAAGCGGACGACTATTGGTGTGGTGAACAATGCCGGTGGTTTCGGTGGTGCTGGTGGTCAACCTGGGCCGGGTCAGAATCTGAAAGACAGTCTTTTCCCGCCTTTCTTCGGGGTTGAGGATGACCGAGAGGAAGATAGAGAGGCAGATCAGTTCTCAATGCACAACGAGCCTTTTGGTCAGTATAGTGCTCCACCTCAGAACAAGGAGATTCAGTTGCTGGCTGAGAAAATTAGAGCTCTGGAGAGTTATGCCACTCCTGGGGTGGTTAACATGTCAAATATGGGGCTGGTAGAGGGGATTGTGATCCCGCAAAAGTTTAAAGCGCCCGCATTTGACAGGTATAACGGGAGTTCTTGCCCAGAGACGCATCTTCAGGCGTTCGTCCGAAAGATCTCTGCTTACACCATGGACCAAAAGCTGTGGATGTACTTCTTCCAGGACAGCCTGTCTGGAGGCTCACTGGAGTGGTACACCAAGCTCAAGTCCTCAGATATCAAGAACTGGCAAGATCTTGGGGACGCGTTCTTTAAGCAGTATCAGTTCAATGCTGATATGGCCCCGAGTCGTACCCAGCTGCAGGGTATGTCTCAGAAAAATAGTGAGGGGTTTAAAGAATATGCCCAAAGATGGAGGGAGCTGGCTGCCAGAGTGCAACCTCCTCTAGTTGACAGAGAGATGTCTGATCTCTTTATGGGGACCTTGCAAGGAGCATATGCGGAGAGGATGGTTGGTTGTCCGGTGACCAACTTTTCTGATATTGTTGTAGCTGGGGAGAGGATAGAGAGCTGGCTGAAGCTCGGAAAGATTCAGGGTAGCGCTTCTTCTTCAGGGTCGAAAAAGCCTTTTGGGAATGGTCAGAGGAAGAAGGAAGGTGATACCAGTGCGGTATATGCGCAAAGGGGACCCAGTAGGGATCGTTACTTCCAGCACACTGCTGCGGTAACTATTCCTGCTGAGCATCAACCTGCACCGCAACAGCAACAACCTCAGCAGCAAAGACAACCGTTTCAGCAGAGGCCATAGAGGGCCGGGTACCAAGTCAAGGGCCGAATGAATGACAGGCAGTTTGATAGGCCTCCGGTGACTTATTCTTTTTTGCTGAAGAAGTTGATGGACTTAGGGCTAGTACAGACCAGAACGCTGGCACCTTTGAGACCTGATCAAAGGCCAGCTAATTATGATGAAAATGCTAAATGCGAATTCCATTCGGGTGCTCCCGGACATAATATAGAGAACTGTAAAGCTTTTAAGCACACAGTTCAAGACCTGGTGGATTCGAAAGCTATCAACTTTGCACCATCTCCCAACGTGAGTGTTAATCCCATGCCCGCGCATGGACAAAGGGGGGTGAATGCTGTTTCTGAAGAGAATAGAGTTGGGCTGTCTACTGTGGATCAGTTGAAGACTCCTCTGGCTGAGGTTAAGAGGCAATTGATGATGAATGGGGTCAACCCGGGCTGTGGTATTGATTGTGCTGAGTGCACTGTTGTTCAAAATGGGTGTTCATGGTTGAGGAAGACTGTCCAGGGTCTGATGGACAATGGAAGTATATTGATTGAAAAGAAGGCTGATAAGGGGAAAGATGAGGTCTCCACCATAACAATATATTTTGATCCGGTGGATTTGTCTACTCTTGCTGAAGCGGCTCCAGTTACCATCACGGTACCTGGACCAATTCCGTACGACAAAGATGATGCCGTGCCGTGGCATTATGGTGGAGAGGTATATTGCAATGGGGAAAGATAGAAGATCAGACTGCAAGTGAAACCACCGTTTCAAAGGTGGATAATGCCGGACCTAGTGGTTTCACTCGCAGCGGAAGATTGTTTGCTCCAGATGCCTTGAGGGGAGGAGAAGGAGATAAAGAGAAAAAAGAAAAGGCCGAGGCTTTAGCCAGGGCGAAAGGAAAGGCAATGGTGAATGATGGTACTCCAGTGGTGACACCGGCGCCTGCGAGGTCGGATGAACAACTTGATGATGATGCAGAGGAATTTTTTAGAATCATCAAGAAGTCTGAGTACAAGTTGGTTGACCATCTGCAGCAGACTCCTTCCAAAATATCTATCCTATCGTTGCTGTTAAGCTCTGAGGGGCACAGGGAGGCTTTGTTGAAAATCCTGAAGAAAGCCTATGTTCCTCAAGAGATAACGATAAACCAGTTGGAGACGGTCGTGTCTAACGTGCATGCCAACCATGGGCTGGGTTTTACAGACATGGATCTGACTGTGGATGGGAGAAATCATAACCGGGCGCTACACATAGCAATGGAATGTAAAGGGGCCGTGCTTTCGCATGTGCTGGTTGATACCGGCTCCTCTTTAAATGTGTTGCCGAAGAAGGCTCTGGCGAAGCTGAACTGTGATGGGCTGATTCTGACTCCGACAGATTTGATTGTGCGGGCGTTTGATGGATCGAAACGGGCCGTGTTTGGAGAGGTTGAGCTGCCAGTGAAGATTGGGCCAGAGGTGTTTAAGTCGACTTTTTATGTCATGGATATTCAGCCGGCATACAGTTGCCTGTTGGGTCGACCATGGATTCATGCTGCTGGGGTAGTAACTTCGACTTTGCACCAGAAGCTGAAGTATATCTGGGAAGGCCAAGTCGTCACTGTGTGCGGAGAAGAGGACATCTTTGTCAGCCACCTGTCCTCATTCAAATACGTGGAGATGGACGGCGAAATCTGGGAAACGCCAAGTCAAGTGTTCGAAACCATTAAGGTGGAGAATGCTCTTTTTGCAAAAGAGGAAGAGAAACCGTCCATATCTTCATACAAGCAGGCCGCTGAGGTGGTAAAGAATGGAGAGGCTCCTGGTTGGGGCAGGATGATGGATGTCTCTGCAAAGAAGGACCGCTTCGGAGTGGGGTACCAGCCGAGCAGAGGCTCAGGGCAGGGCAGAGGACGTCGTACGTCAGTAACCTTCACAAGTGCCGGAATGCTGGATCCGGATCACATCTGCATGATGAGTGACGATGCTGACAGTGACTGTGACATGGACCGGTGGATAAAGCCGTGCGCACCAGGGATGGGAATCCAGAACTGGAAGGCTGAAAAGATCATCCGGGTCACTCTGCTGGAAGAGTAATATTTTTCCTGTTTTCAGTTTATATGCATGAAAGCCATACGTGTTGCCCGACACGTATTGGTCCATTGTAAGGGCCACCTCATGTCTAAATTTGCAAATTCGCATCATTAATAAAAGGATGTTTTTCAGTTAAAAGCGGTGTTCCCTGTTTTTCATTTATTTTTGCAGTTTAAAAATAAAAACAAAATAAAAATGGCAATGTTTTCATTTTTCTTTTCCAATTTGTCTCACACCGGTTCTAAGCAATGCATGAATCAACATTCATGCAGATGCGATTCTTCTCCGGATCTCATTGATAACAATCCTGTTACACCCTCATATGACTTCGACAATCCGATCTATCTTGCTGAAGAAGAAGACGAAGAAGATTGTGAACTGCCAGGGGAATTAGCCAGGTTGTTAAAACAAGAGGAGAAGGTGATTCAGCCGCATGAAGAGCCGATCGAGGTTGTAAATCTGGGCACCGACGAGGTCAAGAAAGAAGTGAAACTCGGGGCTGCTTTGGAGGAAAGTGTCAAGAGCAGATTGGTAGTGTTGTTGAAAGAATATGTCGACATCTTTGCCTGGTCTTATCAAGATATGCCAGGGTTGGATACCGATATCGTTGTGCACAAGCTACCGTTGAGAACAGATTGTCCTCCAGTGAAGCAGAAGTTGCGCAGAACTCGACCTGATATGGCGATGAAGATTAAAGAGGAAGTGCAGAAGCAGTGGGATGCTGGTTTCCTTGCTGTCACTAATTATCCGCCATGGGTTGCAAACATTGTGCCAGTCCCGAAGAAGGATGGAAAAGTGAGAATGTGTGTGGACTACCGAGACCTGAACAGAGCTAGTCCGAAGGATGATTTTCCATTACCTCACATTGATGTGTTGGTAGATAATACAGCTCAATTCTCGGTGTTTTCCTTCATGGATGGTTTTTCTGGCTATAATCAAATCAAAATGTCGCCAGATGATATGGAGAAAACAACGTTCATTACACCGTGGGGCACCTTTTGTTACAAGGTGATGCCATTCGGTCTCAAGAACGCCGGTGCTACTTATCAGAGAGCCATGGTGACTTTGTTTCATGATATGATTCATCATGAAATTGAATGCTATGTTGATGACATGATAGCAAAGTCCCAGACGGAAGAGGGGCATTTGGTAGATCTGGCCAAGTTGTTCGACCGGCTGAGACAATTCAAACTGAGGTTGAATCCGAACAAGTGCACATTCGGAGTGCGGTCCGGTAAATTGCTGGGGTTCCTTGTAAGTGGAAAAGGAATCGAGGTTGATCCTGCAAAAGTAAAAGCAATAAAGGAAATGCCTGAACCGAGAACGGAGAAGGAGGTTCGTGGTTTCTTAGGTAGATTGAACTACATTTCACGGTTCATATCTCATCTAACAGCCACGTGTGAACCAATTTTCAAATTGTTGAGAAAAGATCAAACGGTCAGGTGGAATAATGATTGCCAAGCGGCATTTGAAAAAATAAAAGAGTATTTGCAGGAGCCTCCGATTCTGATGCCTCCTGTGGAGGGAAAACCGTTAATTCTGTACCTGACAGTCCTCGAGGGGTCTATGGGGTGTGTATTGGGGCAGCATGACGAGTCTGGTCGAAAAGAGCATGCCATATACTACCTTAGCAAAAAGTTTACCGACTGTGAAACAAGATATTCACTGCTCGAGAAAACTTGTTGTGCTTTGGTCTGGGCTGCTCGCCAACTAAGGCAGTATATGCTGGTCCATACCACTTTGTTGATTTCCAAGATGGATCCAATCAAGTACATTTTTGAGAAGCCAGCATTGACCGGACGGGTTGCGAGGTGGCAAATGATTTTGACAGAATATGATATACAGTATACCTCTCAGAAGGCGATAAAGGGGAGTGTATTGTCTGATTACCTCGCCCAGCAACCCCTTGAGGATTATCAACCGATGAAGTTTGAATTCCCTGATGAGGACATCATGTTTCTCAAATCGAAAGATTGTGAGGAACCGATCCCGGAGGAGGGGCCTGACCCTGAATCCGAATGGATTCTGATGTTTGATGGGGCCGTTAACGTGAATGGAAGCGGTGTTGGTGCTGTTTTGGTTATGCCGAAAGGATCTCACATTCCTTTTGCTGCCCGGCTAACATTTGAGTGCACCAACAACGTGGCTGAATATGAAGCTTGCATATTGGGGATTGAAGAGGCGATTGATTTGAGGATCAAGAACCTTGTCATATATGGAGATTCAGCTCTGGTGATAAATCAGGTTAATGGAAAATGGTATACGCATCAGTCTCATTTAGTTCCATACCGGGATTATACGAGGAGATTATTGATGTTTTTCACTAAGGTGAAGTTGCATCATGTGCCTAGAGAGGAGAATCTGTTGGCAGATGCTTTGGCTACTCTGGCTGCCTTGATTAAGGTGCAGTGGTGGAATCAGTTCCCCAGTGTTGAAGTAGGTTGTCTGGATAGACCGGCTTATGTGTTTGCTGTTGATACAGCGTCTGATGATGAGAAGCCGTGGTATTATGATATCAAGCGCTATCTAGAGACTCAAGAGTATCCTGAGGGAGCATCGAAAAAGGACCGAAAGACTCTGCGGAGGCTGGCCATGGTGTTCTACCTGAATAGGGATGGGGTTCTATACAAGAGAAATTTTGATTGGGTCTTGCTCAGATGCGTTGATGATAGAGAAGCAAGCCAATTGATGAAAGAGGTTCATGAAGGGTCGTTCGGTACCCATGCCAGTGGGAATGCAATGGTAAAGAAGCTGCTGAGGGCAGGCTATTATTGGATGACAATGGAGGCCCAATGTTTCAATTTCGTACGGAAGTGTCACAAATGCCAGATTTATGCTGACAAGGTGCACGTGCCTCCAAATCCGTTGAGTTTAATGTCGTCTCCATGGCCGTTTGCTATGTGGGGCATTGATATGATCGGAAAGATCGAGCCTACAGCTTCGAATGGGCACAGGTTCATATTAGTGGCTATCGATTACTTCACCAAGTGGGTAGAAGCAGCCTCTTATACGAACATGACGAAGCAGGTCGTTGCCAGGTTTCTCAAGAGAGACATCATTTGCAGATATGGGGTTCCCGAGAGAATCATTACTGATAATGGTTCTAATTTGAACAATAAGATGATGGCAGAGCTGTGCCGGGAATTCAAGATTGAGCATCATAATTCTTCTCCCTATCGTCCGAAGATGAATGGGGCGGTTGAGGCAGCCAACAAGAATATAAAGAAGATTATGCAGAAAATGGTGGTAACCTATAAAGACTGGCATGAGATGTTGCCGTTTGCACTGCATGGGTATCGAACGTCGGTGCGTACATCTACTGGGGCAACTCCTTTCTCATTGGTATATGGAATGGAGGCTGTATTACCTGTTGAAGTTCAGATTCCCTCTTTAAGAGTCCTGATGGACGTCAAGTTGCAAGAGGCTGAATGGGTAAGGACCCGGTATGAAGAGTTAAGCCTGATTGAGGAAAAGAGGCTGGCAGCCATCTGTCATGGGCAGCTATACCAGCAAAGGATGAAGCGTGCTTTTGACAAGAAGGTGCGACCTCGTGTATATCACGTAGGTGATATGGTGCTGAAAAGGACCCTTCCTCCTCAAAACGATCGAATGGGCAAATGGACACCCAATTATGAAGGTCCATTCGTGGTCAAGAAGGTCTTCTCTGGAGGAGCCTTGTTGTTAACGACCATGGATGGCGAGGATTTTCCATCCCCTGTGAATGCGGACGCAGTTAAAAAATACTTCGTATAAAGAGACCCGCTGGACGAAAAGAATAAAATAGTCCAGGCAAAAATGGGCATCCCGGCGAACCAAAAAACAGAAAGAAAGGTTCGGGCAAAAATTAGGGATAAAAAAGAAAAATTGTACACCCGGCAAGTTGAAAACCTGAAAAGGTGACTTGGGCAAAAAGGGGTATCCCGGTGGACTGAAAACCCGAAAGGGCGGTCCGGGCAAAAGAGGGATTGAAACGAACAACTGCGTCCAGCATGATCGTTTTCGCTTTGGTTAAAGCATCATGGATAATACCCGGTAGGGATCAATTGGAATCGTATTGTTCGGAAGGCAGAAAGCATGGAGAGTCAGAGGACATATGGGGTGTAACCGAGTTGGAACTCGATGAGATCGCGGGTTTCACATTGCCATTAGGATAGATTTTTCCTTTTGTGCGCAATTACCTCTTTTCAGGAATTGTTTCCTTTGTATTGCTCATTCATGAGCCACACAATTTTCAATCAATAAAATGCATATTCAGTCAAATAATTTTGGTTTTTTGTTTTCATTACTGCTTTGATTGCAAAAACATCCAATTATTTTGATAAAGAATCTTGCATTTTAAAACATATAGGTCCCTTCCAATGCATGTTTATAAGATTGAAAGCTTGAAATCTTATTCGGAAGGTTGAGTGACCCGAGTGTTGAAATCTTGACACGCCTGGGGCACGGTTTTATCTAACGATCTGTTTTGCAGGAACTGTTAGATATTTTTCACTCGCTTGCAGGTTGTGGTGGAAGCTGTTGAAAAGAAATCCCCATGGAGTCCAATCAGGGACGAGGGACGATGAAGAGACGTTGAGACGTACGACGATCTTTGGAATTAATCAAGAAGACTCTTCAAAATCGGAAGATTGGAAAGTCTGTAGAAATTCCCCACAGTGTCCGATCAGGGACGAATGAATATGAAGGGATGACGAGAAGACGCCAAGACACGTCCGACGACCCTTGGAATTAATCAAGAAGACTCTTCAAAGTCGGGAAATTGAAAAGTCTGTATAATCCCTAGGAGTTCGCTCTCCGTCGAGCGCGGAGCGGTTGGGAGTACAAGATGATGGAGCAGAAAAGGTCCAGACGAGTCTGGGAGTTCTCAAAAGTGGAAAGCTGATACGAGATTGGGAGGTGGATACCATGGATCGACAAGTCGACGGGTGTTCTGTATCAACTTTTCTCATTTCCCCAGCTAAGTCCCCAAGCAGAGTTGTGAGGACTAACTCCCCAGCAGATCCAAGGTCTGTGGATCCCCTAGCTGAGTCAGAATGGTTATCCCCGGCAGGTTTAAAACGGTGTTTCCTCAGCAGCCAGGCCTGAAGGTCGCTATTCCCTGAGTGGAGCGGGTTTCAATGAAATATATCTCCAGCAATGTATCCTACGTGTGGATTGGATGGGTTGTTCCCAGCGGAGTAGCATTCGTTTCCCCTAGCAGGGTCAGGATGGTTATCCCCGGCAGGTTTTAGATCGATGCTTCCCCAGTAGCCAGGCCTGGAGGTTGCTGTTTCTCTAGCAAGGCTATTTGTGAGCATTTCCCCGGTGAAGTCGACAGGTATCTGTGAGGGTTCTCCAAGCAGAGTCGGGATTGATATCCCCAGCAAGTCGAAGACTGTTGTATCCCCACAGAGTGTTGGTGGTTCTTATCCCCAGCAGTTTCCCGAGCGGATTGGGTGCAAAGGAGGTTCCTCCCCAGCAAGGGTTACCTTTTCCCAGCAGCATCAGTGCTATTCCCCAGCGGGGTGGAGATCGGAGTATTGACAAGTTCCTCAACGGAGTGTCTCGTGCTCCCCAACAGAATCCCTTGAGGGGGACGTTTTTATGCATTCATCATGAAAAAAATAGCATAGCATGTTGCATAGAAAAATAATAAATCGCGTAGCATTTCCATGATTATGGAGCATCACGCAGAAAAAAACAATCATGCATCATGTTGCAAGCATAAAGCTAGTTTCAAACTGTGGTTACTGTTTGAGAGGTGATTTTATTTGCAAAGCAAGATGTTACTCCGAGGAGTCTAGCATCGTGGTTTTAATCAGAGGTATTCCCCAGTAGTGCGATATTGGAGGAATTTTTCCGTCAAGCAGAGATGGGAAGTGTTATGTGATCAGCACAGTTCAAGCCGTGGTTACCGCTTGAAATTTTGTTTCGCCGAATGGTGAAGATGTTACTCTGAGGAGTTTAGCATCGTGATGTCAGATCAGCAATGTTCCCCCAGTAGTGCGATACTGGAGGAAGTTTTTCCGTCGGACGGAGATGGAAGTAAAATCGAAGGACGTTACGCGATCAGCGCGATTCTGGGGTTCAAACGGAAAAAAGGAAGTGTTGAGACATTTTCTGGAGAGCGGGGTTCATATGGAGATTGGAGTTGGAGATTATATCCAGGATGAGGTCCTCAGGATTATCTTCTGTTCATGTGTCACCTTAGACTTTGGCGGATGCCAATGGAGGTCGTTATAGGTGTCTTCGGATGAAGAGATGCACATATTACCTTCCTTTTGTGAAGGTTTACCCTCTGATATGTCGCCCTCAGAGTGGTATTTTGGTGTTATTTCCGACATTGCCAGCGGAATTATCACGAGAAATTGGAGAGCGGGGTTCAAACGGAGAAAGGGAAATGTTGAGGCATTTTCTGGAGAGCGGGGTTCACACGGAGAAAGGGAGATGTTGCGGCATTTTCTGGAGATCGGGGTTCACAATGGCGATCGTAAGTTATCGTCAGGCGACTGGGGTTCAAATTGAGAAAAGGGGACACGAGGTGTTTTCTGGAGATTGGGATTCATTATTTCGGCAAACAGGAGAACAGGGTTCAAATGCAGTGATCGGGGATCATTTGTGAAAAAGAAAATTTCGGGGTTCAAGAAAAGCTTAAAAAAGAAGAAAGAGAAGAAATATAATCCCCAGCGGATGTGTGGTGTTCAGGCCATGGTTATCCCTGCGTTACCATTTATTGTGGTATCCAGGTCGATGTTGTTGTTTCGGTGATCAGGCCGGCTTTTCCGTACCGGACGGATTCTTCGAGATTGTGTTCTTCGCCGATTCCGACAGGCGTTGTTAATTATTTTCCCATCAGAGTGCAAATTGTTCGTCTGTTCTTGGTATTCAATCACTCTTCATCCTGATCATCTGAAAGCCGAGGCTATTCATATCGACAGGTTCACAGTGGATTGAATAGGGGCAGCTGTAATACCTCAAAATTTGCCCTCCTCTCTTGGGACTGGCTTAACATATTGCATATCATTTTTAGGTCATTAGTCATTGCATATTGCATATCATGTGGTTACATTGTGCCAATCATCCTCCTAAGTCTTGGTCAGAAGATGAAGAGTTCATGATGCAAGCTAGGGTTTCATTGGACTGGATCATTAACTGTCTGAGGGTGGTGGTCCAAATTAGGGTTTCATGGTTCTCAAGGAGATTGGTTTACATCTTGGTTGCAATGACACATCATCATCATCATGGTCTTGTTATCACCAAGAGATTCAAGTGATTGATCATACACCTTGAGATTAGGGTTTTGACCACTGGTCAACCCTAATCAGTTGCATTGGGCCAATCAGGGCTTGTGAAGGAGATGGGGTCTATAATGGATATGGGGATCATTATGTGACTATATTGAGCTTATGGAGGCTAGGGTTTCATCCTTGAGCCATTTCATCAGAGGATTGGGGCTCAAGTGGATCAGTGCATGGCCAAATTCATCTATCAGTTGAAAAAAAGTCAACTGTGGTCAACTGTGCTTGATTTTATGGATTTGGAGGTGGGAGAGAGTTGGATACACTTCATTCATGTTGAAACAAGTTTCATTTGACATGTCAAAGCTCAAGAATGAAGAAAATAAAGTCAGGAGAAAAATTGCCAAAAATAGAAAGTGACTTGTAATGGAAGTTTCCAAAAATGGAAAGTTTTTCACCACAAAATTACGTGTCCAAAAAAGCTTCAAATGAAAATTTGTCCAACATGAAAGTTGTAGATCTTGATCTTACCTTTCCAAAAAGTCCAAGAACTTGAAATTCCCATGTATGGTTGACAAGTTATGGTCCATTCATTTTCCAAAAATGCCTATAATCAAAGTGGCATAACTTTCACATGGAATGTCCAATTTGGGTGATCTTTTTGTGAGCAAACTCCATTTTACATGTACTTTCATGGTGTATGGTCCAAATTCATAAAAAATGGTCAATGCAAAAAGTCAAATTTCAAGTGGACTTAAGTGCATTTTTGGTGTGAATATGTGATTTTGAGCAATACTTGGAATTTGAACATGAGAACCATTCCAACACACTCCAAATACCATTTAGAAGTTGTGTGAACTGTCATGAGCTGTCACATTGCAATATTTGGCAAGGTCATTTTTGACATAGCACCTAAAAATGCAATTACACTAATCTTCCAAATTTTGGATAATTGAGATTAAGAGATGGATTAGTGTGAGGTATAAATGGTTAACTGTAACAGAAAATGCTAATCACATTGCACATTCCAAGAATTGTAACAAACTTTCCCTCCATTTTCTCAAAATTCTCTCAAAAGCTTCATCACTTTTTTTCAAGATTTCTTCACCAATTCTCAATCAAATTGCTTGATTCTTTTTGATTCGTCTTCCACAAACCTTTTTGAAGATCTGTTTTGCTATATCATTGCCAAAAGCTCCAAGAATCAAGACTGTTCAAGGTTTGCACAACAATGGAGTTTTGAGATTTCTTCCAATTGAAGCAACATTGAGCTTAGCTGGTCACTCCATTCACCTTCCTGAACCTTGTGCTACATCTGTTTTGGCTTTGGCATCGTGAATCATCAAGATCAAGCACTGCCATAATCACCAGGTGTTTTTTCGAATCTCATTATTGCGTGAATTGTTATGTGCGTTTTGTAGGTCTTCCAACGTAGATTAACATGATATTCGTGGTTTGTGATTTGGTTAAGCGTAGAGAGATATATATCGATTTGAAGTTTGGTGCTCGTTTCTTTTCTTGATCGATCCCGTCGCTACAGTGAGAGTTAGGTTAATTGCTTTGCATATTCGTCATGTACATGTTAAGACGGTCACGATGATGTATGATTTGTTGCATTTGGTTGAGATTTGTGTATTTTCGATTTTTCTGGAAATGTTGTTGTTGGTGAACGATGAAGACAGTGCAGAATGCGTGTTTTGATCTGAATTTCGTTGGCCTGGCTTTCAAAAAGTGTTTCCCGTGTGCCTTAGCCTATCAGCGCTTGCCAACGCTTCTAATTGAAGCGGCGTCGTTTTGGCCAGACGCTTTAATATTATAACTTTGCCATTGTCCTATTTAATTACTATATTATTTCAATTTCTTTTGCAATTTCTTTTTCATTTGATGCCATGATCTTGTAAAATTCATAGAGAACTCATTTTTCATCCAATTTGAGTGAGATTTTTTGCATGATATTCCTTGTGATGTGTAGAATTTAATCATGATTTTTGTGGAATTTTTTCATGTGTAGAAAATTAATTGGCTTAGGGATTGCTTGATATTGTCACATTTGCACATACCATGCCATATCTCTCATGAAATGATGATGCCTTCAAATAAATGAATGAAATTTTTTGTGCTTGTTCTGGACATGTTGATGGTGATTTTCATGTAGAGTTTGTGATTTTTGGATACTTGGTTGATTAGATATGAATTTTTGATTAGAGGTGTGACAATTTGTGTCACACCAAGCTAGGTCAACTTCATGATTTTATTTAAAATGCTTAGGGATGTTGATTTGAGCTGAAATTTTGTGTGGATGATCATTTGTATGTTGAAATCACATGTGATGTTTTCTGGAATTTTTGATATCATTTTCTATTTGATTGATAATTTTCTTCTCTGTTGGATCATTTGGTGACATTGTGTGACACATGATTGTATTTTGTTTGTGAAATTCTCATATTGTACTGGATGAATGTGAAATTTTGTATGTGGATTGTAGGCACATTTTAGGACATTGTGGTTTTGATCCCATTCATTTCTTAATTGTTGTCACTGTTTTATGATTTATGGAAGTTGATGCTTGTGTTGATGCCTTGAATTGGCTTGTATAAATGTGTCTGGACTTCTTGATTTTCATTGACCTACTTTATTTTGTCCAATTGAGCTAAAATTTGACATGCTATCCATTGAATGTGTCCTGTTTAGGTGTGAATTTTTGTGGAATTAATTGAATTGTTTTGGTATGCTTTTGATTGAGATAGTTCTGTTTGGTCCTTTGAGGTTGCACATTGCCTAGTTTGTACCTTTTAGGTCATAAAATGATAATGGTGATTAATATGATCATGGGACCAATTGCATTTGCTTTTGATTTGTTTGAATGTGAGTTTGGATAATTTTCACTTGCTGTTTAGGATTTTTTATCCCCTTTGGACCCTAGGCTTGGCCTAGTGGTCTTGTTTCTCACATTTGGTTTGGATTTTCAGGTTAAAAGTGCAAAAGGCTTAAGGAGAAAAATTCAAGTTGTAAATTGAGATTGTTTGATGTTGTAAACTAACATTCGTTTTGTGTTGTAGGGTTTGATGCTTGAGCTTGAGCTCATGGCTTGCACTTGTGTGCATTAACTTGTGTTGACTGTACAAATTGACTGTTTAACATTTGCTGTTTACTGTTGGTTTGTCTGAGTACTGATGATACTTGATTGATTTCAGGTACATTTAGTCGCTTACAGTTCTTTAAGAACTTGCTTGCTGCTGCTTGGTTGTATAAACCAGTTGAGGTAGACTCTCTTGTCTCCATGTAGTCTGGAAGACCTGGCTTGTTATTTAGCCAGGCAACTGTCTGAAGTCCTCCTTAAGAGGCGATGTCTGTGATTGTTTACTTTTGTGCCAAGCAGGTGAAGACCTCTATGAGGCAATTGGCGGAACCCAAGGGATATGCAATCTATCCCCCGCTATTCTGTTGAGTCGTCCCTCTGCTCACACCACTGTGTTGATGCATTGGGACACAAACCCAAGATCTTGTGCTGTTGCACAGTTGTGTCAGAGTCTTGAGCGTAGAAGGGTCCCTCCATTCTGGACCCACGCTCCTTTGTCTGAAGCTCTCCCTGATCAGGGATAAGAGCTGTGAAGTTTAATCTTCACTCACCTTTCATCTGCTTCACCTTAGCCTCTCAATGGCAAGGTTAAGAGCGAACGATACCCTGTACAGTTGACTTGCCTTGGCAGTCCACCCTTGTTTGAGCCTCACTTGACTGGATATAGTGTGTGCTTTGTGAATATTTGCTTGAAATGTTTGTTTTATTTTGATTGATGCTTGCATGCTTGTTCTTCCTGGTTAGGATTAGCTTGCTGTTGTGCAAGTAGGTAGAAACCATAACATAGGGCAATGATGCATGATAACACTAGGCTCGAGTCCAGCTCCCTGGTAGTGTGTCTCCCCTTGGTTTCTGGCTAGAATTTCTTTCCCTTTCAGGGGAACTACATCGCCCTGATCCTCGTTCCAAACGAGGTATGTAGGCAGGAGACCGTGCGAGGTCTCTCCGGGCACTTTTTTTCTTTTTGTGTGCGTTTGCTTGTTAATCTTCTTGTGTGTCAGGATATGGATGTAAGCCCAACGATTGGTTGTCCGTATCTTGATTGTGTTTGTTTGGTTCGGAAATCGATGTAAGTCCAGCGATTGGCATTCGGGTTCCAGGTTTGCCTGTGGGTGTGTGTGTCTTGTTTGGCGTGCGTGAGCCGAACTACGGCAGCTATGATTCTCGTTCCAGACGAGATACGTAGGCATAGGATGCGACGTCCTATCGAGCTCTCTTCCTCTTAACCCCATCTGTGTTGTCTTCGGTGCGTGTGTGGGTGTGGTGTTTTAGCAACCTTTTCTTTTCTTAGAGCGTGGATCCCGTCGAGTACGACGGACGTGAGGGGTGCTAATACCTTCTCCTTGCGTAACCGACTCCCTTACCCTTTCTCTTTGGTCGCGAGACCATGCTTTTTCCAGGTTTCTCTGAGCGTTTCCTTTCCCTATCTTGGGATAAATAACGCGCAGTGGCGGCTCTGTTTGTTTTTTTGTTTTAGCCCGCCGGTTATTTTTCGCGGATGCGACATTTTCTTCTTTGTGGACACATATCCCCACAGAGTTCGTACTATTTGCATACATACATCTGCATCATGAGGTCTCTTAGGGACCAAAATTTGTCTCTTTGTTATTATTTAAGCCCATTCTACCTCGTCGAGACGAAGATTTTAACCTTCACTTCTCCGGCTAGAATGACCTTAAATAGGGGCATCTGTAAGACCCCAATTTTGACCCTAAGATCCCTCATGGCATCATAACATTGCATTTGCATAGCCTCAAGGATCATGAGCATCTTGGTTCCCTTTGC
Source organism: Lathyrus oleraceus (assembly GCF_024323335.1). Lineage (NCBI taxonomy): Eukaryota > Viridiplantae > Streptophyta > Magnoliopsida > Fabales > Fabaceae > Lathyrus > Lathyrus oleraceus. The sequence continues at coordinate 296,162,904 of NC_066581.1, read as the reverse complement.
CTTTGGGTGGGACTCCTTATGATTGGTTTGAGATCACCAAGCATGCTTGAATTATACATCATTGTTTCTCTTACTTTTGTTTACTAAAAAAAAAATAAAAAAAAATAAACGAAAAAAATAAAATAAAATAAAATAATAAATAAATAAAATATAACAAATTTTTTTTTGGACTTGGGCCTCTCTCATTTGAGCCCACAGGTCCACAAAAACCAGGTTATAAATTCAGAGTTTCAGTGAAACAAAAGAACATGCCATTCCTATTACCCTGGCAGGAAAAAGAAAGTGAGAGAAGAGCTAACAGAGAACTCAGAGCAGCCTCCAAACCCTGAAGGGAACTCAACTGCACAGAATCACCTCTGCCTCACATAAACCCTAAAGATTGTTTTGTAAACCTCACGGGTGCAACTCAATTTCAATCAAGCTCTCCAATCAGGTTTGCCTTATTCCCATAATTTTATGCTCTTAATTTGAATCATCTGAGGGTATGAGGTATTATGGGTGAATTTGATACCCTTTTGATGCATGTGTTTGACAGGAGGTTTAGGCCTCCTACCCTTGGTTGCTTTTTGTGAGCTTTTTTGTGAATTTTAATGGCATGATTCATGTGGTTACATTTTGATTTGGGGACAACCCTTGATTACCCTATCTTGTTTCTCTAACCTGTTTGTTGAGTTTTTTTGTGAGGGATCACATGACTCTTGCAGAGATGGCCTGGTGTTCCACTTTATTTGTGGGATACCCCCTGGAGGTTTATTCCGATTACCTGTGCTTAATGGCTTGAGATATTTGTTTGTGACTGCTTATTCCAAAGGATGGGAGCTATTTGGATCATCAATATGATCTCAAGAGGGGAACTCCTAATGTGGTTTTATTTTCTTTTTCCTTATCTCTTGTATGTTTAGGAATTTAACCCTTTTTCCCCCATTCTAACCCAAGCCAAAACTTTTTGTGCAAACAATAACTTTTGTTTTCAACATTAGAAACCTAAGCCTTATGCTTTTGATTTTCAAAACTTATTTTACATAACACTTATTCTAAATTGAACCTTTTAATCCACTTTAACCATATTTTTGTAAATACTTTTAATTGGTAAATATAACCCATTCAAATACTTTTTGTGGTTTCAATGGCCACCTTCTTAATCAAACCCTTTTTTTTATAACCATTAGCTATTAGGTTTGAATTATCCTTGAGGTAGATATAATACTCACCTTTATCCTTAGTGATGGACAATGAGTCTTCCATGCTTATTATAGGGTTAACCCCTCACTACTATGTCGAAGCTATCCTCACATGGTGGATTTGTGGTTTTAGGTTGAGTTTTCTCCCTTTGATAACAAAAGACTTTAAGGTTTTTGGACCAATCAATTCACCAACCTTTTTTTGAATTTTTTTACCCCGAACTACGAGGTTTTGATCCTAATCTTTTTTTAAGATGGTACGTAGGCAATGGGTTCATCCATTCAAACACAAAATGTAAATAAATTTGTATATTCTTTTCTCATCCCTTCAATCATGTTTGCACAAATAAATTTTCAAAAAAAGAAAAAAAACAACAACCTTATAACAAATGTGAAAAGGGCTCCCTAGGAGTACCTAGGATGCTTTCGGTGTCTAACACCTTCCCATTGCATAACCAACCCCCTTACCCAGATCTCTGACATTTTTACTAGTTTTTTATTCGATAAAACTTTTAGGTTTTTGTTCGCTTTCTAACCATTCCTTTGGATAAATAGAAGTGCGGTGGCGACTCGACTTGTATGATTTACCTTGGATTTAGTCAATATCTCTAGTGGTAACGAATACCCCACTACAATAACCACAGGGGTAGGTCTCGGATATTCGTACGGCATGCGGTACTCAAGAGCTATCTTCCTCACCCAAGCGATGTAAGGTTCTAAAGCAACACAATTCTTTGGACCAAGCTCATTCCTCCCTTTCTTATGAACCTTACGCCAGGCGCGGACCATCCTATCCTTCAAGTTCTGGGGATCTTTACCCTCTTGAAAGAACAAGCCTTCCAATGAAATATTGTTAGGTTTATCCTTTAAGGGGAACCCAAGCTGACGGCAAGCCAAAGCAGGGTTGTAGTTAATTCCACCACATGTACCAAGAAGAGGTACATTGGAGAATTCACCACAAGATTCAATAATCTGAACGCCATCATAAACACGATTATACCAAGAGATATCATCATTAGTGAGAGACATAAGTCTCCTTGAAGGCAAGCGTCTGAGGCAAGTGCGAAATAAACCACTTGTACAACAGAGGCAGACAACACACAATGGAACCACCACCCTTTGTATTCCTCATATGCAAAGACAAATAAGTGTCACCCAACAGAGTTAGAACGGGATTAAGAGAAGAGAAAATCCTAATAGCGTTCACATCCACGAAGTTGTCAATGTTGGGGAATAACACTAGCCCATAGATGAGGAGTACAAATATGGCTTCAAAAGCTTCCTTACTCCTCGCCTTCCCAAACAAAGTAGCTTTGGCAATCAGAAAATCAGACGGGAGACCTTGAATTCCACCTTTGGTAATCATATTGGCAACAATGTCAGATACATCCACATGAAGCATGTCAGCAATCTCTTGAGAAGACGGGATCTTCTCTAAACCACTGAACGACAACTGATCAAGAATAGGTATACCCACATGATATGCATACTCCTCTAGTGTAGGCAAAAGCTGGAAATCCAGAAAAGTGAAGCACTGATACAGAGGATCGTAGAACTGCACCAACACACTCATCAGACCCTCATCCACCTTGGTAGAAAGAATAGACAAAAGCTTCCCATGGAGAGCTTTGAATTCCAAGGGCTCTAATACATAAGATGTCAAACTCCTTAACTCTTTCAAGTCGGGTTGTCTGAAACTGTACTTCTTTGTATTCCTTCTTTGGTTATCCATGTTTGAAAATTTGCAAATAGACCTTTTAAGTTCCTTGTAAAATCTTATTGTTGATGATGTGAATGTGGATGAATGCATGGATGCATGGATGCAACAAACACACTCAAGGATCAAGCAAGTCACACCACATAAAGGTCACGAGATGGCTCAAGTCATCGTCAATATCAATCATCCATTTTTGCGGATCATGGTTTACACCTTATCAACACCCAAGTTCAATTGATATTGAGGATATACGATAACAGATCAACTGCGAATCAAGGGTTTGTTGTCATTCACGAGCATGGAGTCTCGGTTAAGAACCACCCAATGTGAGTGTACTATGGTTAAACCTAACAATCATGTTCTAAAAAGGTTCCCATAGTCATCATCTCATCTTTCGGATATTATCGGATAAAACGACTACTCGTATTCCAAAAATATTCTCAAGAGGGACTCTTATGAGTGTAGTATCGCGTAACAATCGCCTCAAGTCTTACACTTGAACGACCTTCACACTACGTCCTAAAATAGGCCAAGATGGGCTAGGTATCTAAGGTCCTCGGCTTCTAAGGTTTATATTGGAAAGAGTAATGCCTAACCACGACTACTCGTGTGACATTATTGATCCCAATAAGACCTCCACCGAGTGAATGGGCTTGCAAGTCAACTTGTTAAGGAATAACTCCACACAAGTCAACAATATTATGCCATTCTCCTATCATAAGTGCACTCGAGTTTGGGTATAAAACTCATCTCACAAGAGACCACCAAGCATACAAGCAATTAATATCAAGCAATTCATACATTACAACTAAAGATGCTTGGGAAATCCTCAAAATTACTCATGAAGAGACATCCAAAGTAAAGATGTCTAGACTTTAGCTTTTCACCACCAGATTTGAGAATCTAAAGATAAAAGATAATGAAAATATCCATGACTTTCACATGAGTATTCTTGAAATAGCTAATTCATTTAGTGCTTTGGGAGAAAGGATGTCAGAAGAAAAGCTGGTGAGAAAAATTCTAAGGTCTCTACCCATTTTTTTTGACATGAAGGTCACATCTATTGAGGAAGCTCAAGACGTCAGATCCATGAGAGTAGATCAACTTATTGGATCCTCTAAACTTTTGAGTTAGGTATTAGTGACAGAACTGAAGAGAAAACCAAAAGCATATCATTTGTATCCAACACTGAAGAGGAACAAAACCAATGTGACTTGGATACTGATGAAGGAATGACCAATGCTATAGTGCTTCTAGGAAGACAATTCAAAAAAGTTCTTAAGAGAATTGACAGGAAGTCAAGACCCAATATCAAGAACATCCCTCTTGACATCATGAATACTAATGACTTTCAGAGGAGATCAAGAACTGAAGAGAGATCAAATCAAGGTAAAGGAATCCAGTGTCATGGGTGTGAAGGCCTTGGACACATTAGAGCTCAATGTCCTACCTATCTCAATAAATAAAAAAATGGATTATCTGTTTCTTGGTCTGATGAGGACAATTCTGAAAGTGAACCTAAGGAGGAAGTTGATAAACATGTTACTTCTCTAACTGGAAGATGGGAATTTGTAGATGTTTTTGATTGGCTGCATTTTGTGTTAAAACACTAACTGTACTCTGATGTCTTGACTGATGTCATGACATGCTTGAGTAGTATGCTGCAGGATTAGCTAATACAGGATTTATTGAATGTCAAACTGGATGTTATGACATTCATCCCTGACAGCAGATACTGAACTATAGAATAGTTGGTTTTCTGTTATAGCTCAGTATTTAGTTCAGTCTGTTTTTCAGGAGAGTAACAGACCTGGCACATAGCCTATTGTTTGAATGTCAAACTGAATGTTATGACATTCATCCTTGATAGCAGATACTGAACTATAGAATAGTTGGTTTTTCTGCTACAGTTCAGTATTTAGTTCAGTCTGTTTTCAAGAGAATAACAGACCTGACACATAGCCTATTGTCTGAATGTCAAACTGAATGTTATGACATTCATCCTTGACAGTAGATACTGAATTATAGGCAGGTTGGTTTTTCTGCTACAGTTCAGTATTTATTTCAGTCTGTTTTTCAGGAGAATAACAGACCTAGCATATGGCCTATGTTCTGGACGTCAAACTGAATGTTATGACATTCATTCCTGACATCATATGCTAAAGTGTAGGCTAGTTAGTTTTTCTGTTTCAGTATTTTTCTCAGGCTATTTTTCAGGAATCTAACAACTGAGCTAAAATCCAGGAAACTAACAACTGAGCTACAATTAAGAGGCCTAACATATAGCCTATTTGGTAGCACCCTAATATGTGGAAATTAGGTTAACTTGCTTAACCTTAATTTTAGGAAATACAAGTACAAGGCCCAAATGCAGCAATATAAAAGGATGGCAATCCTACTTTCAGCATTTCAGGGGTTTGAAGCGTGAAGAATTTATTATACCATCATACTTCACTGCTGTATTTTTATTTGTGTCTTGTATTAGGTTTAACTTGTGAGCCAAGCAATTATCACCTAGATGATTGCATTGGACTAGGGTGTTCATTGAGTTGTATTTGTTGTGTCACTCTAAGCTTTTAAGTGTGAGTGCTGTGTTTCTTGATTAAAGCTGTTAAGCACAATCAAGAGTTGTTTGAAGTGTAACTTCGCCATTAACTTTAAACTAATTAAAGGTTGTAATCACTGTGGTGATTGAGGGGAAGTGAGTAGGAACTATGATCTTAGTTTAAGATTGAAATTGCATTGGGTAGGTCTTAAGTGATAGGATTAAACAGTTGGTTTAAGTCCTGAATTAATACTACTTATAGTGGATTTCCTCCCTGGCTTGGTAGCCCCCAGACGTAGGTGTGTTTGTCACCGAACTGGGTAAACAATTGTCTGTGTTATTTACTGTCCTTTACATTTACGTTCTTCATCATTCGTGTCTGCGCAGAATTGGATGTCATAACATCCAGTGTGACATCGAAAGTCTGTTAACTAGAATTTCAATTGGCATCAGAGTAGGCACCCTGCCTGTTAAATTCTGGGTGAGATCTAGGGACGTTACTTTCTAGTACCATGGACAAGGATGTAGGATTCTCAAATAGACCACCCATGCTGGATGCTTCTAACTATGATGACTGGAAACCTCGTATGATAGCCTTCTTGAGGTCTCTGGATAGCAAGGTCTAGAGAGCTGTCAACAAAGGATGGGAACATCCAACGAAGACAGGTAAAGATGGAATCATTATGCAAATTCCTGAAGAAGAGTGGGACAAGGAGCAAGAGGCATTAGCCCTTGGAAACTCTAAGGCCTTGAATGCACTGTTCAATGGGATAAATAAGAACATCTTCAGACTGGTGCATCACTGTGAGCTGGCTAAAGAAGTTTGGGATACTCTCAAAACAACTCATGAAGGTACCTCCAAGGTGAGGATGTCTAAACTTTAGATGCTGACCACCAAGTTTGAAAATCTGAGGATGAAGGAGGATGAGACTATTCATGACTTCCACATGAATATTCTTGAAATTGCCAACACTTCTGGTGGCTTAGGAGAGAAAATGTCTGAAGAAAAACTTGTAAGAAATATTATCAGATCATTGCCAAAGAGATTTGCCATGAAGGTCACTACTATAGAAGAGGCTCAAGATATCTGCAACATGAAGGTTGATGAGCTTATTGGTTCTCTCCAAACCTTTGAAATGGGCGTGTGTGAGGATGTTGAAAAGGATTCAGAAGAAGGAAATATTGGAGGTGATGAAAGCATTTCAGAAGCTATAGCCATGCTTGGAAGACAGTTCAACAAGTTCATAAAGAAGGTTGATCAAAAGGGAAGACCTAATGTCAAGAACTCTTCATCTGACATCAGTAGAAGATCAAAATCTGAAGAAAAGGTCAACCAAGGCAAGGGAATCCAATGCCATGGATGTGAAGGTTTTGGTCACATTAGAGCTGAATGCCCTACCTTCCTCAAGATGCAAAAGAAGGGGCTATCTGTCACCTGGTCTGAAGGAGACTCTGAGAGTGAATCTGAAGGAGAATCTGCTAAACATGTCACTGCACTAACTAGTGTCTGTGCCTCTGATGATGACTCAAGTAGAGATGAACTTACCTTTGATGAACTTGCTGCTTCATATAAAGAGCTATGTATCAAAAGTGCAGAAGTGTGTATACAAGGAGAAAAGCAGAAGACACTCATCAAGGAGCTGGAAGCTGAGAAGAAGAAGCATCTGACAGTCATAGATGGTCTAAATGGTGAGATAATCTTGGTGACCTCTATGCTAGATCAAATGACAAAATCCATCAGAATGCTGAATAAAGGAATTGAAACTTTGGAAGAGATTCTAAAGGTGGGACAGAAATCAGGAACCATATCTGGTTTAGGCTTTGCTAAGAAATCCTCAACTGAACACAAAATCTCAAAGGCTAAAGTTCAGAAAATCAAGCAGAAGTCACAGCCAATGTCACAACATCGGGGAAACCGGAGGATTAACCATCAGAAGAAGAAATTTCAAAGATGGAGATGTCACTACTGTGGAAGATTTGGTCACATAAAACCCTTCTGTTACAGGCTGCATGGTTACCCTAACCAGACCCCTCAAATCAGACCTAAGCAGAAGGCATCTAAGCATAATGCCCCCATCAAGAAACAACAATGGTTTCTAGATTAGCTCACACAGCTCTAAGGGCATTTATCAGAGAAGACTGGTACTTTGATAATGGCTGCTCAAGACATATGACTGGTATGGAGAACTTATTGGTGGATATACAACCTCATATTACCAGTTATGTGACCTTTGGTGATGGTGCTAAAGGAAAAATCAAAGGTGTTGGTAAGCTGGACAGTTCTGGAGTTCCAAAACTGAATAATATGCTGTTAGTAAAAGGACTAACTGCTAATCTCATCAGCATAAGCCAGCTGTGTGATCAAGGTTTCTATGTTCAGTTCACTAAGGAATTATGTGTTGTGACGAATGGAGATAGTCAGGAAGTTATGAGAGGATCCAGATCCAAAGATAACTGCTATCTATGGGAGCCTAAAGTCTCAAACTACTCCTCAAATTTGCTCCTCAACCAAGGAAGAGCAGGAGGTGAAGCTGTGGCATAGACGTCTTGGACATCTTCATTTAAGAGGAATGAAAAAGATCATATCCAAGGAAGCAGTTAGAGGAATCCCAAAGCTGCTTATTGATGAAGGAAGAGTCTGCGGAGAATGCCAGGTTGGCAAGCAAACCAAGATGTCACACCCTAAGCTGGGACATCCTACAACATCCAAAACTCTGGAACTTTTGCACATGGACTTAATGGGACCTATGCATTTGAAAGTCTGGGTGGGAAGAGATATGCTTATGTGGTTGTTGATGACCATTCCAGATACACATGGATAAGCTTCATCAGAGAAAAATCAGATGCATTTGATGTCTTCAAAGATCTGTGCATCAGACTCCAAAGGGAAAAGGATAGTTGTGTTGTCCGAATTAGGAGTGACCATGGGACGGAGTTTAAAAATTCCAAGTTTGACGAGTTCTGCTCATCTGAAGGGATAAGTCATGAGTTTTCCTCACCTATTACTCCTCAGCAAAATGGAATAGTTGAAAGGAAAAACAGAACTATTCAAGAATCTGCTAGAGCTATGATTCATGCAAAGAAGCTTCCTATGCACTTTTGGGATGAAGCTATGAATACAACTTGTTATGTTCACAATAGAGTTACCTTGAGAAAAGGAACCTCTTCCACTCTGTATGAAATATGGAAAGGCAGAAAACCTACTGTGAAGTACTTTCATATCTTTGGAAGCAAATGTTACATTCTTACAGATTGTGAACAGAGAAGGAAAGTGGACCCCAAAAGTGATGAGGGTATATTCCTAGGATACTCTACTAACAACAGTGCTTACAGAGTTTTCAACTCCAGAACCAATGTCCTGATGGAATCCATAAATGTGATTATGGATGATAAAGAGGAAGGATCCAATGTCATAGAGGATGTTGGAATATTCCTTGAGACTTCAACATACATACTAGTCAAGACTGAAGAGGTACAGGATACTCCTCCTGAATTTGAGGTAGATGCATCCAACAAGGTGCCTTCTATCAGAATTCAGAAAGACCACCCTAAGGATCTTATCATAGGGGATCCCAATAGTGGTGTGACTACCAGATCAAGGGAGAATAGCTCAAATTCCTGTTTTGTATCCAAGGTTGAACCAAAAAATGTGAAAGAAGCCCTGACTGATGAATATTGGATCAATGCCATGCAAGATGAACTGGATCAGTTTAAAAGGAATGAAGTTTGGGAGTTAGTTCCACGACCTGAAGGGACTAACATCATTGGTACCAAGTGGATCTACAAGAACAAGTCTGATGAGAAAGGAGTAATCACTAGGAATAAAGCAAGACTAGTGGCACAAGGATATACTCAAGTTGAAGGGGTTGATTTTAATGAGACTTTTGCACCAGTTGCAAGGCTTGAATCAATAAGATTGCTGTTAGGTGTTGCCTGCATTCTGAAGTTCAAATTGTTCCAAATGGATGTGAAGAGTGCCTTTTTAAATGGCTACTCGAATGAAGAAGTCTATATGGAACAACCTAAAGGGTTCTGTGATCCTAACCTGCCAAAACATGTGTACAAGTTGAGGAAAGCTTTGTATGGGTTGAAGCAAGCTCCTAGAGCTTGGTATGAAAGGTTGACTGAATTTCTGACCTCTAATGGGTACAGAAAAGGAGGGATAGATAAGACCTTGTTTGTGAAGGATGAAGATGGAAAAATCATGATTGCCTAAATTTATGTGGATGATATTGTCTTTGGTGGAATGTCAGATAAAATGGTGAAACATTTTGTTAACTAGATGCAATCTAAATTTGAAATGAGTCTAGTTGGGGAATTGACTTATTTTCTTGGACTGCAAGTTAACCAAATGGAGGATTCTATGTTTCTCTCCCAAAGAAAATATGCCAAGAACATAGTTAAGAAGTTTGGTATGGATAATGCTAGTCACAAAAGAACTCCTGCACCTACTCATTTAAAATTAACTAAAGATGAAGGAGGTTCCAGTGTTGATCAATGCTTGTATAGAAGCATGATAGGTAGTCTACTATATCTAACTGCCAGTAGACCTGATATTTCCTATGCAGTTGGTGTGTGTGCTAGATACCAAGCAGAACCCAAAGTGAGTCACTTAAATCAAGTCAAGAGAATTCTCAAGTATATCAATGGGACTTGTGACTATGGTATGCTATACTCTCATGGCTCTGAGCCTGTCTTATCTGGGTATTGTGATGCTGATTGGGCTGGGAGTGCTGATGATAGAAAAAGCACATCAGGAGGATGTTTCTTTTTGGGAAACCATCTCATATCGTGGTTCAGCAAGAAACAGAACCGTGTATCATTGTCCACTGCAGAGGCTGAGTACATAGCAGCTGGAAGCAGTTGTTCCCAACTGGTATGGATGAAACAGATGCTGACTGAGTATAATGTCTCTCAGAATGTCATGACATTGTTCTGTGACAATCTCAGTGCCATCAATATTTCAAAGAATCCCATCCAACAAAGCAGGACCAAACATATTGACATTAGACATCACTTCATCAGAGATCTGGTGGAAGACAAAGTGATTACCTTGGAACATGTAGCTACTGAACTACAACTTGCTGACATATTCACAAAGGCTTTGGATGCTACTTAGTTTGAAAATTTAAGGGGCAAATTGGGAATATGCCTTTCTGAGGATTTATAGCAACCAAGGATGTTAGGAATGTATTGTTTAATATTTCAAACTATTAAACAATTGAAAGTGTGCTCTGATTGGTCAACAGATCATAGCTATTTCACTTGCAACAAGTGTGTTAACAAGATGTTAAGGGGATATCCTAACATGAGACAGCCTATGCACCTGCTGGAGTTCAAGAACATGTTTATGCAGGAGTGGTTCAAGATGTCATACACAAAGTCATGGCATCTGATATGGTTGTACCTGCTGTGAAGCAAGATTGTGTGTCTACTTGATCAAAGTTGTGAAGCAAGATCAAGTGGGTGTTGTCTTGATCAAAGCTGTAAAGCAAGATCAAGAGGGGGTATTCTTGATTGAAGCTTTGAAGTAAAATCAAGATTGGGTTTCTGAAAACTGTGTGTAATTTATTTTGTTTTGGTCTGTATTATTAAGTGTTGGTTTGGCAACATTTTTGACAAAAAGGGGGAGTAACACCTGTACCCCAGGACAACAGATTTGTTATTTGCTTGAACAGATCTATTTGAAGTTGAAGATCCTTTAATCCAGAGGTTATGCTGCAGCTTGATGTTCATCTTCTATGTGTGATGAGTGTGTTGTTGTTTGCTATCTACTTGTGCTGCTGCTGTTTGAAGTTTTTTTAACTTCTATGTGTGCTGAGTGTATTAGCTATGTTAATTCTCTGCTTGGATGTGTGTTTTCCGCTGCTGTGAACTCTGTTGTGATGCCAAGTTGTTTTAGCCAAAAAAAATCCAAAGGGGGAGTTTGTAGATGTTTTTGATTGGCTGCATTTTGTGTTAAAACACTAACTCTACTCTGATGTCTTGACTGATGTCATGACATGCTTGAGTAGTATGCTGCAGGATTAGCTAATACAAGATTTACTGAATGTCAAACTGGATGTTATGACATTCATCCCTGATAGCAGATACTGAACTATAGAATAGTTGGTTTTCTGTTATAGTTCAGTATTTAGTTCAGTCTGTTTTCAGGAGAATAACAGACCTGGCACATAGCCTATTGTCTGAATGTCAAACTGAATGTTATGACATTCATCCTTGACAGTAGATACTGAATTATAGGCAGGTTGGTTTTTCTGCTACAGTTCAGTATTTATTTCAGTCTATTTTTCAGGAGAATAACAGACCTAGCATATGGCCTATGTTCTGGACGTCAAACTGAATGTTATGACATTCATTCATGACAGCATATGCTAAAGTGTAGGCTAGTTAGTTTTTCTGTTTCAGTATTTTTCTCAGGCTATTTTTCAGGAATCTAACAACTGAGCTAAAATCCAGGAAACTAACAACTGAGCTACAATTAAGAGGCCTAACATATAGCCTATTTGGTAGCACCCTAATATGTGGAAATTAGGTTAACTTGCTTAACCTTAATTTTAGGAAATACAAGTACAAGGCCCAAATGCAGCAATATAAAAGGATGGCAATCCTACTTTCAGCATTTCAGGGGTTTGAAGCGTGAAGAATTTATTATACCATCATACTTCACTGCTGTATTTTTATTTGTGTCTTGTATTAGGTTTAACTTGTGAGCCAAGCAATTATCACCTAGATGATTGCATTGGACTAGGGTGTTCATTGAGTTGTATTTGTTGTGTCACTCTAAGCTTTTAAGTGTGAGTGCTGTGTTTCTTGATTAAAGCTGTTAAGCACAATCAAGAGTTGTTTGAAGTGTAACTTCGCCATTAACTTTAAACTAATTAAAGGTTGTAATCACTGTGGTGATTGAGGGGAAGTGAGTAGGAACTATGATCTTAGTTTAAGATTGAAATTGCATTGGGTAGGTCTTAAGTGATAGGATTAAACAGTTGGTTTAAGTCCTGAATTAATACTACTTATAGTGGATTTCCTCCCTGGCTTGGTAGCCCCCAGACGTAGGTGTGTTTGTCACCGAACTGGGTAAACAATTGTCTGTGTTATTTACTGTCCTTTACATTTACGTTCTGCACCATTCGTGTCTGCGAAGAATTGGATGTCATAACATCCAGTGTGACATCGAAAGTCTGTTAACTAGAATTTCAGAATTTGATGAATATTCATGTGATGAAGAACTATCCTATGAGGAGTTAGATGCTTCATATAGAGAGCTTTGCATTAGAAGTGAAGAAGTGTGCCTGCTGGGAGAAAAATAGAAGAAAATTATATCTCAACTACAGGCTAAAAAAGAAGGATTTCAATTAACCATCTCTGAGCTCCAAAATGAAGTGATATTGTTGTCTTCCAAACTTAACAACATGACAAAATCTGTCAGAATGCTAAACAAGGGATCCAACATGTTAGATAAAGTTTTGCAAATTGGAAAAGAAGATGGAGATATAAGAGGGGTTGACTTTGAAAATCAATCTCTTCATAGCCAAGGAGAATCATCGATGACCAACTTTGTTCTTCTAGGGAAGGAATCTAAACCCGTCATGTCAAAACCTTTGTCTCAACGTCACGTCAATCATCAAAACCTTCAAACTAAAGGAAGATCATCTTGCTGGAGATGTCACTAATGTGGGAAATATGGCCATATCAAACCCTTATATTTTAGACTGTATGGTTATCCAAGGTACCCAACACAACTCAAGGTCAATCAAAAGAAAGGATGGATACCCAAGACTATCAGCACCAGTTTTATAGCTCACACCTTTCTAAGAGCTTCAGCTCGTGAAGACTGGTATTTTGATAGTGGTTGTTCCAGGCACATGACGGGTGTCAAGAAGTTCCTTGAAAACATCATGCCATACTCAACCGACCATGTCACTTTTGGAGATAGGTCTAAAGGTGAAATTAAAGGGGTTGGAAGACTAGCATGTATTGGACTTCCAAGTCTGGATAATATCCTGCTGTCTGTCTTCTAATATAATTAGTATTAGTCAACTATATGATGAAGGTCTTAAAGTTAACTTCACAAAATCAGAGTATCTTGTCACAAATGAGAAAAATGAAGTGCTAATGAAGGGATTTAGGTTAAGGAGAACTGCTACTTATGGTCCTCTAAAGAAACAAACCACGCTCTTACATGTCTGATATTCAAAGAAGACAAAGTTAATCTATGGCACCAAAAACTTGGACATCTGCATCTGAAGGGGATGAAAAAGATTGTGTCAAAAGAAGCCATCAGAGGCATTCCAAAACTCAAGATCGAAGAAGGTAAAATATGTGGTGAGTGTCAAATTGGAAAGCAAACCAAAATGTCAGATCCAAAGTTACAACATCAGGCGAGTTTGAAATTTTTGGAACTCCTTCATATGGACCTAATGGGTCCTATGCAGGTTGAGAGCCTTGGAGGGAAAATGCATTCCTATGTTGTTGTTGATGATTTTTCAAGGTTCACATGGGTGAACTTCATCAAAGAAAAATCTAATGTTTTTGAGGTGTTCAAAGATCTATGTCAAAGGATTCAAAGAGAGAAGCAAAGTGAAATCATCAGGATTCGAAGTGACCTTAGGAAAGAACTTGAAAATAGTATATTTGTTGATTTTTGCTCCTCTGAAGGCATTAAGCATGAGTTCTCCTCTCCTATCACCCCACAACAAAACGGGGTTGTGGAACGCAAGAACAAAAATCTCCAAGAGTTAGCCAGAGTCATGCTTCATGCCAAACATCTTCCCTATCATTTCTGGCCTGAACCAATGAATATTGCATGATATGTTCATAATAGATTCACCCTGAGAACCGGTACCTCATCCACTCTCTATGAATTATGGAAAGGAAGGAAGCCCACATTCAAATACTTTCACGTTTTTGGAAGCAAATACTACATTCTAGCTTACCATGAACAAAGAAGAAATATGGATCCCAAGAGTGATGAAGGTATATTTCTGGGATACTCTACAAATAACAGAGACTATAGAGTCTTTAATTCCAGAACCAAAGCCATGATGGAATCCATCAATGTGGTAGTGGATGACAATATCTCAAAAAAGGGGACAAATGTTCAAATCTGATGTGGAGACATCATTTCAGCAGATCAACCCAACTGAAAATGAGGAAGTGATTGAATCAAACAGTGAATCATGAGATGTTGAACCTGATAACCCTCAAGCCAACAAAGGTCCCTCCATCAGAATACAAAAAGACCATTCAACAGATCTCATAATTGGAAACCTTAATGAATGAGTCACCACTAGATCTAGAGATGTGATCTTAAATGCATGTTTTGTTTCTATGTTTGAACCAAAAAATGTGAAGGAAGATTTGACTGACGAATTATGGATCAATGTAATGCAAGAGGAATTAGGTAAATTTATAAGAAATGAAGTATGGGACAGTACCTAGACCTAAAGTAATGAATGTTATTGGAACTAAGTGGATCTACAAGAATAAATCTGATGAAAAGGGGACTGTGACCAGAAACAAAACCAAACTTGTTACTCAAGGATACACTCAAATTGAAAGGGTCGATTTTGATGAGACATTTTCCCATGTTGCTCGCCTTGAGTCAATCAAACTTCTGTTATGGGTGGCTTGCCTCCTTAAGTTCAAACTATTTCAAATGGATGTAAACAGTGCTTTCTTAAATGGGTATTTGAATGAAGAAGTCTATGTAGAACAAGCCAAGGGGTTCATGGATCTAACCTTTCCAGATCATGTTTACAAATTGAGGAAAGCTCTATATGGACTAAAGCAAGCACCTAGGGCTTGGTATGAAAGGCTCACTGAGTACCTTGTAAATAATGGATAGAGGAAAGGAGAAACAAACAAAACTCTGTTTGTAAAAGAAGAACATGGTAAACTCATGATAACTCAAATATACGTTGATGACATTGTGTTTGGAGGTATGTCAGACCAGATGGTACAACATTTTGTCAAGCAAATGCAATCTGAATTTGAAATGAATCTTGTTGGTGAACTAACATACTTTCTTGGGTTCCAAGTCAGACAAATGGATGACACTATCTTCATCTCCCAAAGCAAGTATGCCAAGAACATAGTGAAAAAGTTTGGCATGGAAAATGCAAGCCATAAAAGAAAACATGCGCCAACTCATTTAAAACTAACCAAAAATGAAAAAGGAATAAATGTGGATCAAAGCCTCTACATGAGTATGATTGGTAGTATGCTTTATCTCACAGCTAGCAGACCTGACATTACATTTATTGTAGGAGTCTGTGCTAGATATCAACCTGAACCCAAAATGAGTCACATTACTCAAGTAAAAAGGATTCTGAAGTATATTAATGGAACCCGTGAATATGGAATGTTATATTCTCACAATACAAACTATTTACTAACAGGATATTGTGACATCGATTGGGCATGTAGTGCTGATGATAGAAAAAGCACTTCTAGAGGGTGTTTCTTTTTGGGAAATAATCTAATATCTTGGTTCAGGTAGAAGCAAAATAGTGTGTCCTTATCCATACATGAGGCTGAATATATTATTGTAAGAAGTAGTTGCTCTCAGTTGATTTGGATGAAGCAAATGTTATAAGAATACAATGTCCAGCAAGATGGCATGACATCATACTATGACAACCTAAATGCTATTTGTAGCGGGTTTTTTGTTCCCTTTAGGTTTATTGACTAAACCAAAAGTAAACATACAATTCGAGTCGCCACTGCACTTTTATTTGTCCAAAGGAAAGGCTAAAAAGCGAACAAAAGCCAAGTAAGAAGTTTTTCAAATCAAAAACTAATAAAAATGTCAGAGATCTAGGTAAGGGGGTTGGTTATGAAATGGGAAGGTTTTACGCACCCAAAACATCCTTAGTACTCTAAGGGAGCCCTTTTTGCAAATATGTGTTGTAGGTTGGTATTTGTGAAAATATTTATGCAAAAAGATTGAAGGGATGAGAAGAGAATAGGTTATATTTATAAATTTTGTTGTTTGAATGGATGAACCCATTGCCTACGTACCATCACAAAGGAGGATCAAAACCTCGTAGTTTGGGGTAAAAATCTCAAAGATTGGTGAATTTATTTTAATCAAAAGTCTTAAGGTCTTTTGTTATCAAAGGGAGAAAACTCAACCTAAACCAACAATCCACCATGTGAGGAAGGCTTCAACATACTAGTGAGGGGTTAACCCTATAATAAGCATATAAGACTTATAATCCAATCACTAAGGATGAGGTGAGGTTTACATCAACCACTATGATAACTCAAACTTATGACTAATGTTTATGAAAAGGTTTTAATAAGGTGGTCATTGGAACCACAAAAACAACTTGAAGTGAGTTATATTTACAAGTTAGATTTATTTGCAAAATAAAGTCAAAGTTGGATTAAGATTTATTCACAATGAGTATTGATGAAAATGTTTTTGAAAAGTCAAAGGCATAAGGCCTAGGTTTCTAGTTTGAAACAATGTCAAAGTTTTGAAAATGATTTTGGCTTTGGGTTAGAGTGGAGAGAAGAAGAGAATGACTAGTCCTAAAGCACACAAAGATAAGAGAGAAAAGATAAACCCTTGGAGTTCCTTTTCTTAAAATCATAGAGATGATTCAAGATGCTCATTTCCTTTGGACTTAGCACACAATCATGCAATCAAACAATTTGGGATTCAAGCTCCTAGGATCTCCATTTGGCTTGTCTCTTAACTTGGCTACTCATGATAATGGTCCTCTTTTCAATCTCAAGATGGGATCCCTATCACTCAAGAACAAACATAAAAAAGTTCACAACACAATAAGGGGAATGGACAAAGAATAAGTTTGGATAAGAAGTCTTTTTGAAGTCAACTTTGGATTTTAGCATTCTAAAGACATGAGGCCTAGTTGCTCTTCAACAAATTTAGCATTCTAAAGGCATGAGGCCTAGTTGCTCTTTAACTCCTTTAAGCATAAGTAAGTCCTAATTCTAAGTCCTTTCTCCTTTTGTATTAGGTTAAAAACAATCACAAGACAACAATATATTTATATACAATAATGGGCTCAAATGAGCAAAACAAAAATGACATAAACATAAAATATGTGCTCAAGTGAGCAAACGGAAAAATAATATGAATAAATGAGCAAGAAATAAATGGCATTAAAAGCAAAGGGCAAGAAATTAAATGCTCAAATTAAAGTTAGTAATTAGTGAAGTTATGTTAGCTTGTCATAAGACAATGTAGCGCTATGTTAAGCAATCGTAAGTGGACTAATGTAGTAGTCACACCTATCTGAGGTCGGTCAATAAAAATATAGGCAAATAAACACAAGTTAGAGATCATGACTAATAAGCCAAGCTCCATAAACTTTCCATGCCAAAACAAAAGGGGAAGGGCCTCCTATTGTCTTTAGGTTATTTGCTTGACCAAGAAGCAACCTATCTTAGACACAAAACAACTCACTTGATCATGGATCAAGTTGAGTTTGGTTTGGATCAAAGAAGGTTAAACCTCTCATTTGTCAAGACCAACCATAAGAAACTTAACTCATTGGCCAATGATAAGAAGAATGGGATGAAGATGAAAGGGAATGGAAAAGAATACAAATACTAAGTCCAATTGATCAAAATGTGAATCAAATCAACATCAATCAATGCCAAACAGGAAAGAAATGAAAATAATAAGTCAACAAGTCAACAATAATTTTTTGATATTTTTTTGAATTAAAATAAAATGCAAATAAAAATAGACAAATAAGGTCAAACCTCAAATTCAATTCAAATCAACTTCAACAAGTCCAATTAATCTCTCATAGGTCTAACATGGTCAAACAAGCTTTGACTACTTTTCTCAACAATTTTGGAAATCAGAAAGTATTTAAAAACAATTAAAATAACACTAAAAATAACACAATATGAATTAAAGTCTCAAATAAATCTCAAATCAAATAAGAAATTGATGAGACTATTTTTCATTGACTTATCATGATCCATAGGTGTTAGGAAAATATTTTTGGATTTTTCAAATATCAGAAAGTATTTAAAAATGAATTACAACTATTAAAAACCAAATAATTCACAAAAAATATTAAATGAAGTCACAAAAATAATTAAAAATCAAAATATGAAACTAGATTTTTCAAGAAAATTTTTGGAGTTGGTCTCATATTTTTGTGACTTCAAATAATTTTTTTTATGAATTTATGAAAATAAAAGGAATTAACTGAAATTAAAAGAAAATAGAAATAATAGAAAAAAGTGCAGCCACAGGATCAGGTTCATTAATTGATGTGGCATGGATCAAAGGCTCAGATGTGAGGGCGCATGGTGGACATAAGTCAAACGCGCAACAACATGTATTAAATGAAGTAAGCAAAATGAAAGATCAGGATTAAAACGTGGCAAAGCAATCCAATGGTTAGAAAGATGCACACGTGGTGATGGTGGTGGAAACCATCATCTTCTCCGGTGAGCTACCAGAATCTGGCCACCACTTGCAGAGATTTTTTTTTTAACAAAAATGAAAAACAAGAACATCAAATTGAAGCTCATGTGATGTAGATCACCACCGTGTCCATGGATCTTCCTCACTCTTCCTATGTTGAGAGAAATGTGAGGTGGAAGATCATGGTGTTCAAACCGAAAGTGCACGAAATGGAAAATTGAAACCACCATTGGCCTGCCTCAAGTGTGAGGACTTCAGAAAACCACACAAATACAAGAATATCACATTGAATTGCAAGTTCTAGATCCAAAAAGTTTGAAGTTCTACCTTTGAATTGGAGCTCTTAAGGCCACGAATTCTTCAATATCTTGATTCCTCTTTGCTTTAGGGATGCAGTGGAGATGATAGGCTAAGGAATTGAGCTTTGAAAATCAACTAATGATGTTGAATTTCAAGCCTGAAAGTGAGAAAAATCTGGAAAATTCCTTTGGTATTGGTTAGGATTTCAGTGCTGCAGCGTTTCAGATCTTCAAAAGGTTACCAAATGAATGAGATTGAGTAGTTATTTATAGCTGAAGAAGGTTGTGCATCATGATTCCCTCGTGTGCATGGCAATTTGAAATGGATATGCATGGGCCTGTACATGCGCATGTGAGGCCCAATGATGGGTGCAAAACCAATTTAAGTTCACTTAAAATGGAATTGGACGTGTACATGAAGTGGAACTAGCTTTCACATTAAGTTTCATCATGAAATTCAAAATGAACATAAAGAAAGAGCTCTTCTAAACTCACCAATGGAAAGTCCAAAAAAGTAATGTGAGTAATGGTTGGAAAGCCCTTGAAATAAGGAACAAAAGTCATGTTGGACAAAAATTCATTTGGAATTTTGAAATTAATGAAAACTGGCTGTGAAAATTTAGGAACAAAACATGTTTAAGTCACCTTTGAAAATTTTCACCAAAAGTAAGCCTATTCAAACCCCTATTTTTGCATGATGAAAGCTTCAAATGGAAAAAACTCCAACATCAAAGTTGTATATGTTTTTAAGATGATAAATTTAGACTCAAATTTTGCATCATTTGGAGTTTTCATGACAAAGTTATGAGCATTTGAAGTTGGGTACTTTTTCAAATTCAATGGATTAGGTCCGATGTGACCTATAATGTTTTGTATTATCACATGTATTTATTTTATGATTATGAAATTTTGTCCAATATAACATTTGAATTATACATCACAAGATTTCCAATTCATTTGGTCTCACCTCAAAATCATAAATATTAAGGAAGTTATGTCCTTGGTAAGTTGACCCAAAATTAGGGTTTCAGTCAAAATGACCTATAATGTTTTGAAATGAATGATGACGTTAAATGTTTCAAGTGTATTTTTTATGAACATGAAAGTTGTTCATATGGTTCTTAATAACATTTTTGATCTTGGGGCCATATTCATTTGACAAACACATCAAAAGTTATATCTCAGTGGACCTCAGTTTAGTCAGATGACTTGACTGGTCAACTTTTCAAGGCCAAACTTCCAATCTTAATGAATAAATGATTGAGGATCCTCAAATAGGCTCATATATGCATAAAATAATGAATTAAATAACTTCCCTTGATTAAATTTGATCATAGGTTGAGGTTGCTTCATGAGCAAGGCACAGTCAAGGCACAATTGAATTAGGGTTTCTTTGGGAAACAATCCTCAAGCCCTTTGGGTTATCTTGATAAAATTGGAAAATTGAGATACTTGGGAGACATATATGATGATTAGGAGCTTTGTGGACCATTTTCATGCTTTTTCTCATCTTCACCTAGCCATTTCATTAAGCTTAGGAGCCTCCTAGGAGCATTGGGGCACATGATCACTTGAGCTTAAAAAAAAAAGAGTTAGTGACATATTTTTGTGCTTTTGGTTAGTAATCAAATAAGAAAAATAATAATATACAATACAAGCATTCTTGGTGGTCTCAAACCACTCACACAAGTCCCAACCCTAGGGTTAAGGAGCCAAACCTGCTATGATCCTTGAGGCAATGCACTTGTGCAATAACATGATGCCATGAGGGATCTTAGGGTCAAAATTATGGTATTACACTATTAACATCTCCAAGAACCCTATTCAATACAACAAAACTAAGTACATTAATATTAGACATCACTTCATTAGAGATCTGGTGGAAGATAAATTGTCACTCTTGAGCATGTAACTACTGAAAAGCAACTAGCAGACATTTTTACAAAAGATATAAATATAAATAAAATTGAAAAACTAAGGGCCGAATTGAGCATTTGTATGCTTGAAGATTTATAGCAATTACTGAAGAAGGGAAAAAGAAATCAAATTTTCTATTCCCTCGACTAAATTGTGCACAAAACTCAAAGTCCATCATTACACATCCTTCTTATTTTCCCAACACGACACTCTCATGCTAACCTTTGCATTCTCTCTCTCAAACGCATTCTCATATGTCTTCATCTCTCCATCATCTCTCCACCAAAATCGTCAAAAGTGTCACAGCCTTCTGTCTCCACTCCAAGCAAATCCTCCAAAGAGCAAGCAAACCCTAATAACATTGGCACTGAGTTAGATATCTCTGATGTCATCACTGATGTTGTTCCTCTCACAATATTTCTTGTCCATGCAACCCCCATGAGAAAGGCCAAAACTTCTTCTTCAAGAAAAAGTAAGCCTACTAAAGTAAGTACCTCTTCCACTCCCTCCATAACTGTGTAAAATATGAATGACCATGAACCTCCCACTGGTGTGAATAAACCATGTCCATGATTTGATTGTATCTAGATCATATCCGCATTGAACCTAATGTTGGTATGAATGAAGATGGCTTCGTTGCGACAAATGTTGCTGATAATGCTAAAGCTTATGGAACCGTCAATAAACCTATATCCATTACTGCCTTGAGTAAATCTAGCATGATTGTTACTGATAGAGACGGTATTGATAAGAACATTCGTGTGTTGATCTCTCAAGTTTTGGGGATTGAACCCAAGACAAATGTTGTGTCGAATTCCTCCACATCCTTGGCCCAACCGGACAATAATACTGAGAACCCCATAAATAATCCTGATGTGCATGCGCCTACTCTCTCCTGAGAAATCTCAAGATAAAGAAAGGTTTGATGATATAATTAATGAGCTGGGCACACAAAGATAAAAAACCTTATTGATCAACCCATTGACATTGTTAATATTGAGGATTTAGACTCTGATGATGTCCCTATCGGGAAAAGACTGGCTTATGGCATAGCTAAAAGGTTGAAGAATAGGAAAGGTCAAGTTGTTGGGTCCTCCAACGCTCCTTCTAAATCTGTCATAAAGAAGGCTAATGTTGGTCCCACTAAAAGATGGAGCAAGGTGGTTACTCCTACACCTAAGAAGAAGTCTCTGAAAAGGAAGAAAGTTCCTTCTGAATCTAGTGAATCTGATCAGGATGTCGAACACAATGTTCAGGACATCATCTCCAACATTCCTGAAGTTCCACTTGACAACATCTCTTTTCACTCTGTTGAAAATGTTGAAAAATGGAATTATGTTTATCAAAGAAGGTTAGCATTGGAAAGGAAATTGAGGAAGGATGAGTTTGAATGTAAAAAGGTGTTGAGTCTTATTCAAGAAGTTGGTCTGATAAAAACTATAATAGGTTTTAGGAAGTGCTATGAAATGCTGGTCAAAGAATTTATTGTGAACATCTTCGAAGAGTGTGACAACAAAAGGAGAAAAGAATTTAGAAAAGTCTATGTCAGAGGAAGATGTGTGGATTTTTCTTCTGAAATAATCAACAGGTTCTTGGGAAGAAATGGAGAAGAACAAGCTGAAATTAAAGTCTCAGACGATGTCGTCTACAAAGAGATAACTGCCAAGCAAGTAAAAGAATGGCCAAGGAAAGGAAAACTATCTGTTAGTGACTTGAGTCTCAAGTATGTTGTTCTTCACATAATTGGAGTTGCTAATTGGGTGCCCACTAATCACACCTCTAATATAGCTATTGGGCTAGGTAAGTTCATGTATATTGTTGGGACCAAGTCAAATTTTGATTTTGGGTCTTATGTTTTTTATCATACTATGAAACATGTTGCATCTTATGTTGTTAAACTGCCTATAGCTTTTCCCTCTTTGATTTGTGGAGTTATCCTAAGTCAACACCCCAACATATTGATCAATTCTGACAGTACTTGCAAAAGGGACCCTCCTCTCTCATTGCATTATAGATTGTTCACTAGGAAACATGTCCTAGACATTGTCATGACATCTGGACATACGTCTTCAAGGTCCACTAACAGGACAAGCATTCTTACTAAGCTGAAAGACACCTGCAAGACTTTGGATAAGACTATAAAAAGTTGTACTAAAAGGAAAGGCAAACTTGAAATGTTGATTAAGGCTCTTTCTGAAGAGAAAGGTGGTGAGAAAACTGATAGAACTGATGAGGAAGAGGATAATGAAGACATAATTGTTACTAGTGATGAGGAAGAGACTAGCAATGTGTAGCGGGGTATTCGTTACCTTTAGATTTATTGACTAAATCAAAAGTAAATCATACAATTCGAGTCGCCACCGCACTTCTATTTATCCAAAGGAAAGGTTAGAAAGCGAATAAAAACTGAGAAGTTTTATCAAATAAAAAACTAATAAAAATGTCAGAGATCTGGGTAAGGGGGTTGGTTATGCAATGGGAAGGTTTTAAGCACCCAAAACATCCTTAGTACTCTAAGGGAGCCCTTTTTGCAAAGTTGTATGGTAGGTTGGTATTTGTGAAAATTGTAAGACCCCAAGTTTTGCCCTAAGATCCCTCATGGCATCATATCATATCATATCATTGCCTCAAGGATCATTGTGCACCTTGCTTGCCTCTTAGTGGGTGGTTTATCTTCTGAGTGTGGTTCTTGATCACCAAGCATGTTTTGCATTTGTATATCTTTGCTTTTCATTTGTTTATTAACCCAAAAGTACAAAAATATTGTCATCTAACCATATTACTTGCAGATGAAGCAAACTAGGTCAAAACAGTCAAATCATTCATTGAGCAGTGTATGGTGGCCATTCTTGAAGAATTTGGGCACCATGATCATTCATAAGATATTTATATGAGTTGTGACACCATTTGGTATCAAGATCTCAAGTGGTAGAGGCTTGGGATTCATCAAAGCATGGCTCAGTCAACCAAAACCCTAGCAAAGTCAATTGTGGTCAACTGTGCATTTAATCAGGGATTTGAGGGTGTGAGATGGTTGGAAAGGTCTCATTCATGTCCATACAAGCCTCATATAACATGTCAAACATCATCATTGAGGAATTGGAGGTCAGACAAAAAGTTTCCCAAAATAGCAAGGACCTGTAATTTTCAACTGCCAAAAATGGAAAGTTCTTCTCCTCAAAATTACATCCTCAAGCAAGCTTCAAATCAAATTTTGTCCAACATGAAAGTTGAAGATATGGATCTTACCTTTCCAAAAAGTCCAAGAACACGCATTTCTCATGTGTGGTTGGAAAGCTATGATCAAATCATTTTCAAGAATTTTGGAACTTCAAGGAGGCATAACTTTCAAACCATTTGGCCAAATTGGGTGATTCTTTTTTGAGCAAACTCCATTTGACATGTACTATCATAATCCATCATTAAATTTCATCAAAAATCTTCACATCAAAAGGTCATTTTTCAAGTGAACCATTTTAAATTTTGGTGGGAAAAATAGTGAATTTGAAAAGTACATGCAATTTTCATGCCAAACCATTTCCAATCACTTCTAAACAGAAATTTAGACTTGCTGCAAGGGGAAAGTTACTGTTCCATTGGTTCTAATTGAGAAAGGGCATTTTTGCATTTTTACATAACATGTGCAATTCACTAATCATTTCCATTTTTGTGCTAATCATGATTAAGGGGTTGGATTAACAGGACTATATAGCCTTAATCATAACAGAAAATGGAAAACACAATTCATTTTCTCAGATCCAAATCCAAAAACCTCCAAATTCTCTCAAATTTTTCCAAACTTTTTTCAACTTTCTTTCATCAAAATTCATCATTATTTCTGCTTGTTCTTGCTTGATTCATCATCTGCAGGTTTTGTTGAGTTTCTGTTGAAGCAAAGTGTGGAGAATTCATGCTAGATTGTGGCTGTTGGACATTGATGCATTCACGTGGCAGTTGGAATTTCAAGAAGATCTGAGCATTGTTGAGCTGTATACTTGACTCCATTCATCTTCCTCAACATCATTGAAGTTCTGTTTTCACAATCCAAGCCTTGAAATCACCAGAATCAAGATCTGCAACTTCAAGAGGTAAGAACTCGAACCTCACAATTGCTAAAATTATGATATGGCTTTGATAGATCGTTCATTGCTGAGCTTACTGCAAGTTGAATCGTGCAAATCCATTAGGTTTTGAGCTAGATATGTTGATCTGAATGTTGGATTATGAAACTTATTTCTATCGAATCTTTTGCTATGGTTAAAATTAATGGAAATCAATGTTAGATTCATGATCTAGGTTGAATGAGGATTCAAGTGATATGCATCTTGTCCATTTCTGTGACCAAATGTTCTTGACCAGTATGAACGTGATGAATGTGATGATGAATGTCTTAAATTCGTTTCCAGAATGCTCATAGATCCAGTTGCCTTGCCTTTGCTTTTGAATTTGTGTTTCCCGCGCCATGAACCAATCAGAAGGCGCCACGCCTTTTAATGAAACGAGGCGTTTGGTACAAAACGCGCTCAATTTAAATTGCACTGGGGATCGATTCCCCATTCCAGCAAAAGTCCATTTGCCTTGCATTATTTTCTTCCAATTGCTCACATGTTTATCCATGGTTATTCATGCTTTTTCCTTTTTTTTTTCACATTCAAAAAATGATAACTCACTCAAAAATAATCCGAATCATGTGCAATTTTTTGTGGAATGTTCATCATCATGTCCTTGTTTTTTTGGTGATTTTTAATAATTTTGTGCACCGGTAGAAAAAATAAATGCCTAGGGTTTACTTTCATGTACCATTTTTTGCACCTTGCTTACTATTTCTTTCATGGAATGATGATGCCTTATTATAAATTCTTGAAATTTTACGTGCATGATCCAGACTCATTCCTGGTTATTTTGGTATATGGTTTATGATTTTTGAGTTCCTGGATTGTGAGATATGATGTAATCTATGGAGGTGTGATAATGTATGTCACACCATGTCTTGTTCATGTTCTTGATTTTATTTTCTATGCTTATTGAACTTGAATTGATTTGTATTTTTGCATGTGGATACTTATGGATGTCTAGTTTGCTTGTGATTTTTCCTGGAATTTTTGAATACATTTTCTATTTGTTTGAGAATTTTCCCTCTGTTTGGTCAATTGCTGATATTTTGTGAGTCATGATATCATATTGTTTGTGAAATCCTTGTGGTTTACTGGATGAACTTGAAATTTGGCATGTGTATTATAGACATCTTAAAGGTTGCCATGGCTTTGATTTCATTCATTTCTCATGTTTGATTCCTGTTTTATGCTTGCATGAATTTGATACATGATTTGTGGTCTTGTATGAGCTCGTATGAACATGCTTTAACTTGTTGATTTTAATTGACTGACTTCCCTTCATCCAAATGCTATGAAATTTGATGTGTTGCTCATTCAATGTGTTCTGTTTAAGCATGTTTTTTCCTGGAATTTATTGAGCCATTTTGGTATTGATATGCTTGTGTTCATTCTGTTTACATCATTGAGTTCTCAACTTGCCTAGTTTGACATGGTTTGCTTATGAAATACAATTGATTAATGTTTTTGATGTGGGACCAACTGGAATTTGTTCTTATTTGATTAATCTTGATTTTGATTAACTTTCATGTTCTGTTTTAAATTTTTTTTCCTCCTTTGACCCTAGGCTTTGGCCTAAGGGTCTACTTCTCACATTTGAAGTTGTTTTCAGGTTAAAGAAGCAATTGCTTTAAGGAGATTAATTCAAGTTAATTGAGTTTGGTTTACTTGATTGTGATGAACTAACTTCGTTTGTTTTGTAGGATGCTAACTCATTTGGTTTGAGTTTGTGCTTTGCACATGTGGTTGATTGTGTTGACTGTTGGTTCATATCTTGTCTGTTTTGACTTTGTGACTTGAATACTGATTATATTTGATTGATCTCAGGTACCATAGTTGCTTTAGTTCCTTTGAGAACTTGCTATTGCTTTGCTTTGCTAAAGCATTGAGGTAGAATCTCTTGTCTCCATGTAGTCTGGAAGACCTGGCTTGTTACTTAGCCAGGCACCTGTCTGAAGTCCTCCTTAAGAGGCAATGTTTGTGATTGTTTATTTTTGTCCCCAAGCAGGTGAAGTCCTTTTAATAAGGCAATTGGTAGACAAAAGAGATATGTAGCCTATCTCCTACTATTCTGTGAGTCACTCATCTTGCTCACACTACATGTGTTGATGCATAGTGAGTAAAAACCCAAGATCTATCGAGTCCTTAACTTATGGAGAGAGTTCCATCTTTCTGAACTCCCACACCTTCTGATATTCAATGCTCTCCCTGACCAGGGATAAGAGTGATGAGGCACACCCCTCATATCCTTTCATCTGCTTCACCTTGGCTCTCAATGTCAAGGTTAAGAGCACCATTTACCCTATTCCAATTGACTTTTAAGTCTAACCCTTTGATTGAGCCTAATTGTTTGGTTATAGTGGGTGCTAAATGACTTGGTTTGATTGATTACTTCATATGTACATGTTTGCTTGCATACTTTTGTGCATTGATCATCATTAATTGTTCATTATTGCATGATCATCATTTCATATCTTTGTGACTTGTTTGAGTTTCCCCATTGAGGACAACTGTAAGTCCATTCTTTGGCCATTGTTCCTATGATTTGGAAGGGATAAAGTGTAAGACCATTTCTCTTGGCTACTTATGTCCATTGCCTAGTGCATTGTTTGTTTGTTGTATGTGAGGATGCAATTATAAGTCCATGTTGTTGGCATTTGTACTCCTATGATCATCCTTTGGAGGTTGGTATAAGTCCAGATAGATTGGCATCTGACATCCAAGTTTTGTTTTACCTTAGGAGATTGGTGTAAATCCATTTATTGGTATCCGATATCCGCTTTTGCTTTGTGAGATTGGTATAAGTCCATTGATGGCATCCGGTATCATTGTTTTGTTTTAGGAGATTGGTGTAAACCCATTTATTGGTATCCGGTATCCGCTTTTGTTTGTGAGATTGGTATAAGTCCATTGATGGCATCCGGTATCACCTTGCTTTCTTTGCTTGCTCATTGCTTATTCCTAAGGACACACTTGAATCATCTTCTATATGATCTCAAGAGGTGAACCTTTCTAAGAAGTTTTACATTCCACTATCCACACCCTCTTGGTCCTAAACCTTTTCACACTTTGCTCTCAAAAACTTTGACTTGTTGTGCAAACATCTTCATGTCTTTTCAAATTAGAAACCTGGACCCTAAGTCCTTGACTTTTCAACTCCATTTCATAACACTTCTTTGAATCAATCTTAATCATACCTTGACCATATTTTATGAATACTCATAATCAATTAACTTCACCCATTCAAATGTTTTGTGGCCTTGTCCATTGTTAATATGTTTTCATGCATTAGCCTTAGGTTTTAATTACCGTAGTGGTTGATGTAAATCTTACCTTATCCTTAGTGAGTCGATTGTAAGTCTTCCATACTTATTATAGGGTTAACCCCTCACTAGTATGTTGAAGCCGTCCTCACATGGTGGATTGTCGAATTCAGGTTGAGTTTTCTCCCATTGGTAATGAAAAGCCTCAATGCTTGTGTTTTAAAATGAACTCACTAATTTTTGGAAATCTTTTAGCCGAACTACGGCGTTTTGATCCTTACCTTTGATGGAAGGTACGTAGGCAACGGGTTCATCCGTTCAAACACAAAAATAACTAACTTGTACATTCTTTTCTCATCATCCCATTCATGTTTGCACAATATGTCATAAACAAATAAACATTTTTTTATACAACAAGTGTGAAAAGGGCTCCCTAGGAGTACCTAGGACGTGATGGGTGCCTAACACCTTCCCATTGCGTAATTTACCCCTTACCCAGATTCTCTGATCTTTTCATTAGTTTTCTACGTGTAAAACTTCTTAGGTTTTTGTTCGCTTTTTAACCAGTCCTTAGGATAAATAAAAGTGCGGTGGCGACTCGATTTCATTGTATGCTTTGCTTATGGTTTAATCAATAAATCATATAGCGACGAATACACCGCTACAGAAAAGTGGCGACTCTGCTGGGGATAACATTAGACCTTCCCTGGTGGTATTGCCTACTTTTCACCCTTGTTGTATGATATTTGTTTATGTGTTATTTGACATATTTTTGTACAATTTGGGATAACTGTATTGATTGTAATGTTTGAATTGCTTGATATACAATTGTTGTTTGCTTTGGTGATCTCTGTGAGATGAGTTCTATACCCGAACTCGAGTGCACTCTAGGATAGGAGAATGGCGTAGTCTTGTTGACTGGTGTGGAGTATTCCTTAGCCAGTTGACTTGCGAGTCCATTCACTTGGTGGAGGTCATGTTGGATTAATAATGTCACACAAGTCATTTGTGGTTAGGCATTATTCGTTCAATCATGTGCCTTAGAAGCCAAGGACCTTAGTTTACCAAACCCATCTTGGCCTATTTTTAGGACGTAGTGCGGAGGTCGTTCAGATGTAAGATCTGATGCGATTGTTACGCGATACTACACTCATAAGAGTCTCTCTCGAGAATATTTTTGGAATACGAGTATTCGTTTCTCCGATAATATCCGAGAGATGGGACGATGATTATGGGAACCTCTGGTAGAACATGTCTGGCAGGTTTAAACCCTAGTACACTCCCTTTGGGTGGTTCTTAACCAGGACTCCATGCTCGTGACTCTCAGCAAACCCGTGATTCGTGGTTGAGTCGTTCAAACATCGTTAATATCAATGGAACTTGGGCGTTGATAAGGTGCAAACCATAATCCGCCAAAATGGATGATTGATATTAAGGATGTTAGAGCCGGTTCATGTACCGTTAATATCAATGGAACTTGGGTGTCGATAAGGTGAAAACCTAAATCCACCAAAATGGATGATTGATATTAGGGATACAATGAGCTTTCCCATGACCTTTGTTTGGTGTGTTGTGCTTGATCCTTGAGGGTGATTGTTGCATTCATGCATTCATGCATTCATCTGCATTTCATGTCATCAGAAAAATAAGAAAATTTTCAAGGAACTTAAAAGGGTTTATTTGCAAAATTTTCAGACATGGAAAGACCAAAAAGGCATACAAAGAAGTACAGCTTTAGACAGCCCGATGTGAAAGAGTTAAGGAATCTGACATCTTATGTATTAGATCCCTTGGGTTTCAAAGCTCGCTATGGGAAGCTTCTGCCTCAGTTGACTACTCAGGTTGATGAGGGACTGATGAGTACTTTGGCTCAGTTTTACGATCCTCTGTATCACTGCTTCTCATTCCCGGACTTCCAGTTGCTGCCTACTTTGGAGGAGTATTCTCATCTTATTGGGATTCTGATTCTGGATCAGGTGCCGTTCAGTGGCTTAGAGAGTATTCCGACTGCTCGAGAGATTGCAGATTTGTTGCACCTAGATGAAGCTTTGATTAAAGCTAACCTGACTACCAAAGATGGAATTCAGGGTTTTCCTTCCGAGTTCCTCGTCGCTCAAGCTACCATCTATGGGAAGGCCATGAGTGAGGATGCCTTTGAGGCTTTATTTGTGCTGCTCATCTATGGATTGGTGTTATTTCCCAACTTCGACAAATTCGTGGATATGAACGGCATTAGGATCTTCTCGGTTCTTAATCCCGTTCCGACTTTGTTGGGTGATGCCTATTTCTCTTTGCATCTGAGGAATGCAAAGGGTGGAGGAGTTATTGTCTGCTGTCTGCCTCTGCTGTACAAGTGGTTTATTTCGCACTTGCCGCAGACTCTTGCTTTCAAGGAGAACAAGGGATGTCTACGGTGGTCTCAGAGACTCATGTCTCTCACTAATGATGATATCTCTTGGTATGATCGCGTGTATGATACCGTCCAGATCATTGACTATTGTGGTGAATTCCCTAATGTGCCTCTTCTTGGTACCTGTGGTGGGATCAGCTACAATCCTATCCTAGCACGTCGTCAGCTTGGGTTCCCCCTAAAGGATAAACCTCATAACATTCTGTTAGAAGGTGTGTTCTTTCAGGAGGGTAAAAATCCCCAAGGCATGAAAGCCAGATTTGTCCGCGCTTGGCGCAAGATCTGCTAGAGGAGTAGGAACGAATTGGGTCCGAAGAATTGCATTGCTTTGGATCCCTATACCTCTTGGGTTAGACAGAGAGCTGCCGTATACCTTATGCCATATGATCATCCGAGACCTACACCGTTGGATGTGGCTGGGCCTTCAACCCTCCCTACCCAACGTGTAGAGGAGTTGAGAGAAGAAGACCTTTCACGTGCTTGGATCCGTGAAAGAGAAGAATTGCTGCAGCAGCTTAAGGAGAAGGACGCTCTGATTGAGTTTCTCGAGCATCGGGTGATCGACGATCCCAACGACACGTGGACTTCCTTGCTTCCTCAGACTTCCAAGTTCTGGAAGAGGAAGTATGATCAGCTGGCTAAGGAGAAAGCAGATATGGAAGCTGCCTATGAGAGAGAGATCAAGAAGCTGTGTGTTTCTCGTCTTCCAGCATCCCGAGCTATTAGGGATCCATAGGATGTTATTTTCCATATGAAGTCAAAATGCTTAAAATTTCAAAAATTGCGAATAATACCCTAAGGGTTCCTTGAAAATAAAACAAAGCATATGCACGAGCACTTCATGCATCATTTTGCATAAGCAGGTACCTTGTTTCTGGTCTTCTTGTTCTGACTCTGTGTTCTTCATTTATTTTGAAGAAAAGCTGACTCACCGGTACTATACTCGAGCCAATTCTGCAAGAGTTATGGATCAGCTAGAGCAAGAGAACCGTGAACTGAAAGAAGAGGTCGCTAGACTTGGCGCTTTGATGGAGCAACTCCTTGCTGCTCAGAATCAACCTGCTCAACTGCCTGCAACTCCTGTCCAGAGGACAGTTGTCTCAGAGATTGTAGCTTCGACAGTGCCAGTCAGTGCTCATTATGTGCCCAATGCTATGCCAGCCGGGTTCCCTTGGGGAATGCCTCCAGGTTTCATGCCGGATATCACTGCTCCAACTTTTGCTCATATGCCGGCATCTAGCCCGATCCTTGCTGCTGCTCCTCCTGTCGTGCATACCATGCCGAGGGTAGACGACACCATCTATCATTCCGAGCCGTCTGAGGGCCCGGATGTTAATGAGAAGATGGACGCCATGAACGATCAATTCCTCGAGCTGAGGAAGGAATTGAAGACCCTCAGAGGGAAATATTTGTTCGGCAAGTCTGCTGCCGAGTTGTGCCTTGTTCCAGGTGTCAAAATACCGATCAAATTCAAAGTGCCTGACTTTGAAAAATATAAAGGGAACACCTACCCTCTTGCTCACCCGGTCATGTACGCCAGGAAGATGTCAACCCAGACTGATAATGATCAGCTTCTGATCCATTATTTCCAAGACAGCCTGTCCGGTGCTGTGCTCAGATGGTACATGAGTTTGGACAGTGCTAATATCCGATCCTTCAACGATCTTGGCGAAGCCTTCGTCAAGCAGTATAAGTACAACGTTGATATGGCGCCTGACCGTGATCAGCTCAGGGCCATGTCCCAGAAGGAAAAGGAAACATTCAAGGAGTACGCCCAGAGGTGGCGAGAGCTGGCTACTCAGATTACTCCACCGCTAGAGGAGAAAGAGATGACTAAGATCTTCTTAAAGACTCTTAGCTCATTCTATTACGAGCGGATGGTAGCAAGTGCTCCCTCTGATTTCACCGAGATGGTGAACATGGGGATGCGACTTGAAGAAGGTGTCCGTGAAGGACGTTTAGCAAAAGATGAGAGCTCTTCTTCTAAATGGTATGGGGCGTTTAAGAAGAAGGATGGGGAGGCACATGCTGTGCAATCCCATGCCAAGCCCAGAAGACCCTCTGTTCAGAGGAAGCCTGCACGGCGCAACAGCAATCAGCACCAAGTGGCTCATATAGCACCTGTATTCAGAGACTGTGCTCAATACCAGCAACCTCAACATCAGCATCAACAGCAACCGCAGTATCAGCAACAGCAGCGTCCACAGCAACAGGCTTATCAGCCTCGTGGAAGTACGACCAACCAAGCTAATTTGAATTATGATAGGAAAAAGATCAGCTTTGATCCAATTCCTATGTCATATGCAGAGTTTTATCCTTCCTTGTTGGAAAGGAAGTTGGTTTCTCCCAGGGATCCTCCTGCCGTTCCTGCAAATCCCCAATGGTGGTACAAACCAGACCAACACTGTGTTTATCATTCCGGTGCTCCGGGTCATAACATTGAGAATTGCTATCCACTCAAGACTAAGGTTCAAGACCTTATGAGATGTGGGATTCTGAGCTTTGAAGATTCAGGCCCGAATGTTACCAAGAACCCATTGCCCGCGCATGGGAAATCTGTGAATATGGTCCAGGGATGCCCTGGGAAGTATAAGGTCAAATATGTCAGCCATATTAGACAATCGTTGGTGGAATTACATCGGTTGCTGTGTCAGTACAGCCACATGGAGCATGACCACGACAAGTGCCGCATTTGTTCGGTTAACCGTTTGGGTTGTAATCAGGTACGAAGAGAGCTTCAAGAGTTGTTGGATGAAGGTACCATTGAGATCCTCCAGAATCGCAATGTTGATGAGGATGAACCGGAGGTTAATGTGATATCTCCTGTGTTCAATTTGCCCGAGCCTGTTGTTATTCGTTATGATAGCAGCAAGCCGAAGGTCTCTCCGTCTTTGGTGATCAAGCCTGCAGGTCCTGCGCCTTATTCTTCAGATAGAGCTGTGTCGTTCAGGTATAATCCCGTTGCTGTGCAAGATGGGGTAGAAGTGCCTTTGCCTTCAACGTCTGTGACCAATATCGCTGATGTGAGTGGGTTGACCCGTAGTGGTCGAGTATTTTCTGCCCCTCCCAAGGCTCCTGTTGCTTCTGATACTGTTGAGCGTCCGGTTGGGACAGCTGTTAATATTCAGAATTCGACACTTGCTATTGCCGAATAACCCTCCTCCTCTGTACAAAAGGCTCCTACTTCTTCAGTTGGCCCGAGTGGCATTATGAAGGAAGAATCTGATGAGATGCTGAAGCTCATCAAAAAGAGTGAGTACAATGTTGTAGATCAGCTTCTGCAAACGCCATCCAAGATCTCCGTACTATCTCTGCTGTTGAATTCAGAACCCCACAGGGAGGCTCTGCAGAAAGTATTGGATTTGGCGTATGTTGATCACGACGTCACGATCGAGCAGTTCGATAGTATCGTTGCAAACATTACTGCTTGCAACACTTTGAGTTTCTGTGACGCTGATCTCCCTGAGGAGGGAAGAGACCACAACATGGCTTTACACATCTCCCTGAATTGCAAATCAGATGCCATGTCCGACGTGCTGGTGGACACTGGATCTTCCTTGAATGTATTGCCAAAAACCACACTCTCCAAGTTATCATATCAAGGGCCTCCCATGAGGCAGAGTGGGGTTGTTGTGAAGGCATTTGATGGGTCGCGCAAGACCGTGATTGGGGAAGTTGATCTCCCAATCAAAATTGGACCAAGTGATTTCCAGGTTACCTTCCAGGTAATGGACATCCACCCATCTTATAGCTGTCTCTTAGGCAGACCATGGATTCACGAGGCTGGCGCCGTGACATCCACCCTACACCAGAAGCTGAAATTTGTCAAGAACAAGAAACTGGTTGTGGTAGGGGGAGAAAAGGCTCTCCTGGTTAGCCATCTGTCTTCTTTCTCATATATTGATGCCGAGGATGAGGTTGGAACTCCGTTCCAACCTTTATCTATTGATGAACCAATTGAGAAGAAGTCTCATTCATTCACTTCCTACCGAGATGCGAAACTGGCCATTGAATGTGGTGCAGTTGCTGGTTTAGGGAAGATGATTGAGCTTGAAGACAATAGATCTCGGGCTGGCATTGGTTACTGTTCTGGGGCATTTAATGAGCAAGGTATGTTCACGAGTGGAGGTTTCATCCATGACGATCAACCTGAGGAAGAAGCTGCTGCTATCTTGGAAGAGGATGCAGAGGATCTGAACAATTTCGTCATTTCTGGTGGTGTCTGCCACAATTGGATCGCTGTAGATGTTCCTACAGTCATCCATAGATCAGAGTAATTGTTCACTTTGTTTGAAACCCTTCTCCCATGCCAAAAGGAGAAGTGATGACATTGTTGGCAGCATTTAATACAATGATGTTTCATTCAATTAATGCATTGTTAAACATTTGTTTTTCCATTTGTTTTCACTTTTTTCTTTTTGCACGAAATCAGTGATCACAAAAAAAACCCATAAAAACAAGAATAAAAGCAAACATTTTTCATCTGCATAATGATTTGCTTGTTTAAATTCTAAAGTTTTTCATTAACCAAAATCATTATGCAGGTTGATCTTAAAACCCATTGAACATAATGATCCAACGCCATCTCCCAATTTCGAATTCCCTGTATTCGAGGCAGAGGAAGATGATGTTGAAGGGATTCCTGATGAGATCACCCGTCTCCTTGAGCACGAGAAGAAGATCATTCAGCCGCACCTTGAAGATCTGGAAACAGTCAACTTGGGGTCTGAGGATTGTGTTCGTATGGTGAAGATTGGGGCACTTCTCGAAGAGTCTGTCAAGAAGGGGTTGATCAGCTTGCTACGAGAATATTCCAATATCTTCGCTTGGTCATATGAAGACATGTCGGGTCTAGATACAGATATTGTGCAACATTTCCTACCTTTGAAGCCTGAGTGCGTGCCTGTGAAGCAGAAGCTCAGAAGAACTCATCCTGATATGGCAGTGAAGATCAAAGAGGAAGTTCAGAAGCAAATTGATGCGGGGTTTCTGGTGACTTCTACATATCCTCAATGGGTGGCCAATATTGTGCATGTGCCTAAGAAGGACGGAAAAGTCCGTATGTGCGTTGATTACAGAGATTTGAATAAGGCTAGTCCTAAAGACGATTTTCCTCTACAACACATTGATATGTTGGTAGACAATACAGCTAAATTCAAAGTCTTTTCCTTTATGGACGTATTTTCCGGATATAATCAAATCAAAATGGCACCCGAAGATATGGAGAAGACAACATTCATCACACCTTGGGGAACATTCTGTTATCGAGTGATGCCCTTCGGTTTGAAGAACGCCGGAGCCACGTATCAACGAGCTATGACTACCTTGTTCCATGATATGATGCACAAGGAGATAGAGGTCTATGTTGATGATATGATTGCTAAGTCCCGAACGGAAGTTGAACATGTTGAGCATTTGTTGAAGCTTTTCCAGCGTCTCAGGAAGTTTAGACTTCGTCTAAATCCGAACAAATGTACATTTGGAGTCCGTTCCGGCAAGTTGTTGGGTTTTGTGGTAAGCGAAAGAGGTATTGAGGTTGATCCTGCAAAGGTCAAAGCAATACAAGAGATGCCTGCACCCAAAACTGAGAAGCAAGTCTGAGGTTTTCTTGGCCGCTTGAACTACATTTCCAGATTTATATCCCACATGACTGCCACATGTGCGCCGATATTCAAGCTCCTCCGGAAAGATCAGTCTCATGATTGGACTGAGGATTGCCAGAAAGCTTTCGACAGTATCAAAGAATATCTGTCTGAACCTCCGATCTTGTCTTCGCCTGTGGAAGGAAGACCTCTGATTATGTATCTGATTGTGCTTGAAGACTCGATGGGTTGTGTCCTCGGTCAGCAAGATGAATCGGGGAAGAAAGAATCCGTTATCTACTACCTCAGTAAGAAGTTTACTGATTGTGAGTCTCGGTACTCTATGCTTGAAAAGACGTGATGTGCTTTGGCTTGGGCAGCTAAGCGTCTGCGCCAGTACATGATAAATCATACAACTTGGTTGATATCCAGAATGGATCCAATTAAGTATATTTTCGAGAAGCCTGCTTTAACTGGGAGGATTTCCCGTTGGCAGATGTTGTTGTCTGAGTATGATATCGAGTATCGAGCTCAGAAAGCTATCAAAGGTAGTATCTTGGCTGACCATCTAGCGCACCAGCCGATTGAAGATCATCAGTCTGTTCAGTACGACTTCCCTGACGAGGAGATTCTGTATTTGAAAATGAAAGATTGTGATGAGCCTACACTTGATGAGGGTCCGGAACCTGGTTCCAGATGGACGATGGTGTTTGATGGTGCTGTAAATCAGTACGGAAATGGTATTGGGGCAGTAATCATTACTCCTCATGGCACGCATATTCCGCTTACAACAAGGCTAACTTTCAAATGCATGAATAATATGGCTGAGTATGAGGCCTGTATTATGGGACTTGAAGGATGTATTGATTTGAGAATCAAGCATCTTGATGTGTATGGTGATTCGGCCCTGGTTGTCAATCAGATCAAGGGTGAATGGGAGACGAATCAGCCAAGTCTCATTCCGTACAGAGATTATGCGAGGAGGATTTCAACTTTCTTTACAGAAGTTGACTTTCATCATATTCCTCGAGAGGATAATCGGATGGCAGATGCTCTTGCAACGCTCGCCTCAATGATTATTGTGAGATGGTGGAATGAAGTCCCCAATATTGCCGTGATGCGCTTGGATAGACCAGCTCACGTATTTGCAATCGAAGAAGTCGATGATGACAAGCCTTGGTATTTTGATATCAAGAATTTCCTCCAAAACCAGGTATACCCGCCTGGGGCATCTGTGAAAGATAGGAAAACTTTGAGAAGGTTGTCAGGCAGTTTCTACCTCAGTGGTGAAGTGCTGTATAAGAGAAATTTTGACATGGTTTTGCTCAGATGCGTGGATATACACGAAGCAAACCTATTGATGACTGAGGTCCATGAGGGTTCATTTGGTACTCATTCCAATGGACATGCCATGGCTAGAAAGATGTTGAGAGCAGGCTATTATTGGCTGACAATGGAGTCTGACTGCTGCAAATATGTGAAGAAATGCCACAAGTGTCAGATTTATGCGGATAAGATTCATATTCCTCCGACACTTCTGAATGTGATTTCATCACCATGGCCTTTCTCTATGTGGGGAATCGACATGATCGGCATGATTGAACCGAAAGCGTCCAACGGACACAGGTTTATTCTCGTAGCAATTGATTACTTCACCAAATGGGTTGAGGCCGCTTCGTATGCGAATGTGACCAGACAGGTGGTTGTGAAGTTTATCAAGAACCAACTGATTTGCCGTTATGGTGTGCCAGATAAGATCATTACTGATAATGGATCTAATCTGAATAATAAGATGATGGATGAGTTGTGCGCTGAATTCAAGATTGCACACCATAATTCCTCTCCTTACAGACCTAAGATGAATGAGGCTATTGAAGCTGCTAATAAGAATATCAAGAAGATTATCCAGAAGATGGTTGTTACGTACAAAGATTGGCATGAGATGCTGCCATTTGCTTTGCATGGATATCGTACATCTGTACGCACTTCAACAGGGGCAACCCCTTTTTCTCTTGTTTACGGCATGGAAGTTGTTCTCCCAGTAGAGGTGGAGATCCCATCAATGAGAGTCTTGATGGAAGCCAAGTTGACTGATGCTGAATGGATTCAGAGTCGTTATGACCAGCTGAATCTGATTGAAGAGAAGCGATTAACTGCCATGTGCCATGGTCAGTTATATCAGCAGAGAATGAAGAAAGCGTTCGATAAGAAGGTCAAGCCTCGTGTGTTCCGAGAAGGTGACCTCGTGCTCAAGAAAGTCTTGTCTTTCGTGCCCGATTCCAGGGGCAAGTGGACTCCAAACTATGAGGGTCCATATGTTGTCAAGAGAGCCTTTTCAGGCGGTGCTTTGATGCTTACAACAATGGATGGGGAGGATTTCACTCGTCCTGTGAATTCAGATGCGGTCAAGAAATACTTTGCCTAAAAAAAAGGTATTTGCAAATGAAAAACAGAATATCTCGCTAAGTTGAAAACCCGAAAGGGCGGCTTAGGCAAGAATGAGCGTCTCGGTGGAGAACCCGAAAGGTTAATCCAGGCAAAAATTAGAGACAAAAAAAAAGAGGTATATTTGCATCCCGCTAGATTGAGTACCTCACCATGGGGCAATCTAGGCAAAAATTAGGGATTCGGCAAGTAACTGCATCCTGACAAGACTTTCCGTTCCACAGTTGTCTTTTCGTCAGAGGTTCTCGATTCGTCGTCAACTGAAGCTCCGGATACATCGAGATTCAAATTGGTAGAGAAAGGATCATTATGTTCAATGTAGCCCTCTTCCAATATATATCACTGATTTCAAATTTGTACAGATCTATGGAGTCTTGCCATTTGCGGGCTACCATTCCATCAAATAAATTTGAGCTTTTATCCAATTATTTGCACTCTTATTTGTTTCCGTTCAACAAATGTTTTGCATGTTTTAATTGATAAAATATCATTGTTTTAAACAAAGAATTTTTCAAATCATTGTTTTAAACAAAGTGAATATTCATAATGATGAAAGGATACTCGGGAATGTCTCAGTGCTCTCCCGAGGGTGGTATGATTCCCAACAGGTAAGACATGGGTTCATATTCCTGGCATTTGGTTGTATCCTCTTTCTCCCGCTTTGCTGTTGGGGTTGTTCCATAAGCAGAGTTGTTGTTGGGGTTGTTCCCCAAGCAGAGGTGGTTGTTGAAGACTCGGTTTCTTCTCCAGCAGTAATCTCCCCAGAATGGGTGTTCCCCTCGTGGTAGATTCAGTGGTTGGTGGATTGATATCCCGGTACTTTACCGCTTTCCCCAGCATTGTCGTAAGCAGAGCTGTTGGTGGGGTTGTTCCCCAGTATAGTCGCAAGCAGAGATGTTGTTGAAGACTTCGCGTTCTTCTCCAGCAGTAGTCTCTCCCCAGTGCAGTCGCTAGCGGAGTCGTTGTGTCTCTCCTCAGCAGGGTTGCTTTCCATTTTTCCCAGCTTAGTCTGCAGAATGGTTGTTGTGGCAGTTTCTGCCTGTTGAAAGCTCTCTCAATCCCCAATAAGGGTCGGTTGGTGGCTCTAGCATCCCAAAGGTTGGAGTGATTTCCTGATTTGCTTGTGATCCCAGTAGAGTAGCTTATTCTACTTGCGCGATCCGTCGGATGTATGTTCTCCCCGAGTAGAGTGGCGTGTCGCAGAATCTACTTGTGTGGTGCTTTCTCCTTCAATGGTTTGTTCCCTATAAGGATAGTTGACAACTTTCCCCAGTAGAGTTGATTGTGCAGTTAGATTCTACTCGGATGATTCTCCTGTCGTGGGTTGTTTCCCGGTGGAGTTATGTGGAGTCGCTTTCATAGCAGTGAACTTTTGTTCCCCTGCAGATATTTTGGGACTTCTCCCACTTCCCCAACAGATTTGTCGTTGTGGCCGTTGTTGCCTGTTGTGACTTTCTGCTCCAGTTGGGGTGATTGTTGATCCATTACTCAGAGATTTTGTGATATCTCTTGTTTTGCCTCCCGCAG
Organism: Lathyrus oleraceus; assembly: GCF_024323335.1. Taxonomy (NCBI): domain Eukaryota; kingdom Viridiplantae; phylum Streptophyta; class Magnoliopsida; order Fabales; family Fabaceae; genus Lathyrus; species Lathyrus oleraceus. Next base: position 296,122,483 of record NC_066581.1, on the reverse strand, counting down.
ATCTTTGCTTTTTAGCATGTGGATCTCCGCAGATTGGCGTTCCAATTGGTTTTCCCCTGGAAGTATAGTACCTAGCATGTGATTCCTGGGCCTGTTGTGTTAGATATGTCTGTTTTGTCAGCATTCATCAAACATAAATTACGCATATTCATGCATATTCATAAAAACATTCAGATATTCATGTTGCATTTTTTTGCCATATATCTCTTGATTGTTGTTCTCCTGCTATGGGTGATATAGATCTCTTTATAGATCTCCCTAAGCAGATGTCGGGTGTTTAAATCTCTCCATATAGAGTCAGCCCCGTAAGCAGAAAGTGTCTGTATTTTCCTTCTGCAGTTCCCCACTGAGATTATCCTCGTGGATGACGGTTTCTTCCGTTTCCTCCCCAACACATATATTGGGATGGATGTTCCTATTGGGTTATATCCTCAAAGGACGAGTTTTGATTTAGTCTGTCTTTTCGGATTGATCCCGAATTGGCACTTGTCAACCATTTATTGTGCTTCCCTGTGGAATGAACGAATGATTTGCCCAGTAACCAGCAATAATTCTTTTATCCCCAGCGGAACTTTTTTGGGTCTCTACCCTCATATTCGGTAGTTGTAAGTCCTATGTTCCCTATTCTTGGTGGAATTTGTGGTTATATACCTTTTATTCCTCAAGCAAGAATTGTTGGTCTTCTACCCAGTAGTCGGTAGTCGTAAATCCTGTTTGCCGGCTCTCCAGCAGAGTTTGTGGTTTGTTATAAACTCTATTTGTTGTTTCCCGTGCGGATTTATGATTCGTCCCATTCCCACGCAAAGTTGTTGGTTTTCTACCCAGTGTTCGGTAGATGTAAACCCTAATTTGTGTTTATTCCCACCAGAGTATGGCTACTACCCCGTATTCGGTAGTTGTAAGTCCTATCTCCTTTTCCCTAGCAGAGGTAACCTTTGTGGTTCGTTCTGGTTGATGGTGGATGTTGTGCTGTTGTGGTTTTATCCCCAACAGAGTTGGTGTCTCCCTGTGGCATAAATTGAATAAGTGCTCAGTATTTGGCCTTCATTCACCCCATCCCAGTGGAGTCTGCGGTCTTCTACCCCGTATTCGGTAGTTGTAAATCCCATGTTGTGATTGTTCTCCCCAGCGGAGTTTGTGCCTTATGGTACGAGTGGATAATTGCCGGATGCTTGCAATTTTATCCCAACTGAGTCTTTGGTTGTCTACCCAGTAGTCGGTAGCAGTAAAACCTTTTGTTTCCTCAGACAGATTTTTGGTATTCTACCCCGTATTTGGTAGTTGTAAACCCTAATTTCTTTCCTTTGCAGAGTTAACCTTGTTGTTCATCCTAACCGATGATGGTTACTCTTTGTGGTTATCTTCATTCAATATTTGATGTTGATATTCCTCCCTTTGCTTGTGGATGATTGCCGGTTGCTAGCAATTGTATCCCCAGCAAGTTGTCTTCTGGATAATTGCCGTATGCTTGCAATTTTATCCTTTGAAGTCGCCAGTGGGTCCTTTCACCGTTTGCTAGTGATTTGTTCCCCGTATTATTGATTGACTATCAATATACCCCCAGCTGGTCTTTATGGATAATTGTTGTTCATGTGATTCATCCCCGGATCATTGATTCTTGTACCAATGCATCCTCGGCAGATTGCCTTTCATTTACCCGTTTGCTTGGTAATGATTGTTGCTCCCTTTTGATTGGTCATCATTATATACCTAGTTTTGGTATCCCGATGCCTTTCTCTTCGGTCGATTTATCCTTTGTTAACCCAGTAACCGGTTGTGGATAATCTTCCATGCGAGTATGTTATCCATGTTCTGACGGTAATGGATAATATGTCTCATGCGCTCTTCAGTTGAAACCTCTTGTGTTTCCTAGTCGAGTAAGATTCGTTATTTCCCTTCGCGGAATCGAACGTTTTGTTGTGTTTTGGATAATTGCCGGATGCTTGCAATTTATCCCCTTTGAGTTGTATTTCGTTTACCCGGATGCTTGGTATCGATTGTCTCTCTTTTTGGTTGATCACCTATTATATGCCCTAACCGGTATCTCTGGTGTCTCTCCCTTTTCGAGTATATTATTCACGGTCTACCGGTAATGAATAATATGTCTCTTGCGCTCTTTGGTTGGAATCCTTTATTGATCTTCCCCCAGTAGAGTAAGATTCGTATTCTTTGAAGAATCGAATATCCATCCTCTAACCAGTTTGTGTTTCGGATGATGAGTGTTTTGGCATATATACCAATCCACGTTTTCGGTAGATCACCTATTATATACCTCGGTATCTCTGGTGTTTCCTACCATGCGAGAATATTATCTACGTTCTGACGGTAATAGATAATACATCTCATGCGAGTATTCTATCCACGTTCTGACGGTAATGGATATTATATCTCGTGCACTCTTTGGGTTTGTGTCCCCAGTTGAGTAAGATTCGTTTTCCCGTTGTGGATTCGAATGTCCATCCTGTAAGTTGATTTGCTTTTTCAAGCCCTTCTTTCGGATGATGAGTGTTTTGGCATATATACCAATTCACGTTTCGGTCGGTCACCTATTATATACCTCGGTATCCCTGGTGTTCCTCCCTTTCTGCTCCCTATTATGACCTTGGTCCCCTGTGGAGTCAGATTTCCTGAGTTGATGTACCTTTTTCAGGTCTTTCTCAGATGTTTGGATTGAGTGATATCTCTCACCCTTATACCGGGCTTAGATATTCATTCTTCCTGAGTTTGTTGCCCTTATACCGGTAACATCTCATCCTTGGCTTCCCTTGGAGAGTTTTTTTTATTTCCCCAGCGGAGTTGTATTGCTATTTGTGTTGTTGTATTGGCGTTCTCCCCAGTACGTGCATTGTGTGGGTCAGCTTGAGTCATTCCAATGGATGTGTTTCCTTTGGAATCGATTCTTATCCCCAGTGTGAGTCCTTTACTTCTCCCCAGTGTGAGTCCTTTACTTCCCCGGTGAGGTCTCCAGTCTGTTTTCTGTGTTCCCCAAATCAAAGTTGTGTCCTGCTCACGCATTCTTTTTTTTATTATTATCCCCAATAAGAGTCCTGTTAGAGTCTCTGTGTCTGGTGAGTGTATTACTCCGATGGATCGTCTTTTCTTCTGTGTGAACTATATCCCCACAGAGTTTGTATCTTTTGCATGCATACATTTGCATCATGAGGTCTCTTAGGGACCAAAATTTGTCTCATTACTGTTATTTAAGCCCATTCTACCGCGTCGATATGAAGATTTCTAAAACTTCACTTCTCCGGCTAGAATGACCTTAAATAGGGGCATCTGTAAGACCCCAATTTTTGCCCTAAGATCCCTCATGGCATCATATCATATCATATCATTGCCTCAAGGATCATTGTGCACCTTGCTTGCCTCTTAGTGGGTGGTTTATCTTCTGAGTGTGGTTCTTGATCACCAAGCATGTTTTGCATTTGTATATCTTTGCTTTTCATTTGTTTATTAACCCAAAAGTACAAAAATATTGTCATCTAACCATATTACTTGCAGATGAAGCAAACTAGGTCAAAACAGTCAAATCATTCATTGAGCAGTGTATGGTGGCCATTCTTGAAGAATTTGGGCACCATGATCATTCATAAGAGATTTATATGAGTTGTGACACCATTTGGTATCAAGATCTCAAGTGGTAGAGGCTTGGGATTCATCAAAGCATGGCTCAGTCAACCAAAACCCTAGCAAAGTCAACTGTGGTCAACTGTGCATTTAATCAGGGATTTGAGGGTGTGAGATGGTTGGAAAGGTCTCATTCATGTCCATACAAGCCTCATATAACACGTCAAACATCATCATTGAGGAATTGGAGGTCAGACAAAAAGTTTCCCAAAATAGCAAGGACCTGTAATTTTCAACTGCCAAAAATGGAAAGTTCTTCTCCTCAAAATTACATCCTCAAGAAAGCTTCAAATCAAATTTTGTCCAACATGAAAGTTGAAGATCTTGCTCTTACCTTTCCAAAAAGTCCAAGAACACTCATTTATCATGTGTGGTTGGAAAGCTATGATCAAATCATTTTCAAGAATTTTGGAACTTCAAGGAGGCTTAACTTTCAAACCATTTGGCCAAATTGGGTGATTCTTTTTTGAGCAAACTCCATTTGACATGTACTATCATAATCCATCATTACATTTCATCAAAAATGTTCACATCAAAAGGTCATTTTTCAAGTGAACCATTTTAAATTTTGGTGGGAAAAATAGTGAATTTGAAAAGTACATGCAATTTTCATGCCAAACCATTTCCAATCACTTCTAAACAGAAATTTGGACTTGCTGCAAGGGGAAAGTTACTGTTCCATTGGTTCTAATTGAGAAAGGGCATTTTTGCATTTTTACATAACATGTGCAATTCACTAATCATTTCCATTTTTGTGCTAATCATGATTAAGGGGTTGGATTAACAGGACTATATAGCCTTAATCATAACAGAAAATGGAAAACACAATTCATTTTCTCAGATCCAAATCCAAAAACCTCCAAATTCTCTCAAATTTTTCCAAACTTTTTTCAACTTTCTTTCATCAAAATTCATCATTATTTCTGCTTGTTCTTGCTTGATTCATCATCTGCAGGTTTTGTTGAGTTTCTGTTGAAGCAAAGTGTGGAGAATTCATGCTAGATCGTGGCTGTTGGACATTGATGCATTCACGTGGCAGTTGGAATTTCAAGAAGATCTGAGCATTGTTGAGCTGCATACTTGACTCCATTCATCTTCCTCAACATCATTGAAGTTCTGTTTTCACAATCCAAGCCTTGAAATCACCAGAATCAAGATTTGCAACTTCAAGAGGTAAGAACTCGAACCTTACAATTGCTAAAATTATGACATGGCTTTGATAGATCGTTCATTACTGAGCTTACTGCAAGTTGAATCGTGCAAATCCATTAGGTTTTGAGCTAGATATGTTGATCTGAATGTTGGATTGTGAAACTTATTTCTATCGAATCTTTTGCTATGGTTAAAATTAATGGAAATCAATGTTAGATTCATGATCTAGGTTGAATGAGGATTCGAGTGATATGCATCTTGTCCATTTCTGTGACCAAATGTTCTTGACCAGTATGAACGTGATGAATGTGATGATGAATGTCTTAAATTCGTTTCCAGAATGCTCATAGATCCAGTTGCCTTGCCTTTGCTTTTGAATTTGTGTTTCCCGCGCCATGAACCAATCAGAAGGCGCCACGCCTTTTAATGAAACGAGGCGCTTGGTACAAAACGCGCTCAATTTAAATTGCGCCGGGGATCGATTCCCCGTTCCAGCAAAAGTCCATTTGCCTTGCATTATTTTCTTCCAATTGCTCACATGTTTATCCATGGTTATTCATGCTTTTTCCTTTTTTTTCACATTCAAAAAATGATAACTCACTCAAAAATAATCCGAATCATGTGCAATTTTTTGTGGAATGTTCATCATCATGTCCTTGTTTTTATGGTGATTTTTAATAATTTTGTGCACCGGTAGAAAAAATAAATGCCTAGGGTTTACTTTCATGTACCATTTTTTACACCTTGCTTACTATTTCTTTCATGGAATGATGATGCCTTATTATAAATTCTTGAAATTTTACATGCATGATCTAGACTCATGCCTGGTTATTTTGGTATATGGTTTGTGATTTTTTAGTTCCTGGATTGTGAGATATGATGTAATCTTTGGAGGTGTGATAATGTATGTCACACCATGTCTTGTTCATGTTCTTGATTTTATTTTCTATTCTTATTGAACTTGAATTGATTTGGATTTTTGCATGTGGATACTTATGGATGTCTAGTTTTCTTGTGATTTTTCCTGGAATTTTTGAATACATTTTCTATTTGTTTGAGAATTTTCCCTCTGTTTGGTCAATTGCTGATATTTTGTGAGTCATGATATCATGTTGTTTGTGAAACCCTTATGGTTTATTGGATGAACTTGAAATTTGGCATGTGTATTATAGACATCTTAAAGGTTGCCATGGCTTTGATTTCATTCATTTCTCATGTTTGATTCCTGTTTTATGCTTGCATGAATTTGATACATGATTTGTGGTCTTGTATGAGCTCGTATGAACATGCTTTAACTTGTTGATTTTAATTGACTGACTTCCCTTCATCCAAATGCTATGAAATTTGATGTGTTGCTCATTCAATGTGTTCTGTTTAAGCATGTTTTTTCCTGGAATTTATTGAGCCATTTTGGTATTGATATGCTTGTGTTTATTCTGTTTACATCATTGAGTTCTCAACTTGCCTAGTTTGACATGGTTTGCTTATGAAATACAATTGATGAATGTTTTTGATGTGGGACCAACTGGAATTTTTTCTTATTTGATTAATATTGATTTTGATTAACTTTCATGTTCTGTTTTAAATTTTTTTTTTCTCCTTTGACCCTAGGCTTTGGCCTAAGGGTCTACTTCTCACATTTGAAGTTGTTTTCAGGTTAAAGAAGCAATTGCTTTAAGGAGATTAATTCAAGTTGATTGAGTTTGGTTTACTTGATTGTGATGAACTAAATTGGTTTGTTTTGTAGGATGCTAACTCATTTGGTTTGAGTTTGTGCTTTGCACATGTGGTTGATTGTGTTGACTGTTGGTTCATATCTTGTCTGTTTTTACTTTGTGACTTGAATACTGATTATATTTGATTGATTTCAGGTACCATAGTTGCTTTAGTTCCTTTGAGAACTTGCTATTGCTTTGCTTTGCTTAAGCATTGAGGTAGAATCTCTTGTCTCCATGTAGTCTGGAAGACCTGGCTTGTTACTTAGCCAGGCACCTGTCTGAAGTCCTCCTTAAGAGGCAATGTTTGTGATTGTTTATTTTTGTCCCCAAGCAGGTGAAGTCCTTTTAATAAGGCAATTGGTAGACAAAAGAGATATGTAGCCTATCTCCTACTATTCTGTGAGTCACTCATCTTGCTCACACTACATGTGTTGATGCATAGTGAGTAAAAACCCAAGATCTATCGAGTCCTTAACTTGTGGAGAGAGTTCCATCTTTCTGAACTCCCACACCTTCTGATATTCAATGCTCTCCCTGACCAGGGATAAGAGTGATGAGGCACACCCCTCATATCCTTTCATCTGCTTCACCTTGGCTCTCAATGTCAAGGTTAAGAGCACCATTTACCCTATTCCAGTTGACTTTTAAGTCTAACCCTTTGATTGAGCCTAATTGTTTGGTTATAGTGGGTGCTAAATGACTTGGTTTGATTGATTACTTCATATGTACATGTTTGCTTGCATACTTTTGTGCATTGATCATCATTAATTGTTCATTATTGCATGATCATCATTTCATATCTTTGTGACTTGTTTGAGTTTCCCCATTGAGGACAACTGTAAGTCCATTATTTGGCCATTGTTCCTATGATTTGGAAGGGATAAAGTGTAAGACCATTTCTCTTGGCTACTTATGTCCATTGCCTAGTGCATTGTTTATTTGTTGTATGTGAGGATGTAATTATAAGTCCATGTTGTTGGCATTTGTACTCCTATGATCATCCTTTGGAGGTTGGTATAAGTCCAGATAGATTGGCATCTGACATCCAAGTTTTGTTTTACCTTAGGAGGTTGGTGTAAATCCATTTATTGGTATCCGATATCCGCTTTTGCTTTGTGAGATTGGTATAAGTCCATTGATGGCATCCGGTATCATTGTTTTGTTTTAGGAGATTGGTGTAAACCCATTTATTGGTATCCGGTATCCGCTTTTGTTTGTGAGATTGGTATAAGTCCATTGATGGCATCCGGTATCACCTTGCTTTCTTTGCTTGCTCATTGCTTATTCCTAAGGACACACTTGAATCATCTTCTATATGATCTCAAGAGGTGAACCTTTCTAAGAAGTTTTACATTCCACTATCCACACCCTCTTGGTCCTAAACCTTTTCACACTTTGCTCTCAAAAACTTTGACTTGTTGTGCAAACATCTTCATGTCTTTTCAAATTAGAAACCTGGACCCTAAGTCCTTGACTTTTCAACTCCATTTCATAACACTTCTTTGAATCAATCTTAATCATACCTTGACCATATTTTGTGAATACTCATAATCAATTAACTTCACCCATTCAAATGTTTTGTGGCCTTGTCCATTGTTAATATGTTTTCATGCATTAGCCTTAGGTTTTAATTACCATAGTGGTTGATGTAAATCTTACCTTATCCTTAGTGAGTCGATTGTAAGTCTTCCATACTTATTATAGGGTTAACCCCTCACTAGTATGTTGAAGCCGTCCTCGCATGGTGGATTGTCGAATTCAGGTTGAGTTTTCTCCCATTGGTAATGAAAAGCCTTAATGCTTGTGTTTTAAAATGAACTCACTAATTTTTGGAAATCTTTTAGCCGAACTACGGCGTTTTGATCCTTACCTTTGATGGAAGGTACGTAGGCAACGGGTTCATCCGTTCAAACACAAAAATAACTAACTTGTACATTCTTTTCTCATCATCCCATTCATGTTTGCACAATATGTCATAAACAAATAAACATTTTTTATACAACAAGTGTGAAAAGGGCTCCTTAGGAGTACCTAGGACGTGATGGGTGCCTAACACCTTCCCATTGTGTAATTTACCCCTTACCCAGATTCTCTGATCTTTTCATTAGTTTTCTACGTGTAAAACTTCTTAGGTTTTTGTTCGCTTTTTAACCAGTCCTTAGGATAAATAAAAGTGCGGTGGCGACTCGATTTCATTGTATGCTTTGCTTATGGTTTAATCAATAAATCATATAGCGACGAATACACCGCTACAAAAATATTTGTGCAAACATGATTGGGGAGATGAGAAAAGAATATACAAATTATTTACAATTTTGTTGTTTGAATGGATGAACCCATTGCCTACGTACCATCACAAAGGTAGGATCAAAACCTCGTAGTTCGGGGTAAAAATCTCAAAATAAGTTGGTGAATTGATTTGTCAAAAGCCTTAAGGTATTTTGTTATCAAAGGGAGAAAACTCAACATAAACCACAATCAACCATGTGAGGAGAGCTTTAACATACTAGTGAGGGATCCATCCTATAATAAGTATGGAAGACTTATAGTCCAATCACTAAGGATAAGGTGAGGTTTACATCAACCACTATGATAACTCAAACCTAATAGCTAATTTTCATGAAAAGTTTTAACAAAAGTGGTCATTGGAACCACAACATCATTTGAAGTGAGTTGGATTTACCAATTAGAAGTATTCACAAAATGAAGTCAAAATTGACCTAAGATTCAATTCAAAATAAGTATTAATGAAAAGAGTTTGAAAAATCAAAGGCATAATTCCTAGGTTTCTAGTTTTGAAAACAATGTCAATGTTTTCACAAAATGAGTTTGGCTTGGGTTAGAGTGGATAGAAGAACATAAGGGCTAGTCCTAAACATGCAAAGATGAGGGAATAGAATAAAAACCTTCAAGTTCCTTTCATGAGATCATAAAGATGATCCAAGATGCTCCTTTCCTTTGGACTTACCAATTAACTCAAGCAATCAAACAAATATTCAATCAAGCTCCTAGGATCTTCCAATTGGACTTGTCTCTCTTAACTTGGATGCTTATGACAATGGTCCTTCTAATTAGCTCAAGTTTGGAATCCCTATCACACAAGAACAAACAATCAAAAAGTTCACAATGCAATAAGAAATGGACAAAGAGAGAGTTTAGATTAGGGGTCCTTTCAAGTCAACTTCAAGATTAAGCATTCTAAAGGCATGGGGCCTAGTTGCTCTTCAATAATTTTAGCATTCTAAAGGCATGAGGCCTAGTTGCTCTTGAACTCCATTAAGCATAAGCGAGGTCCTAATTCTAAGTCCTTTCTCCTTTTTGCATTGGGTTCACACAAACAAAGACAAAACAAGCACAAGGCAATAGTATATTTACACAATAATGTGCTCAAGTGAGCAAAAGGAAAATGGCATAAACGTAAACATGAGCTCAAATGAGCAAAAGAATAAGACAATACGAATAAATGAGCAAGAAATTAAATTGCATTAAAGTAAATTGCAAGAATTAAATGCTTGAATTAAAAGTTAGTAATTAGTAGTTAGTGTTAGTGTGCCATAAGGCAATTTAGCGCTATGTTAAGCAACCGTAAGTGGACTAATGTAGTAGTCACACCTATCTGAGGCCGGTCAATAAAACTATAGGAAAATAAACACAAGTTAGATGTCATGACTAGTAAGTCAAACTCCTACAACTTGCCATGCCAAAAGAAAAGAAGAATGACCTTGTATGGATTTCAGGTTCTTTGCTTGACCAAGAAGCAACCTATCTTGGATACAAAGCAATTCACTTGATCTTTGATCAAGTTGAATTTGATTTGGATCAAAGAAGGTTAAGCCTCTCATATGTCAAGGCTAACCACAAATCATTAACTCATTGGTCAAAAGAAAAAGAAGAAGAAAAGAGATGAAGATGAAATGTACAAAATGGAAATTCAAATGACATAACCAAAACACAATGATCAAATATGAATGGAATCAACATCAATCAATGGTAAACAGAAGTGAAATGAAGATTAGAAGTCAAGAAAGGTCAAACATATTTTTGGTATTTTTTGGAATTAAAATAATACATAAAATAAAATGAACAAAGTGAGGTCAAACTTCAAATCCAATTCAAATCAACTTGGATAAGTCCAATTGGATCATCATAAGTCTAACATGGTCAAACAAGGTTTGACAAATTTTCTCAACATTTTTTGAAAACAGAAACTATTTTTAAACAATTAAAAAATGAAGAAAAATAATATAATTGGACTAAAATCTCAAATAAATCTCAAATCAATTAAGAAATTGATGAGAATATTTTTCATAGACTTGTCATCATCCAAAGATGTTAAGAAAATATTTTTGGCATTTTTTAATATCTAAAAGTATTTAAAATAAATTAAAAACAATTAAAAACAAAATAATTCACAAAAAATATTAAATGGAATCACAAAAATAATTAAAAATCATATTATGAAACTAGAATTTAAGAGAATTTTTTTTCAATTAGTCCCATATTTTTGTGATTCCAAATAAAGAAGTTATGAATTTTTGAAAATAAATGAATTAAAAGAAAAATAAAACAGAAATAAAAAAATATGGAAAAACCACAGCACTCAGATCCACTCTCATTAATTGACGTGGTTGATCCTAAGGCCATGAGGCGCACGCGCATGGTGTTCACAAGTCCACAACATCACACGCTGGGTTGAAAAAAGTAAACATAATGCAAGGCCATGATTAGATCTGGAGAGTTGGATCCAAAGGCTATGGATGTTCCACGTGTGGACGGTGGTGGAAACCACCGTCTTCTTCGGTGAGAAGGCAAAAACCGGCCACTAGTTGTAGGTTTTGCAACCTTAACCAAATCACACAATCTTTATACCAAATTAAAGCTGGGGTGATGTACATCACCCCTGTAACCTTAGATTTTACTCAAGATCCCTATGGAAGAAGAAATCTGAGATGGAAAATTCAGGTACTTGATCTGAAGTTCAACAATTCACAAAATTAAAGCCACCATTGGCTTGCCTCTCACATGAGGACTTCAGAAAACCAAACCAACACAAGTAATGCACAATATATGGTGAGATTCGAAGCAAAACAGTTGAGCTGCAAACCTTTGAAGTGCAGCTTTGATGAACACGATCCACTCCAATTCTTGATTGCAGCTTGATCTTGAGGTGTGGTATGAGTGCAAGGCTTAGGAATTAGTGTTGAAAATCAACTGGTGTTGTTGAAAATCAAACTTGAAAAAGAGAAATGAAAATTCAAATTCCTTTGGTGAGAGGTTAGGATTCAATTCCAGCAGGGTTTCAGGCGCCTTCAGGTTGAGAATTGAATGAAGTGATGCATCTATTTATAGCTGCAGCTGCAAGGAATGTGTGACAAGCTCGTGTGCATGAGAGGCCCAAAACCAATTGGAAATGCAAGCTGAAATGATTTGAAACAAGTTTGGACATGCAGATTGAATGGCATTTGCTTGTGTATGAAGTTTCATCATGAAATGCATAAATGGTCACAAAAGTTTTCCTCTTCGAAAGTCCCATTTGGAAAATTCAAACATAGGCATGTGAGTAATGGTTGGATAGGTCTTGACATAAGGAACAAAATCTATGTTGAATAAAAATCCATTTGGAGTTTGGAAAATTGTGAAAACTGGCCATGGAGTTCAAGGTACAAAACATGTATTTGAAAATTTTACCAAAAAAAACCAACTTCAAGCCCTTCTGTCTCAATGATGCAAGCCTCAAATGGAAAAACCTCCAACATCAAAGATGTATATCTTTTCAAGAAAATCAATTTGGACTTAAATTTTTTACCACTTGGAGTTTTAATGAGAAAGTTATGGGCACTTGAAGTTGGACTTTTTTCAAGATTCAATGACTTTGGTCCAAAGTGACCTATAATGTTTTGTATTATCACATGTGTTTCTTTTAAGATTATGAAAATTTGTCCAACATAAAAAATGAAGTAGACATCTCAAAATTTCCAATTCACTTGGTCTAACCTCAAAATAATAAAAAATGAAGGAGTTAGGTCCTTGGGAAGTTGACCCAAAATTAGGGTTTCAGTCAAATGACCTATAATGTTTTTAAATGAATGATGACCTTACAAGTTTTAAATGAATTTTTGATGAACATAAAAGTTGTTCATATGGTTCGTAAGAACATTTTTGCTCTTGGGGTCATTATCATTTGACAAACACATAAAAAGTTAAGTCTCAGTGGATTTCAATTTAGTCAGATGAATTGACTAATCAACTTCTCAAGTCCAAACTTCAAATCTTGATGAATGAATGATTGAGAGGTCTCACAGAGGATCATATATGCATAAAATGATGAATGAAATGACTTACCTTGATTTAATTTGATCATAGGTTGAGGTTGCTTTATGAGCAAGGCATAGTCAATGCACAATTGAATTAGGGTTTCCTTGGGAAGCAATCCTCAAGCCCTTTGGTTTATCTTGATCAAATTGACAAATTGAGATACTTGGGAAACATATAGGATGATTGAGAGATTTGGGGACCATTTTCATGCTTGCTTTCATCTTCATCTGGTCATTCAATGGGCATAGGGGCCTCTTAGGAGCCTTGGATCACATGACTGCTCAAGCTTCAAAACAAAAGAGATTAGTGACATATTTTTGTGATTTTGGTTAGTAAATAAAATAAGAAAAGCAATAATATACAATTCAAGCATGCTTGGTGGTCTCAAACCAACTGACACAAGTCCCAACCCTAGGGTAAGGAGCCACACATGCTATGATCCTTGAGGCAATGCAATGAGCAATGTTATGATGCCATGAGGGATCTTAGGGTCAAAATTAGGGTCTTACAGATGCCCCTATTTAAGGTCATTCTAGCCGGAGATATGAAGGTTAAAATCTTCATCTCGACGAGGTAGAATGGGCCTAAATAATAACAAAGAGACGAATTTTGGTCCCTGAGAGACCTCATGATGCAGATGTATGCATGCAAAAGTTAATACTTTATGGGGATATGTGTCCATAAAGGAGAATGAAATCAGAAGAAACTGAAAATCCAAAGGAGCAATACACTCACTAGGGAGACAGAGACTCTGGGGAGCAATAAGGGTAAAATGCGTGAGCAGGTCACAACTTGAAACTTGCTGGGAGACACGAGGGGATTCCATGAAAATAAATCGATGGAAAGACTCGAGCTGACGTAAAGATGCATGTATTGGGGAATATGCCAATACAACAAAACTATCCATAAAGGATACTTCGGATAAAAATCCGGACTCAGGTGGGGATGTCCACAAAGGACTCGGTTGAGGAAGCAACGGATAAGGTATTACCGGTTACTAGGTAATAAAACTCAAAACAGAGACATGCGGTCGCGCACCGGTATAAGGGTGAGAGAACAACACGCTCGGGGAGAAAGAATATCTAAGACCAGTATAAGGGTGAGAGATATCGATCATCCGAAACATCTGAGGAAGACCTAAAAGGTATATCTTAACTCAGGAAAATCTGACTCCACAGAGGATAACAAGCCATAATAGGGAGCAGAAGAAAGGGACACCAGGGATACCGATTACTGGGTATATAATAGGTGACCAACCAGGCGTGAATTGGGGAATATTTCCAAGACACTCATCATCCGAAAGGAGGGCTGAAAAAGCAAACTCGATTACAAGATGGACATTCGATTCCATAAGGAAATGCGAATCTTACTCAACTAGGGAAGAAAAAGTCTTCGACTGAAAAGCGCGAGAGATATGTTATCTATTACCGTCAGAACATAGATAACATACTCGCATGGAAGATTATCCACAGCCGGTTACTGGGTTAATAAAGGATAAATCAACCGAAAAGAAAGGACATCGGGATACCGGTTACTGGGTATAAAATGATGACCAATCAAGGGGAGAAACAATCACTACCAAACAAAGGGTAAATGAAAGATAACTCGCTGGGGATGCATTGACAAAAGCAATGATCCCAGAGATATATCACCGGTTACTGGGAAATATACTCAAAACGAAGGAATATCAATACCGAATATTGGATAAAGATAACCAACAAAGAAGGGTAGAAAACCACAGAAATAGGACTTACAACTACCGGTTACTGGGTAGAAGGCCACAACATCCGCTGCGGAGAGAATGAACAATTACTATTTATTGAGTGATTGATCACCTGAACCACAAGGAACTGCAGGGGAAAATAACAAGGAAGGGGTCAATCTAGGAACGAACCAGACAGACACAATCAAACAAGACTCAACCCAATAAGGATATAACTCAGGGGAGTAATTCCGTCCCAACACATATTTAGGGAGGACACTGAAATAATAATCATCCACGAGGACATAACTCGGTGGGGAGTATAGAAGGAAAGATAAACATTTTTTGCCTACAAGGCTGACCCTATATGGAGAGATCAGACACAAGCATCTGCTTGGGGAAGAACATTTCACCAAAGACAGGAGATAACAAGCAAAGATATATGGCAAAGAACGCAACATGAATATCTGAATGTTATGATTATGCATGTATATGCATGGTTTATGTATGATTAATGCTGACAAACAGACATATCTAACACAAACAGGTCCAAGAATCAATGGACAGACATCCGGTATAACATCTCAAAAGAGAAGGCCAGGCCCGCAGGAGAAAATCCAATCTAACGGGGAGCAAGCAGAGTCATTGCCAGGGACAAAGACCATTGCTGAGGATCAGAGACCGTCGTTGAGGATCAGCCAAAAGGTCACAACTGCCAACTGTCGGGGATTTTCTAACAACACACAGAGATAATGATAAGATCAGCCAAAGAAGAACTCTACTGGGGATCTTATCAGGCAATACTATGAAATTCTGTGGGGAACAACCACCAAACAGAAACACATCAATCTAACATTCTCTTCTAAACGCTGATGAAATATCTCTGCTACCGGGAGAAGGAACAAACTGCTCCGCCGGGGAAGTCATAGAGTCACCGCCAGGGATTTGCTGCTGAACAGACAAAAGAACTGATGTAGAGGAAACTCTATCGGGGAGCTCAACACGGACAAGATCCATCGTAGAAGAAACTCTACTGGGGAACTTATCAGGGGGGAGGATATGAAACTCTGGGGGGAACAAACCACCAAACAAAAATTTCAAAAATCAACATATTTCCTCATACCTGCTGAGAAACATCTCTGCCGAGGAGAAGGAGACAACTGCTCCGATGGGGAAGGAAATAAACATCTTCAACACCAGCTTTGTTAGGAGGAAACTATCCAATAAGGAAGGAAAAACAAATATCAGGCTTTGATCAGGCAGCTCCACTGGGGAAGACTGAAGGTGATCATACTGGGGATAATCTGTTGCCGAAACAACTGGGGGAAGTCTCACGAGCTACCCTACTGAGGATGAGTGGTAAGCAAACTTGCTGGGGAAAAATTGCAAGCCAACCTGCTGAGAATTTCCACTCATGCTGGGAATTCCTGCTCACTCTGCGGGAGATTTCCATTCACAATGAGGGAAGACCCACTTCCTCGAAGAGATAGCATATCAACTTTTATCAATCTATAAGGGATTTTAGGTCAGTACACATAAGGGATGACAACCATATATTTGATAAAACACATATGCTAAACTCAGACTCTCTGGGGATCTGAGGACGGAGGTATATACATCTCTAAAAGATCAAGGCCAAAACTCCAGATTCCCTGGGGAGTTGATGATGTATCACCCTTCCTGTGCTCGCTAAGGAGACAACCTGAAAGATGATGCAGAGAAATACAAATATGATAGGAATATGAACAAATGTCTTACCCTTTTGGAGATCATACTATCCTTGGGAGAGCACTGAGGACGTTCCATTTATCCTTTTAGTCATTGTGAATGTTCACTTTGTTTAAAAATAGTTTATATAAAAACTTTATTTAAAACAATGATATTTATCAATTAAAGCATGCAAACATTTCTTGAACAGAAACAAATAAGAGTGCAAAGAATTGGATAAAGGCTCAAATTTATTTGATGGAATGGTAGTCCACAAATGGCGAGACTCCATGGACCTTTACAAATTTGAAATTGGTGATATATATTGGAAAAAGGGTTACATTGAACATAATGACCATTTATCCACCAACTCTAAATCCAATGTATTCGAAACTTCAGTTGACGATGACTGAGCGAGAAACTTTGACAAATGACGGTTGTAGAACAAAGTCTTGTCAAGATGCAGTTACTTGCCAAATCCCTAATTTTTGCCTAGATTTCCTCAGGGTGAGGTACTCAATCTAGCGGGATATATATTTATATTCATTTTTTTATGTCTCTAACTTTTGCCTAGACCGCCCTTTCGGGTTTTCAATCCACCGAGACGATCATTTTTGCCTAAGTCGCCCTTTCGGGTTTTCAACTTAGCGAGCTATTATGTTTTTATTTTAGGCGAAGTATTTCTTGACTGCATCTGAATTCACAGGAAGAGTGAAATCCTCCCCATCCATAGTGGTAAGTATCAAAGCACCGCCTGAAAAGGCTCTCTTAACAACATATGGACCTTCATAGTTTGGAGTCCACTTGCCCGTGGAATCGGGCGCGAAAGACAAGACTTTCTTGAGCACGGGGTCACCTTCTCTGAATACACGAGGCTTGACCTTCTTATCAAAGGCTTTCTTCATCCTTTGCTTATAGAACTGACCATGGCACATGGAAGTTGGTCTCTTCTCTTCAATCAAATTCAGTTGGTCATAACGACTCTGAACCCATTCAGCATCAGTCAACTTGGCTTCCATCAAGACCCTCATCGATGGGATCTCAACCTCCACGGGGAGCACAACCTTCATGCCATATACAAGAGAGAAAGGGGTTGCCCCTGTTGAAGTGCGGACAGATGTACGATAGCCATACAAAGCAAATGGCAGCATCTCATGCCAATCTTTGTACGTGACAACCATCTTATGGATAATCTTCTTGATGTTCTTGTTAGCAGCTTCAACAGCCCCATTCATCTTGGATCTATAAGGAGAAGAATTATGATGTGCAATCTTGAACTCGCTACACATCTCTTTCATCATCTTGTTGTTCAAGTTAGATCCATTATCAGTAACGATCTTGTCTGGCACACCATAACGGTATATGAGTTGATTCTTGATAAACTTCACAACCAACTGCCTGGTCACATTCGCATACGATGCCACTTCAACCCACTTGGTGAAGTAATCAATTGCTACGAGAATAAAACGGTGATCGTTCGACGCCTTTGGCTCTATCATGCCAATCATATCAATTCCCCACATGGAGAAAGGCCATGGTGATGAAATAACATTCAAAAGTGTCGGGGGAATATGGATCTTATCCGCATAAATCTGACACTTGTGGCATTTTTTCACATACTTGCAGCAGTCAGACTCCATTGTCAGCCAATAGTAGCCTGCTCTCAACATCTTCTTTGCCATGACATGTCCATTGGAATGAGTACCAAATGAACCCTCATGGACTTCAGTCATCAACAGGCCTGCTTCGTGTCTATCCACGCATCTGAGAAAAACCATGTCAAAATTCCTCTTATAAAGCACATCACCATTGCGGTAAAAACTGCCAGATAATCTCCTTAGAGTCTTCTTATCTTTAACAGATGCCCCAGGCGGGTAGATCTGACTTTGGAAAAAGCATTTGATGTCATAATACCACGGCTTATCATCTTTCACTTCTTCAACTGCAAATACATGAGTTGGTCTATCCAAGTGCATCACAGTAATATTGGGGACTTTATTCCAGAATTTCACCATAATCATTGAAGCAAGCGTAGCAAGAGCATCTGCCATCTGATTCTCATCTTGAGGAATATGATGGAAGTCAACCTTGGTAAAGAAAGTTGAAATCCTCCTCGCATAATCTCTGTATGGGATGAGACCAGGCTGATTCGTCTCCCATTCACCCTTAATTTGATTAACAACAAGGGCCAAATCGCCATAAACATCCAGATGTTTGATCCTAAGATCAATACACTCTTCTAAACCCATAATACAGGCCTCATACTCCGCCATATTATTCGTGCATTTGAAAGTTAGCCTTGTTGTAAAAGGAAAATGTGTGCCCTGAGGACTAATAATCACTGCCCCAATATCATTTCCATATTGATTAACAGCGCCATCGAAAACCATGCCCCAACGGGAACCAGGCTCTGGCCCTTCATCGAGCGTAGGTTCATCGCAATCTTTCATCTTCAAATACAGAATCTCCTCATCTGGGAAGTCGTATTGAACAAACTGATAATCCTCAATTGGTTGATGTGCCAAGTGGTCAGCCAAGATACTACCTTTAATAGCTTTTTGGGCTCGATACTCAATGTCATACTCAGAAAACAACATCTGCCAACGGGAAATCCTCCCAGTTAAAGCAGGCTTCTCAAAGATATACTTGATTGGATCCATTTTGGATATCAACCAAGAGGTATGATTCAACATATACTGGCGTAAGCGCTTAGCAGCCCAAGCCAAAGCACAACATGTTTTCTCGAGCATTGAGTATCGAGACTCACAGTCAGTGAAATTCTTACTCAGATAGTATATAGCATACTCTTTCTTCCCTGATTCATCTTGCTGACCCAATACACAACCCATAGAGTCTTCAAGCACGGTCAAGTACATAATCAATGGTCTCCATTCAACAGGCGGAGACAGAATCTGAGGCTCGGACAGATACTCCTTGATACTATCAAAGGCCTTTTGGCAATCTTCGGTCCAATCATGACGCTGATCTTTCTGGAGGAGCTTGAATATTGGCGCACATGTGGCAGTCATGTGGGATATAAATCTGGAAATATAATTCAAGCGGCCAAGAAAAACTCGGACTTGCTTCTCAGTTTTGGGCGCATGCATCTCTTGTATTGCTTTGACCTTGGCAGGATCAACTTCAATACCTCTTTCACTGACAATAAAGCCCAATAACTTGCCGGAACGGGCTCCAAATGTACACTTGTTCGGATTCAGGCGGAGTTTGTACTTCCTCAAACGCTGAAAAACTTTCAACAAGTGCTCTACATGTTCAACCTCCGTTCTCGACTTTGCAATCATATCGTCAACATATACCTCGATCTCCTTGTGCATCATATCATGAAACAAGGTAGTCATAGCACGTCGATACATGGCTCCGGCGTTCTTCAAACCGAAGGGCATCACTCGATAACAGAATGTTCCACAAGGTGTGATGAGTGTTGTCTTCTTCATATCCTCTGGTGCCATTTTAATCTGGTTATAACTGGAAAATCCGTCCATAAATGAGAAGACATTGAATTTAGCTGTATTGTCTACCAACATATCAATGTGTGGTAGAGGAAAATCATCTTTTGGACTAGCTTTATTCAAGTCTCTATAGTCCATACACATTCGGACTTTTCCATCTTTCTTAGGCACAGGCACAATTTTGGCCACCCATTGAGGATATGTAGAAGTCACCAGAAACCCCACATCAATTTGCTTCTGAACTTCTTCTTTAATCTTCACTGCCATATCAGGATGAGTTCTTCTGAGCTTCTGCTTCACATGCACACACTCAGGCTTCAAAGACAGGAAATGTTGCACGATATTTGTATCTAGATCAGTCATGTCTTCATATGACCAGGCAAAGACATCGACATATTCTCGTAGCAACTCAATCAACCCCTTCTTCGCAGATTCTTCAAGGAGTGCCCCAATCTTCACTTCGCGAACACAATCTTCAGACCCCAAGTTGACTGTTTCCAAATTCTCGAGATGCGGCTGAATGATCTTCTCTTCGTGCTCAAGCAGACGGGTAATCTCATCAGGAATCTCTTCAACATCATCTTCTGCTGCCTCAAATACAGGGAACTCAAAGTTGGGAGATGGTGTTGGATCATTATGTTCAATGGGTTTGATCAACCTGCATAATGATTTTGGGTATAAAAGAGATTTTAGAATTCAAACAAGGCAAATCATTATGCAAATGAAAAGATTGATTTTATTCTCTTTTTAGGGTTTTATGGTGATCACCAATTTCATGCAAAAAAGCAAAAAGGAAAAATTATTTGGAAAAACAAACATTTAACATGTAATTATTGAATGAATATCATTGTATTAATGTGCCAACAATGTCATCACTTCTCCCTTTGGAATGGGAGAAGGGTTTTTAAACAAAAGTGAACGCATTACGTGGACTTATGGACAACTGTTAGAACATCAACAGCGACCCAATTATTGCAGACTCCTCCAGGGATGACAAAGTTGCCCATATCTTCCTCTGCATCATCCTCCACTATAGCAGCAGCTTCTTGGTCTTCGACTGTGTGGATGAAACCTCCATTCTGGAATAAACCGCGCTCGTTGAAAGTGCCTGAAGAGTACCATATGCCAGCCCGAGATTTATTGTCTTCCAGGTTAATCATTTGTCCTAAACCAGTAGTTGCACCATGCTCAATGACCAACTTCGCATCATTGTAGGATGCAAATGAAGAAGGTCCTTTCCTTGAAGGCTCAACAATAGATAAGGCTTGGAACATCGTCCCAATCTCATCCTTAGCATATATGTAAGAAAAGGAAGACAAATGGCTTACCAAGAGAGCCTTCTCTCCCCCTACCACCACCAACTTCTTATTCTTAACGAATTTTAACTTTTAGTGTAGGGTGGATGTCACAACGCCTGCCTCGTGAATCCATGGTCTGCCAAGCAAGCAGCTATATGATGGGTGGATATCCATGACCTGGAAAGTGATATGGAAATCACTAGGTCCAATCTTGATTGGGAGCTCAACCTCGCCAATCACAGTTTTCCTGGATCCATCAAAAGCCTTGACTACCACTCCACTCTGCCTCATGGAAGGCCCCTGGTAAGAAAGTTTGGCCAGAGTGGATTTTGACAACACATTTAGCGATGATCTTGTGTCTACCAGCACATTAGACAAGGCATCATCCTTGCAATTTATTGAAATATGTAAAGCCAAATTATGGTCTTTTCCCTCCTCGGGAAGATCAGCATCGCAAAAGCTCAAATTGTTAGAAGCAGTTATGTTTGCAACAATGCTATCAAAATGTTCAACACCCTCTGCAAAGCTTCGCAGTGTGGCTCAGAGTTCATCAACAAAGACAATACAGATATCTTTGATGGAGTTTGAAGCAGCTGATCAACAACATTATACTCGCTCCTTTTGATGAGCCTTAGCATCTCATCACAATCCTCTTTCAAAATTCCATTTTGGCCAACAACAACATGATCTTTCACAACAACATTAGGGTCAACGCCCTTCACAGCAAGTGCCGGATTCGGAGAAGAAGAAGAAGTCCCCATAGGACTGGCAGAATTATCAACAGCATCAGCTCTTCTCATGTCACCTTGGGGTTTCGGCGGCGCCGAGAAAACACGACCACTGCGGGTCACACCACTGACATCAGATATGCTCACAATAGAAATGGAGGGCAACGACACCTTCTTCCCATCTTCTAACGCAACCGCGTTATATCTGTAGGGAACTGCTTTATCAGAAGAATATGGAACAGGGCCCACGGGCTTGATAATGAGAGATGAAGAGGCCTTCTTCTTGCTGCCATCATATCTGACAACAACTGATTCTGGCATTCTGAAAACAGGGGATATAACATTCACTTCATCCTCATCACGATTCTGAAGTATCTCAATCACACCCTAATCCAGCATCTCTTGAATGTCCTTCCTGACTTGGCGACATCCTCTCTCATTGACAGTGCACACTCGGCATCTGTCGTGGTCATGCTCATAATGACTGTATCTACACAACAGTTTATGCATCTCGACCAAATATTGCCTGATTTGAATGACATACAGGACTTTGTATTTGCCAGGGCATCCCTAGACCATATTCACAACGGATTTCCCATGCTCGGGAAATGGGTTCTTCTTTACGTTTGGACCTACGTCCTCGAAAAACAAAATCCCGCTCCTCACAAGGTCTTGAACCTTGGTCTTCAGGGGATAACAGTTCTCCACATCATGTCCGGGAGCACCGGAATGATAAATACAGTGAAGTTCAGGCTTGTACCACCACTGAGGGTTGGTCGGTACAGTAGGTAGGTCACGTGGAGTAATCAGCTTTCGGTCTATCAATGAAGGATAGAGCCTATCATAGGTCATTGGAATTGGATCAAAGTGACCCTCTTCCTATCGTAGTTGGTGTTGTTATTGTTGTTGTTTCGAGGTTGGTAGGCCTGCTGTTGCGGACGATGCTGTTGTTGTTGATATTGTTGATGTTGTTGTTGCTGATGTTGATAATGTTGAGTTTCCCTGAAGGCAAGTGCTATATGAGCCACCTGGTGCTGGTTACTGGCAAGGCAAACAGTCTTCCTCTTCACAGAGGGTCTTCGTTTAGCATGGGAAGACACGGCATGTGCCTCTCCCTCCTTCTACTTTGCAAAGCCCTCATAACGCTTTGCAGAAGAGCCTTCATCTTTGGAAAGACGTCCTTCACAGACTCCTTCCTCTAGTCTCATCCCCATATTCACCATTTCGGTGAAGTCTGAGGGAGCACTAGCAACCATCCTCTCGTAATAAAATGAACTCAAGGTCTTTAGAAAGATCTTGGTCATTTCCGTCTCTTCGAGTGGGGGCACAATCTGTGCGGCCAATTCACGCCACCTCTGGGCGTACTCCTTGAACGTTTCCTTCTCCTTCTGGGACATAACCCTCAGTTGGTCCCTATCGGGAGCCATATCAACGTTGTACTTGTACTGTTTGACGAAAGCTTCGCCAAGGTCGTTGAAGGAGCGGATGTTCGCACTATCCAGACCCATATACCATCTGAGTGCGGCACCAGACAGGCTGTCTTGGAAATAATGGATGAGGAGTTGATCATTGTCGGTCTGAGTTGACATCTTGCATGCGTACATCATAAGATGGCTGAGAGGGCAAGTGTTTCCCTTGTACTTTTCAGAGTCAGGTACTTTGAACTTGATGGGAATCTTGACATTGGGCATGAGGCACAACTCAGCAGCAGATTTACCAAAGAGGTTTTTCCCTCTTAGAGTCTTCAGTTCCTTGCGCAACTCAAGGAATTGGTCATTCATAGCATCCATTTTCTCATAAACATCTGGGGCCTCAGACGACTCAGAATGATAAATGGTGTCGTCGACTCTCAGTAACGTGTGCACAACGGGAGGTGGCACAGCAAGGAACGGGCTAGATGCCGACATAGAAGCAAAGGTCGGAGAAAGACCCTCTGGCACAAAATTCACGGGCATCCCCCCAGGGAAACCCGGCTGGCATAGCAGACAGAGCGAAATGAGCAGTGGCGGCAGGCACAGTAGAGGAAGCTACCTTTGAGATGACCGTCCTCTGGGGAGGAGTTGCAGGCGCTGGAGAAGACTGACTTTGAGCAGCCAGGAATGACTCTGTAACACGGTGGGAGAACTGACTTTAGTTAAATGTTGCGGATAGCAAGAGTCGCCACCGACTTTTATTTTATCCAAAAGGAAAGGACATAAAAGAACAGGAAAGACCTTAAAAAGATTTTGAGTTCGGGGGTAGGTTATACAAAGGGAAGGTATTAGCACCCTTTATATCCATGGTTATCCATGGGCTCTTAGTTACTTAGCTCACTTTGTTTGTTTGCAAGAGTGTAGTGTGTGATTAGAAAATTTTCTTTAAGTACTTTGTAATGACCCTCGTATGGGTGTATACAAAGCCTAGTTTAGAAATTGTGAGGTGTGAAAGTAATTTTGAAAAGTGTGAGCAAGTAACTATGAGATACCTACCCTAGATTAAGTCTTTCGTGTTCTCGTATATTCTTTCAATGGTAAGACTGTCCCTATTATTAAGGAATAGGCAGTCATTACCTTGGATGTGTTTAAGGGACGGGCGTAGGGTCATCGTATGGTCAATGAAGGCAACATAAGGGGTGTCTTTAGCAACTCGTAGGGACTATCATCATATTTACCGAAGGGACAAGATCATTATATCGTAGGCAACCTCGTAGGGACTTGATCTTTTAAGTTTATAGGGACTTGATGATTTTTATGTTTGAAGGGACTTTGCTTAAGACACCCCTATTTACGAGGGACTTGACCATTTAAAGAAGGCAACCAAGAGGAATACCCTAGGAAGTACAGATGGCGATCAAAGATCGACTTACGTGTGTGAGTGTTGTTTTTCAGATATTTGTCTTGAATTTAATTTTCTAAGTTCAATTATTTACAGTTAGTTTTTTGCACTCCCTAAATTACTAACCACGCAATAAATATTTACAAAAATAAAAGCAAGAAAAATAAATTCCTAAACTATTACATGGCTATGGGACAGATACATAATAATCAGGCGAGAAAGAATAAATTTACAACCTATACATTTGTTCCTAATATTATAAATAAAACAAAATTAAAATAAGGAAAGTAATGAAGCAAAAATAGAATAGATAAAAGCAAATAATAATAAAATAATAAATAAACAATGGTAATAAAGCAATAATAAAATAATAATAATAATACAGTGATAATAAAAAGGTTAGAATTTTAAAAGAAATTATTTTAGGTTAAACAAGTTAGATTTTTTTAGAAGTTATTAGAAAAATATGAGTTTAAAATAAATTAGTAATAATAAAAGAATTTAAAATACATTAATGTATAAATTATAAAATAAAAGAGTTATATGAAAAATATTAAGTTAGTTATTTACAAAATAAATAAAGATTATAGAAAATATCAAATTATTAGATTAATAGGTTTATTATTATTATTCAATTAGAAAAATGGTCAATTAGATTTTATTTACAAAATATATAAGGATTTATTATTATAAGTAAGTAATAAAAAAAAGTTATTAAAATAGTTAGTATTTATTATTTATTTACAAAAAATATAAAGGTTATAGAAAAATATTAAATAATTAATTTAGTAGGTTTTCACGCCCTACATTACTAAACCACGCAGTTAATATAGGATCAATGGCAGGAATTTAAATGGCAGAAAAATAAAATGGCAGAAAATAAATGGCAGAAAATAAAATCCTAATTATTACAACGCTTTGGTGCAGTTACATAATAAAGATGGCGAAAAGTAAAACTGAAAATATTACAAGTTAAAAGTTAAAATATTACAAGGGCGAAGCAGTTACAGTGTATGAATAACATAAATATGAGCGAAAATAAGAAATAATAATAAGGTTTGTTAAGGTTTAAGAAAAGGTTTATGGTTTAGAGGAAACAACACGGTTAAAGTTTTAGGTTTGAAATTTAGAGTTTGTGGCGAAATTGTCAGGGTTTAGGAAAAATCAGGGTAGTTAGTTATGAAAAAAAAAGTGTGCAGATCTAAATATATGTATATAAAAAAAATATGAATTAAAAAAAAAACAACGGCGTTGCTAGCGCAAAATTGCAATCATCGCAACTGGATCGGATAACACAAATGCCACGCCTCATACACGTATATGTGAAAACGGCGTATTGACACGATCCGATCCGAAAACATAATCAAATTATAACATAAAATAGAAATATATATATATATTTAACCAAACCGCATGTATCTGGAATACACAACACAATCACACATATGAACATGTATTTGAAACACAGTAACAAATATATCAACAAAATAGATAAAGTATATATCATATATAAACTATTACCAAACTGTGTGTACGATAGTATAGATCAGCCACTCTCAGTTTCTCTTTTTTGTTCTGTCCTTTGGCCTCTCTCTATCAATCATGCTAGTAAATATATATAGGAACAAATTAGGTTAATGATAATGGGCCTAAGTTTATTTTGAAACCCAATATTAAATTAAAAACTGAATAAAGTTAAATAATTAAAATAGTTAAAATTAAAATAAAAACTAATTAACCTATTTATTTATTCTAGACCAAATATAAAAATAAATAGACTAAAAAAATAAAAGTCGGGCACCAAAATGCTCGAAAAAATAAAATGAGCATGTCAAAATAATCAGCGCGAAATAAATGACTCGGAAAAATACAGCGTTTGGTCGGATTTTGAAATAAAAATTATGACCGTTTAAACTGCTCAGACTGATCAACATATGACCAAAAATAGTCGTAAAAATATTTTTAGCATGTCAAATTAAACCACGTGAACCGCAGATTAATGTTACCGACATTTGCAAACTTAAACTTGACATTTTTTCGTTGACTAATTTTAGGCACAGTTAAAAAGTTAATTTGACCAGTCTGTTTGTAAATTCCGAGAAATTATTCCGGCTAATATTAAGACAGAAAAAAATGTTATGCTATGAAGATGATGCAAATGAATGTGAAACAAAAAATTGGTTAGAGTTAAAAATAGAGGGCAAATTTTGGGGTGCAACAGACTCCATCATGGCAGTCAACCTAGCTACTTCTTTCTTCAGCTCTCTGTTTTCTTATTCAAGATGATCCATTAGCTTTGAAGAATTGGCCCTGGTGTTGTACCGGTGCGTCAGCTTGTCTTCAAAATAAATGAAGAACATAAAGTTAGACCATTGATCAAGAAGCCCTGAACAAAACCTGCTTATGCATATGATGCATGCAATGTTTGTGCATATGATTTATTTTTTATTCAGAGGAAATTTTAGAGATCTATTTGCAAAGGTTTGGAAAATATTAATCTTTTAGACATATAATGGAATATTCATATCAATAATATCTGGAAAAAAATTTACACCAAAGAAGTACAGTCTTGGTAACCAAATACAATACAAGCGAGAAGGAAAAATAACATCCCATGGAACCCTAGAAACAATCGTCCAAAGCTCTCGAGACCGGAAGATAAGCTGCATGAAGCCTCTTCACCTCTCTCTCTCATATGCTGCCTCCACATCTGCCTTCTCCTTGGCGAGTCGATCATACTTCCTCTTCCAAAACCTGGATGACTGAGGAAGAAGAGAAGTAACCACATCATCAGGCTCGTCGATAACCTGATGGTCCAGAAATTCTACCAAAGCATCCTTATCTCTGAGTTGCTGAAGTAGCTCCTCTCGCTCACGGACCCAAGCACGCGAACGGTCTTCATCTCTCAACTCCTCTACCCCTTGGTTAGGGATGGTTGAAGGCCCAACCATAACCATAGGTGTATGTCTCGGATAGTCATAGGGCATGCGGTACTCAGAAGCTCTCTTCCTCACCCACGAGGTGTAGGGTTCCAAAGCAATACAATTCTTCGGACCAAGCTCTTTCCTTCCCTTCCTATGAATCTTGCGCCAAGCGCGGACCATCCTGCCCTTCAAGTTTTGGGGATCTTTACCCTCTTGAAAGAACACATCTTCTAACAAAATGTTATTAGGTTTATCCTTTAAGGGGAACCCAAGTTGACGGCGAGCCAAAATAGGGTTGTAGTTAATCCCACCACATGTACCAAGAAGAGGCACATTGGAGAATTCACCACAAGAGTCAATAATTTCCATACCATCACATACACGGTTGTACCAAAAGATATCATCATTAGTGAGAGACA
Organism: Lathyrus oleraceus; assembly: GCF_024323335.1. NCBI lineage: Eukaryota > Viridiplantae > Streptophyta > Magnoliopsida > Fabales > Fabaceae > Lathyrus > Lathyrus oleraceus. The sequence goes on along the minus strand of NC_066581.1, from coordinate 296,094,606 downwards.
TAAGTCTCGTGGACCACCGTAGACATCCTTTGTTCTCCTTGAAGGCGAGCGTCGGTGGCAAGTGCGAAATAAACCACTTGTACAACAGAGGCAAACAACACACAATGGTACCACCACTCTTTGCATTCCTCATATGCAAAGAGAAATAAGTGTCACCCAACAAAGTAGGAACGGGATTAAGAGTAGAGAAAATCCTAATAGCGTTCACATCTACGAAATTGTCGATGTTGGGGAATAACACTAGCCCATAGATGAGAAGTACAAATATGGCCTCAAAGGCGTCCTCACTCATGGCCTTCCCAAACAAAGTAGCTTGAGCAATGAGGAAATCAGATGGGAGACCTTGAATTCCACCTTTGGTAGTCATATGAGCACCAATGTCAGATACATCTATATGCAACAGATCAACAATCTCTTGGGAAGAAGGAACTCTCTCCAAGCCACTGAACGACAACTGATCTAAGATAGGTATACCCACAAGATACGCATACTCCTCAAGCGTAGGAAAAAGCTGGAAATCCGGGAAAGTGAAGCAACGGTACAGAGGATCATAGAACTGGACCAACACACTCATCAGACCTTCATCCACCTGAGTAGCAAGAATAGACAGAAGCTTCCCATGACGAGCTTTGAACTCCAAGGGATCTAATACATAGGATGTCAAACTCCTTAACTCCTTCAAGTCGGGTTGTTTGAAATTGTACTTCTTTGTATTCCTTCTTTGCTTATCCATGTCTAAAAATTTGCAAATAGACCTCTTAAGTTCCTTGAAAATTTTCTCATTGTTGATGATATGGATGTGTATGAATGCATGAATGCAACAATCACACTCAAGGATCAAGCAAGTCACACCACACAAAGGTCACAGGATGGATCAAGTCATCCTCAATATCAATCATCCATTTTGGTGGATTATGGTTTACACCTTATCAACACCCAAGTTCCATTGATATTAAGGATATACGAGAACGGATCAACCGCGAATCAAGGGTTTGTTGCAAGTCACGAGCATGGAGTCTCGGTTAAGAACCACCCAAAGGGAGTGTACTATGGTTAAACCTGACAATCATGTTCTACAAGAGGTTCCCATAGTCATCATCTCATCTTTCGGATATTATCGGATAAACGACTACTCGTATTCTAAAAATATTCTCAAGAGAGACTCTTATAAGTGTAGTATCGCGTAACAATCGTATCAAATCTTACACTTGAACGATCTTCGCACTACGTCCTAAAATAGGCCAAGATGGGCTAGGTAATCTAAGGTCCTTGGCTTCTAAGGTATATATTGGAAAGAGTAATGCCTAACCACGACTACTCGTGTGACATTATTGATCCCAACACAACCTCCACCAAGTGAATGGGCTTGCAAGTCAACTTGCTAAGGAATAACTCCACACAAGTCAACAAGACTATGCCATTCTCCTATCATAAGTGCACTCGAGTTCGGGTATAGAACTCATCTCACAAGAGACCACCAAGCACACAAGCAATTGATATATGTCAAGCAATTCATACATTACAATCAATACAGTCATCCCAAATTTGCACAAAAATATGTCACAAATAATATAAGCATACAATATAACAAGCAAAAAGTAGGCTAAACCCACTAGGAAGCAACATGTCCCCAGTAGAGTCGCCATTTTTCTGTAGCGGGGTATTCATTACCTTTAGATTTATTGACTAAATCAAAAGTAAATCATACAATTCGAGTCGCCACCGCACTTCTATTTATCCAAAGGAAAGGTTAGAAAGCGAACAAAAACCGAGAAGTTTTATCAAATCAAAAACTAATAAAAATGTCAGAGATCTGGGTAAGGGGGTTGGTTATGCAATGAGAAGGTTTTAATCATCCAAAACATCCTTAGTACTCTAAGGGAGCCCTTTTTTCAAAGTTGTATGGTAAGTTGGTATTTGTGAAAATATTTGTGCAAACATGATTGGGGAGATGAGAAAAGAATATACAAATTATTTACAATTTTGTTGTTTGAATGGATGAACCCATTGCCTACGTACCATCACAAAGGTAGGATCAAAACCTCGTAGTTCGGGGTAAAAATCTCAAAATAAGTTGGTGAATTGATTTGTCAAAAGCCTTAAGGTCTTTTGTTATCAAAGGGAGAAAACTCAACCTAAACCACAATCCACCATGTGAGGAGAGCTTCAATATATTAGTGAGGGATCCACCCTATAATAAGTATGGAAGACTTATAGTCCAATCACTAAGGATAAGGTGAGGTTTACATCAACCACTATGATAACTAAAACCCAATAGCTAATGTTCATGAAAAGTTTTAACAAAAGTGGTCATTGGAACCACAAAATCATTTGAAGTGAGTTGGATTTACCAATTAGAAGTATTCACAAAATGAAGTCAAAATTGACTTAAGATTCAACTCAAAATAAGTATTAATGAAAAGAGTTTGAAAAATTAAAGGCATAATGCCTAGGTTTCTAGTTTTGAAAACAATGTCAATGTTTGCACAAAATGAGTTTGACTTGGGTTAGAGTGGAGAGAAGAAGAGAAGGGTTACTCCTAAACATGCAAAGATGAGGGAAGAGAATAAAACCCTTGGAGTTCCTTTCATGAGATCATAAATATGATCCAAGATGCTCATTTCCTTTGGACTTAGCAATTAAATCAAGCAATCAAACAAATATTCAATCAAGCTCCTAGGATCTTCCAATTGGACTTGTCTCTCTTAACTTGGATGCTTATGACAATGGTCCTTCTAATTAGCTCAAGTTTGGAATCCCTATCATACAAGAACAACCAATCAAAAAGTTCACAATGCAATAAGAAATGGACAAAGAGAGAGTTTAGATTAGAGGTCCTTTCAAGTCAACTTCAAGATTAAGCATTCTAAAGGCATGAGGCCTAGTTGCTCTTCAATAATTTTAGCATTCTAAAGGCATGAGGCCTAGTTGCTCTTGAACTCCATTAAGCATAGGTGAGGTCCTAATTCTAAGTCCTTTCTCCTTTTTGCATTGGGTTCACACAAACAAAGACAAAACAAGCACAAGGCAATAGTATATTTACACAATAATATGCTCAAGTGAGCAAAAGGCAAATGGCATAAACATAAACATGAGCTCAAATGAGCAAAGAAAAAAGATAATATGAATAAATGAGCAAGAAATTAAATTGCATTAAAGTAAATTGCAAGAATTAAATGCTTGAATTAAAAGTTAGTAATTAGTAGTTAGTGTTAGTGTGCCATAAGGTGATTTAGCGCTATGTTAAGCAATCGTAAGTGGACTAATGTAGTAGTCACACCTATCTGAGGCCGGTCAATAAAACTATAGGCAAATAAACACAAGTTAGAGGTCATGACTAGTAATCCAAGCTCCTACAACTTGTCATGCCAAAAGAAAAGAAGAATGACCTTGTATGGATTTCAGGTTCTTTGCTTGACCAAGAAGCAACATATCTTGGACACAAATCAATTCACTTGATCTTTGATCAAGTTGAATTTGATTTGGATCAAAGAAGGTTAAGCCTCTCATATGTCAAGGCTAACCACAAATCATTAACTCATTGGTCAAAAGAAAAAGAAGAAGAAAAGAGATGAAGATGAAATGTACAAAATGGAAATTCAAATGACATAACCAAAACACAATGATCAAATGTGAATGGAATCAACATCAATCAATGGTAAATAGAAGTGAAATGAAGATTAGAAGTCAAGAAAGATCAAACATATTTTTGGTATTTTTTGGAATTAAAATAATACATAAAATAAAATGAACAAAGTGAGGTCAAACTTCAAATCCAATTCAAATCAACTTGGATAAGTCCAATTGGATAATCATAAGTCTAACATGGTCAAACAAGGTTTGACAAATTTTCTCAACATTTTTTGAAAACAGAAACTATTTTTAAACAATTAAAAAATGAAGAAAAATAACATAATTGGACTAAAATCTCAAATAAATCTCAAATCAATTAAGAAATTGATGAGAATATTTTTCATAGACTTGTCATCATCCAAAGATGTTAAGAAAATATTTTTGGCATTTTTGAATATCTAAAAGTATTTAAAATAAATTAAAAACAATTAAAAATAAAATAATTCACAAAAAATAATTAAAAATCATATTATGAAACTAGAATTTAAGAGAATTTTTTTTGCAATTAGTCCCATATTTTTGTGATTCCAAATAAAGAAGTTATGAATTTTTGAAAATAAATGGATTAAAAGATAAATAAAACAGAAATAAAAAATATGAAAAAACCACAGCGCTCAGATCCACTTTCATTAATTGACATGGCTGATCCTAAGGCCATGAGGCGTGCGCGCATGGTGTTCACAAGTCCACAACATCACACGCTGGATTTAAAAAAGTAAACATAATGCAAGGCCATGATTAGATCTGGAGAGTTGGATCCAAAGGCTATGGATGTTCCACGTGTGGACGGTGGTGGAAACCACCGTCTTCTCCGGTGAGAAGGCAAAAACCGGCCACCAGTTGCAGGTTTTGCAACCTTAACCAAATCACACGATCTTTATACCAAATTAAAGCTGGGGTGATGTACATCACCCCTGTAACCTTAGATTTTACTCAAGATCCCTATGGAAGAAGAAATCTGAGATAGAAAATTCAGGTACTTGATCTGAAGTTCAACAATTCACAAAATTAAAGCCACCATTGGCTTGCCTCTCACATGAGGACTTCAGAAAACCAAACCAACACAAGTAATGCACAATATATGGTGATATTCGAAGCAAAACAGTTGAGCTACAAACCTTTGAAGTGCAACTTTAATGAACACGATCCACTCCAATTCTTGATTGCAGCTTGATCTTGAGGTGTCGTATGAGTGCAAGGCTTAGGAATTAGTGTTGAAAATCAACTGATGTTGTTGAAAATCAAACTTGAAAAAGAGAAATTAAAATTCAAATTCCTTTGGTGAGAGGTTAGGATTCAATTCCAGCAGGGTTTCAGGCGCCTTCAGGTTGAGAATTGAATGAAGTGATGCATCTATTTATAGTTGCAGCTGCAAGGAATGTGTGACAAACTCGTGTGCATGAGAATTGGGTCCTCCATGCATGGGCCTGTACAGGCGCATGTGAGGCCCAAAACCAATTAGAAATGCAAGCTGAAATGATTTGAAACAAGTTTGGACGTGCAGATTGAATGGCGTTTGCTTGTGTATGAAGTTTCATCATGAAATGCATAAATGGTCACAAAAGTTCTCCTCTTCGAAAGTCCCATTTGGAAAATTCAAACATAGGCATGTGAGTAATGGTTGGAAAGGTCTTGACATAAGGAACAAAATCTATGTTGAACAAAAATCCATTTGGAGTTTGGAAAATTGTGAAAACTGGCCATGGAGTTCAAGGTACAAAACATGTATTTGAAAAATTTACCAAAAAGGACCAACTTCAAGCCCTTCTGTTTCAATGATGCAAGCCTCAAATGGAAAAACATCCAACCTAAAAGTTGTAGATATTTTCAATACAATCAATTTGGACTTAAATATTTCATCATTTGGATTTTTAATGAGAACGTTATGGGCACTTGAAGTTGGACTTTTTTCAAGATTCGATGGCTTTGGTCCAAAGTGACCTATAATGTTTTGTATTATCACATGTGTTTCTTTTAGGATTATGAAAATGTGTACAACAAAAAAAAATTAAGTAGACATCTCAAACTTTCCAATACACTTGGTCTCACCTCAAAATCATAAAAAATGAAGGAGTTAGGTCCTTGGAAAGTTGACCCAAAATTAGGGTTTCAGTCAAAATGACCTATAATGTTTTGAAATGAATGATGACTTTACAAGTTTTAAATGAATTTTTGATGAACATGAAAGTTGTTCATATGGTTATTAAGAACATTTTTTCTCTTGGGGTCATCATCATTTGACAAACACATCAAAAGTTAAGTCTCAGTGGATTTCAATTTAATCAGATGAATTGACTGGTCAACTTCTCAAGTCCAAACTTTAAATCTTGATGAATGAATGACTGAGAGGCCTCACATAGGCTCATATATTCATAAAATGATTAATTAAAGCACTTACCTTGATTGAATTTGATCATAGGTTGAGGTTGCTTTATGAGCAAGGCACAGTCAATGCACAGTTGAATTAGGGTTTCCTTGGGAAGCAATCCTCAAGCCCTTTGGTTTATCTTGATCAAATTGACAAATTGAGATACTTGGGAAACATATAGGATGATTGAGAGCTTTGGGGACCATTGTCATGCTTGCTTTCATCTTCATCTGGTCACTTCAATGGGCATAGAGGCCTCCTAGGAGCCTTGGATCACATGACTGCTCAAGCTTCAAAACAAAAGAGATTAGTGACATATTTTTGTGCTTTTGGTTAGTAAATAAAATAATAAAAGCAATAATATACAATTCAAGCATGCTTGGTGGTCTCAAACCAACTCACACAAGTCCCAACCCTAGGGTAAGGAGCCACACATGCTATGATCCTTGAGGCAATGCAATGAGCAATGTTATGATGCCATGAGGGATCTTAGGGTCAAAATTAGGGTCTTACACAATGATGAAGATTAATTTTCTCTAGTTATTTTGTGTGTTGTTCCTGAATTTGTTGCTTTTGTGGGATGTGCCCTGGATTCTATTTTGTGCACCCTTTAGGTGTTTCTTGGTTTGTAACCCTCTTAACCTTGTATGACTGAATTTGATGGTATGGTAAATGTGTTTTGTGTTGAAAACTTTATGGCTGAAAAGGGGGAGTAGTTAGCGTGTTCATGGTGTTTTGATTGTATTGGACTGGTGTGTTTGATTGTTTAGATGGGTTGCTCTTTGAGGGGGAGCATGTGTATGTCTTTAGGGGGAGTCTTCGTTGGGGAAACTCAACCCGCTATTCTGATACTCAGGGGGAGCGTGTTTATGATGTTAGGAACAATGTCCTAACATCCTGTCTAAGATAGAAGAAATTTTTTCTTGTGCGCTTATATTTTTCTTACAGTATGAGGCATTTTGATTTGTTGCGCTTGTCTCTGTTGATTGTATGGAAAAGGATGTTGTATCTTTATCGTTGACATATATATCCCTTTGTCTATCCCTTCTATTTATTGACAGTTGACCGTTGCAAAAATTGTTTTAGCCAAAAATTGCCAAATGGGGGATTGTTAGGTTTTTCTTTTGGTGATTGGCTGCTTTTTGGAAAAACAAGTATTTGCCAAATGTTGAACAAGATGTCCTGATATGTTTCTTCAACATTCTGCATAATCCAGCTTGCGTTAGTTATGAGATTTAGTCTCCTTAATTATGCTTCCTACAAATTCTTTGAAGATTTAGTTATTGTATTCTATTGCACGTTTCCCTATGATTGAAGAATCGTATCTTGACTTATACACGAAGGAACAATGTCAAGACATATTAGAAAACATTTAATTTAATGAGAACCGTATCTTCAAAAGATTGAGAAGAAATCTTGGATCTACTTCATATCAAAGACCGAAGCTCATGTGTATCACTACTATATATAGAAGTGTTCTTAACCTAAGAAAGCATCGAAGCAGTGGAGAATTATGTTATCATTAGGGTTTCGTGTGTGTGTTTTATGCGAGCCATTCAAGTATCACATTGATACTTGAATTAGACTGGGTGTATTGAGTTATAATTTACTATCTCTTAGAAGCTTTTAAGCAAGAGTGGATTGTGTTTTTCTGTTGTGTATCATCGTGTCATTGAGGGAAGTGAGATGGGTCTCTTATTTAGGGTTACCCTAGATAGAAACGTCCACAAGTAGAGATTAGGAGATAAGTCTGTAAAATTGAGGTTGTTCAGGACTTCAAACTATTTTTGCGATAATGGATTTTCTTCCTGGATTGATATCCCCCAGATGTAGGTGATGTTGCACCGAACTGGGTTAACAATTGTTTGTGTTATTTACTATTTTATTTATCCTGCTGTTGTTCGTTATGTGTTAATATGAAGACCCTGAGGTCGTGACATCGTGTTCGACATCAGGGATCTACTTGCAAGAATTTCAAGTATAACAATGGAAACAAAATGAATCAAATGGAATCACAAGTTATTATGTATACAAACAAAGCCTCATATATGCCAAATGATCCAAGTTTGGTTGATATAGGGGTAACCTATTTATGCCTCAAAGTATCATGAATGATCCATTGATCATTCATTGATAGATTTGAAGCATAGAAGGTTCAATGATCCCTAATCAATCCATAATCATGACTTAATAGACTTCATTAGCTATAAATGTTCAAGACCTCATAAATCAATAAAAAAATTGCTCAAATGAAATGAAATAAAGCATAATAAAATAGAAGAGGAAAAAATAATAAGGGTTTGTGTTGGAAATATTTTTAATAAATAAAAATAAGTGGTAAAAAATAAAACCGAAAAGGAAATAAATGGGGTTAAAAATAATAAAAGAAATAAACAAAGAAAAATAAAATGGAGCAAAGTGGGAGCGATGAGGGCTGAACCCCTGACCTTGGGGTCACGAGGTCAACCCCCTCACCAACTGAGCCAAGCGTTCTTGGTGACTCATAAGCATTTCCAATGAATAAATAAAAAACAAAAGTCAAAACAAAAACACACACGTAAGCTGACCAATTAGAATGAGACAACAGATAGTTTTAAATTCAAAAATGCGTGCATGTTCTTCGTCTTCAACCTCGAGACACCAAAATCAAATCCTTAAAATACATGTTTTCATTGGATTAAAACATGGAAACAACTTCTATGCACATTAATGATCTAACCTCCACACTCATGAGCCATTGATTGGCTCTGAGTGTGGGGTATTTTGCAAAGTTTCAGAACAACAACTTAACCTAAAACAAAAATTAAATGTTTGATATTGGATAATCAACACTCAAACCATTTGGTTAAGGTTCAGTGGATGATTTCGAGTTGAATGGTAACTTATCTGAGTGAAAGGGGTGAGTGTAGCTACGTAATCAAAATTGGTTTCAGAAGTGAGCTTCGATGAGTTGGAGTAGCTCAGGTGAGGTGTTGGGAATGTGAGTTAGGGTTTGGAAAAGCTTGAGTGATGCTTATGGAAGGATTCTGGATGGTTGGTTTGAGTTGGAATGCTTTGAAACTCAGAAATCGTATCTCTGTTTTTAAAGGTTCAAGGTGGTTTTGTAGCAGGGTGTTCTTGGCTATTCAAGCTTGGTTTCAGAGTGGGAAACATTCCCTTATTTATAGGAAATGTGTTGGGATGGATAAGTGAGGGAATGAGGATGGTTTGATCAGAAGTCCCATGTGACTTGGAGCATGCTCGAAAATGGATTTTTGGGGACATGAAATGGTATGTTCTGAATTGGTTTGCTTCACCAACCATCTAGTTTTGGTCCTTAGCACCAAACAAGAGGAGCCAAGGGCATTGGAGTGACCTGTTATGCATTTGGATTTTAGCCAATTTGAGGAAATTTTAGAAATGGCACATGGCTCGAGTTTCTTGGTTTGTGACCTCTTTACACCAAAGTTGACTTTCATTTGGGCCTTGATATATTGTGTAACATGTTAAAAGTCAAAAGGACCGGATTGAAGTGGATTGGGACCTTGGTGAATCAAAATGCAAGTTCTGGCTGACTTGGAATGGTTTATGCATCATGACAATTTCCAAACATTGAACTAGGGCCGAATGAAACTGGCTCGTGAATTTTTCATGAATTTTGTGCCAAATGTTATTTGCGATGTCCTTGATCAAATTCAAAAAGAACCAGGTCAAAAGGAGTTGCGGTTTGGAAATGGCAATGCAGTAAAATGGTGGTCTTGGTCATGTTTCTAGGTCATGTTAGGCACTTGGACCAACTTTGCCAATGCAAAATTTGAGGTTCTTGCTCAATGAATTAGGTCTTAGACCTTTAAATAAAGTTGGATATGGACTCAAATAGGACATTTGGCACAAAGAATATCTTTAAAAGCTTGCAAGGTGAAAAGGTTATGGACTTTGGACCAAACCATAAGTCATTCTTGCCAAAATGTGACTGGTTGACCTAAAAATGTGACTTTGTGATTTCTTGTCTTTTAAGGCACAATGGTGGATTTTTGAAACTCATATGATCATATCATGATGGAAAATAAGGCTTGGAGCTTTGTGATATGATTTTAAGTCATGACCATGGGTGAATTCAATGCCTTGAAAGTTCAAAAACCATGACCAAACCAAGTACTTGTAACATGAATGAAATGGACGTTTGATTGGTGAATTATGGTTGAAATTGATTTGAATTGATGGTAAATTAATGATATTATTGTCGCATCCTGCGAAAAAACAACCGGCGAGCCTAAAAATAAAAACATACAGAGCCGCCACTAAACGTTATTTATCCCAAGATAGGGAAAGGAAACGCTCAGAGAAACCTGGAAAGACATGGTCTCGCGACCAGAGAGAAAAGGTTCGGGAGTCGGTTACGCGAGGGGAAGGTATTAGCACCCCTCACGTCCTAGGTACTCCTAGGGATCCACGTTCTAAGAATAAGAAAAGGTTGCTATAAACATACATCACACACATACACGGGGAACGCAGGTGGGGTTAAGAAGAAAGGGCTCGATAAGGCATCGCACCTTATGCCTACATATCTTGTCTGGAACAAGAATCAGAGCCACTGTAGTTCGGCTTACGCACGCCAAACAACACAAAACATACAAACAAGCAAGGGTGGCAAACATGGAGCCCGACAACCACTGGATGGAATTACGTCGGCATCCGAACCAAAACACAAAACGGCAAACGTGGAGCCCGACAGCCAATCACTGGGCTTACGTCGGCATCCGAACCCAAACATACAGTCAGATAACAAGTAAACGCACGCAAAAAAGAAAAAGGCTGCCCGGAGTGGTCTCGCACGACCACCTGCCTACATACCTCGTCTGGAACGAGGATCAGGGCGATGTAGTTCCCCTGAAAGGGACTAAATTGCTAACCAGAAACCGGGGAAAGATACACAACTAGGGAGCTGAGACTCGAGCCTAATGTTGTCATGCATCGTTAACCCTAAGTTCGGTTTTCTATCCTACTTGCATAAGCAAACTAACCTAACCAGGAAAGAAGCTAGCACACAAGCATACAATCATATATCATCAAATGAGAACAGGTATCTCAAACAAACATGTCAATCAGATATCCACATAACACGCACTATAGCCAAACAAGGGGGCTCAATCAATCAGGTTTGACTGCCTAAGCAATCGTCTGTACAGGCTGTGTTTGCTCTTAACCTTGCCATTACGAGGCTAAGGTGAAGCAGATGATGGGATGAAGTGAGGATCAGACCTCACAGCTCTTATCCCTAACCAGGGAGAGCTGACAAATGAGCATGGGTCCAGAATAGGGGAACCCTTCTATACTCGATGACTCTGACACAATGTGCACTGCACAGGATCTTGGGCTTTTGATCTCACTGCTACAACCATGTAATGGGAGCAAGGAGAAGACTCACTGAATAGTGGGGGACAGGTTGCTTGTCCCTACCTTCCACCAATTGCCTTACTTGAAGGACTTTTCCTGCTTGGGCTTGAAAAATAAACATACACAATCATTGCCTCTTAAGGAGGACTTCAGACAATTTGCCCGGCCCGGTAACAGCCGGGTCTCCAGACTACATGAAGTAAGAAGGTTATACCTCAAATGCAAGTTGCTTAAGCAAAGCAAAGCAATAGTTCACAAGGAACTGAGCAACTAAAGTACCTGGAAACAATCAAACTCAATCAGTAATCAATCAGACAAACTATACGGCAAACAATCAAACAGTTTAAACAATACAACACAAAGCAAGCTCAAGGCTTAAGCCCAAGCTCCAACACCTACAAAAAAATGTTATGTTAGTGTACAAACATCCACAACATCAATCAAAATTGGATTTGGATCATTCTCCATGTACATTATGCTTTTGATCCTGAAAAACCAAGCAAATATTAGCAACTAGACCACTAGGCCAAGCCTAGGGTCCAAAAGCAAGAAAAAAATTAAAACAGCAAGGTATCCACCATCCAACATCAAATTAACATCAAACAAGAGCAAACATCATTGGTCTCATGTTTATATCATCCATCAAGTTCAATTCATGCACAAAACAATCCATATTGGTTCAAATGAAGCACCAAACATACAAACAGAATTACTGCATTCAAATCCATACCAAAACACATCCAAAAATTCTCAAATTAAATACACCTAAACAGGGGTCAATCAAGGTCTACCATGTCAAATTTGAGCTCAATTGGGCAAATGGAACCATGTCAATGAAAATCAACAAAAACAGACACCATTTCATGCTTCAATTCATACCATCAATGCATACATCCACTTCAAAAATTCATATCTCATTGAAAACAAAAAAGGAATGGATGAGACCAAAACAGGGAGGTCACACAACGTGTCTAGTTCATGCATATCAAATTTCATGGCCATACAATACAATATGAGGATTTCCCAATCAATCTACCAACATGTGTCACATGAGCTTGCAAATTCAACCACCAGAAATGAAATATCATGATCAAATTGAAAATGCAGTGAAAAATTCTACAAAAATTCATACAACATCCTAACATATCAACAATTCACCATGCCAAATTTCATTCAATTCTAACATGCATAGGCTATCCAATTAAATTCAACAAGTTGACATCAAGAGGTGTGACACAAATTGTCACACCTAAGTTCCAAAATTCATATCTCAATGATCAGGTATCAAAAACTCATGAAATTTACATATAAATGAACATCATCCAGTCAACAATCATCACAAAAATTGTCAAGAATTTATTTTACATTATGAGCATTTCACATTGGATTTGGCAAAACATGTACAAAATGACACATACAATCAAACCTTAGGCATTTTAATTTTCTACACATGCAAAAAAAATCCACAAAAATCATGATAAAATTCTACACATTTCCAGAAGAACAATGCAAAAAATCTCACCAAAATTGGATAAAAAACGAGTGAGTTATGAATTTCTAAAGATCAGGCATCAAAATGACATGAAATTGTGAAAAAAAATGAAATAAATGGTGCCAGTGGCAAACTTGTAAATACAGCGAAACATTTGAATCTGGCGCCTATATAAAACCGCGCGGTTTCGCTAAGCGAACCGGAAGCTTCGCTAGGCGAACACTCATCTTCTTCAAGCTTCGCTAGGCGAATGGATCACTCGCTAGGCGAATACGCGATTTCCTCGCGAAAAAAGACGACGGAACAGTGAACACAACACACACTTACGAACAAATTTTCACAGAATCATGCAAGCAATATACCGATCGAAACGTCTCGTCATGTAGAACATCGAAACAACAAGCATTCATCCTAAATCTACTCATGCTAACCGGATCGAGCAAAAGAAAGTTTATCATCAAAAGTTCAGATCTACATATCTCATTCAATTCTTAACGAAAACGCATGATTCAAGTTGCAGTGTGTTCTACGTTGCAAGATCTACCTAAACCACATGTCAATTTCAAGAATCGAAAGGTTTGAATTCTGACCTTATGAAGCAATAGTTGCGAAATCGAGCTCCTCAAGGCTCCAATGGTGAAAACAGATGGAGTTTGTTGATTAGGAAGGTGAATGGAGAAGCTAACTTAGCTCGAAACAGCTCCAAGGGCAAGAATCATGAAGATGCCATTGTTGTGCAAGCCTTTGGACAGTTGGAATTCTTGAAGATTTGGCCACGAATTCTGCAAAACAGTTCACCACAACCACATGTAGAACCTGAATCAATCAAAAACGAAGCAAATTGATGAAGATTTTGTGAAGAAATGTGAAAAAAAAGTGATGAAGTTTTGAGAGAATTTGAGAGGTTTTGGAGGGAAATTCAGTTTGGATCTTGAAGAATGAAATGTGTTTAACAAATTCTGTTATGATTAACAATATATACCATCTCCTTAATCCACTTCTTAATCCATAATTACCAAAATCATGTGATTAGTGCTAATGAGCTTTTTAAGTGCAAGGGCAAAATGGTCCTCTCCAAATAATGCAATGTGACAGCAAATGACAGCTCAAACAAGTTCTATTTGGCATATGGAGTGTATTAGAATTGGCCTTGCATTCAAAAACCATGAATTTGCAAAATGTCCATTTTTAGCACTTCATTTTCCAAGCCCAAATCCAATTTACATGCCTTAGCCATGAAATGAATATTCAAACACCCTTAAAATGCCATTCCTGAGGTGTTGGAAAAAGTCCCATTCAAAAATTCCAATTATTTTGAAAGTTGGACAATTTTGCCCCTGGTCCAATTCAGCTGTCCAGTTGAAAAGTGACTTTTTGCCTTGGCCATTTTTGGACAAATCCAATGATGCACCCTTGAAGTACATGTCAAATGGAGTTTGTGCATATAAAGAACTTGCAATTTGGACAATCCATGTGGAAGTTATGGCCTCCTGATTACGGGTCATTTTTGAAATTCACTGAGCCCCAATTTCCAAACCATACATTGGATTTTCAAGTTCTTGGACTTTTTGGAAAGGTGAGAACAAGATCTACAACTTTCATGTTGAACAAATTTTCATTTGAAGCTTCCTTGGACACGTGGCTTTGAGGTCCAAAACTTTCCATTTTTGGAAACTTCAGTTAAAGGTCACTTTCTATTTTTGGCAGTTTTTGTCCTGACTTGATTTCCTTCATTTTTAAGCTTTGAGATGTCATTCAACACTTGTTCCAACATGAATGAAGTGTGTCTAACTCATTTCCACCTCCAAATCCATCAGATCATGTACAGTTGACCACGGTTGACTTTTCATCTGATAGATGAATTTGGCAATGCATTGATCAATCTGAGCCCCAATCTTCAACTGAAATGGCTCAAGGGTGAAACCCTAGCCTCAATAAGCACAATATAATCACAAAATGAACCTCATCTCCATCTCAAACCCCATCTCCTGATTAAACCCTGATTGGCCCAATACAACTGATTAGGGTTGACCAGTGGTCAAAACCCTAATCTCAAGGAATCTTCTCCAATCTCCTGATGACATCCAACCATGATGATGATGATGTATCAATTCAAACAAGATGAAGACCAATATCCATTGAGAATCATGAAACCCTAATCTCACAGCCCAATCCTCAGATGGCCAATGATCAATCAATAAACCCTAGGCTTGCACTTAGACTTCTCCATCTTCTGATCAAGACTTGGGAGAATAGCTTGCACAATGTAACCACATGATATGCAATATGCAATGCCTGATGACCCAAAATGAAATGCAAATATGTTAATGCTAGTCCCAAGAGAGGAGGGCAAATTTTGAGGTGTTACAGCTGCCCCTATTCAATCCACTGTGAACCTGTCGATACGAAATAGCCTCGGCTTTCGGATGATCAGGATGAAGAGTGATTGAATACCAAGAACAGACGAACAATTTGCACTCTGATCGGGATATAATTAACAACGCCTGTCAGCATCGGCGAAGAAACAAACTCGGAAACGTTGACCTGGATACCAAAATAAATGGTAAAACAGGGATAACCATGGGCTGATCACCACACATCCACTCGGGATTATTATTCTTTCTTCTTTCTATGCTTTTCTTGGACCCCGAAAATTTTCTCCGCTCTTTTTCATTATCTTGAACCCCGAAATTTTCTCTTCCTTTTTTATTTTCTTGAACCCCGAAATTTTCTCTTCTTTTTTTTCATTTTCTTGGCCTGAACACCACTTTGGTCTGAACACCTCTTCGGTCTGAATACCGGAGAACTGGTCTGAATACCACTTCGGTCTGGATACCGGAACACTGGTCTGAATGCCATAAGTACATCGACCTGATCGTCGGAAACTTCTTCGGTCTGAACACCGGAAAATCGGCCTGAACGCCACTTCGGTCTGAATACCGCCTCGGTCTGAATACCGGAAAACTGGCCTGAATGCCATAAGTACATCGACCTGATCGTCGGAAACTTCTTCGATCTGAAAATCGGAAAATCGGCCTGAACGCCACTTCGGTCTGAATACCGCCTCGGTCTGAATACCGGAAAACTGGCCTGAATGCCATAAGTACATCGACCTGATCGTCGGAAACTTCTTCGATCTGAAAATCGGAAAATCGGCCTGAACGCCACTTCGGTCTGAATACCGCCTCGGTCTGAATACCGGAAAACTGGCCTGAATGCCATAAGTACATCGACCTGATCGTCGGAAACTTCTTCGGTCTGAAAATCGGAAAATCGGCCTGAACGCCACTTCGGTCTGAATACCGCCTCGGTCTGAATACCGGAAAACTGGCCTGAATGCCATAAGTACATCGACCTGATCGTCGGAAACTTCTTCGGTCTGAACACCGGAAAATCGGCCTGAACGCCACTTCGGTCTGAATACCGCCTCGGTCTGAATACCGGAAAACTGGCCTGAATGCCACTTCGCTCGACAGAAACTTTGATGCAACATCACCTCTCAAACGGTAACCACAGCTTGAGACTAGCAGATGCTTTTAATGATGCATGATTGATTTTTCTGCGTAATGCTCCATAATTATGGAAATGCTACGCGATTATTTATTTTTCTATGCAATATGCCATGCTATTTTTTCATGATGAATGCATAAAAAAGAAATATCCCCCTCAAGGGACTCTTCTAAGGAATACGAGACTCTCTGCTGAGGAACTCGTCACCGCTCCGATTTCCACCCTGCTGGGGGATAGCACTGCTGCTGGGAAAATGCCACCCTTGCTGGGGAATACCTCCTTTGCACCCAACCCTCTCGAGGACCTGCTGGGGCAGAAGAACCATCATCGCGCTCTGTGGGGATACCACAATCTCTTTGTCTTGCTGGGGATACACGTCCCAACTCTGCTTTGGGAACCCTCACCGATACTCCCGCTGAGGAAATGAGCAATCTTCAACCTACCGGGGATGACCATCCAGACCATGCTAGGAGAAACGACTGCTACTCCGCTGGGGATTACCCATGCAATCCATAGGTAGAATCGGCTCAGCTGGGGATGCAAAATCTGTCCGCTACGGGAACTTGTTCAATCCTCCGGTAGGATGAACACTGTTGGAGATATATTTCTTTGAAAAAGACCCGCTCCACTCGGGGATAACAACCTTCGGACCTGGCTGCCGAGGAAACACCATCGTAAACTCGCCGGGGACAACCATCCTGACTCGGCTGGGGAAGTCCACAGACATCGGATCTGCTGGGGAGCCAACCCTCTAACTCTGCTCGGGGACTTAGCTGGAAAATGAAAACAGTTGGTATAGAACACCCGTCGACTCGTCGACCCACAGTATCTACCTTCCAGTCTCGTATCATCTTTCCACTTTTGAGATTTCTCAGACTCGTCTGGACCTTTTCTGCTCCATCATCTTGTATTCCCAATCGCCCCGCGCTCGGCGAGAGAGCGTACTCCTGGGAGTTATACAGAAATTTCAATTTTCCGACTTTGAAGAGTCTTCTTGATTAATTTCAAAGGTCGTCGGACGTCTCTCGTCGTCTCTCCACCGTTCCTCCTTCGTCCCTGATCGAACTCTGCGGGGAATTGCATACTTTCAAGTCTTTCGACTTTGAAGAGTCTTCTTGATTAATTTCAAGGGTCGTCGGACGCCGCAACGTCACTTCGTCGTTCTTCATACATTCGTTCCTGAGCGAACTCTCTGGGGATCTCTCTTGTCAAAGCTTCCACATCACAACCTGCAAGTGAGTGAAAAGTACCTAACAGTTCCTGCAAAACAGATCGTCAGATAAAACCGTGCCCCAGGCGTGTCAAGATTTCAACACTTGGGTCACTCAACCTTCCAAATAAGATTTCAAGCTTTCAATCTTATAAACATGCATTGGAAGGAAACCTGTATGTCTTAAAATGCAAGATTCTTTATCAAAATAATCGGATGTTTTTGTAATCAAAGCGGTAATGAAAAACAAAAACAAAATTATTTGACTGAATGTGCATTTTATTGATTGAAAAATGTGTGGCTCAAATGAGCAATACAAAAGGAAGCAATTCCTGAAAAGAGGTAATTGCGCTCAAAAGGAAAAATCTATCCTAATGGCAATGTGAAACCCGTGATCTCATCGAGTTCCAACTCGGTTACACCCCATATGTCCTCAGACTCTCCGTGCTTTCTGCCTTCTGAACAAAACGATTCCGACTGATCCCTACCGGGTATTATCCATGATGCTTTAACCAAAGCGCAAACGATCATGCTAGACGCAGTTGTTCGTTTCAATCCCTCTTTTGCCTGGACCGCCCTTTCGGGTTTTCAGTCCACCGGGATACCCTTTTTTGCCCAAGTCGCCTGTTCAGGTTTTCGACTTGCCGGGTGTACATTTTTTCCTTTTATCCCTAATTTTTGCCCGAACCTTTCTTTCTGTTTTTGGTTCGCCGGGATGCCCATTTTTGCCTGGACTATTTTGTTCTTTTCGTCCAGCGGGTCTCTTTTTATACGAAGTATTTTTTTAACTGCGTCCGCATTCACAGGGGATGGAAAATCTTCGCCATCCATGGTCGTCAACAACAAGGCTCCTCCAGAGAAAGCCTTCTTGACCATGAATGGACCTTCATAATTCGGCGTCCATTTGCCCCTTCGATCGTTTTGAGGCGGAAGGATCCTTTTCAGCACCATATCACCTACGTGATATATCCGAGATCGTACTTTTTGTCAAAAGCACGCTTCATTCGCTGCTGGTATACCGCCCATGACAGATGGCTGCTAGCCTCTTTTCCTCTATCAGGCTCAACTCCTCGTACCGGGTCCTTACCCATTCAGCCTCTTGCAATTTCACGTCCATCAGGACTCTCAAAGAAGGAATCTGAACCTCCACAGGTAATACCGCCTCCATCCCATATACCAACGAGAAAGGAGTTGCCCCAGTAGATGTGCGTACCGACGTTCGATACCCATGCAATGCAAACAGCAACATCTCATGCCAGTCTTTGTAGGTTACCACCATTTTCTGCACAATCACACCGTCAGTGCATTCCAATGTTATCCGGGCAACGAAAGCTCATTCACCTTAACCTCCCCATCAGACATCAGAATCCGTTCGGATTTGGGGTCAGGCCCCTCCTCCGGGATCGGCTACTCTCAATCTTTCGATTAGAGCACCTCGAGATGTCCTCATCAGGGAACTCATACTTCATCGGTTGATAACCTCAACGGGTTGCAGAGAGATGTAATCAGACAACACACCCCTTGATTGCTTTCTGAGAGTATTACAAACCAGTCAACATTCTTTTGCACTCTCACAACCCATCCGGTCGCTGTTGGCTTCTCAAACGCATACTCGATCGGATCCATCTCGGAAATCTACAAAGTGACATGAACCAGCATATACTGTCTCAGTCGGCGAGCAGCCTATGCCAAAGTACAGCAAGTTTTCTCGAACAGTGAATGTATTGTTTCACAGTCGATAAACTTTTTGCTAAGGTAAATTGCATGCTCTTTTCGACAAGACTCGTCATGCTGACCCAATACACCTCGTAGACCCCTCGAAGGCCGTCAAGTACAGATTAACAATTGCTCCTTCCACAGGAGGCATCAGAATCAGAGGTTCCTGCACCTTTCTTTTTATTTTTCAATGCCCCTTGGCAATCATTATTTCACCTGACCGTTTGATCTTTTTTTTTCAACAACTGGAATATAGGTTCACCCGTGGCTGTTAGATGAGATGTGAACCATGACAGGTAGTTCAATCTTTCTAAGAAACCACGAACCTCTTTCTTTCTTTCTCGGTTCAGGCATTTCTCGTTTTTTTTATTATTATTTTTTCTCTTTTTTTTTTTTAGCAGGATCGACCTCGATTCCTCTTTGACAATGAACCCCAACAGCTTACCGGCTCGCACTCTGAACGTGCACCTACTTTGGTTCAACCTCGGTTTGAACTATCTCAATCAGTCAAACGACTTGGCCAGATCTGCCAGATGCCCCACTTCTGCTTGGGACTTTGCTATCATGTCATCAACATAGCAATCGATTTCATGATGAATCATATCATGAAACAAAGTCACCATGGCTCTCTGATATAGGCACTGGCGTTCTGCTTCTTTAGAAGGCAGTCTTCTTTCCATAGTAGCTTGAGCATAATGATATCGGTATCTGTCCCGGCATACCCTGACATGACCAGGTAGAGACATCCACATGCTCTTCCAACAAGCCTACCATCCTGCTTTCAACTTGCCTCTGAAACGGCCCGGATTTTCATCTCCTTCCTGACCTCGGCGGTGCGTGGAATAACAATCTCAACCGCTCCTCGGGCGGCTGAATCACCTTCTCCTCTTGTTTTAGCAATCTGATTAATTCCAGCAGATCACAGTCTTCTTCGTCTTCTTCTTCAGCAAGATAGATCGGTTTGTCGAAGTCATATGAGGGGTAACCAAATTGTTATCGACGAGATCCGGAAACTTGTTTTTGAAGTCGGAACGAGACAAAACAAAAAGATAAAAATGAAAATAAACATTGCCATTTTTATTTTGTTTTTAAACTGCAAAAATAAATGAAAAACAGGGAACGCCGCTTTTTGACTGAAAAACATCCTTTTATTCATGATGCAGAAATGCAAATTTAAACATGAGGTGGCCCTTACAATGGACCATTGCGTGTCGGGCAACACGTATGGCTTTCATGCAAATAAACTGAAAACAAGAAATAATACTCTTCCAGACGAGTAACAGTGTTGATCTTTTAGGCCTTCCAGCTCCCTGGCACGCACGATTTTATCCACTGATCAATTCCCCAGTCACTGTTAGTTTCTTTTCCCACTGCCCGGGTGTAATTTGAATCTTCAGTAATTGCATTCCCCATCACCTGACCATGCACCGGTATGGGATTAGCATTAACATCTGTCAATAGTGAAAAATGGAGGGCCTTGGACTCCAGCAGGTCTTGAACAGTATGCTTAAAGGCTCTACAACCCTCAATGTCATGCCCCTGCGTACCAGAATGAAATTCACACCTGGCGTTCTCATTATAGTTTGGTGGCCACTGATCTGCTCTCAATGGAGCTAACGTCCTTGGCTGAACCATCCCCAGATCCATCAACTTTTTAAACAGAGCAGCATATGGCATGGGTGGCTTATCAAAATGACGATCAACCCCTTTTCCTTTCACCTGATTCCCAGCTCCCTGTCTCTTCTGGGGATTAGTCTGAGGTTGCTGTCGGATTGACTGATTACCAGCAGGGATGGTTACTGCAGCAGTGTGCTGGTAGTAACGACCTCTACCGTGTCCTCTCTGGGCGTACACAACACTCGATTCACCCTCATCCTTGCACTGGTCATTACCAAAGGATTTCTTCGGTCCAGACAACGAAGTGTTTCCTTGCATGTTCCCCATCTTCAGCCAGTCTTCAATCCTCCTCACCTTTTCGGCAATTACCTTTTGCTCCAAGGCGAACTCTTGCATGACACTGATCAGTTCTCCCATCCTCTTTTTCAGCTCGAGAATGTCAGCGTTGGACGAATTCATCATTCCTGTGTCAATCAAAACAGGTTAGAAACTGACACCTGCAAAACAGAAAACAAGTTATTATGCATGAATGCAATGTCTATCCATATGAAGAACACTTTGTCTCTCGATCCTGGCATCATCGAGACATACAATAATCTGGCAGCAAACTTCTTATATTCAGCATTCAATCTTGTCGTGCAGATCGGAGATATGTGATTTGGCATGAATACCCCCAACCATGTGTGTGCTTGTGTGAGTGCATACGGTAAAGCAAATAAAGCTTGAAGATCAATCACTGACTGAAAATCACCATCCATAACCAAAAGAGTGCACTATCAGTGCCATAGTCATACATCAACTCAGATAAAGTCAAATACAATCCTCCAGAATCAGGAAAAGAAATACAAACAAGTGAATTCCGTCAACAAGCCTGACGGTAATCCAACACAAATGAAAGATCTAGCTAGATGAGGGTCCCGCAGGTGGCCCTATCTCATCTTCCATCCTCGCGAACTCTGCGGCGAACCTGAGCTCGGTGTTCTCCTGCTGTAGTCTTCCAACTTCCTTCTGATGAATCTTCATCTGCCTGAAGTAGTGGTCTCTCTCTGCCATATAGTGATCTCTCTCAGCAACGATCTTCAGCTTCTCTAACTCCTTGACCTGCAGCTTCGCCTCCCACTCAGCAATGAGACCTCTGACTCTGTCATCTCTCTGATCCCGGACAATGATCTGCCTCCTCTTTTCATCTTCAATCACCTTCGATGCTCTGAACAGCTTCTCCTTTGTGATGTCATGTTCCCTGTTGGACGATGCTAAAGCTTGGCTGATCTTCCCATAGTAGGCTGTATCCATCTCGAAGCGTTTGGCCTCCAAAGCATGTCGCTTGTCTTGATCTTCCATCTTCACTTTGATTTCCTGATTAGCTGCCTGAAAATGAGCAACACTTCTCTCCAACTCCGCTTTCTCTGCAAGTAACTGATCTCTGGCCCTCTTCATCTCAAGGAACTCCTCCATGCTGACAGAAGAACTTGGACCCTCAATCATAGGACACGCAGGATCACCTCCAGGAAATGGTAGAAATGTAGCTTCAATCCTCTTTCGCAACCAATCCTCAAATAGTGGAAAATACCGGCAGTTGACTTTGCCATAAGGAACCTTACCCCTCCTCTGGATATCTCGCCATTCGTCCAATACCTGCCTCAACTTGGTCTGGTTACCATCAATCGGGAAATAGAAGGACTCCTGAATCTCTCGCCCGAGAGGAGGACCCTCTATAGCAAACCCCATCTGTCTCCGGAGAAGCATCGGGTTGTAATTAATGCAACCCTGAACTCCCACCAAAGGCACATTAGGTAAACTCCCACAACTACATATGAAGTCCTGACCAGCTAAACCATTATGAGTCCAAGCAATGTCATCAGCCCGCAGACCCATCAATCGGAAGGACCACTTGACACTAGGATCCATCTGAACGAAGGCACCTCGAGAAGGCAAATACCCCATGAACCATCTAAAGAGCAACTGAGAGCAGCATCTGACCAGACCCCCACGCCTCTTCTCATTCCTGTTATGCACTGAATAGTACACATCTCCAATCAGGGTAGGAATAGGGTTTCTCTGTATAAACAATCTGATAGCATTATGGTCCACAAAATTCTTCTGGTTAGGAAACAACACAATCCCATAAATGCTCACAGCAATCAGAGCACAGACCGTCTTCCAGTTACCCACAGCAGCATGTTCCTTGGCATTGGCCTCCAAGAAACTCAAATGAAACCCGGGTAGCTTTCCTTTTTCCTTCAAACCTTCCTTGACCATTTCCGGACTCAAATAAAGAGCACGTGAAATTCCAAGGACATCTGGCTCTGCTCG
Source organism: Lathyrus oleraceus (assembly GCF_024323335.1). NCBI lineage: Eukaryota > Viridiplantae > Streptophyta > Magnoliopsida > Fabales > Fabaceae > Lathyrus > Lathyrus oleraceus. Next base: position 296,071,371 of record NC_066581.1, on the reverse strand, counting down.
GGTGACATGAAAAGGAATCTGATCACGGATCTGAATACCCAGGATGCTGACATAATCCTCCATCAGAGGTCCCAACAGATAGTCTGGAAAAACGAAACACCTCAACCCAGGGTCATAGAACTGAAGAAGAGTGTGGATGGCGCTCCTGTCGCAGTCAGTGAGTCTGAAAACCATCTTCAGAATACCGCCGTATGACTCTCTAAACATTCCCACATGGTCAGGAGTAATCAATGCTATCATATCCTTGAGCACACCAATCTCTGGATCAAAGAAACTGTAAGCAATGTTGTTCTTCAAACCGGTCCTCATATTGGAGCAGAAAATCTCTCAACCAGAATCTCGATCAAAAGTGCCCCTGCATATGGGTAAACATGGGTTAGATGCAATTAATGCAAAATGTAATGATGCTGATGAATGAATGCAATGCGTTGCCATCCTCCAAGCCATCTGATCATTTGCACTGAATCTGGGCTCTGAACTGATCATAACCATCTGAGGAATGTACAATCCCAATTCTGACCCACGGGTTCCGAAATAAACGGAAGACAGATACATCATCATCACCATCATCACCAAACCATATCCGAGTAGACACATCACCCTTATCTGAATCGGCCCGGGGAACCCGAAATAAACGGATCCCCACTGATAAAATATCTCGGCCCGGGGAATCCGAAATAAACGGATCCCCACTGATAAGTCACGGACAGCACTCCGGCGTCACGGCAATAAATGACCATAAATCCGACTTATAATTATGTCTCTGAATCACAGATCAAAAGTCACCATCTGAAGGCTATCTGAACAAACATCTGACAGAACCACCCTCCCCTCACAGGTAAGTTCTAATCAAGTCATCCTAAGGCGGATAATGGTCTCGACAATCGGGCGGAGATACTCAATGGGTTTGCCCTTTCGGGTGTGCCATTGTAGCTCCCTTAAAATCGTCTAAACCAAAGATCCGGGAATGATCGGTCACCAGAGTCAACAACTCAAATGGAGTGACTCAAACAAAGCGGAATATCCACAGAGATGAGCACTATCAAGTGAGCCTCGTCCGGCTTGTGGCACATCACGCCGCCAGGCACATGTTGACTTAACATGAAAGAGGCAACGTGAGACCACACTAGTCCTAGGTGTATACTCGGGCCTGGGTTTTAGCCCCACTCAGAACACCCACCCCAAACAACAGAACCACCTGCAGAGGACGGCAACAACATGATAGTATGATGCATGCAAACATTTAATGCAAATATATACACACTGGTTAGAATAATAAATGCAATAAATAACACAAACAAGCAACCTAAACTAATCCTAGAACGCTAGGAAGGACTCGCTTAGGGACGATGGACCAGCATAGGTCTACATCGCAAATCCCCAGCAGAGTCGCCAGCTGTCGCATCCTGCGAAAAAACAACCGGCGAGCCTAAAAATAAAAACATACAGAGCCGCCACTAAACGTTATTTATCCCAAGATAGGGAAAGGAAACGCTCAGAGAAACCTGGAAAGACATGGTCTCGCGACCAGAGAGAAAAGGTTCGGGAGTCGGTTACGCGAGGGGAAGGTATTAGCACCCCTCACGTCCTAGGTACTCCTAGGGATCCACGTTCTAAGAATAAGAAAAGGTTGCTATAAACATACATCACACACATACACGGGGAACGCAGGTGGGGTTAAGAAGAAAGGGCTCGATAAGGCATCGCACCTTATGCCTACATATCTTGTCTGGAACAAGAATCAGAGCCACTGTAGTTCGGCTTACGCACGCCAAACAACACAAAACATACAAACAAGCAAGGGTGGCAAACATGGAGCCCGACAACCACTGGATGGAATTACGTCGGCATCCGAACCAAAACACAAAACGGCAAACGTGGAGCCCGACAGCCAATCACTGGGCTTACGTCGGCATCCGAACCCAAACATACAGTCAGATAACAAGTAAACGCACGCAAAAAAGAAAAAGGCTGCCCGGAGTGGTCTCGCACGACCACCTGCCTACATACCTCGTCTGGAACGAGGATCAGGGCGATGTAGTTCCCCTGAAAGGGACTAAATTGCTAACCAGAAACCGGGGAAAGATACACAACTAGGGAGCTGAGACTCGAGCCTAATGTTGTCATGCATCGTTAACCCTAAGTTCGGTTTTCTATCCTACTTGCATAAGCAAACTAACCTAACCAGGAAAGAAGCTAGCACACAAGCATACAATCATATATCATCAAATGAGAACAGGTATCTCAAACAAACATGTCAATCAGATATCCACATAACACGCACTATAGCCAAACAAGGGGGCTCAATCAATCAGGTTTGACTGCCTAAGCAATCGTCTGTACAGGCTGTGTTTGCTCTTAACCTTGCCATTACGAGGCTAAGGTGAAGCAGATGATGGGATGAAGTGAGGATCAGACCTCACAGCTCTTATCCCTAACCAGGGAGAGCTGACAAATGAGCATGGGTCCAGAATAGGGGAACCCTTCTATACTCGATGACTCTGACACAATGTGCACTGCACAGGATCTTGGGCTTTTGATCTCACTGCTACAACCATGTAATGGGAGCAAGGAGAAGACTCACTGAATAGTGGGGGACAGGTTGCTTGTCCCTACCTTCCACCAATTGCCTTACTTGAAGGACTTTTCCTGCTTGGGCTTGAAAAATAAACATACACAATCATTGCCTCTTAAGGAGGACTTCAGACAATTTGCCCGGCCCGGTAACAGCCGGGTCTCCAGACTACATGAAGTAAGAAGGTTATACCTCAAATGCAAGTTGCTTAAGCAAAGCAAAGCAATAGTTCACAAGGAACTGAGCAACTAAAGTACCTGGAAACAATCAAACTCAATCAGTAATCAATCAGACAAACTATACGGCAAACAATCAAACAGTTTAAACAATACAACACAAAGCAAGCTCAAGGCTTAAGCCCAAGCTCCAACACCTACAAAAAAATGTTATGTTAGTGTACAAACATCCACAACATCAATCAAAATTGGATTTGGATCATTCTCCATGTACATTATGCTTTTGATCCTGAAAAACCAAGCAAATATTAGCAACTAGACCACTAGGCCAAGCCTAGGGTCCAAAAGCAAGAAAAAAATTAAAACAGCAAGGTATCCACCATCCAACATCAAATTAACATCAAACAAGAGCAAACATCATTGGTCTCATGTTTATATCATCCATCAAGTTCAATTCATGCACAAAACAATCCATATTGGTTCAAATGAAGCACCAAACATACAAACAGAATTACTGCATTCAAATCCATACCAAAACACATCCAAAAATTCTCAAATTAAATACACCTAAACAGGGGTCAATCAAGGTCTACCATGTCAAATTTGAGCTCAATTGGGCAAATGGAACCATGTCAATGAAAATCAACAAAAACAGACACCATTTCATGCTTCAATTCATACCATCAATGCATACATCCACTTCAAAAATTCATATCTCATTGAAAACAAAAAAGGAATGGATGAGACCAAAACAGGGAGGTCACACAACGTGTCTAGTTCATGCATATCAAATTTCATGGCCATACAATACAATATGAGGATTTCCCAATCAATCTACCAACATGTGTCACATGAGCTTGCAAATTCAACCACCAGAAATGAAATATCATGATCAAATTGAAAATGCAGTGAAAAATTCTACAAAAATTCATACAACATCCTAACATATCAACAATTCACCATGCCAAATTTCATTCAATTCTAACATGCATAGGCTATCCAATTAAATTCAACAAGTTGACATCAAGAGGTGTGACACAAATTGTCACACCTAAGTTCCAAAATTCATATCTCAATGATCAGGTATCAAAAACTCATGAAATTTACATATAAATGAACATCATCCATTCAACAATCATCACAAAAATTGTCAAGAATTTATTTTACATTATGAGCATTTCACATTGGATTTGGCAAAACATGTACAAAATGACACATACAATCAAACCTTAGGCATTTTAATTTTCTACACATGCAAAAAAAATCCACAAAAATCATGATAAAATTCTACACATTTCCAGAAGAACAATGCAAAAAATCTCACCAAAATTGGATAAAAAACGAGTGAGTTATGAATTTCTAAAGATCAGGCATCAAAATGACATGAAATTGTGAAAAAAAATGAAATAAATGGTGCCAGTGGCAAACTTGTAAATACAGCGAAACATTTGAATCTGGCGCCTATATAAAACCGCGCGGTTTCGCTAAGCGAACCGGAAGCTTCGCTAGGCGAACACTCATCTTCTTCAAGCTTCGCTAGGCGAATGGATCACTCGCTAGGCGAATACGCGATTTCCTCGCGAAAAAAGACGACGGAACAGTGAACACAACACACACTTACGAACAAATTTTCACAGAATCATGCAAGCAATATACCGATCGAAACGTCTCGTCATGTAGAACATCGAAACAACAAGCATTCATCCTAAATCTACTCATGCTAACCGGATCGAGCAAAAGAAAGTTTATCATCAAAAGTTCAGATCTACATATCTCATTCAATTCTTAACGAAAACGCATGATTCAAGTTGCAGTGTGTTCTACGTTGCAAGATCTACCTAAACCACATGTCAATTTCAAGAATCGAAAGGTTTGAATTCTGACCTTATGAAGCAATAGTTGCGAAATCGAGCTCCTCAAGGCTCCAATGGTGAAAACAGATGGAGTTTGTTGATTAGGAAGGTGAATGGAGAAGCTAACTTAGCTCGAAACAGCTCCAAGGGCAAGAATCATGAAGATGCCATTGTTGTGCAAGCCTTTGGACAGTTGGAATTCTTGAAGATTTGGCCACGAATTCTGCAAAACAGTTCACCACAACCACATGTAGAACCTGAATCAATCAAAAACGAAGCAAATTGATGAAGATTTTGTGAAGAAATGTGAAAAAAAAGTGATGAAGTTTTGAGAGAATTTGAGAGGTTTTGGAGGGAAATTCAGTTTGGATCTTGAAGAATGAAATGTGTTTAACAAATTCTGTTATGATTAACAATATATACCATCTCCTTAATCCACTTCTTAATCCATAATTACCAAAATCATGTGATTAGTGCTAATGAGCTTTTTAAGTGCAAGGGCAAAATGGTCCTCTCCAAATAATGCAATGTGACAGCAAATGACAGCTCAAACAAGTTCTATTTGGCATATGGAGTGTATTAGAATTGGCCTTGCATTCAAAAACCATGAATTTGCAAAATGTCCATTTTTAGCACTTCATTTTCCAAGCCCAAATCCAATTTACATGCCTTAGCCATGAAATGAATATTCAAACACCCTTAAAATGCCATTCCTGAGGTGTTGGAAAAAGTCCCATTCAAAAATTCCAATTATTTTGAAAGTTGGACAATTTTGCCCCTGGTCCAATTCAGCTGTCCAGTTGAAAAGTGACTTTTTGCCTTGGCCATTTTTGGACAAATCCAATGATGCACCCTTGAAGTACATGTCAAATGGAGTTTGTGCATATAAAGAACTTGCAATTTGGACAATCCATGTGGAAGTTATGGCCTCCTGATTACGGGTCATTTTTGAAATTCACTGAGCCCCAATTTCCAAACCATACATTGGATTTTCAAGTTCTTGGACTTTTTGGAAAGGTGAGAACAAGATCTAAAACTTTCATGTTGAACAAATTTTCATTTGAAGCTTCCTTGGACACGTGGCTTTGAGGTCCAAAACTTTCCATTTTTGGAAACTTCAGTTAAAGGTCACTTTCTATTTTTGGCAGTTTTTGTCCTGACTTGATTTCCTTCATTTTTAAGCTTTGAGATGTCATTCAACACTTGTTCCAACATGAATGAAGTGTGTCTAACTCATTTCCACCTCCAAATCCATCAGATCATGTACAGTTGACCACGGTTGACTTTTCATCTGATAGATGAATTTGGCAATGCATTGATCAATCTGAGCCCCAATCTTCAACTGAAATGGCTCAAGGGTGAAACCCTAGCCTCAATAAGCACAATATAATCACAAAATGAACCTCATCTCCATCTCAAACCCCATCTCCTGATTAAACCCTGATTGGCCCAATACAACTGATTAGGGTTGACCAGTGGTCAAAACCCTAATCTCAAGGAATCTTCTCCAATCTCCTGATGACATCCAACCATGATGATGATGATGTATCAATTCAAACAAGATGAAGACCAATATCCATTGAGAATCATGAAACCCTAATCTCACAGCCCAATCCTCAGATGGCCAATGATCAATCAATAAACCCTAGGCTTGCACTTAGACTTCTCCATCTTCTGATCAAGACTTGGGAGAATAGCTTGCACAATGTAACCACATGATATGCAATATGCAATGCCTGATGACCCAAAATGAAATGCAAATATGTTAATGCTAGTCCCAAGAGAGGAGGGCAAATTTTGAGGTGTTACAATTATGATAGGACGATCAAATGAAGCAAGACCATGAACCAAAAGATACATAAACTAGGGTTTCTTGAATCACAAGTTTCATCAAGAACCATGACCAGAAAAATTAGGATTTTGAAATGTAAGGGATGTATTGAGATGATTCAAAGGGTTGGGGTATGAACAAATTTGGATATTATGGGTATTCCATGGCATGATCAAGGCTCAAGGTGTACCATGATTTGTACAAGCCAAAGGGGGTCAAGAACTCGGGTGACCAGATGAATTTTCATGTATCTTCAATGGAAACTCACCATCCAATTAGGGTTTTGGAGAGTAAGTAAGATGTCTTAAATGATCCTTCAAGATTGTGGGATGCTTGAGCATGATGATAGGGGTGAGGTGGTTATGGCACACCTCATCATGATTAGAGGGTCTTAAGGCTTCATGATTGAACCTCATGCCTTGAGTTTATGGATATTGTGGATCATTAAGTAAAGATGCTTTATGAAATGAAGTATGAGGGATGAAATGCTTATGTATTAGGGTTATAGATGGTGATATATAGGTAGGGTAAATTTGAGGTATGATACTTGTGGAAGTGTAGCTGCTAACAAATTTGGACTTGTTATCAGAGCTTTTTTAGAATGGGCAGAAATACATGCAATCGTCACAAAATCATCTTGTCATTTTTTTAATGAAGGGTTAATCCTAAAGGGTGTAGGTGTATTTCAGAATGATAACGATTGGGAAAGTTAGAAAAAGAATGATAATAATCTTGTATATCATCATAAATTTACTCTTGCTAATTGGGTTGTATCATGCTCATCGCTCCCTTATCAGCAAACACTCTAGCCAAGGTATAATCCATAGTACTCTCTCAAGTCCTTATTATAAGAAGAAATTTACATTTTAGATTTATTGAATATATAATATATCATGTCTATATTTACTTTAAATACATTAGTTATATATTTATTTGAATTATACTATGGTTTTGTAGATTGTTAGAGGGGCGAGTGACAACTTTTTGACAAGTACTATGAGAGAATGGGAATGCGAGAAGTTGATGTTTTTGCACTGTCGATGCATGATTGTATGTGGAGGAATCCTTTTACAGAAAAACATTTGAAGAGTGTTAATGAGTTTGGGATTAGTCTCATTCAACCACATAAGTAAAAGGATGAAGAGTATCATAATTCTAGTGTAATGGCTGATCCTTATAAAATTTTCTCAATTGTTAGAATGCTTTATGATTTTAGGTTCTTGAATAGGAAACATGGTATGGTTTATTGAATAAATTATTGAAACTAGCATATATTCTTTTAATTGATTGACCTCTTACTATGTACACATTGGAATATGCTTATGTGTATAGAGGATTATTAGGTGTGAAGTTGTAGCAAACATGTTGATGGATAATGCAATTTGTAGGTATTGTGTAATGATGAAAACTTGCAATTATTGAATGCTTATAATGTAAAGATTTAATGTCAAAGATTATTGAATAAAACCTCTTTTTTGTTAAGTATCAAACTACATCAAAATTTCACAAGATTGTAAAAATTTCTATAAAAATATGTGCCATCTACAATTTCATTTGTGCTAAAAAAACAGGCTTGATGGGTCTGATGGGTCAATTTTGGGGCTTACTCTTTTCAACCTTACATGTGCATACCACACCTTTGAAAATATGAATTTGCCCTTCAGGCATCCGGAGATGCATCTCTGGACGCACCAAAAATCATGTCAAGCTTTTCTTTTTATGAGTTTCACCTCAGCTTTAAAAAAATTATGGTTCAGAGTTGCATTTATGTATGTTGTTTGGGTGTATCTGAAAATGCATCTCCTAAATCCCCTATGCACTCATTTATGGGTTTTTTGTTATTCATGCAAATGAGTTAAACAACAACTTAGTGATACAAGGTGATTCAAACATTATAAGATACATACATCTTTTAGTTGGAGAATTATTGTGTTAGAACACTGACTCAAAGACAACACCCTTTATTCACAATTGGTTGGTAACGTATCCCAGGAGGCATTGAAATTTATTTTTCACGATGCCAAGCGAGCGGATAAAACATATTCAGATAGCTCAAAGTGTGTGAAATTCTGGTATCAGATATAAGATGTCGAAGGCAATGTCACGACACTAATATCTGTTAACACAAATAGGATAAAGACACTGAATGGTAAAGCACATGACACAAGCAATTGTTAACCCAGTTCGGTCCAACTCACCTACATCTGGGGGCTACCAAGCCAGGAAGGAAATTCACTAAAATAGAATTAGTTCAAAGACTCTCCGTACACTTCAACAAGTTACAGTCTTTCTCACCTAATCTCTACCCGTGCAATTTCTACCTAAGCACTCTTAGATATGAGAACCCACTCACTTCCCTACAATCACACCTGTGATCTTAAACAACAATCCCTTGAGAAAAGAAAATACTTTTCAATAACACACTCTTGATTTTACTTCACAGTTTCAATCAAGAAGACACACTCTTGATCTTGCTTCACAGCTTTGATCAAGAAGACACACTCTTGATCTTGCTTCACAGCTTTGATCAAGAAGACACACACTTGATCTTGCTTCACAACTTTGATCAAGTAGACACACACTCTTGCTTAACAGCTTTAGAGTGACAAATTACAACCACAAATCAGTCCAATTCAATCATCAAAAGATGACTTGAATGGCTTACAAGTCTTACGACTAAACAGACACAAACCCTAGCTCTCTCTCTATATTTTGCTCCGTATTGGTTGTGTTGTAAAACAGGTTTTCTAAGTCTCTTTTTATAGAAGCTTTCAGCTGGGCTTGGACATCTTGAAAACCCTAAATCTATTTTCCAATCAAATCTTTTTATAACAGCTGGTTAGATCTCCTTGGAAAATAAGTAAATTAGGTTGTAATCCATGATTGAATGCGCCAGCTAATCAGATCTTCAATCATACAAAGATTTCCATTAATTGTGCAATCACAAAACACCAGACATTCATACTGAATATTCTGTGTACATGATGCCATGACATCGGGTCTGACATCTTGGAAAAATCATGCATAATCCAATAATTCCTTTTATAACTTCCAGCAGGTACAACCATATCAGATGCCATGACCTTGTGTATGTCATCTGAAACAATCCTGCATGAACATGTCTTTCATTTAAGCTCCAGCAGGTACATCCAATATCAGAAGCCATAGCAATGTATGTGACATTCTGAAACAATCCTGCATGAACATATTCTTGAACTCCAGCAGATACATAGGATATCTCATGTTAAGACACCACACATAACATCTTGTGAACACTCTTTGTTTTACCAAAATTGCTGCCAACACTTAGAATCAACAGTGTGGATGTACACTTAAGAATACTTACGGTCTTTCATGTGCTTGTTTAATTTCAAAGAAGATGAAGTTTGAAAAAATAGTATGTGCAAATGAAGTTTGCACTCATTAGAAAAGGCTTCGTTTAGATGTTAGTGGTGTGACAAAGAATGATAAATCAAACATGTCTATCATGACCGAATGGAAACTGATCCAAGAGAGATTCATGAAAGGTGATGACATAATGGAATTGCACATCAAAGAGCAACTGAGGAAGATTTCCTATCTAGAAACTATGAATTTGAAACCACGTTCGGAACTGATTAAAATAAAAGGGTTCTCCTAAAAAGGTCAAATCAACACAATGTGACAACTCCATCAGACGTTCTCCTTCATACTTTGAATATGTTAAGTCACATTTTCTGGATTCTCCGATTCCTAAATCCCAAAAAAAAGTGTTCTCAATGGTGCTCGCATTAGAAAAACATCTCCTCCACTGTCATTACCAAAAATAAAATTCGTTGAATAAATGTCGATTTTCATGCACAAATACATCGAGCATATCATAAATGTTGAAAGTGACAACAACTATGGTTTTCGAGCTATTTTGGGTTTTCTCAATAGATGAGAGGAGGAATACCAATTTGTCTATCGTCATCTTATACAAGAGATGGCAACGCATAGGAAATCATACACAAAGCTATATGTGAATAAAGCAAATTATGATACAATTCTCAATGCTCTTGTTCCTTATCTTAGTGGTCTGATTTTGTTTAACAAATGGATGCGCTTCCTGGAAATTAGACATCTTATAGAAAGTACCTATGATAAGGTGTGCATTGATTTAACATGACAAGGTTTTTAGAAACATTCTTTCCACTTCGGAGTAAGTCACCTCAAAATCCATCTGAATTCATCATGTGTATTGGTTGGCTATAAAAAAATAACATTTTGTTCAGGTTTATTTGAAATTGGGATGTCCTATACCAAAGACATCACCGGAGTGGATGATACATTTCCCACAAGATGCTGAAACATGACCAAATCACTTTCTTGAAAGGATGGAAGAGTTCACCAAGTTTAGCGATATTAAACGAGAAGCAAATAAGGAAAGTTTGAAGAATGAACCACCAATAAATTTAGATAGAGACATTTGTTTTGATGCGTTTTAGTTGTAATATAACAATATAACATGTTTTTTTTTGTAAGTAACACACTACATAATGTTATAAAATTGGATGATATTTTTTTGTATAATTTTTTGTTTTTGAAATTCTGCTCTACATGGATAAATTTTGCTATGCATAATCAGTTGGTCATGTTCTTCATAATTTTGGGTAGTTCTAGAGATGCATCTCTGGACGAACCTTCTAATTCTTAAAAAAAAGTGATAATTCAGAGATGCATCTTCAAATATACCCTTATTTTTATTATAAAAAAAGTTAATCCAAATATGTATCTCTAAAGTCTTGCAAGCAGATATGATCATGTTTGTAAGGTCCTTATTACTCTACAACTTTTATAAGTAGAGTCTCTCATTCCGTTTTTTTACACGACCAAAATGACTACATATCCCCATTTTTCATTTGTGTATTTCAATGTCACAAAAACCCTATTTCAATTTTGGATCTGTTAGGACATACTTCTCTTCGATCTGAAAACCAAATTGAATACTCTCCTTCGATATCCAGAAAATCAGAGAGTAGTCAAGCTCGAGTACCATTCACCCTCGATAGACAACGAATGGAAGATACAATTCATCGTGCTTGGACTGAAGACGGATAATGATTTGAAGGTTATATGAGGTACCTTTTATCGTTGCTCAACAAAGTGTCTGATTGAAGTGAATGCGACAATTCAAAGTCAACCGAAGATATTATAAGAATATTACAACGCCCTGAACCACTTGATTTTAATGACATGTAATGTTAAATTTATGTAATATTTATTTTGACGTTAATTTATGTTAGTTTTCCATTCTACCATTATTTCTGCTTGTTTCTGTTTTGAACTAACAAAGCATATTTTGGAGATGTATCTCTGAAAAGCACAAATACAAATGAACTAGGGGGGGTTAAAAATAGAGGTGGCAAATGGACATGACCGTCCTGCAAAATCCCGCAAAAAAATAGGGCGGAGTAGGCCAGACATAGTAGAGGATGCAGGCCAAAAATCTAAGCCCGACCCGCAAAAACATGAGGGCAGGGAAAGCCCGTGGGCACTACACCTTTTAAGCCTAAAAACATAAAAGTTTAAGTAAATTCTTGTGCCCGCAAAAGCCCGCGAAGAAAACGGGGTGGGACGGGGCAGACACATTAGAGGATGAGGGCCTAAATTCTTGACCCGCCCCGCATTAAAGTGTGGGAAAAAATGGCATGCCCAACGGGCCGAGCCCATTTGCCACCCATAATTACATAGATGCATCTCCAGAACGCTCACAGATTAATGAACTAAGGGGTTTACGGAGATGCATCTTTGAATCAATATTTTGTGCATAAAGAAATGCATCTCCATATTAAATTTTAACAGAATTAAGGGTTTCCCACAATTTTCTTCTTAGTTGTTTGTGGAAAATGTGTGTCTGGATATGAATCTCCAAATGATGGAGATATTTTAGTCTTTTCACGATGGTAGGGAAGAACCCTTAAGGGTGGAAAGAGCAATTCCCTGGTTTTTTAGATGGTGTTCACTACACTCCCATGTAGTGACTGCACATTCTATAAATATTTGAAAATGACCTTCGCACTATTTGGAGATTGAAATTCGAATATACCCATTTTACAAAAATATCACTTCATCACAGAGACACTCCTTTTTTTCTCCAAAAAAATAAGTCTGAATTCCAATCTCTAAATATAACAATTACTACAAAAAAGTATATTTCCTAACAATTTCTTACTATGGTCACTTATCCCACCGAAGTAATATATAATCATTAGACATCTTTCATTTTTTAAAATCACATATCATTGCGGTCTAAATAAACAACCATTGTGATATGTGAAGGAGTGACACGCTTCAAATCCCAACACCAATAATTTTATTTTATTTTGTTACAAAAATCGTGTCCCTTAATTTCTATTTTAAAATAAAGTTAAACATTTTTCACCAAGGTCTAGAATAATAACCGTAGTGAAATATCAGGACATTTCACCATAATTTTTCTCATCAATCGTGAAACCCTAACTACTATGGCCTACTCCTAATCCCTCAAAACTCCATAATATCTTTACGAAACTCCAACATAACTTCTCCAACTAGTACGAATCATGGAAATGTGTCATGAATTCTTGCAATACGAACCAAGTTACTCATTTCTTTGGCTTCAATTTCCACTAGTTTTTTTCAAGCTTTCTGCAGCCCATTATCTGTATCTCGTTCTTTAACGGTTATAATTTGATGCAAAACTTCTAGTTCTTCTAGCATCACTTTCTTCTCTAATAGTTATGTCTGCAAAGTAATTAATACTTTGTAGAATGAGCTAGTAAGGAAGGAAGTGTTGGTTGAAGAATTAGAAGCATTGAAACAAATTATAACCATTAATTCACGAGATACAGATAATGGGTTGTATAAAGCTTGAAAAACATTGATTACTGTAACTTGTTCTTCAAATATTACTTAATTGGTCATATTATTAATTTCTAAATCAAATTAAAAGGTTATATGTTTAGTGATCATTTGGTGAAATAAGCATTTGACGATAGTCCGTGATTGCATGAATTTAGTCGAACAATTAGATCAAAATAAGTGAAAGATGAGCCAAAATGAAGAAGAAAACCCAAAGAATGAGGAAAAAATAGCTAAGTGTGAAGATTGTTGACTTAGTGAAATTTTGGGGGAAAACGGGAGCAAAAAGAGTACAACGTCGGGAAAAATCACATGCACCATCACACATCATCGCGCGCACGATAGGATTATAAAAGATGCATCGTATGCACTATGCAAGTCATCACGCACGCGATGGTCCCTTTTTCAGGGCTTTTTCTGACGCATCTGATCCATTCTGAGCTCTTTTTAAAGGGAGTTTTTCATTTTGGTAAGGGTTACAAAAATTAGAAAGCAAAGCATGATTTGGAGAGCATCAAAGGAGATTTTCAGGGCATTTGAAGTCATTGGAGGCCATTACTTCAAAGGAATTCATCAATTATGGTATTGTAATATGAATTATGAGTAGCTAAGCTCCTCTAGGTTAGGTTATGTGTGATGGACCTTTTTCAATATTGTTGGGCAATATGTTGATTTGGCTTAGTATGAACCTTTTGATTATGGTTGGATTTGAAGATCAACAAAACCATACAAATTTCTAAACAAAATCGGTTGCACATATGCTATTGATAATTCGTCTCTATTACATTTTTGTGTATTTTATCATTAGGAATAAACTCTAATTTTAGTATAGCATTTAATTGGTTGTGGATGAAAGTTTATTGATCGAGTTTGTACTCATTATCATACTTTGATTGTAATTACACATATCTGAGCTTTTCGATAGCGGTTCAGTTAGACGATTCGATCCGGGTCACTTCCCCTAACTATAAAAATTTTCAAAACGATTTTTGTTAACTTTTTTAACTTGAGATTTATTCATCCCTCTCAAGATCGTTACATATTGTCTAACAACTATCGCATACACCTCTTAGGCAAGTATCTAGCGACCATGGTCTCCCACCGCATATAACCTGAACATAAAGAAGAGTCATCAAACTCACAGTGGACTCTATGATCAATGTAAGATGTCTAAATGACATCATCTATAATCAACACATCTAGCCTCATCCTGTACTCAGCAACACCACCGGGATGTGACTGTGTAGCCCTCAATCTCCTCGTCTGTGGGGGCCCCACTGGGGAATATTGCACCCTTATTTCACAGATGGCGGGGAAATGTTCGTATATCTAGCACTGATATCATAACACATGCACAACAAATAATTATTAAGAAATATTATTCGTAACAATTAAATAAGAAATCAACAATAAATAAGAATTTCAAGTATACATGTAATAAACTCAAATAACCAGCAAGTTGTCTGGTCTCAAATATTGTCGTCATTCCAAGTGTTGTATACATGATGGTCAATGTAGCGCAAGCCCAACTGGAAACGTCAAGGAAACTGAACAGCCACATGTATCGAGCATCGATATAAACACATGACTTGTCCGTAAAAAGAGTACATGCTACTAGATGTAGCATGTACACCCTAACGGTAGCCTCATACATCTGTGCTGCAACAAGCTCCTCGCACATATCCTAAAGCGAAGACATATGAAGGTGAACGCCCCCTATTGAAGTCAAACTCCTTCAACACGACCTCCTAAGAAACTCCCAAAGATAGTGCAACAATCAAACATGCAAGTGACAAGCTAATAACATGATCCGTCCATAATCTGCCGACGAAAGGGAGATGAAACAACAAGGAGATATCATCCAGAGTGATAGTCATCTCCATAAATGGAAGATGAAATGAAGATGTCTCCTTATGCCATCTCTTAACAAAAGTAGTAAGTAGTGGAGCGTCGAGCTTGGTGAGGGAGCAACGGGAAAAATCAAGAAGCTCAAAATCACGTAGAATACGGATGACCTCCTCATGCATCAAAGTCTTCAGGAAACCCTTCAACTTTGACCCGTGCGATGTCACCTTTTGTGGGAGACGGTCCTGTAACAAACAATTTAAAAAAATTAGCACTTAACTTTCATGGCACAATAATGAATAAATTAAAGTTAAACATAATATATATATATATATATATATATATATATATATATATATATATATATATATACACACACACACGCATGCACACACACACACGCATATACATCTCCCTGCCATAGTCGGTATGCCACATGGTCAACATACTCGATCATCACCGACCTATCAATAGGTCCTCCTAGAAATCCTCCATCAGTGTGCACAGACGGCTCAATCGAATAAGTCGTGATCTCTGTATCAGTAGTAGCAGATGAGACTGAATCCGCAACGGCGACATCTGACTGGACGGTCGGATCAACAATAACGACATCTGGATGGACCACCCCATATGTCACCTCATTAGCAACCATCTCATTAGCAATGTGTGTCACATCTGTCTCGACCGTTGGGTCATGAACATCCTGAGCATTAACAATCTTAACATCATTTATGGGTTACTCAACTAATCGACGTCATGTGCTACAGGGTGCGCAAAACTGCATCTGCTCAGCCAACCTTTTCTGGTGTGAACCGTCTGAAACCACTCGCCCAACTCGTATCTGGGAAGACTCAACCTCAACAACCCTAGCCTGATATGCCGCTCTCTCTATCGCTCTATTTGCAATAGTGTCGTCTCTGCCCCTTTATTTCACTGCAAAAAATAAAAAATTAAAAAAATCACTAATTACCCAAAATTTGCAATTTTTCTAATTTTCTTTAAAATTTCTGAAATTTTTGATAAAAAACAAAAAAATTATAACTACTAAAATTTATGGGAATTTACAGGTCATTTTGTACTGCAAATTGCGAAATCTCTATGATAATTTAACGAAAATTTTAAATTTTATTATACATAATCACATAAGTTTCATAATTTTCGATAAAAAAAATTATTTTTCAAAATTTTGTTAAATAAATCAAAAAATTTGATATTGCTTTAGAGAAGTCAAAAACACACATGTGAGATAAATTTGAAAAAATAAATTAAAAACTTGTCTATTCATAAAAAATAAAAATAAAATGAAGAGTGACAAATTAAATTCTAGATGTCCAACCAAAGAAAAACAGTGATAAACCCGCGTTTTGAACTTGGATTGAGAAACTTTCATTCTGACAGCTACATTCACAACTCACATGCACACCACTCCCACGATTTCAACAATTTATGCAAATTAATCTATTAAAATAACAAATCTTAATTTAAAAACCCCCATCGAACAAAATTCACATTTTAAGTCTAATCCTATCTACACAAGTCACAACGTCTCCTCTCACAAATGACCAAACGATCACCACCACCAATGGCGCCGTATCTCATGGCACTTGTCCTATTCATCACCATCTCCTCCGCCGTCGCCGCCGCAACCGGATACAAAAACCACACAGTAGGCGGCACCTCCGGATGGTTTTTCAACTCAACCACCAACACGCCCGCCACAAATTACTCTTCCTGGGCTTCCACTCAAATTTTCAACCTCGGCGATTATCTCAGTAAGCTCAATCTCTCTCTATCGATCTTCAAATTTCATTATTATAAAAAATCACTATAAAATTGAAATCGAATCTTTATTTCTCAGTTTTCAACACGAACTCAAACCAGAGCGTGATTCTCACCTACAACAACACCGCTTACTTGAACTGCACCGCCGATGATTCCGACAACGGAACATTCATATACAGTAGCGGAACAGATCGTTTCAACCAGGCGTTGACTATTCCCGTTCCGTTGACTATTGTGGGACCCAACTACTTCTTCTCCGACACTAGCGACGGTGTTCAGTGTCAGCACGGTTTGGCATTTGAGATCCAAGTCCAGCGTGGTATTGGCTTGCCGCCGAGTCTCAACCAGCCTCCTCCGCCGCCTTATAACGAGCCGCCTGGTCCTGATAATGCTCAATCTCCGACGGTTACGGTAGCGGATATACCTAAGAATGGCGCGTTATCGAAAAGCGCTGACGTGCGCGTGGTGGTTTATGGGTTAGGAGCAGTGATGGTATTGTTGCAGTTTTGGTGAGCCATTGGGATAAGTTTTACAGTTCAATTCATTTTTAGATGGATAATAGAACTTGTTTTTGTTTTTTTTAGATTTTACTTATAGATTTTTATTTGAGTTTTTTCTTTTGTGGGACAGAGTTTAATTATTTTTTAAGTTTGTTATTGACAACTTTTCTCTGATTAGTAGTTATGTATTTAATTTACTGCATTTGATCGTATTTATAATATACAAGAATAAATATGCTTTTGTTTTTTTTGTCATTCATGTAAAAGTCGTAGTACAAATTCTAAGTGTATTTATTATGAAAATATTTTATATTGTCTTTGTTTAAATTATATGTAATATAATTACAAAAGTACTACTTAACAATAGTACTAGAAAAATAAATAAAATTATAGAGTAATAAATGATAAATATTATATAGAAAATAATGATAATGTTTCATTAAGAAACTTATAATATTCAAAAAAAATTATTTTAAATAATCAACATTTTCAAAAAATAATCAAAGTTTCAAAAGAATATATCAAAATAATCATATTTTTTAACTGACTGGCATATCCAATTAACCTAGAGAGGAGACGTCATTGGAGCTTGCGCATGCTCCCAAAGGTTTTCCACCTAGGCGTTATGTCTCTTGGCGCATGCATATAGTATATAGTGTATGCGCAAATGTATGTGGCGCATGCACCTTTAATTTTTATTTTTTTAATATTAAATTTTAAATTTTAAATTAATTAAAAAAATACTGAAAATAAAAATTATATTTATATTATAATAAAAAATTATATAAAATTGATAAGAAATTCAATGACTCGTCCAATTGAAACCCCCTCTGTTCCACATTCAGGTGCGTTAATCTGTCTTCGAGGTCTCCCATGATTTTTCTGAAGTGTTTGGGGTCTTTGAATGCTGACATGATCCAATGGTGACTGGTGTGAAGGTCTGGTGGAAGATCCAACAGTATTTGATAGATGTGTCATCATTTGTTCCCAATATCTAGGGGGATTTCGCCAACAACGCTTCCGTAATTGAGTTCGGTGCCCATGTTGTCGTAGTTGGATCGTTGTGGTTGGGTGAATTGTGGACGTTATGGTTGCCCGAATTGGGACATTGAATCGGTTTGGAAACAAATCAATGGTTGTTGGGGTGTACTATAGTCAAACAATGGTTGGATGTTGTGGCGATGAGATGTTTGGATGGTCATTGGTGGAGGCTACGATGACATGAATTGTATGAATCATCTGGGCTATAGATTGTTGTGGTGGCTGCGTATGGTTGTTGGTAAGTAAAGTTTGATTCTTGATTTTGAGGTTGGGTGTGTGGCATGAATGGGTTTTGAGGTTGGATGTTTGGTTGTTGGGTGTATATGGTAGGGTGATGCTGTGAGGTTAGTCGTTGGGTTTGGGTGGGTTGACATTGTTCTTGGACGGGGATTTGTTGTTGGACGTATGATGACGAAGCTAGTTGGCGTGGATCAATCAAATACCTTGGCTCCGACACAAATTATGGCTTTGTAACCGACCTAAACCATGCCATATACTGTTGAGTTGGTCTAGCACCTTGTATGACTGGTTCGTTTAAGATGTGTTGTCGTCGATTCCTCCAATGACGACACATCTCTTTTGCAAAGTCTCTCCGGTCGGAATAATCCCATTGGGCATCGACTCTTTGTCAATGGCAATCTCTCAAACATGTCGGAGGTTCTGGAATTTGTTGTTACATGCCGAACTGCAGTTTTACCCGGTCACTCTGGTGCATCTCCACAGTAGTGAACCAGATAATTGGTGTTTTTGTTGTCTAAACTGCAACATCATCATGGTTAACCTGATGATCAAGACCCGGATATGACCTCCAGATAAACTGTACAAGAATATGACATGATTAAATGCTATGTAATTTGATGATTATTTTTAAATCAAAAGTAGAGTTATGTAGGAGTATTGCATAGTCTGGTCCAATGTGGTTCAATAGATTGCGATAGACTACTACAATGTGTTTCAGACACCTGTTGTAGTTCATCCCTCTAACTGATCACCTAGATCAAAAACATTTGAAAAATATTATTTACAGTCAGTTGTAATATAAAGTCTAATAAATTAGACGGTAAAGTTTTAAACTTACTTTGTTGCAAAGGGAAATATGAATGGCTTCTCATTTACTGGGGCGAGTGACGACATTCTTGACCAACCTCATACTTATAACAAATATGCGCATCAATAAAACGTACACGTTTCTTTCTTGACATTTTTACACAATGCACTATATAGATGGGCCAAAACAGCTGAACCCCAACTATATGTGCTTACCTTATTTATGTTTCATAGCAACGGTAAATACATAATATTTACCGTATTACCAATACTTTTTGGGAAATAAAAAATTACCGAATAGAATCATAATATAACACCAAGCTTTAATTATTTTTTCATACTCGGTTGATTCTTCGGTCAATGTTATACTCGTATAATATTGTTTGAGATATTTTAAGTTAATACCTTGACCCCTAACTTGACCAGAAGTCTCTCCCGTAGATTGGTCGTCACACAAAGGGGCACCCAACAATTTATTGCAAATAGAGTTATCCTGGTTAACTCTACCATTTACGACCTTATCATCGATACGTAGACCCAACAACATGTAGACGTCCTCAAGTGTGACGGTACATTCACCGAAAGAAAGGTGAAATGTGTGGGTCTCGGGTCTCCATCTCTCCAACAAAGCAATAATAAATTTGTAGTCAACCGAGTATGAGACTATGTTGAGGAGATTACCAAAACCGCATCCTCGAATATATGGTTCTATCAAAGGATCGTGGGATACATATTCATGTACACGACATCGAAATCGTTTTGGATCCTAATAAAACATAAGTAAGAAATAAAGTAAGAAGAAGTAATAATAAATAATAAAAACATAAGTAAGAAATAAGTATGAAATAAGTAAGAAGAGCTTATAACATACAAATGTCGAGATATTGTCGATTGTTCCTCGATGTTCATCACCCATAGTCAATAACGAGATAATGCTGCAGATGTTGAGTGTTACAGAGGTTGAGTGTTGTAAAGGTGGAGTGTTGCAGAGGTTGATTGTTATTGTTGTAGATATTGAGTGTTGTGAGGTCCTTCCATATTTATAGATGAGATAGTGTTGTAGCATGTGAAGCATGGGATATGACGCATGCATGTGAGATAGGTGTAGGCGTCTAAGGCTAGGGCGCATGCTTTGTTTAAGACATGCATGGTCACATGCGTCAAGGTTAGTGGCGCATGCATGCCTTTTTATGCATGCAAAGAAGAGGCACTTAAGGCTAGGGAGCATGCCTTACTTTATGCGCCATTGAAAAGGGCACATGCCTTGGATTATTAGGGCAGAGGCATCTTCTTTGCAGGCGCATGCTTCTAGTGTTGGATTATTAGGGCAGAGATTCTTTGCAGGTGCATGCTTTGCATTGTGTTATCTCTGCATGGATCTTTGCATTGTCTTGTCTTTGCAGATTAATTGCGTGATCAATACAAACATCGTCTCCCCTATTTAACAGCATGCAAATAACATATCAATGCATTCACCATCAGTGTCCATACTGTCATACCCCAATTTTATCCAGGCATATTTAAATTTTTGTAAAATCGATTTCATTTTTAATTTTTCGTCATATGCACAGCATGACATGCATTTCATCATGAATAAAACCTAAAATATCAGTCAGAATAAATTTATTGAAAATACAGACAAATTGGTTAAATCATTTCTCAAGAACATGTAAAATCAGCGGGTAAAAAGTTTCAGAATTAAAATTACAGACACCAGTATTATTAATCTACCGTTCATGTAGTTTAACCTGGTGTGCTCGTTGTAATTTTCAGAAGTTGTTTCAGTTGCGTTTTGACCCGCCTGAGCCTTTTAACCGGTGCAAACTTATTTCAGAATTTGAAGAAACGCTGTATTTTTTCAATAAGTATATTTTGTGTTGATCATTTTAGTGCATCCGATTTAATTTTTCGAGCAAATCTTTGCCCGACTTTTATTCATTTGTTAGTCATTTTAATTTTATTCTTTCGCCAAAATATTCGGTTTGAATAAATAGGATTTTTCACATTTTCATTTCACTTTTATCATATTTATTTAGGAAGTCGTGAATTTTTATTTGAATTGATTGATTTAATCCCCTTTAAACCAATTAAATCATTTAAAGAAGATAACATTGCAATTTTGACTGATTTTGTTTTACTCTGAATGGATGATTCAAATTAATCAGTTGTCAATATTGGCACACCATGTGCGTTGCTATTCATCTATAAAAAATTGAATTAATTAATAATAAAATGAAGTGAAGAAATAATAGAGAAAATCTTGAGGCTCTCTCTCCAATCCACAAAAATCCTCTCACACAGATTTCCTTCACTCTCTCACGTTTCCCTCATGTCTCTCTCATCACTCTCCATTACACTCACGTTTCCTCTCACACTCAATCAAATGACATCCATCTCCCTCACTCTCTCTCACACGTTTCCTTCACTCACTAAAAAAACAAAAGAAAAGGAGGAGGCCACTGCCACTCTCTCATAAGCATATATTTTGGCACCATTAAGAAGAAAGAAATAATAAAATAAAAAAGGCACCCATTGGCCACGTTACCCTTCTCTCTCTTAAGAGAGAAAAACGAAAAGGAAAAGAAAACAAGAACATGACCCTTCCTCTTCTTTCTCCAAACACGCTCCACGCACAACCCATCCGTCGTCGCGTACACCCCCTAACCGTCACCACCGGAAACCACCACACAACCATCATCGTCTTCTTTCAACCATCGTCGGCCTTCACCGCGCTAACCCCCTCCGTTTGCATCCGACCTCCATCTTCCTCTTTAAATCCAACTGAAAACCATTCTTCCCATCCACCGTGGAACACCACCTCAACACCGCGAAATCACGCACTCCTCCTTGCTCTTCTTCTTTCCTATAACCCCACAAACCAAAGCCTAACATCCACTCCACCGCCAACACCGCCGACATCACCCTCTTCCTTGCTCTTCTCACTTCCAACAACTCCGTCCAACCGTCGTCAATCTCCGATTCGCACATAAGCCGCCACCGACCTTCCACCACCTACTGAACAAATCACGCCACCTTCCAAAGAATCGTGTTTAGGGAGTCAATTCGTGATGTTGTATTCTAGGTGATGCTACTCGTTTCGTTTCTAGCATGGCGGAGATCAATCGGAGGAGGTGATATTTTCATTCACGTTTATTTTTTATCCCTCTTATGATAAGTTAAATGCATAAACTTGTTTATGTTTGAGTTTTTCTTTGAAGTTCCAAAGTTAGTTTGTTGTTCGTTTGATCTTTGAAATATTTTAGATGAAGCTTATAAATAGTTAAATTAACTTGTTGCTTTGGCTGTGAGAATTTGTTAGCCTGAAAAAGCTTGCAGAGAACCAATAAAGAAAGGAAGGTGGTGATTGAATTTTTCTCTCACCTTTAAAAACGGGTCAAATGTCAAAATAGATTTTTCTTTTATTATGTGAAATGTTCTGAGATTTGCGATGCATCCACTGTTATAGAGGGGTAAATGTCACCTTCCTTTATTTTTCTTATACCATCCATATCTTGTTTTATTCATTTGCTATGAGGTATTCTTATTGCTTTCTAGCTTGTTAATTATATTTATATAAATTATGGTTAGAATGATGGAATGGATTAAACTCATCGTTATTCGCGGCCGGTATTTTTGCACATTAGATTTTCTGTTCAAATTATGATAACATATGTATTGGATTTTAAAAATCTCCATGTCTCATTGTAACATGTGCATATTATAAGAAAAAACATTTATGTTGTTATTAATTTTCGTTTGAATCTCGATTCGTGAACTCGACAATTCTATGCCGATAAGTCACCGAATTTCAAATAAATAAATAGAACATTTCTCCGCGTTATGATCTTGCGAATGACATTAATCATATTGTCATTTCGCCTTAACCGGTTTTGTGCACATTGCGGCCAACTCAATTCGATCTTTTAAATCGACATCGTCTCCTACTTCTTTCTCTTTTAATTATAATTAATTAATTAATTAAATTTTGTTTAATTAGTTAATTACGATTAATTAATTTTAATTAACCTAATTATTTGATTCAATTAAATAATTTTGATAATTAATCTTAATTAACTTTAATTAATCAATTCAGCCGAGCTTTAATAAATTAATTTTGATGATTAAGTGTTAATCGATTTCCTTCACTATCATTTCATGATACAAACTCTATTTCACTCTATTGCATCATCAAGTCAAAACAACTTAAAATCATTTAAAAACACAATTCTCGATTCAATATCGAGCCCAATTTTCAAACACCTTCGTAAGTTGATTGCTTTTAAAGCATCACCATCAACCTCACATAGCTTACTCTTGGACTTTCTTACAATGAGACCTATTCGATTTTATTGAGTAGAAGAACAATACACTAAAATAAAATTCATTTCATTCATAAACACAAATTTAAAACCTTGATCCAACATCGAGGATTCTTATTTAAAATTAAATTGAAATACCTAATCATAATTAAACACCATTTCATTTGGAAATGAAAAAGGAGATGGTTTTGAGTTTTCAACTCCTCTCCTCGATTATTTGAATACGAGTTCTCTTACTCGGTTAGTCAAATAGTTGTCACTTCTATCCATCTAAGCACAATCAAACCGAATCATTTTTGTAATAAGAAATGAAAAGGGAGATGACTTTGAGTTTTCAACTTCTCTCCTCAACTGTTTGAATACGAGTTCTCTTACTCGGTTAGTCAAATAATTGTCATTGCTAAATCGTCTAAATCCAATTAAATCAATTTATTCTCATGACAACGAAATGAAAAGGGAGATGGTTTTAAGCCTTTAACTCATCTCCTCGATTGTTTGAATACGAGTTTTCTTACTCGGTCAGTTAGACACTCGTCATTTCTTTACAAACCTTACACCAAGATTAAATTAATTTATTTTCATAATGAACTAAATGAAAAGGGAGATGACTTTGAGTTTTCAACTTCTCTCCCCAATTGTTTGAATACGAGTTCTCTTACTCGGTCAGTCGAACAATTGTCATTTTTCCGCCGACTCCTACCGTAAATCAAATCATTGTCAATCAAAACTGTACAAAAAGGGAGATGGTCTTGAGTTTTCAATTCCTCTTCTCAAAAGCTTGGATATGAGTTGTCTTACTCAGCCATTCGAGTACTTGTCGTTTATTCTAAAATACGTCAACCATATGCAACCTTATTTTCATAAATATTCAGATGAAACAGAAAGCGGTCTAGAGTCTTCTATTCCTTTTCCGATTATTAGGATACGAGTTGTCTTACTCGATTATCCGAGTATTCGTCATCCGTCCAAAACACCTTAACTATTATCAAATCTTTCCTATAATTAAGGATGAAAAAGAAAGTGGTCTAGAGTCTTCTATTCCCTTTCCCGACTGTTAGGATACGAGTTGTCTTACTCTACTATCCGAGTAATCGTCATCCAACCAAAAACATCTCAACCAATCAAAAACACCCAACATATTAATCCAACTCGTCACCCTCCATGTGACCAAAACTCTTTCAAAAAGAACACCATTTAATCCTTTCTAATACGCACAACAAACCAATGCTTAAGCCTCCGCCGAGAGTAGACAAGCCAACGTTTAGCCTTTAGGATGCGATCTAAAGAGCTGTTTGGTAAAAGACACCAACCAACCATAGTTCCCCGAACTACGAATGCTCTGATTTCCTTATTACGCCATAAGGATACGTAGGCAGGAGATTGTTGTATCTTCGCGAGCACACTAATAAAAAAACCTCCCCTTTCCCTTTCTGAGGTTCTCATCCATTTCAATTTCTAATATTTTATAACCCAAAGATAACAAACAAACATAAATTAACACACGAAATACAAATTAGAACTAAAAGGTTCCCGTTGAGTACAACAGACGTAAGGGGTGCTAATACCTTCCTCTTACGTAATCCACTCCCGAACCCGAATATGGTTGCGACGACCATTATTCCATTTCCTAAAGGTTTTATCGATATTTTCCTATTCCTTCGTTGGGATAAATAAAGTTCGGTGGCGACTCTGTTCGAACATTAATTTTTTCCGCGACCATCGCGAGGAATCGTATTTTTCGAGATGCGACACATACAGATCAGTACAAACACTAAACAGATCAATGTCTTCCTCGCCACATTACATGATCAGTGCTCATATCGAAGGTGAAATATTTGAGCATCAACTATTTGGTTTTTCTTTTCGCAACACAAAAGTAACTCGATATACAAAAAATCGACGATAAATTTTTTTCACATTTGAAATAAATAATAGAAAAGAAATTGCAGTGTAATCAGGTGGGTCAAATCATCTATAAAAATTCGGTGTGGTTTGCAGACAACCAAGTAAAGTTTTATCAGTTGAAGATTCTAGATGATGAATATGTTCATCATATGTTTGTCAGTCATGAATAATCTGGGTACAACAATATAAAGTTATATATATTACCACAACAAAAACAAGTGTCTCAGTTCGTTGATTAGTCATGTTAATACCTCAGGATTGGCATTAATTTTAGAAAACAAATAATGTAATCACCTCTGTTGTTTTAATATGTTGGGTTGAAGAAGTTCAACATCTGGACCAACATGTCATGTACGATGTCACGACATCAGGTCTGTGACATCGCACAAGTGGAGAAAACTGAATTAATTAATTCAGTATATGTTATGGGATCAGCAAGGATATCTGGTGAATATCCTAACTCCCTTGTGGAGGTCTTGAAAACTAAATCAGAACATATATAGGCTTTAAATATGGAGATATATATGGAGAGAGTTTAGGAACTTGAAGACCTTGTTTGTAGCAGAATTTTTCTGCTGAAGTTGTAACAGCCAAGAACAAGTCTGCTGCAATTTCTAAAGGCCCAAATCCAGTTGGGTGATTAGGTTATAAATAGCTGATTGTAACCTAGTTGTTGTAAGCCTCTTAGAATGAATTTTTAGGGGTGTGTGTAAGGTAAACCTCCCAATCTGTGGGAAGGTTACCATGTGTATCTCAGTGGTAAATCCTGAGAGTTTTGTAACTCAAAGCCTGTAGGCAAGAGTGATTTTGTTCTTGAATGAAGCTGTGAAGCAAGTTCAAGGTGTGGTAACATTACATTGTATTTGTAGTGATAGGAATGGAAACTGGAGGTTTCTATCTAGGAGTTCCTAGGTATAGATTGCATTGGGTAGGGATTAAGTGATGAGTTGTAAACGGGTGAGTTTAACTCTGAATTGATACTACTAATAGTGGATCTTCTTCCTGGCTTGGTAGCCCCCAGATGTAGGTCATGTTGGACTGAACTGGGTTAACAATTTCCTGTGTTGGTTTTCCTTCTGCATGTGTTCATTACTGTCATAGCTTAGCAGGTATTCCAGTCAGCTTATCAAGATGATAACTGACCTGGCATATAGCCTTCTGGTTGAATGTCAATCAGAAAGTTGTAACATTCATCAGGGACAGTACATACTGAATGATAAGTAGGTTAACTTTAGTTCAGTATTTATTTAAGTCTGTTCTTTTCAAGGATAATAGACCTGGCTGAAGGATCATAGTGAAACTGTCAAACTGGATGTTTTGACAGTTGATACTGAAGGCTGATACTGAAGTAGAGACTAGTTGGTCTTTTACAGTATTGCAAACTTAGCACAGCACGTTTCCAGAATATAACATATTGTCGCATCCGCGAAAAAACAACCGGCGGGCTAAAACAAAAACACAAACAGAGCCGCCACTGCGCGTTATTTATCCCAAAATAGGGAAAGGAAACGCTCAGAGAAACCTGGAAAAAGCATGGTCTCGCGACCAAAGAGAAAGGGTAAGGGAGTCGGTTACGGAAGGGGAAGGTATTAGCACCCCTCACGTCCGTCGTACTCGACGGAATCCACGTTCTAAAGAAAGAAAAGGTTGCTAAAACATCACACACACACAAGGAACGCAGGTGGGGTTAAGAGGAAGAGAGCTCGCTAGGACATTGCATCTTATGCCTACATATCTCGTCTGGAACGAGAATCAGAGCTACTGTAGTTCGGCTCACACACACCAAACAACACACGCACCCAAACAGGCAAACATGGAGCCTGAATGCCAATTACTGGGCTTACATCAGCATCCGAACCAAAACACACGCACACTGGAACCCAGATGCCACTTGATGGACTTACACCGGCTTCCAAGCACACAACAAGCACAATCAAACACCATCAGGATACGGACAGCCAATCGCTGGGCTTACATCCATATCCTGACACACGAGCTTTAACAAGCAAACACACACAAAAAGGAAAAAAAGGTGCCCGGAGAGACCTCGCACGGTCTCCTGCCTACATACCTCGTCTGGAACAAGGATCAGGGCGATGTAGTTCCCCCCAAAGGGGGAGAAAGACTAGCCAGACACAAAGGGAAGACACACTACCAGGGAGCTGTACTCGAGCCTAGTGTTATCATGCATCATTGCCCTATGTTATGGTTTCTACCTACTTGCATCACAGCAAGCTAATCCTATCCAGGAAGAAAGCAAGCATGCAAGCATCAACAAAACAAAACAAGCATTTCAATCAAGTATTCACAAAGCACACACTATATCCAGTCAAGTGAGGCTCAAACAATGGGTTAGACTGCCGAGGCAAGTCATCTGTACAAGGGTAGTGTTAGCTCTTAACCTTGCCATTGAGGGGCTAAGGTGAAGCCAGATGAAAGGTGAGTGAAGATTAGACTTCACAGCTCTTATCCCTGTCCAGGGAGAGCTTCTGACAAAGGAGTGTGGGTTCAGAAAGATGGAACCCTTCTACACTCAAGACTCTGACACAACTGTACAAAGTACAAGATCTTGGGTTTGTGTCCCAATGCATCAACACAGTGGTGTGAGCAGAGGGACGACTCAACAGAATAGTGGGAGATAGATTGCATATCTCTATGATCCACCAATTGCCTTAATCAAGGACTTTACCTGCTTGGCACAAAGTTAAACAATCACAAACATCGCCTCTTAAGGAGGACTTCAGACAGTTGCCTGGCCAAGTAACAGGCCAGGTCTTCCAGACTACATGGAGAATAGAAATTGTACCTCAATTGGTTTAAAAACCAAGCAACAGCAAGCAAGTTCTCAAGGAACTGTAAGCAACTAAATGTACCTGAAATCAATCAAGTATCATCAGTACTCAGACAAATCAACAGTAAACAGCAAATGGTTAGTCAGTTAATCTGTACAAGCAACACAAGTTAATGCACATAAGTGCAAGCTATAAGCCCAAGCTCAAGCATCAATCCCTACAAAACAAAGTCATGTTAGTGGACAACATCAAACAAACTCAATTCAAATTGCCTTGAAGCAATCTCCTTAAGCTTTTTGCCTTTTAACCTGAAAATCCACACCAAATGTGAGAAACAAGACCACTAGGCCAAGCCTAGGGTCCAAAAGGGATAAAAAATACTCAACAGCAAGTGAAATTTAACCAAAATCACATTCAACCAAATTAAAAGCAAATGCAATTGGTCCCATGCTTATATCAATCATCATTATCATTTCATGCACAATTTAACATCAATCATGCAATTTGCAACTTCAAATGACCAAACAGAACCATCTCACTCAAAAGCATACCAAATCAATTCAATTAATTCCACAAAAATTCACACCTAAATAGGACACATTCAATGCATAGCATGTCAATTTTCAGCTCAATTGGACAAAAGAAAGTAGGTCAATGAAAATCAAGAAGTCCAGACAAATTATACAAGCCAATTCAAGGCATCCAAACAATCATCAACTTCAATAATTCATAAAACAGTGACAACATATTAGAAATGAATGGGATCAAAACCATGATGTCCTATAATGTGTCTAGCATGCTCATGTCAAATTTCATCTTCATCCAATACAATATGAGCATTTCACAAATGAATTACCAACATGTGTCACACAATGTCACAAAATGAGCCAACAGGGAAGAAAATTATCAATCAATTAGAAAACTCAACCAACAATTCCAGCAAAATTCACATGTTATCTTGACATATCAATGATCATTCACACAAAATTTCAGCTTAAATCAACATCCCTAAGCATTTTAAATAAAATCAGAAAGTTGACCTAGCTTGGTGTGACACAAATTGTCACACCTCTATTCAAAAAATCATATCTCCATCACCAAGTATCCAAAAATCATAAACTCTATATGAAAATCACCATCAATGTGTCCAGAATAAGCACAAAAGTTTTCATTCATTTCTTTGGAAGTATGAGTATTTCATGAAGGTTTTGGTAAGACATGTACAAAATGAGCATATACAATCAATCCCTAGGCCAATTATTTTTCTACACATGCAAAAATTTCACAAAAATCATAATCAATTTCTACACATCATCATGAGAATAATGCAAAAATTTCCATAAAATTTGGATGAAAAATGAGCTCTCTATGATTTTTTGAAGTCATGGCATCAAAATTAAGAAACAAATGAAAAAGAAATAGCAATATTATTTAATTTAATGCGCCAGTGGCATTGCTGTAATTTTTAAAGCACAAGCCAAAACGACGTCGTCTGGCTTATAAGTGATGGCGCCTTCCTATTGGCTGAAACACGGCGGGAAACAACTTTCAAAAGTGGCCAGGCGAAATCAAAGATCAAACAAGTATTCTAACGCGTTCTTCAGCAAGAAAATGCAGAAAATCTCCAGAAATCAAGAACAACAAATCTTCACTAAAATCAACAAATTCATAATCAATGGAACCGTCTTTCCTCCTAGATTAAGGATATACAATTGAAATTCCCTAATTCCTACTGTAGCGAAGGGATCGAACAATTAAAGTTAAGCACATCAAACTTCAAATCGAAATAACTCTCTCCACAGTCAATCATTTCACAAACCACAAGTTGCATCGTGTTCTACATTGAATGATCTTTCAAAAGCATATGATAATTTAAGCAAAAGTGAGAATCAAATTTTGGTACCTTGGAGATGGCAGCTGGTGTTCTTGAAGCTTTTCGTTCCAATTATCCAAAACAGATCGAGATGAAGCTTTAAGAAGATGATTGGAGAAGCTATCTCAGCTCAAACACGATCCAGAAGCAAGAATTCTTAAATCACCATTATTGATCTCCTTATGAACAGTCACGATTTTGATGTTGTTGGCATGAATCTTGATGAAACAGTTGGAGAAGAAGGCTCAAGGAACACGAATCAACAAGAATTTTGCAAAATGATTGAGAATTGGTGAAGATTTGGTCAAAAAAAGTTTGATGAAGATTGATGAATTTTGGTGAATTTGGAGGGAAAGTTGGTTAGGTTCTTGAGAATTGTGATTATCATCTGCAATTCAGTTACAATTAGGATTAAATACCAAGGCCTTAATCACTTTGCTAATCTCAATTAGCAAAAAACCATGTGATTAGTGACAATTGCCTTTTTTAAGCTTTGGTCCAATATGCCATTTCTTATGCAGCTGATTTTTCTGTCCAACTTTGGTTCAAACACTCTCTAAATGACATATGTGATGTGTTGCAAAAATCCTCATGCCAAAATTCCAATTATTTTGCAAGTTGGACCATTTTGCCCTTGGATTTAATTAGTGCACTTGAAAATTGACCTTTTGCATTGACCATTTTTGATGAATTTTGATTATGCACCATGAAAGTACATGTGAAATGGAGTTTGCTCATAAAAAGATCACTCATTTTGGACACTCCATGTGAAAGTTATGCCACTTTGATTATAGGTCTTTTTGGAAAATGAATGGACCATAACTTGCCAAACATACATGGGAATTTCAAGTTCTTGGACATTTTGGAAAGGTGAGAACAAGATCTACAACTTTCATGTTGAACAAATTTTTATTTGAAGCTTTCTTGGACATGTAATTTTGTGGTGAAAAACTTTCCATTTTTGGAAACTTCCATTACAAGTCACTTTCCATTTTTGGCAATTTTTGTCCTGACTTTATTTTCTTCATTCTTGAGCTTTGACATGTCAAATGAAACTTGTTTCAACATGAATGAAGTGTATCCAACTCTCTCCCACCTCCAAATCCATAAAATCAAGCACAGTTGACCACAGTTGACTTTTTCAACTGATAGATGAATTTGGCAATGCACTGACCAATCTGAGCCCCAATCTTCTGATGAAACGGCTCAAGGGTGAAACCCTAGCCTCAATAAGCTCCATATAATCATGGAATGATCCTCATATCCATCATAGACCCCATCTCCTTGCTATGCCCTGATTGGCCCAATGCAGATGATTAGGGTTGACTAGTGGTCAAAACCCCAATCTCAAGGAATATGATCCAACACTTGATGATGACAAACCATGATGATGATGATGAATCATTTCAATCAAGATGAAGACCAATCTCCTTTGAGAATCACAAAACCCTAATTTGGACTTCCATCCTCAGATGATTGATGACCAGTCCAATGAAACCCTAGCTTGCACATGACCTCCTATCTTCTGATCAAGACTTGGGAAGATGACTTGCACAATGTAACCACATGATATGCAATATGCAATGCCTAATGTCCTACAAATGATATGTGTAACACCTCAAAATTTGCCCTCCTCTCTTGGGACTAGCATTAACATATTTGCATTTCATTTTAGGGCATTAGGCATTTCATATTGCATAACATGTGGTTACATTGTGCAAGCCATCTTCCCAAGTCTTGATCAAAGGATGAGGAGAGTCCAAGTGCAAGCCTAGGGTTTGTTGATTGATCATGGCCATCTGAGGATTGGGCTGTGAATTAGGGTTTTATGATTCTCAATGGATATTGGTCTTCATCTTGACTACAATGATACATCATCATCATCATGGTTGGTTATCATCAGAAGGATCAGGTGTTAAAGCTTATTCCTTGAGATTAGGGTTTTGACCACTGGTCAACCCTAATCAGTTGCATTGGGCCATTCAGGGCATGATCAGGAGATGGGGTTTATGATGGTTATGGGGTTCATTATATGATTATTTTGTGCTTATTGAGTCTAGGGTTTCACCCTTGAGCTATTTCAGTTGGAAATTGGGGCTTAATTTGATCTATGCATTGCCAGATTCATCTATCAGATGAAAAGTCAACTGTGGTCAACTGTACATGATCTGATGGATTTGGAGGTG
Source organism: Lathyrus oleraceus (assembly GCF_024323335.1). Lineage (NCBI taxonomy): Eukaryota > Viridiplantae > Streptophyta > Magnoliopsida > Fabales > Fabaceae > Lathyrus > Lathyrus oleraceus. The sequence continues at coordinate 296,038,785 of NC_066581.1, read as the reverse complement.
GAAATGAGTTGAAGACACTTCATTCATGTTGGAACAAGTGTTAGATGACATTGCAAAGCTTAAAAATAAAGAAAATCAAGTCAGGACAAAAACTGCCAAAAATAGAAAGTGACTTGTAACTGAAGTTTCCAAAAATGGAAAGTTTTTGACCTCAAAAACAGATGTCCAAGGAAGCTTCAAATGAAAAATTGTTCAACATGAAAGTTGTAGATCTTGCTCTCACCTTTCCAAAAAGTCCAAGGACTTGAAAATCCAATGTGCGGTTTGCAAAATATGGCTCAGTGAATTTCAGAAAAGACCCGTAATCAGGAGGCCATAACTACCACATACTTTGTCCAAATTGCAAGTTCTTTATATGCACAAACTCCATTTGACATGTACTTTGAGGGTGCATCATTGGATTTTCCCAAAAATGGCCAAGGCAAAAAGTCACTTTTCAACTGGACAGCTGAATTGGACCAGGGGCAAAATTGTCCAAATGTCAAAATAATTGGATTTTTTGAATGGGACTTTTTCCAACACCTCAGGAATGGCATTTAGAATGTGTTTGAATTTTCATTTCATGCATAAGGCTTTTAATTTGGATTTTGTCTTGAAAAATGGAAATGACAAAAATGGACCAAATGCATACACATGGTGAATTTGAGAATGGAGCAACCAATGAGCATGAAACAAGTTTCTACAGTTCACATATGATATTTAGAAGGTGTATGTGCTGTCATTGAGGTGGCATGAGCTGTCTAAAGGAATTGACCATTTTACCCTCCATTTGCAAAATTACAATTTCACTAATTAAGCCAAAATGCTAATTAACATGATTAGTAATGGATTAAGCTACCATATATATTCTAAATCATCTCCTAATCATAACTGAATTCACAATCTTCAAGAACCAGATCTGAAATCATCACATTCTCTCCAAACCCTCAAGAACACAAACAACTTCAACTTCATAATTCTCCTTCATTCCTTCACCAATTCACACGATTTTTGTTGCATTCACTCATAATCATCATCTTGCACATCTGTTTTGGGAGATTGAGAGGAATTAGGCGCTGAATCACGACTGTTCATAACCACCTCATCCATGGCAATTTCGAATTAAAGACTCTAGGATCAACATCCATGGGAACTGGACACACCTATCACCTTCTTCATCTCCATTGCTCATCTGTTTGAGGAAGAGAAGCTCTAAAAGCACGTGAATCGCTGCTGCCATTTCCAGGTTCGAAATTTTCGAATATCAAGATTTGCTGAATGTTTATATGCGTTCTGTAGTGCTAGTCACGTAGGTCATGGATATGCTTGTGGTTTTGAGAATAGTGGACTGTGTAGGGAGAAATCGTGAATTGAAAGTATGAACATAAACCCTAAGTTACTCGATTTGTTTGATAGAGGAACAATTAGGGCAAATAGATTGGATATTTGGATTGTAGGTGGAAAGACGAATCCAACGGATATAGCCACGCCAATTTTCGTTAACTTTTGATGTTCTTCACTTTTTTTCAATTTCTGGAAAATATTGATGTTGAAGACGATGATACCATGCTGTTTGATCCAAATTTCAGTTTGAAAGTTTGAAAAAGATGTTTACCGCCCGCGCCAAAATAATTACAGAATTGCCATTGTCTTTTTTTAATTATTTCATTTAATTTCTAAAAAATATTTAACACATTAAAAAATCCATAAAAAATAGCAAAAAAATCCTAAAAATATGGAGATTTTTTCTATGACTTTGTTGACTTGTGTAGGATTTTTTTGACCTATTGGTCAAAGTTGTGCATGGCAAATATTTTATTTGACCTAGGGTTTTCTAATGTATGTCACATTTTGATACATTTTGGCAATTTGATCATGAAATACTCATATCATAAAATAAATGGCTGAAAATTTTTGTGGTGGTTCTTGACTCATTGAGGATTATTTATATGTAAATTTCATGAATTTTTGATACCTGGTCAGTGAGCAGCAAATTCTGGAACTTAGGTGTGACAATTTGTGTCACACCTCATTATGTCAACTTGCTGGATTTTTTTGAGTGACCTATACTTGTTGGAATTGATTGAAATTTTGCATGATGATTGGTGGGCATGTTGAGATGTTGTATGAATTTTTTTGGAATTTTACATTGCATTTTCAATTTGATCATGATTTTTCATTTCTGGTGGTCATTTGTGCAAGCTTGTATGACATAGGTTAGTAGAATCAATGGGAAATGCTCATGTGGTACTGGATAATCATGAAATTTGACATGCTTGTAATAGACACATGATAGGACCTCCCTGTTTTGGTCTCATCCATTTCTTTATTGTTTTCATTGAGATATGAATTTTTGAAGTGGAAGCATGTATTGATGTTGTGATTTGGAGCCTATAATTGTGTCTGTTTTTGTTGATTTTCATTGACATGGTTCCATTTGCCCAATTGAGCTCAAATTTGACATGGTAGACCTTGAATCCCCCCTGTTTAGGTGTAATTAATTTGAGAATTTTTGGATGTGTTTTGGCATGGATTTGAATGCAATACTTCTGTTTGTATGTTTGATGCTTCATTTGAACCAATATGGATTGTTTTGTGCATGAATTGAACATGATGGATGATATAAACATGAGACCAATGATGTTTGCTCTTGTTTGATGTTAATTTGGTGTTGGTTGATGAACGCCTTGCTGTTTTAAATTTTTTCTTGCTTTTGGACCCTAGGCTTGGCCTAGTGGTCTAAGTTGCTAATATTTGCTTGATTTTTCAGGATCAAAAAGCAAGGCACATGGATAATGGTCCAAATCAATTTTGATTGATGTTGTTGATGTTTGTATACTAATATAACATTGTTTTGTAGGTTGTGGAGCTTGGGGCTTGAGCCTTGAGCTTGCCTTGTGTTGTGCATAGTTTGTTTAAACTAATTGATTATACACTTGTTGTTTATGGTTTGTCTGATTGAGTACTGACTGAGTTTGATTGTTTCCAGGTACTTTAGTTGCTCAGTTCCTTGTGAACTATTGCTTTGCTTTGCTTAAGCAACTTGCATTGAGGTAGGTCCTCTTGACTTCATGTAGTCTGGAGACCCGGCTGTTACCGGGCCGGGCAAATAAATGTCTGAAGTCCTCCTTAAGAGGCAATGATTGTGGTTGTTTATTTTTAAGCCCAAGCAGGTGAAAGTCCTTTAAATAAGGCAATTGGTGGAAGGTAGGGGTATGCAGCCTACCCCCCACTATTCAGTTGAGTCTTCTCCTTGCTCCCATTACATGGTTGTAGCATTGAGATCAAAAGCCCAAGATCTGTGCAGTGCACATCGAGTCAGAGTCTCCGAGTATAGAAGGGTCCCCCCATTCTGGACCCATGCTCATTTGTCAGCTCTCCCTGGTTAGGGATATGAGCTGTGAGGTCTGATCCTCACTTCACCTCTTCATCTGCTTCACCTTAGCCTCGTAATGGCAAGGTTAAGAGCAAACATAGCCTGTACAGACGATTGCTTAGGCAGTCAAACCTGATTGATTGAGCCCCTTGTTTGGCTATAGTGCGTGTTATGTGGATATCTGATTGACATGATTGTGTGAGATGCCTGTTCTCATTTGATGTATGTTGATTGGTATGCTTGTATGCTTGTGTGTTAGCTTCTTTCCTGGTTAGGAATAGTTTGCTTATGCAAGTAGGTTAGAAACCTGAACTTAGGGCGACTTTGCATGACAACATTAGGCTCGAGTCTCAGCTCCCTAGTGTCGTGTTTTTCCCTCTGTTTCTGGTTAGGAGAGAGTTTCTCCCCTGTTTAGGGGAACTACATCGCCCTGATCCTCGTGCCAGACGAGGTATGTAGGCAGGTGGTCGTGCGAGACCACTCCGGGCAACCTTTTTTTTTCTTTTTGTGTGTTTGTTTGTTATTTGACTGTATGCTTGGCTCGGATGCCGACGTAAGCCCAGTGATTGGCTGTCGGGCTCCATGTTTGCCATCTGTTTGTGTTGTTTTGTGTTGTTTGGCGTGCGTAAGCCGAACTACAGAGGCTCTGATTCTTGTTCCAGACAAGATATGTAGGCATAAGGTGCGATACCTTATCGAGCTCGTTCCTCCTAACCCAGCTGCGTTCCCCGTGTGTGTGTGTGATGTTTTTAGCAACCTATTCTTTATCTTAGAACGTGGATCCCGTCGAGTACGACGGACGTGAGGGGTGCTAATACCTTCCCCTTGCGTAACCGACTCCCTTACCCTTTCTCTTTGGTCGCAAGACCATTTCCTTTCCAGGTTTCTCTGAGCGTTTCCTTTCCCTATCTTGGGATAAATAACGCGCAGTGGCGGCTCTGTGTGTTTTTTATTTGTAGCTCGCCGGTTGATTTTTCGCAGGATGTGACAATATGCAATATGTTAAGTCAGTCCCAAGAGAGGAGGGCAAATTTTGAGGTGTTACAGTTGCCCCTATTCAATCCACTGTGAACCTGTCGATATGAACAGCCTCGGCTTTCAGATGAGCAGGATGAAGAGTGATTGAATACCAAGAACAGACGAACAATTTGCACTCTGATGGGAAATAATTAACAGCGCCTGTCAGAATCGGCGAAGAACACAATCTTGAAACAAGAACCCGTCTGGTAACGGAGAAAGTCGGCCTGATCACCGAAACCACAACGTCGACCTGGATTCCAAAATAAATGGTAACGCAGGGATAACCATGGCCTGAACACCGCTCATCCGCTCGGGATTATTATTCTTTTTCTTTTATGCTTTTCTTGAACCCCGAAATTTTTCTTATTTTCATTTTCTTGAACCCCGAAATTTTTCTGCGCAAATGATCCTCGATCACTGCATTTGAACCCCGTTCTCCTGTTTGCCAAAACAATGAACCCCATTCTCCAATTTGAACCCCAGTCGCCTGACGATAACTTGCGATCGCCAATGTTAACCCCATCTCCAGAAAATACCGCAACATCTCCCTTTCTCCATTTGAACCCCGCTCTCCAGAAAATGCCTCAACACTTCCTTTTCTCCGTTTGAACCCCGTCTCCAGAAAATGCCTCAACACTTCCTTTTCTCCGTTTGAACCCCGCTCTCCCATCTCTTGTGATAATTCCGCTGGCAACGACGGAAATAACACCAAACACCACTCTGAGGGCGACATACCAGAGGGTACACCTTCACAAAGGAAGGTAACATGTGCATCTCTTCATCCGAAGACACCCATAACGACTTCCATTGACCTCAGCCGGAGTCTAAGGTGACACATGAACAGAAGATAACCCTAAGGACCTCATCCTGGATATAATCTTCAACTCCAATCTTCATATGAACCCCAGAAAATGCCTCAACACTTCCTTTTCTCCGGTTGAACCCCAAAAATCGCGCTGATCGCGTAACATCCCTCGATTTCACTTCCATCTCTGTCCGACGAAAAAGTAAATCTCCTCCAATATCGCATTACTGGGGAATATCTTCAATTAAATCACGATGCTAGACTCCTCGGAGTAACACCTTCACCTTTTGGATAAAATCACCTCTCAAACAGTAACCACGGTTTGAGACTAGCTTTATGCTTGCAATATGATGCATGACTTTTTCTGCGTAATGCTCCATAATTATGGAAATGCTACGCGATTTATTATTTTTCTATGCAATATGCTATGCTATTTTTTCATGATGAATGTGTAAAAATGTATCCCCCTCAAGGGACTCTTCTGAGGAGCACGAGACACTCTGCTGAGGAACTCGTCAATACTCCAATCTCCGCCCTGATGGGGAATAGCACGGCTGCTGGGAAAAGGTAACCCTTGCTAGGGAAGAACCTCCTTTGCACCCGGTCCGCTCGGGAAACTGCTCGGAATAAGAACCACCAACACTCTGTGGGGGTACAACAGTCTTCGACCTGCTAGGGATATACATCCCGAATCTGCTCTGGGAAACCCTCACAGATACCTGACGACTTCACTGGGGAAATGCTCACAGATACTCGGCTGGGGAAACAGCAACCTCCAGGCCTGGCAACTGGGGAAGCATCGATCTGACACCTGCTGGGGATAACCATCCTGACCCTGCTAGGGGAGCGAATGCCACTCCGCTGGGGACAACCCATGCAATCCATAGGTAGAATTAACTCAGCTGGGGATGCAGATATCAGTCTGCTACGGAAATTCATCCAATCTACTGGTAGGATGAACACTGCTGGAGATATATTTCATTGAAACCCGCTCCACTCGGGGATAGCAACCTTCGGACCTGGTGGCTGAGGAAACACCGTTTTACCTGCCGGGGATAACCATTCTGACTCGGCTGGGGAAGTCACAGACCTTGGATCTGCTGGAGATTTGGTCCTCACAACTCTGCTTGGGGATCTCGCTGGGGAAATGAGAAAAGTTGGTACAGAACACCCGTCGACTCGTCGAACCACGGTATCCACCTCCCAAACTCGTATCAACTTTCCACTTTTGAGAACTCCCAGACTCGTCTGGACCTTTTCTGCTCCATCATCTTGTATCCCAAGTCGCGCCGCGCTCGACGGAGAACGAACTCCTGGGGATTATACAGACTTTTCAATCTTCCGACTTTGAAGAGTCTTCTTGATTAATTCCAAAGGTCGTCGGACGTCTCTCGTCGCCTCTCTACCCATTCATTCGTCCTTGATCGGACCCTGCGGGGAATTTCTACAGACTTTCCAATCTCCTGATTTTGAAGAGTCTTCTTGATTATCATTCAAGGATCGTCGTACGTCTCAACATCTCTTCGTCATCCCTTCATATTCTCTTGTCCCTGATTGGACTCCCTGGGGATTTGTTTTGTCAATAGCTTCCACATCACAACCTGCAAGCGAGTGAAAAATATCTAACAGTTCCTGCAAAACAGATCGTTAGATAAAACCGTGCCCCAGGCGTGTCAAGATTTCAACACTTGGGTCACTCAACCTTCCAAATAAGATTTCAAGCTTTCAATCTTATAAACATGCATTGGAAGGGACCTGTATGTCTTAAAATGCAAGATTCTTTATCAAAATAATTGGATGTTTTTGCAATCAAAGCGGTAATGAAAAACAAAAACAAAATTATTTGACTGAATATGCATTTTATTGATTGGAAAAGGTGTGTGGCTCAAATTGAGCAATACAAAGGAAGCAATTCCTGAAAAGAGGTAATTGCGCACAAAAGGAAAAATCTATCCTAATGGCAATGTGAAACCCGTAATCTCATCGAGTTCCAACTCGGTTACACCCCATATGTCCTCAGACTCTCCATGCTTTCTGCCTTCTGAACAAGACGCCTCTGACTGATCCCTACCGGGTATTATCCATGATGCTTTAACCAAAGCGCAAACGATCATGCCATACGCAGTTGTTCGTTCCAATCCCTCTTTTGCCTAGACCGCCCTTTCGGGTTTTCAGTCCACCAGGATACCCATTTTTGCCCAAGTCGCCTTTCCAGGTTTTCGACTTGCCGGGTGTACAATTTTTCATTTTTATCCCTAATTTTTGCCCGAACCTTTCTTTCTGTTTTTTGGTTCGCCGGGTTGCCCATTTTTGCCTGGACTATTTTATTCTTTTCGTCCAGCGGGTCTCTTTATACGAAGTATTTTTTAACTGCGTCCGCATTCACAGGGGATGGAAAATCCTCGCCATCCATGGTCGTTAACAACAAGGCTCCGCCAGAGAAAACCTTCTTGACCACGAATGGACCTTCATAATTCGGTGTCCATTTGCCCCTTCGATCGTTTTGAGGAGGAAGGATCCTTTTCAGCACCATATCACCCATGTGATATACCCGAGGTCGTACCTTTTTGTCGAAAGCACGTTTCATCCGTTGCTGGTATAACTGCCCATGACAGATGGCTGCCAGCCTCTTTTCCTCGATTAGGCTCAACTCTTCGTACCGGGTCCTTACCCATTCAGCCTCTTGCAACTTTACGTCCATCAGGACTCTCAAAGAGGGAATCTGAACCTCAACCGGTAATACAGCCTCCATTCCATATACCAATGAGAAAGGAGTTGCCCCAGTAGATGTGCGCACCGACGTTCGATACCCATGCAACGCAAACGGCAACATCTCATGCCAGTCTTTATAGGTTACCACCATCTTCTGCACAATCTTCTTGATATTCTTGTTGGCTGCCTCAACCGCCCCATTCATCTTCGGACGATAAGGAGAAGAATTGTGATGCTCAATCTTGAATTCCCGGCACAGTTCTGCCATCATTTTATTGTTCAAATTAGAACCATTATCAGTAATGATTCTCTCGGGAACCCCATATCTGCAAATGATGTCTCTCTTGAGAAACCTGGCCACGACCTGCTTCGTCACATTTGTATAAGAGGCTGCTTCTACCCACTTGGTGAAGTAATCAATAGCCACTAATATGAATCGATGCCCATTCGAAGTTGTAGGCTCAATCTTTCCGATCATATCAATGCCCCACATAGCAAACAGCCATGGAGACGACATTAAGCTCAACGGATTTGGAGGCACGTGCACCTTATCAGCATAAATCTGGCATTTATGACACTTCCGCACGAAATTGAAACATTGGGCCTCCATTGTCATCCAGTAATAACCTGCTCTCAGCAGCTTCTTCACCATTGCATTCCCACTGGCATGGGTACCGAACGATCCTTCATGAACCTCTTTCATCAATTGGCTTGCTTCTTTATCATCAACACATCTGAGCAAGACCCAATCAAAATTCCGCTTGTACAAAACCCCATCCTTATTTAGGTAGAACACCATGGCCAACCTCCGCAGAGTCTTTCGGTCCTTCTTCGATGCTCCCTCAGGATACTCTTGAGTCTCTAGATAGCGCTTGATATCGTAATACCACGACTTCTCATCATCAGGCGCTGTATCAACAGCAAACACATAAGCCGGTCTATCCAGACGACCTACTTCAACACTGGGGAACTGATTCCACCACTGCACCTTGATCAAGGCGGTCAGAGTAGCCAAAGCATCTGCCAAAGGATTCTCCTCTCTGGGCACATGATGCATCTTCACCTTGGTGAAAAACGTCAACAATCTCCTCTTATAATCTCGATACGGAACTAAATGAGATTGATGCGTATACCATTTTCCGTTAACCTGATTTATCACCAGAGCTGAATCTCCATATATGACAAGGTTCTTGATCCTCAAATCAATCGCCTCTTCAATCCCCAATATGCAAGCTTCATATTCAGCTACGTTGTTGGTGCACTCAAACGTTAGCCGGGCAGCAAAAGGAATATGGGATCCTTTCGGCGTAACCAAAACAACACCAACACCGCTTCCATTCACGTTAACGGCCCCATCAAACATCAGAATCCATTCGGATTCAGGGTCAGGCCCCTCCTCCGGGATTGGTTCCCCGCAATCTTTCGATTTGAGGAACATGATGTCCTCATCAGGGAATTCAAACTTCATCGGTTGATAATCATCAATGGGTTGCTGAGCGAGGTAATCAGACAATACACTCCCCTTGATCGCCTTCTGAGAGGTATATTGTATATCATATTCAGTCAAAATCATTTGCCACCTCGCAACCCGTCCGGTCAATGCTGGCTTCTCAAAAATGTACTTGATTGGATCCATCTTGGAAATCAATAAAGTGGTATGAACCAGCATGTACTGCCTTAGTCGGCGAGCAGCCCAGACCAAAGCACAGCAAGTTTTCTCGAGCAGTGAATATCTTGCTTCACAGTCGGTAAACTTTTTGCTAAGGTAGTATATGGCATACTCTTTTCGACCAGACTCGTCATGCTGTCCCAATACACACCCCATAGACCCCTCGAGGACTGTCAGGTACAAAATTAACGGTCTTCCCTCCACAGGAGGCATCAGAATCGGAGGTTCCTGCTACTCATTCTTTTTATTTTTTCCCAATGCCCCTTGGCAATCATTATTTCACCTGACCGTTTGATCTTTTTTTTTTTTCAACATCTTGAATATAGGTTCACACGTGGCTGTTAGAGGAGATGTGAACCATGACACGTAGTTCAATCTATCTAATAGACCACGAACCTCTCTTTCTGTGCTCGGTTCAGGCATTTCTTTGTTTTTTTTTCTTTTTTTTCTTTTTTTTTTATAGCAGGATCAACCTCGATTCCTCTCTTACAATGGACCCCAGCAACTAACCGGACCGCATTCTGCTAGTGCACTGATTCGAATTCAACCTCAGCCTGAATCATCTCAACCGGTCAAACGACTTGCCCCGGTCTGCCAGATGCCCCTCTTCTGTTTGGGACTTTGCTATCATGTCATCAACATAGCATTCAATCTCATGATGAATCATATCATGGAACAAAGTCACCATGGCTTTCTGATACGTGGCACTGGCGTTCTGCTTCTTTAGAGAACAGTCTTCTCTCCATGGTAGCTTGTGTACAACGACATCGGTATCCGACCCTGGCATATCCTGACATGACCAGGCGAAGGTATCCACATGTCCCTTCAACAGAACTACCATTCTGCTCTCGACTCGCCTCTGAAGCGGCTCTAATTTTCACTTCCTTTCTGACCTCGGTGCTTGGAATAACGATCTTGCATCGCCCCTCGTGCGACTGAATCACCTTTTCCTCTTGTTTAAACAACCTGGCTAATTCCGGCAGATCACAAGCTTCTTCGTCTTCTTCTTCGGCATGATAGATCGGTTTGTCGAAGTCATATGAGGTGTAACCAAATTGTTATCAATGAGATCCGGAGAATTACTTTTTTTTTTGAGTTGGGAACAAGACAGATCAAAAAGGGAAAAAACAGAAAACATTGCCATTTTTATTTGTTTTTAAACTGCAAAAATAAATGAAAAACAGAGAACACCGTTTTTTGACTGAAAAACATCCATTTATTAATGATGCAGAATGCTGCAAAATGAAACATGAGGTGGCCCTTACAATGAACCATTACGTTTCAGGCAAAACGTATGGCTTTCATGCAAATAAAGACTAACAATAAGAAATATTACTCTTCCGGACGAGTGTCAGTGCTGATCTTTTAAGCCTTCCAGCTTCCTGGTACGCACGGCTTTATCCAACTATCAAACTTGCAGTCACTGTCGTTCTCTCCACCCATTGCACAGGCGTGATCCGAATCTTCAGCAATTGCACTCACCATCGCCTGACCATGCGCCGGCATGGGATTAGCATTAACATTCGGTGATGGTGCAAAATTGATAGCCTTGGAGTCTACCAGATCCTGGACAACATTCTTGAATGCTCTACAACCCTCAATGTTATGCCCTGGGGTTCCAGAATGAAATTCGCACTGGGCGTTCTCATCGTAGTTAGGAGGCCTCTGATCTGATCTCATCGGAACCATCGCCCTCGGCTGAACCAACCCAAGATCCATCAACTTTTTGAACAGAACAACATATGTCACGGGTGGCCTGTCGAAATGGCGATCAATCCCTTTTCCTTTTACCTGGTACCCGGCTCTCTGTTGAGGTGGCTGACGTTGCTGTTGGACTGACTGATTATCAGCAGGGATGGTTACCGCAGCAGTGTGCTGGTAGTAACGATCCCTACCGTGTCCCCTCTGGGCATACACAACACTCGATTCACCCTCATTCTTGCGCTGACCGTTCCCGAATGGCTTCTTCGATGCTGATGACGAAGCATTACCACCCTGTATTTTCCCCATTTTCAGCCAACTTTCAATTCTCTCCCCTGCCACCACAATGTCAGCAAAGTTGGTAACCGGGCATCCAACCATTCTTTCAGCAAAAACCCCTTGTAGGGTACCCATGAAGAGATCAAACATCTCTCTGTCCACCAATGGAGGTTGCACCCTGGCAGCCAACTCCCTCTACCTCTGAGCATATTCTTTAAACCCCTCGTTATTCTTCTGAGACATACCCTGCAGCTGGGTACGACTCGGAGCCATATCAGCGTTGAACTGATATTGTTTAAAGAATGCGTCACCAAGATCCTGCCAACTTTTGATATCAGACGACTTAAGCTTGGTGTACCACTCCAAGGATCCTCCGGACAGGCTGTCCTGGAAGAAGTACATCCACAGCTTCGGGTCCATAGTGTATGCAGAGATCTTGCGGACGAAGGCTTGAAGATGAGTTTCTGGGCAGGAACTTCCATTATATTTGTCAAATGAGGGCGCCTTGAATTTCTGTGGGATCACAACCCCCTCTACCAGCCCCATGTTTGACATGTTTACGACCCCGGGAATGGCATGGCTTTCCAGAGCCCTGATCTTGTCAGCCAGTAACTGAATTTCTTTGCTTTGTGGTTGAACACCATATGGACCAGATGGTTCATTGTGCATCGAGAACTGATCAGCTTCTCGGTCCTCCTCTCTATCATCGTCAACCCCAAAGAATGGTGGGAACAGACTATCCTTCAGATTCTGACCCGGCCCAGGTTGACCACCAGTAGCAGCACCAAATCCACCAGCATTGTTGTTTACCATACCCACAGTTGCTCTTTTTCCACCGTCTCTGGATCCACCGAGCCCCTGGTTGGAGACACCATCCAGGTTGACACCGCTGTTAGCTGCAGAAGCCCGCTCGAGCTTCTCAACCTTATCAGCCAAAGCCTTCTGACCAACTGCAAACCCCTGCATGATGTTGATCAGTTCGCTCATCTTATCCTTCAGCTCGAGAATATCTGTATTTGGGAGATCCATCAGTCTGGGAGTATTGCGTCTGGTGAAGTATCTGTGAGGACGGGTTGAGTGCAAAGGTACAGCTCTGCGAGCACGAGCAATGATTCCTGCAGCAATCAAGCACGTTAGAATCCGACACCTACAAAACAGCAAACAGGTTAATATGCATGAATGCAACGTCTATCCATATGAGGAAGCTTCTGTCCTTTGATTCTGGTTTCATCGAGACAAATAATATTTTGACATTCACATTCTGAAATTCAAGATGTCTCTCAACCAGATTCTCAATCAATAATGCTCCCCATATGGCTAAACGTAGTTTAGGTGCAGATGAATGCAAAACGGGAATGATGCAGATGCGTGAATGCAATGCATTGCCATCCTCCAAGTCCTCTGATCAACTGTTGCACCGAAGCCTGATCTCTGAACTGATCACAACCATCTGAGGGAATATGTAACCACAAATCCAACTCAAGGGTTCCGAAATAAACGGAAGACAGATACATCATCATCATCAAACCATCTCTGAACAGATACCCATAATCGTCTGAATCGGCCCGGGGAATCCTGAAATAAACGGATCCCCACTGATAAATAACTCGGACGACGCTCCGGCGTCTCGGCAATAAACGGCCATAAATCCGACTTATAAATATGACTCTGATCCACGGAACAAAAAGTCACCATCTGAGTCACCATCTGAACATGCATCTGTAAGAATCACCCTCCCCTCACAGGTAAATTCTAATCAGGTCATCCTAAGGCGGATAATAGTCTCGACAATCGGGCGAAGATACTCAATGGGTTTGCCCTTTCGGGTGTGCCATTGTAGCTCCCTTAAGATCGTCTAAACCAAAGATCCGGGAAATGATCGGTCACCAGAGTCAACAGCTCAAATGAAGTAACTCAACCAAAGTGGAGTACCCTACAGAGGAAAGCACTATCAAATGAACCTCGTCTGGCTTGTGGCATGTCACGTTGCAACAATATGCTGATTTAGCAAATGAGGAACGTGAGACCACACTAATCCTAGGTGCATACTCGGGCCTGGGTTTTAGCCCCACTCAGAACACCCACCCCAAACAGAGGAACCACCTGCACAGAGGACGGCAACATGATAGTATGATGCATGCAAATATTTATGCAAATATATACACTGTTAGAATAATAAATGCAATAAATAACACAAAACAAGCAACCTAAACTATCCTAGAACGCTAGGAAGGACTCGCTTAGGGAAGATGGACCAGCACAGGTCAACATCTAGATTCCCCAGCAGTGTCGCCAGCTGTCGCATCCGCGAAAAAACAACCGGCGGGCTAAAACAAAAACACAAACAGAGCCGCCACTGCGCGTTATTTATCCCAAAATAGGGAAAGGAAATGCTCAGAGAAACCTGGAAAAAGCATGGTCTCGCGACCAAAGAGAAAGGGTAAGGGAGTCGGTTACGCAAGGGGAAGGTATTAGCACCCCTCACGTCCGTCGTACTCTATGGGATCCACGTTCTAAAGAAAGAAAAGGTTGCTAAAACATCACACACACACAAGGAACGCAAGTGGGGTTAAGAGGAAGAGAGCTCGCTAGGACATTGCATCCTATGCCTACATATCTCGTCTGGAACGAGAATCAGAGCTACTGTAGTTCGACTCACACACACCAAACAACACACGCACCCAAACAGGCAAACATGGAGCCCGAATGCCAATTACTGGGCTTACATCAGCATCCGAACCAAAACACACGCACACTGGAACCCAGATGCCACTTGATGGACTTACACCGGCTTCCAAGCACACAACAAGCACAATCAAACACCATCAGGATACGGACAGCCAATCGCTGGGCTTACATCCATATCCTGACACACGAGCTTTAACAAGCAAACACACACAAAAAGGAAAAAAAGGTTGCCGGAGAGACCTCGCACGGTCTCCTGCCTACATACCTCGTCTGGAACAAGGATCAGGGCGATGTAGTTCCCCCCAAAGGGGGAGAAAGACTAGCTAGACACAAAGGGAAGACACACTACCAGGGAGCTGTACTCGAGCCTAGTGTTATCATGCATCATTGCCCTATGTTATGGTTTCTACCTACTTGCATCACAACAAGCTAATCCTATCCAGGAAGAAAGCAAGCATGCAAGCATCAACAAAACAAAACAAGCATTTCAAGCAAGTATTCACAAAGCACACACTATATCCAGTTAAGTGAGGCTCAAACAATGGGTTAGACTGCCGAGGCAAGTCATCTGTACAAGGGTAGTGTTAGCTCTTAACCTTGCCATTGAGGGGCTAAGGTGAAGCCAGATGAAAGGTGAGTGAAGATTAGACTTCACAGCTCTTATCCCTGTCCAGGGAGAGCTTCTGACAAAGGAGTGTGGGTTCAGAAAGATGGAACCCTTCTACACTCAAGACTCTGACACAACTGTACAAAGTACAAGATCTTGGGTTTGTGTCCCAATGCATCAACACAGTGGTGTGAGCAGAGGGACGACTCAACAGAATAGTGGGAGATAGATTGCATATCTCTATGATCCACCAATTGCCTTAATCAAGGACTTTACCTGCTTGGCACAAAGTTAAACAATCACAAACATCGCCTCTTAAGGAGGACTTCAGACAGTTGCCTGGCCAAGTAACAGGCCAGGTCTTCCAGACTACATGGAGAATAGAAATTCTACCTCAATTGGTTTAAAAACCAAGCAACAGCAAGCAAGTTCTCAAGGAACTGTAAGCAACTAAATGTACCTGAAATCAATCAAGTATCATCAGTACTCAGACAAATCAACAGTAAACAGCAAATGGTTAGTCAGTTAATCTGTACAAGCAACACAAGTTAATGCACATAAGTGCAAGCTATAAGCCCAAGCTCAAGCATCAATCCCTACAAAACAAAGTCATGTTAGTGGACAACATCAAACAAACTCAATTCAAATTGCCTTGAAGCAATCTCCTTAAGCTTTTTGCCTTTTAACCTGAAAATCCACACCAAATGTGAGAAACAAGACCACTAGGCCAAGCCTAGGGTCCAAAAGGGATAAAAAATCCTCAACAGCAAGTGAAATTTAACCAAAATCACATTCAACCAAATTAAAAGCAAATGCAATTGGTCCCATGCTTATATCAATCATCATTATCATTTCATGCACAATTTAACATCAATCATGCAATTTGCAACTTCAAATGACCAAACAGAACCATCTCACTCAAAAGCAGACCAAATCAATTCAATTAATTCCACAAAAATTCACACCTAAACAGGACACATTCAATGCATAGCATGTCAATTTTCAGCTCAATTGGACAAAATAAAGTAGGTCAATGAAAATCAAGAAGTCCAGACAAATTATACAAGCCAATTCAAGGCATCCAAACAATCATCAACTTCAATAATTCATAAAATAGTGACAACATATTAGAAATGAATGGGATCAAAACCATGATGTCCTATAGTGTGTATAGCATGCTCATGTCAATTTTCATCTTCATCCAATACAATATGAGCATTTCACAAATGAATTACCAACATGTGTCGCACAATGTCACAAAATGAGCCAACAGGGAAGAAAATTATCAATCAATTAGAAAACTCAACCAACAATTCCAGCAAAATTCACATGTTATCTTGACATATCAATGATCATTCATACAAAATTTCAGCTCAAATCAACATCCCTAAGCATTTTAAATAAAATCAGAAAGTTGACCTAGCTTGGTGTGACACAAATTGTCACACCTCTATTCAAAAAATCATATCTCCATCACCAAGTATCCAAAAATCATAAACTCTACATGAAAATCACCATCAATGTGTCCAGAATAAGCACAAAAATTTTCATTCATTTCTTTGGAAGTATGAGTATTTCATGAAGGTTTTGGTAAGACATGTACAAAATGAGCATATACAATCAATCCCTAGGCCAATTATTTTTCTACACATGCAAAAATTTCACAAAAATCATAATCAATTTCTACACATCATCATGAGAATAATGCAAAAATTTCCACAAAATTTGGATGAAAAATGAGCTCTCTATGATTTTTTGAAGTCATGGCATCAAAATTAAGAAACAAATGAAAAAGAAATAGCAATATTATTTAATTTAATGCGCCAGTGGCATTGCTGTAATTTTTAAAGCACAAGCCAAAACGACGTCGTCTGGCTTATAAGTGATGGCGCCTTCCTATTGGCTGAAACACGGCGGGAAACAACTTTCAAAAGTGGCCAGGCGAAATCAAAGATCAAACAAGTATTCTAACGCGTTCTTCAGCAAGAAAATGCAGAAAATCTCCAGAAATCAAGAACAACAAATCTTCACTAAAATCAACAAATTCATAATCAATGGAACCGTCTTTCCTCCTAGATTAAGGATATACAATTGAAATTCCCTAATTCCTACTGTAGCGAAGGGATCGAACAATTAAAGTTAAGCACATCAAACTTCAAATCGAAATAACTCTCTCCACAGTCAATCATTTCACAAACCACAAGTTGCATCGTGTTCTACATTGAACGATCTTTCAAAAGCATATGATAATTTAAGCAAAAGTGAGAATCAAATTTTGGTACCTTGGAGATGGCAGCTGGTGTTCTTGAAGCTTTTCGTTCCAATTATCCAAAACAGATCGAGATGAAGCTTTAGGAAGATGATTGGAGAAGCTATCTCAGCTCAAACACGATCCAGAAGCAAGAATTCTTAAATCACCATTATTGAGCTCCTTATGAACAGTCACGATTTTAATGTTGTTGGCATGAATCTTGATGAAACAGTTGGAGAAGAAGGCTCAAGGAACACGAATCAACAAGAATTTTGCAAAATGATTGAGAATTGGTGAAGATTTGGTCAAAAAAAGTTTGATGAAGATTGATGAATTTTGGTGAATTTGGAGGGAAAGTTGGTTAGGTTCTTGAGAATTGTGATTATCATCTGCAATTCAGTTACAATTAGGATTAAATACCAAGGCCTTAATCACTTTGCTAATCTCAATTAGCAAAAAACCATGTGATTAGTGACAATTGCCTTTTTTAAGCTTTGGTCCAATATGCCATTTCTTATGCAGCTGATTTTTCTGTCCAACTTTGGTTCAAACACTCTCTAAATGACATATGTGATGTGTTGCAAAAATCCTCATGCCAAAATTCCAATTATTTTGCAAGTTGGACCATTTTGCCCTTGGATTTAATTAGTGCACTTGAAAATTGACCTTTTGCATTGACCATTTTTGATGAATTTTGATTATGCACCATGAAAGTACATGTGAAATGGAGTTTGCTCATAAAAAGATCACTCATTTTGGACACTCCATGTGAAAGTTATGCCACTTTGATTATAGGTCTTTTTGGAAAATGAATGGACCATAACTTGCCAAACATACATGGGAATTTCAAGTTCTTGGACATTTTGGAAAGGTGAGAACAAGATCTACAACTTTCATGTTGAACAAATTTTTATTTGAAGCTTTCTTGGACATGTAATTTTGTGGTGAAAAACTTTCCATTTTTGGAAACTTCCATTACAAGTCACTTTCCATTTTTGGCAATTTTTGTCCTGACTTTATTTTCTTCATTCTTGAGCTTTGACATGTCAAATGAAACTTGTTTCAACATGAATGAAGTGTATCCAACTCTCTCCCACCTCCAAATCCATAAAATCAAGCACAGTTGACCACAATTGACTTTTTCAACTGATAGATGAATTTGGCAATGCACTGACCAATCTGAGCCCCAATCTTCTGATGAAACGGCTCAAGGGTGAAACCCTAGCCTCAATAAGCTCCATATAATCATGGAATGATCCTCATATCCATCATAGACCCCATCTCCTTGCTATGCCCTGATTGGCCCAATGCAGATTATTAGGGTTGACCAGTGGTCAAAACCCTAATCTCAAGGAATATGATCCAACACTTGATGATGACAAACCATGATGATGATGATGAATCATTTCAATCAAGATGAAGACCAATCTCCTTTGAGAATCACAAAACCCTAATTTGGACTTCCATCCTCAGATGATTGATGACCAGTCCAATGAAACCCTAGCTTGCACATGACCTCCTATCTTCTGATCAAGACTTGGGAAGATGACTTGCACAATGTAACCACATGATATGCAATATGCAATGCCTAATGTCCTACAAATGATATGCAATATGTTAAGCCAGTCCCAAGAGAGGAGGGCAAATTTTGAGGTGTTACACATACTCAACATATGTTCTGGATGTCGAACTGAATGTTGTGACATTCATTCCCAACAGCAGGTGCTAAAGTGTAGGATGATTGGTTTTTCTGGTTCAGTATTTTTCTCAGGCTATTCTTCAGGGATTCAATAGCTTAGAGAAAAACCAGGAAACCAACTACTAACTTACAATTAATGAACCTAACAAATAGCCTAGTTGTTAGCAATCTAATAAGTGGAAATTAGATTGATGTGTTCAACCTTTAATTCAGGAAATACAAGTAAAAGATATACACACTGGAACAATGTAACAGATGATGTCCACAAACAACAGTAAGACATCATGCTGATAACTATGGAAGAAAACAACAGAAGTGAGTGCTAGGTTTGATTTCTGTTGAGTCTTTCTTCCTGAAGCACAGAACCAGGGGTTCATACATTCTAGAGTGACATAGAATGAGATGTAGTGACATCTGTGAACCTGTGCATATTAGTACATTGGTTAATAACTATCTTGCTGTATTAGTTACAATGTTAGATCAGATGTCATGACGTGGTGGATAACATCTGAATTCTGACTACACCAGAATTTCAATTGGTATCAGAGCAGGCATCCTGTTCTGCTTCTGGATGAGATCCATGGGTGATACTTTCTGGTATCTTGCAAGGAGTTATGTTAGTACTGATGCTGGAACCTGTGAAAGGTTCTGTAATTTCCCTGAATGGTCCCTTGAAGTAGGTGGATGGACTGTTCATGACAGGAATGGTGTGTACCTGTCTCTGGAGGGTGGCAATTGGCCTGTTTGTGGGACAGCTGTGCCAGTATTGAATCACATTCAAACTTGGTATGGTCTTGGAGGCTGATATGGTGAAGTGTGTGTTCATAGGTTGAGTTGTATTATGATTTCCACTGCATAATACCTGGCAAAACTCAAACTCTGATGTTGTTTCCCCTCATGTGGATGAAAGGCTGATGTATTCAAGATCTCATCATAATCTACTGAAGATGTCAAAGATACTTGAGTCCCCTCAAGTCCACTCATCATGACGTTCTCACTTCAGGATAGTAAGAATCACTTAATCACTGATTCTTTTACTCACTTGAGTAGGGTGGATGAAGACCTTGAAGACCTTCAAGGAAGGTTTGTTCCAAAGGAGGTGGAACTAATGTTCTATGCGATGTTAGAACATGTTATTCAACAAGTATGCAGCTACTGGTTGAAGAGCAGATGTTTTTAGGTATCAAACAAAGGGATACTTCTGTTTGGAACCTACTCCTGACCTGGAAGAGGAGACATCTGTGTGTGCTAAGTTGACAAGGGTAGGGTCAACTGTGTATGTGCTCAAGAAGGTCACCTTTAGAAGTATGATCTCTAGAAGTTGAGCTGGTTGAGATGTGACATGTGCAATCTCCTGTTGTTTGGCATATTCCTGTTGATTGATCAGGGTTGGATAGTTGTTCCCTGAAGTACTATGGTGTGTTGGAAGACAAGTCTCCTGGATGTTAGTAGTCAATAATGGGATAACCTGATTGCTATACCATTTAAGAGGATTGGAACCATGAATCGTGTTATTCAAACACCACGGTTCAGAAGTGGCAGTTCTTTCGAGGAGTGAGAATATGAAGATTCAGAGGTTAGTTAAGGTAGTATGCTCTAGCAATGCATATTTACCATTGACTGGTGCTGTTTTGTATCACTAGTACTTATGGTCAGCTGGAGTCTGATTGGTGTGATTGGAGTATGTATAGGTATAACTCATAGAGTTAGTTGCCACTGGCAGGGACGGTGTATGTCAGGTTGAGACATTTTTATACAATGCATGGTTATTGGTGTGGAGTTTCCATGATTGTTAAGTTGAGGGGGAGTCTTGGTTAACCTCCTCAAGTCTGGTCAGCCTAGGGTCTGGTTGGCTGTTAACCTGTGTCACATGGGTTCTGGTGGTTGTGTGACACATTTGCAAGGAAGAATTCATCTCTCTCATTCCTAAGGGTGAATTTAATCTGGGAAGACTTTCAAAATTGTCTAGGTGCTTGCAAGCAGAAGATGTTGACACAAGAAGAGTACTTTCAAAGTATTCTTATGGTGGAAGTATCTGAAAGGAAAATTGGGAAAGGATTTAAGATCAATGTCTACTTGTGCCAAGTACAAGTGTGTAATTGATTACCCTTGGAGCTCAAGATAACGGATGTTCTTAAAGATGTTGGAACATCACTTCTTCAAGACCCTGTGCAGAATCACAGGAAGGATAGTACATTGGCTTATGATCTATCTCTTTGGTGGCAGCAAAAGCATATGATCTCTGAAAAGGTTTCCTGGCAAGAAACTTGACTCAGCCTTGGTATGTACAAGAAGAAGAAGACATCATAGTCTTGATGGTGGTTACTTGGATCAGTTTATTTCTGATCTAGGTAAGGAAGTGCATTAGCTTATGCACACTGTGGAGTCAAGAACAAGTGGCAGCAATCTTGACATCATGGAAACAGCCTTGCCTTAGGATGTGAAATCCTTGGTAGAGCTAAAGGGCTAGTGTCTAACTGGTCCTTCTGAAGACTCATACATCAGAGTGTTTGATGTCTTTGGAGAAGAAGCAGGGATTCATCAAGGTGTGAGCTTGGATGACTTAACTGCAAACCTGCAGGATGGAGGTTGTTTACTCAAACTTGGTTCCACAATCAAGTCTATGAGAACATTGAACTCTTGTTCTGTGAAGGGAGGAAGCTCTTTCAAGTGGCAGAAGAAGGAACTAAATTCAACAGCTGGATGTCAAAACACAATGTTGTGACATTTGGTTCAACATCAGATTCTTAGTTGATGAAGTGGCACATCAACTTGAGATAGAAGGGTCTGCAGGGTTGTAGATTGGACACCTCAAAAGGCTTGAAGTTCAAATCTCACCTGGAAGGTCAGAATATCTTTGGGAGAAGTCTGATACACGTGGAGAGGTCAAAAAGCAGCATTTGACCTTTTCATATGAGAATTCATGAAGGAGGTAATCAACCAGTGGCAGTTGGTCTATCTCAGAAGTGAGTTCGAAGAATCAAGATAATCAACATAAGGCAGCTGATTATTCTTGAGGAAAGTCTGAGACAAATTACTTTTGAGCAGAAAAGTATTAAGTTGAAGACAAAAGGAGGTGTTTTCTATTCATCCCTTGGAGCTTGTGGTAGGAGTTCTGAGCCATCTATGGAAGATTATCTCATGTAATGGGATGAAAATGTATATGTCCCAATGTATGTCTGGGTTCTTCTTGATCAAGCTGGTGACTCAGTGATATCTGAAGACTATCAGATGGTGTTCCCTGTTATGTGTGAAGGATGTCCTAACGAATGTTAGAACATCTTGAAGTGGCCTTCTGTTCTGGTTAGAAGAGAGATTGACACAGAGTGTGGATGTGTTCAACCAAGAGGGTTGAACAGAGGGTGCGCTCTTGAAGACATGAAGATGAGTCTTATGTTTTCCATTCATCAAGTGATTTGAGTTCTTTTTGAATCAGGAAGTAGGTGAAGGTACAACCATGTTGGACATGTGTGACCTCCAAGAGAGTAGGTTGTCCATGACAGGGAGAGTTTTTGTCCTTGAGCTGCAAGTAATCACCAAGCTTGTGGTCTATGTGCTCTCAGATAACTGGGTATGGCACCTTTTTAGTTATCTGGATGCTGTGAGGTATGTCAAGGCTGGATGAGCAGTAGAATGTCTGACCGGATGTCATGACATTGCCCTGGTCAATGCTGTTAATTCCTAAAGTCATTAGGAGTTATGAGGGTGATGTGGCTAAGTCTGATAAATCAGAATAAGCTTGATGGCTACAGCTGTGTGGTACAGGGGGAGTATCCATCTACTGAAGTGTGGAAAGTTGGCTGGAGCAGTGCTAGGTGTCAAGTCTCTACTGGAGGTATGACAGAGGTCTTGGGAAATGTTGAATACTGGCTGAATGCAGGAATGTTAAGACATCGCGTGCAACGTGTCTGACTGCATATATGGAATGGTCTCCATGCACTGGAACGGCTGTTTTGGAAAAGAAATAGTCAAGAGCTATAAAAGGTATTCAAAGATAGTCTGAGATTTTGTTGGTGATTCTCTGACTGTTTCTCAGCAAAAATAAATGCATCTTGACCAAGCATTTATTTCTATCGGAAATTCCTAAGCACGGGCTGGACTATTTAAAGGATGTAAGAGCCCTCTTCTCCTCACAACAGAAACACTACATTCTCAGAATCATGGGGTATGTTAAGGTCTGGGCAAGCTGCGCCTGGATCTGGTTTTGTGAGGGGTGCCTTTACAAATGTTTAGCTAAAAAGGGGGAGAGAAATATAGTCCTGGGGTTGAGAATGTATCAGAAGCAAGCAGATCACTGTGGTAGCAAACTGAAAGTTGGGGTTAGACACAAAATCCACCAACTGGATATACCACTTGTGTCTTGTGATTTGAGTTAAGAGGACAGTTGTGTCTTGTAATCTGAGTTACATATTTTGAGTACTCAGCATTACATATTCTTCCGGAAGCTCTCCTGTTGAGGGGAAGGGTTCTGGTACAACTGATCCGTGTACCTCTTCTTCCTCATGTACACCATCATTGGTGTTCATGGTGGGGGAGATAATAACAAAGGATTATTTGTTTTAGCTAAAATTTGCCAAAGGGGGAGATTGTTAATACCTCAGGATTGACATTAATTTTAGAAAACAAATAATGTAATCACCTCTGTTGTTTTAATATGT
Source organism: Lathyrus oleraceus (assembly GCF_024323335.1). Lineage (NCBI taxonomy): Eukaryota > Viridiplantae > Streptophyta > Magnoliopsida > Fabales > Fabaceae > Lathyrus > Lathyrus oleraceus. The sequence continues at coordinate 296,015,341 of NC_066581.1, read as the reverse complement.
TGGGTTGAAGAAGTTCAACATCTGGACCAACATGTCATGTACGATGTCACGACATCAGGTCTGTGACATCGCACAAGTGGAGAAAACTGAATTAATTAATTCAGTATATGTTATGGGATCAGCAAGGATATCTGGTGAATATCCTAACTCCCTTGTGGAGGTCTTGAAGACTAAATCAGAACATATATAGGCTTTAAATATGGAGATATATATGGAGAGAGTTTAGGAACTTGAAGACCTTGTTTGTAGCAGAATTTTTCTGCTGAAGTTGTAACAGCCAAGAACAAGTCTGCTGCAATTTCTGAAGGCCCAAATCCAGTTGGGTGATTAGGTTATAAATAGCTGATTGTAACCTAGTTGTTGTAAGCCTCTTAGAATGAATTTTTAGGGGTGTGTGTAAGGTAAACCTCCCAATCTGTGGGAAGGTTACCATGTGTATCTCAGTGGTAAATCCTGAGAGTTTTGTAACTCAAAGCCTGTAGGCAAGAGTGATTTTGTTCTTGAATGAAGCTGTGAAGCAAGTTCAAGGTGTGGTAACATTACATTATATTTGTAGTGATAGGAATGGAAACTGGAGGTTTCTATCTAGGAGTTCCTAGGTATAGATTGCATTGGGTAGGGATTAAGTGATGAGTTGTAAACGGGTGAGTTTAACTCTGAATTGATACTACTAATAGTGGATCTTCTTCCTGGCTTGGTAGCCCCCAGATGTAGGTCATGTTGGACTGAACTGGGTTAACAATTTCCTGTGTTGGTTTTCCTTCTGCATGTGTTCATTACTGTCATAGCTTAGCAGGTATTCCAGTCAGCTTATCAAGATGATAACTGACCTGGCATATAGCCTTCTGGTTGAATGTCAATCAGAAAGTTGTAACATTCATCAGGGACAGTACATACTGAATGATAAGTAGGTTAACTTTAGTTCAGTATTTATTTAAGTCTGTTCTTTTCAAGTATAACAGACCTGGCTGAAGGATCATAGTGAAACTGTCAAACTGGATGTTTTGACAGTTGATACTGAAGGCTGATACTGAAGTAGAGACTAGTTGGTCTTTTACAGTATTGCAAACTTAGCACAACACGTTTCCAGAACATAACATACTCAGCATATGTTCTGGATGTCGAACTGAATGTTGTGACATTCATTCCCAACAGCAGGTGCTAAAGTGTAGGATGATTGGTTTTTCTGGTTCAGTATTTTTCTCAGGCTATTCTTCAGGGATTCAATAGCTTAGAGAAAAACCAGGATGTTAGACGGTGTGGCTAGTGATCGAGAGGGGGGGTGAATAGATCACCTCTTTGAAATTTAACGGATTTGAAATTTTATCAGAGTTTTCAAAGTTGGCGGAAAAATCAGTCCCGAATCGACTTCCGTCTATTCTGAACCGCTACTAGAAAGCCGGACACACAAGTTTAATTGCTGGATTTTAATGAGAATGACAGAAACAATTCACACCAGAATTTTAACTAATTGAATGCACTTATCATTAAAGTCTATTTCCAATGAATAAAATCTAGCTAACCGTTTTATCAAACAGTTGGTGTGTGTGTGATAGATGATAAATAGCAATGGAGTTTGATTAAAAGTTTTCTTGCCACTGCTGTCTTGCAAAAAGAACAATCACCACACACTAACTGAAATTGCGAAAACAGTTTGAAAAACGTAAAGAGGAGTAAGGTAAGAATTCGATACGCAGAGATTTGGTAAGGAAGTTCCCCACGTCGTCCTCGCGTGTGGGTACGTCTCCCTCTCAATTTCAAATGAAATTGAGAACTTTGATTATCAATTTTTGCCGAATCCGTTGATACAAGGTTATGATACAAAGACAGAATTCTAAACTCTAAGAACTTCTTCTTGTATGAACCTTCACTTGATCTGAGCACGATCAAGATTTTCCTGCACGAAATTGCAAACAATTCACCGGTTCCACGACCTGCTTGCGAAATCCCCCGATCTCCAAACGCAACGCTGCGGCTGAATATGTTCTGCAAACGTGACTCCCAAACCCTCAAGAACACTCCAGTTCTTGAAGGACAAACCAATAGGTTTTTCCTAGAAACCCCCTTCAATCTTCAACTCAGCTAAATCCTCGATCGTTCCACTACAAACCACAGCTAGATCCTTGATCGTACCACTGAACGTTATCTCGATGCTTCTTTAATCCAAAGAACAAGAATGGTTATGTGTAAATGTTCTTGAAGAAAAGTGATTGAGAAGATGAAGAAGATGAAGTCTCTTTCAGGTTTCTAAATGCTCTCAAACAATTGCTCCAACACTGCTTTTGATCTTGTGTTCAATTGTTTTTCTCTCAATGGATTCGTGTCTTGCACTGCTGTTATAACCTATCTTATATATGCTGCAAAACAGTTACTGTTATACCACAAAACAGCTTTATGTATTGATACATAAGAGTGTGCATCGATGCGTACTGTAAGATATGTGAAATTTTGGTGAAATTGATTAATCATGTATCGATGCAAAAGTCGTGTGTATCGATGCATGTGATTATTTCACTAGTATGTATCGATGCCTGATGCGTATGTATTGATACACAGGCTGTTTCAATTAGTCATGTATCGATGCAGGGATCGTGTGGATCGATGCATAGAGTCTTTTGCCTTTCATGTATTGATGCATGACTCGTATGCATCGATGCATACTGAACAAAAATGTTTTGTGATTTATCACATGTTGTATGTATCGATGCAGAGGCTTATGTATTGATACATACTGACATAAAATGCATTTTAATTGTTATTTTAAGGGAAGTATCAATGTAGGTTTATATGTACAGTTATGCAACAAATAGAATGGGATGGAAAACATAATAAAACACAAATGTATCATGTAATGCAATGCACAACCAACATTTGGATGATGATCACACAATTTGCTATCATTAAAAATTAATTCAAGGTAAAGAATTCTCTCACACAGGAAACCAACTACTAACTTACAATTAATGAACCTAACAAATAGCCTAGTTGTTAGCAATCTAATAAGTGGAAATTAGATTGATGTGTTCAACCTTTAATTCAGGAAATACAAGTAAAAGATATACACACTGGAACAATGTAACAGATGATGTCCACAAACAACAGTAAGACATCATGCTGATAACTATGGAAGAAAAAAACAGAAGTGAGTGCTAGGTTTGATTTCTGTTGAGTCTTTCTTCCTGAAGCACAGAACCAGGGGTTCATACATTCTAGAGTGACATAGAATGAGATGTAGTGACATCTGTGAACCTGTGCATATTAGTACAGTGGTTAATAACTATCTTGCTGTATTAGTTACAATGTTAGATCAGATGTCATGACGTGGTGGATAACATCTGAATTCTGACTACACCAGAATTTCAAGTCACAAGTGTTTTATGAAACGGATGACGAACAAGCTGAAGTCAATGTTGTTGATGAGGAAGAAGAATCTGAGTTATTGGTTGATTCAATGGTGAACGGCAAAGAAGAATAAGAGTCACTGCCAGCTAGTCATGTATATTGTCCACCTCAACACATGACAAGCTTGAATTTGGATGTCGATGAACCTTCATTAGATATATTTTACAATCCTTATGTGCAAATTCAAGGATCATTGAAAGAAGGAGACACATTTTGCACAAAAGAAGACTGTGTAAAAGCTATTAAAAAGTATCGTATGGAACTATTAACTGATTACAGTGTTGATCAAACTAGTGCAATAAGGTACAAAATTTATTGTCGAAATGAGCGCTGCCTTTTCCGGAAGAGGGGTGATTCTTGGGAGATTGGATGCATGAGTCCAATTCACACATGCATGCTCACTAACCCAATGCAAGACCACCACAAACTTAGCTCTCAGTTAATATGCGATGAAATTTTGTCTGTCATTAGCGACAATCCGTCGTTAAAGGCGAGTACAATAATCTCGCATATTGTAACACAATACAACTATACTTCATCATACAAGAAGGCTTGGATAGCTAGGACAAAGTCGGTTGAAAAAGTGTATGGAAATTGGGAGAAGTCTTACAAACAACTTCCAAAATACTTGATGGCTCTTAAACAGTATGCTCAAGGGACTATTGTCAAGTTGGAAACATTGTCGGCGTATACCCCAGACAGGACTTATGCTATTGGAAATGGAATACTCCACCGTCTCTTCTGGGCGTATCTGTTGGTGTAAGCCCTAGAGCCAATACTTTTGGTACTTGTATCGAATTATTTATTAATAATAAAAGGCTTTTTCTTTATTATAGTTGATTAATAAAATCCCTAGAATAGATAGTCCGTTTAATGTATTAAGTGTGACTTAATCATGAGAACGCATTAAACACAAGGACATTATTCTTAAAGTATCAGTAGTCGAGCTTTAGTGTGAAGTGGGATAACATTAAAGCATTAAGACTATTATGTTTATAGACTGATGATCACATCTCATGGATCATGGATAAAGAGTTACCAAGTCTTAAACATAGGTATGAATATTAGGAGTAATATTTGTACCGGATTGACCCGCTATGAGAATACTATATAGAAAGTTATGCAAAGTGTCATAAGTTATTCTCATGGTGATAATAGTGTATACCACCGGAGAATGGAGGGGTTGTAGGTTCAGGTACATAGTTGGTAGGAGACCACCTTCGTGGCGCCCAATCACCCCAACCAGCATTGGCCTCAGCTTGTGGTGCATCTGTTTCAGCCGCATCCTGCATTTCTTCATCAGGCTGATCTTCAGCAACATAGATGCGTTCCGAGGGCACGTCAAAGTTGTAAATTCTGGTTTTGGATTTTCTTTCGAAGAAATAGAAACATTTGCGGTCCTTGTCCCACCGATATCCCATATGCGATAGAGTGGCAGAGTCAAACTCTTGAGCAGCAGATGGAGATAGGAGAGGAACAATAGGTATTGCAACTTTCCAAAACTTAAGAATTTTCATTATTTGAGAGGCATAACCTAGAGCCACATTCTTGGAGCTGTCTCGCACGAAAAATAGACGTTTTACAAAGTAATTAGCCCAATTTAAGAGCACCTTATTTTGCAAAATGTAAAGAAGATGTATGCAGGGCCTGTCCAACCGCGAATGTCCACTGTTTGTTGGACGTAGAATATGTGTAATAATCCAGTGAAGAATACGCGGAGTTTGCTTGATCATTCCAGACGTGACGTGTTCATCATCACTCAACGGTCTGTCTATCTTTAGTATAGATGGAGTAAAGTCCTTCATGTCAAATTCAGGATCAAAATGCAGGTCATGTCAGCACTTGAAAGCCATCGACGGAGGCGGCATTTGAAATACTGTTTCCCAATCAGAGGCTTCAAAGGTATATGTTCTGACTCCGATAGAACACCGGAACATATAGCCTCTACCAGTTTGTAAGCCAACATAAAAGACCCGAATGAAATCCTCATGATAATCATCCTTTGTGGACAGAAACGACCCAAGTCTTTGTGCATGTAAGAGTTCAACCACTTCATTTAGGTGTAGGTGAATAGCATCTGTTTTATCAAAGACGTGAGGTTTCATGACTAACCTTGTCTTGAAGGATTCCTCAAATTCAGCAGCAACAGCAGGATGAAGTAGCTCTAAGGCATTTGAAGGAACGTCTGGTGGTTGCTGAGATGTACCGGCTGTTTCCTTTCCCTTCCCTTTTCCTTTGGCTCTGACTGGAATAGTGCGTGGAGGCATGGTGATGTGAGATTTAGGGTTTTAGAGAGAGAGTGAAGATGAGGAGGATTAGGGTTAGCCACTGGTTTTGGGGTTTTTGAGGGCAGATGATATGAAGTCTTGAGATAGGAAGTGATATGATTGGCTGATGTGTCGATGCATGAGAGAGAAAGAATTGCATTTAATTCAGATAGCATCAGTATGTATCGATGCAGATGGTCATGCGTCGATGCCAAACATTCACAATTGGCATGTGTATCGATACATGCGATGGATGCACCGATGCATCCTGAAGCAGTTTTTTTTAAAAAAATTTGAATTTCAGAATGTATGGGTCGATGCATGCTTCGTTTGTGTCGATGCATACTGATGCTGAACTAGCTTTTAATGAATTTTAATGCAGTATGAATATGCATTATGCACTATGTCATGATGATTATGCTCAACATAGATTCAGAAGTCAGATTGTTAATGTGCACACAATATAGACAAGGAGTATATGCAATCAAATTTTATATCAACTAGAGTAAGAACATTTGTTCTAACATACACAATCACTTAGCAATAAGAAAATTTTAGAAAGGATTGATATTACCTCTGTTGGAGAACTCTTGTGATGGATAATTGACATCTAAAACAGCTCTTATCAACCATGGTGAGGCATAATATAATTAAGAATCTCGCGGACGAGGGACAAGTTCCCAAACGTCATTTCTTTTAAATTGATTAAGCTCTTCTTGCATGGCCATTAGCCAAAATTCATCAATCAAGGCCTCTTTGGCATTCTTAGGTTCTACTTGTGAAACAAACGCGAAGTGAGAACAAAAATTACTTATCTTAGAACGAGTCATTACTCCCTTTGAAATGTCTCCCAAGATGTTGTCAATGGGATGGTCTTTTGAGGATCTCCAAGCTGTTGGAAGATCATTCACTTCAGCTGTCTTTTCTTCCTCAATTTCTTCATGACTAGTATCTTCCTCCTTTTCATGGGCAGCTGTTTTGGACTGATCAGTTTCCTCAACAGCTTCCTTGAGTATGTCTTCTGTAGATACACCTGCGTCATCAAAAGAAATACCTTTTCCAACATTTTTCGGATAAGACTCATCAAAAGAAACATGAACAGATTCTTCAACAGTAAGTAAACGCTTATTATACACTCTATATGCTTTACTTGACAGTGAGTATCCAAGAAAGATACCTTCATCCGCTTTTGCATCAAACTTCCCAATGTTTTCCTTACCGTTATTCAAAACAAAACATTTACAACCGAATACGTGAAGATGTGACAAGTTTGGTTTTCTTCCTTTCAAAAGTTCATAAGGAGTTTTGTTTAAAATAGGGCGAATTGAGATTCTGTTTAGAACATAACAGGCTATGCTGACAGCATCAGCCCAAAAGTATTTTGGTAATCCACCCTCATTGAGCATTGTTCTTGCCAACTCCTCTAAAACACGATTTTTACGCTCCACAACGCCATTTTGTTGTGGAGTGCGAGGGGCTGAAAAGTTATGCTCAATACCATGCTTGTCACAAAACTTCTCAAAGTGATAATTTTGAAACTCACCACCATGATCGCTACGAATTGTAACTATTTTGTAATTCATTTTGTTTTGGGACAGATTTGCAAAATTTTTAAAAGCAGAAAAAGTTTCATCTTTGCTATGAAGGAATATAGTCCAAGTGAATCTAGAGTAGTCATCAACTATTACAAAGCCATAGTAATTTCCACCTAGGCTCTTTGTCCTAGAAGGTCCAAAGAGGTCCATATGGAGAAGCTCAAGGGGTCGTGAATTTGAAATTACATTTTTAGATTTAAAAGACACCCTTGTTTGCTTTCCCATTTGGCACGCGTCACATAGGTGGTCTTTTGAAAATTTTATTTTTGGTAGACCGACTACTAGATCCTTAGATACAACCTTATTTAGCAAATCGAAGTTAACATGCGCTAAACGTCTATGCTAAAGCCAAGAATCATCATTCAAGGTGACTAGACATTTAGTATTTGTTAAAGGTACATCAAACAAGTCAAGCATATAGATATTGTTTACTCTTACACCCTTAAACACAATGTTTTGTTCAACATGTTCAATTATGCAGCAAGTTTTTGTAAACGACACTTTATAGCCCATGTCGCATAGTTGACTTATGCTTAACAAATTGTGTTTAAGTCCCTCAACTAAATGGACATTTGAAATAGTAGTGGTGGAGGGATTACCTACACTACCTTTGCCGAGTATAGCTCCTTTGTTGTTGTCTCCATAAGTGACATATCCCTTCTTCTTTGCCTTGAAGTCTATAAAGAGCGATATGTCACCGGTCATGTGCCTCGAGCAGCCGCTGTCAAGAAACCACCTTCTATCTGCGGAGGCAAGGCACTCATCCTACAACATCAAAAGAGAGAAGTTGGTACCCAATTTTCATTGGGTCCAAGTGGGTAAGTGCTAACATGGTTGCCTTTTGGCTTCCATTGATAAATGCCTTTAGGGACAAGAAATCTCCTAAATTTGCATTTCTCAATGGTATGGCCAGCATGGCAACAATAATGACATAAACCATGATGATGTGTTTGTTGTTTCTTGTTCATTGAATCCTTTAGAATAAAAGAGTATTTTGCATATGGAGGATTCAATGACTTCTTAAACAACTTGGGGTCAACGGCATAAGTAACTTTAGGTTGTAGCGCTTTCTCTAATTTGACTTTAAGAGTGTTTACCTCTTTTTGCCAAATATAACAAGCGTCACAATACCTAACTCTACTACATCCGTCAATGTCAATAATTTTTGAATTTTCTGCAATACTAGCTTTCAACGCTTCTAACTCAATTTCAGCTTTGTTTACTTTACCTTCCAAAAATGAAAAAATATGTTTGTCGGAAGATAGTCTTTTAAAAGCATCTACAGCTTCGTTATGCAGTTTTTCAAAAGCTATTTTCAGTTCCAAAAAAGACATAGAAGAGAAATTATTGTAGTAGGCTTGTTTTACCTTTTTGTCATTGTTTTTCTTCTTGTGGTAGGACTGATTTTTTGTGTGAGCCATAAGGCACAGATTTGCTGCTTCATCATCATCACTTGAGCTTTGTGTGCTTGATGAATCGCTATCACTTTCCCATGCAATGTACGCTCTTCTTTGTTTGCTGTACCCTTTTGGTGAATCCTTTCTTTGATCCTTATACTTTATAGGGCAATCCGTTTTATAATGTCCAGATTTACCACAATTAAAACAGGATCCTCTTCCTCTACTCTTCTTGTTCTCTTCTTGTTTCGAGTTTGTAGATTGTTTTCGAAACTTCATGAGATTTTTGTCGGAATGCTTGACTCCATTCTTTCGAATGAATCTATTGTATCTCCTTACAAACAGTCCCATTTCCTCATCATCCGAGTCTTTGTCACTACTTGAATCATTGTCGCTTTGCTCTTTTCGTGAGGACTTAGAGCTAGAGGCCACAAGAGCTATTGGCTTCTTCTCTCCCTCTTTGTCTCTTTTCTTCTCCTTTTCCTTCTTACTTTTGTTCTCATATTTTTCAAGACTTTCCAATGCTTGCTGATGTTCTTCCAGCTTTCCAAACAAAGTTGTAATCGTAAGTCTTGTTAGATCGTTGGCTTCCTTGATTGCTGTTACTTTAGGTTGCCACTCCCTGCTAAGACACCTGAGAATTTTATTAGTAGCAATTTCATTGGAAATAGGTTTTCCAAGAGCATTCAATCGGTTAGTTAGATGAGTGAATCTCTTTTGCATGTCGGAGATGGATTCTCCTTGTTTCATGCGAAAGAGCTCAAACTCTTGATTGAGTGTGTTAATGCGGGACTGTTTTACTTCAGTAGTACCCTCATGGGAAACTTCTAAAGCGTCCCACATTTCTTTAGCTGTCGTGCAATGGGATACTCGATAATACTCATCAACACCAAGTGCTGAAATTAACATGTTTCGAGCTCTCCAATCACACGACCACTTTTTCTCATCTTTCTCATTCCAATCATCTTCTGGTTTAGGTACTATGGCGCCAGCTGCATTAGTCATAGTAATTTGAAACGGACCGTTTTCAATGGCAGCCCATACTAGCCTATCCACATAATTTATATGAACTCGCATGCAGTCTTTCCAGTAGCCGTAATTTTCACCGTTGAAAATAGGCGCTCTATTATACGCCCCCTTTGGTTCAGAATCCATACTGTTACAGGCAGCCACAGAGCACCAGCGAACCGGCGCTCTGATACCACTTGTTAGACGGTGTGGCTAGTGATCGAGAGGGGGGGTGAATAGATCACCTCTTTGAAATTTAACGGATTTGAAATTTTATCAGAGTTTTCAAAGTTGGCGGAAAAATCAGTCCCGAATCGACTTCCGTCTATTCTGAACCGCTACTAGAAAGCCGGACACACAAGTTTAATTGCTGGATTTTAATGAGAATGACAGAAACAATTCACACCAGAATTTTAACTAATTGAATGCACTTATCATTAAAGTCTATTTCCAATGAATAAAATCTAGCTAACCGTTTTATCAAACAGTTGGTGTGTGTGTGATAGATGATAAACAGCAATGGAGTTTGATTAAAAGTTTTCTTGCCACTGCTGTCTTGCAAAAAGAACAATCACCACACACTAACTGAAATTGCGAAAACAGTTTGAAAAACGTAAAGAGGAGTAAGGTAAGAATTCGATACGCAGAGATTTGGTAAGGAAGTTCCCCACGTCGTCCTCGCGTGTGGGTACGTCTCCCTCTCAATTTCAAATGAAATTGAGAACTTTGATTATCAATTTTTGCCGAATCCGTTGATACAAGGTTATGATACAAAGACAGAATTCTAAACTCTAAGAACTTCTTCTTGTATGAACCTTCACTTGATCTGAGCACGATCAAGATTTTCCTGCACGAAATTGCAAACAATTCACCGGTTCCACGACCTGCTTGCGAAATCCCCCGATCTCCAAACGCAACGCTGCGGCTGAATATGTTCTGCAAACGTGACTCCCAAACCCTCAAGAACACTCCAGTTCTTGAAGGACAAACCAATAGGTTTTTCCTAGAAACCCCCTTCAATCTTCAACTCAGCTAAATCCTCGATCGTTCCACTACAAACCACAGCTAGATCCTTGATCGTACCACTGAACGTTATCTCGATGCTTCTTTAATCCAAAGAACAAGAATGGTTATGTGTAAATGTTCTTGAAGAAAAGTGATTGAGAAGATGAAGAAGATGAAGTCTCTTTCAGGTTTCTAAATGCTCTCAAACAATTGCTCCAACACTGCTTTTGATCTTGTGTTCAATTGTTTTTCTCTCAATGGATTCGTGTCTTGCACTGCTGTTATAACCTATCTTATATATGCTGCAAAACAGTTACTGTTATACCACAAAACAGCTTTATGTATTGATACATAAGAGTGTGCATCGATGCGTACTGTAAGATATGTGAAATTTTGGTGAAATTGATTAATCATGTATCGATGCAAAAGTCGTGTGTATCGATGCATGTGATTATTTCACTAGTATGTATCGATGCCTGATGCGTATGTATTGATACACAGGCTGTTTCAATTAGTCATGTATCGATGCAGGGATCGTGTGGATCGATGCATAGAGTCTTTTGCCTTTCATGTATTGATGCATGACTCGTATGCATCGATGCATACTGAACAAAAATGTTTTGTGATTTATCACATGTTGTATGTATCGATGCAGAGGCTTATGTATTGATACATACTGACATAAAATGCATTTTAATTGTTATTTTAAGGGAAGTATCAATGTAGGTTTATATGTACAGTTATGCAACAAATAGAATGGGATGGAAAACATAATAAAACACAAATGTATCATGTAATGCAATGCACAACCAACATTTGGATGATGATCACACAATTTGCTATCATTAAAAATTAATTCAAGGTAAAGAATTCTCTCACACAGGAAACCAACTACTAACTTACAATTAATGAACCTAACAAATAGCCTAGTTGTTAGCAATCTAATAAGTGGAAATTAGATTGATGTGTTCAACCTTTAATTCAGGAAATACAAGTAAAAGATATACACACTGGAACAATGTAACAGATGATGTCCACAAACAACAGTAAGACATCATGCTGATAACTATGGAAGAAAAAAACAGAAGTGAGTGCTAGGTTTGATTTCTGTTGAGTCTTTCTTCCTGAAGCACAGAACCAGGGGTTCATACATTCTAGAGTGACATAGAATGAGATGTAGTGACATCTGTGAACCTGTGCATATTAGTACAGTGGTTAATAACTATCTTGCTGTATTAGTTACAATGTTAGATCAGATGTCATGACGTGGTGGATAACATCTGAATTCTGACTACACCAGAATTTCAAGTCACAAGTGTTTTATGAAACTGATGACGAACAAGCTGAAGTCAATGTTGTTGATGAGGAAGAAGAATCTGAGTTATTGGTTGATTCAATGGTGAACGGCAAAGAAGAATAAGAGTCACTGCCAGCTAGTCATGTATATTGTCCACCTCAACACATGACAAGCTTGAATTTGGATGTCGATGAACCTTCATTAGATATATTTTACAATCCTTATGTGCAAATTCAAGGATCATTGAAAGAAGGAGACACATTTTGCACAAAAGAAGACTGTGTAAAAGCTATTAAAAAGTATCGTATGGAACTATTAACTGATTACAGTGTTGATCAAACTAGTGCAATGAGGTACAAAATTTATTGTCGAAATGAGCGCTGCCTTTTCCGGAAGAGGGGTGATTCTTGGGAGATTGGATGCATGAGTCCAATTCACACATGCATGCTCACTAACCCAATGCAAGACCATCACAAACTTAGCTCTCAGTTAATATGCGATGAAATTTTGTCTGTCATTAGCGACAATCCGTCGTTAAAGGCGAGTACAATAATCTCGCATATTGTAACACAATACAACTATACTTCATCATACAAGAAGGCTTGGATAGCTAGGACAAAGTCGGTTGAAAAAGTGTATGGAAATTGGGAGAAGTCTTACAAACAACTTCCAAAATACTTGATGGCTCTTAAACAGTATGCTCAAGGGACTATTGTCAAGTTGGAAACATTGTCGGCGTATACCCCAGACAAGACTTATGCTATTGGAAATGGAATACTCCACCGTCTCTTCTGGGCGTATCTGTTGGTGTAAGCCCTAGAGCCAATACTTTTGGTACTTGTATCGAATTATTTATTAATAATAAAAGGCTTTTTCTTTATTATAGTTGATTAATAAAATCCCTAGAATAGATAGTCCGTTTAATGTATTAAGTGTGACTTAATCATGAGAACGCATTAAACACAAGGACATTATTCTTAAAGTATCAGTAGTCGAGCTTTAGTGTGAAGTGGGATAACATTAAAGCATTAAGACTATTATGTTTATAGACTGATGATCACATCTCATGGATCATGGATAAAGAGTTACCAAGTCTTAAACATAGGTATGAATATTAGGAGTAATATTTGTACCGGATTGACCCGCTATGAGAATACTATATAGAAAGTTATGCAAAGTGTCATAAGTTATTCTCATGGTGATAATAGTGTATACCACTCTTCGACCTAAAACCACTATGGATCCTAGATGTAGAGTCGAGTGCTTTATTGCTGATCCAATGTTGTCCGTAACTGGATAACCATAAAGACAGTTGATGGGTACTCCACAAAGCATGCTGAGGGACATGAGTGTCCTAGATGGAATTTGCCTATCCTGCGTAATAGGATAAATGTCTATGGGCCTAATATTGAACTGGACAAGGGTGACACGGTTTATACCTTGTGTTCAATATAGACATAAGGGCAAAGGGGTAATTATACACATAATTATTATCACAGGAGGTTTTTTGTCATATCACATGACATTTTCGTGACTTGGGTAGCAGTGATGTGTTGCTAGATACTGCTCACTGTTTATTATGTTAAATGCGTGATTTAATATAATTGCCAACGTCGCGAAAACCTATAGGGTCACACACAAAGTACGGATTGATGAGAGATAGAATAATTAAGGAACATCGTAAGGTACAATGTACTTAAGTAGAATACGAAATATGGTAAGATACCAAATACTTAAGTGATTTTGGCATATTATGAGATATGGGCCAAAATGCACTTAAGTGGGCTTTTTGCCTTGAAGCCCACACAAGTGGTTCTATAAATAAAACCCCTTGGGTAGAAGCAATAAACTCACTGAGACAGAAAACACAACTGAAGAGTTGGAATTTCGTATCTCTCTCTCTCACTCAAAGCCTTCATTCATAACAGCTAGCACTGCGATTGAAGGAATCCGTTCGTGTGGACTGAGTAGAGACGTTGTCATCGTTCAACGTTCGTGATCGCCCCGTGGATCTGTATCAAAGGTTTTGATCATTATCAGAGATCTGCACCAAAGGTTTGAATCGCCACAAGAGGTAACGATTCTATCACTGATCATGCCCATTCGTAAGGATCACTAAATGGAGAAAATTTTAAATTCCGCTGCACCTTGGATGGCAATTCTCCTATAGTGGTATCAGAGCCACTTACGAAACCATGAATCTGATATTTGTTTTTGTTTTGTAATAATATGATTAAAGACAGAATGAATCAAAGGTTAAATTGAGATCGATCAAGTTACATATATGTGATATATGTAATCCTGATGCAAAATACATTATATATGATATAGTGTTCTCGTTTCGTTCATTCAAACCCTCAATGATTGTTTTCCTTTGAGCGATCAATGGTCGTTTGCTTTTTGATTCGACATTAGTATGGTGAAGCAATGACATGTTGATCAATCATACTGAATTAACAATCGAGATGTGTTTGACGGTCTGAAATTGGTGCATCAGGGTTAGTGACGACACAAGGGTTGTGTTGTCAGAGAGTTATGTGATTGGGGTTTGACTGCACAAGAGTTGTGCGTTCTAAACACTTTTCCGAACAGTGTTAATCGGTTAACGCGTATGGTTAACTGGTTAACGCAATACGAAATAATTTTTTTTTAATTTTCAAACAGTGTTAACCGGTTAACGCATATGGTTAACCGGTTAACGCAAGGCAGAAAAGAATTTTCTAAAAGTTTTCAAACAGTGTTAACCGGTTAACGCATATGGTTAACCGGTTAACGCAAGGCAGAAAAGAATTTTCTAAAAGTTTTCAAACAGTGTTAACCGGTTAACGCATATGGTTAACCGGTTAACGCATATGGTTAACCGGTTAACGCAAGGAAAAATTCACCCGTTCGGCTAGAAAAACTGCTTTGAAGTATCAAATGTTGATACGAAAAACGACGTCAATTTTAAATGAATTGTTCATTAAAAATTTCGAGCAGGGGCGCTGCCCCTTCGACCCCGCAAGGGGCGCCGCCCCCTTGACCCATGTCCGCTGAACGGTCAGCGGAACCACCGTCCGCTGACCGGGCAGCGGACCCCCGGCTAACTCTGCGTAGTGTGATCGGTCGTCGAAATTTAATTTGATTTTAATTAATTAAAAGAATTAATAATAATAATAATAAAAGTGTTTATTATTGTCTTGTGGTGATCGATTATGGCCTTAGTTTTCCTTTATTTTGCTTTGGGTTTTTAAAATACGACCTGCGCGTCGTGCCTCTCTCTTAATCTCCCAAATGTAACTTCTTTTCTCATCTCACTCCCTCGTATGTAAAACGAGTTTCTTTTATGTAAAGTAATGATATGAAGAAAGCAAAGAAGTCAGTGCCAAAGGAGGACAACCTTGAAGATCTTGCTTGGAGAAGCTTAGATCGTTGTAGGTTAGCTTAGGTTCTCTCATTGGCTTGGGAGAACAATTGCGCTAGGGGCCATAACTGTTTCATTATGTATGTATGTATGTTGATGCATGTGAATGTATGTTGATGCATGTGAGAGACGGTTTATATGATAAACAAGCCGGTGAGATCAGAAAAAATTGCAATTCCCTCAAATTAAACATTAAGTTTATGCTTTCCAAGTTTTAACACTCATCAAGACTAGTAATGGATAATGTAGGTTTCGCTTACGCGAGGTGCATGATCTATATATTAGTAAGGTGCGATGGGATAATTGTAATATCCAACTGTTAAAACAATGGGTCAAACTTAACTAAACAAATTATAATAATATTATATGTGTTTGCTTTCCAAGTTTTAGCACTCATCAAGATTGGTATAGGATATGTAGGTTTCGCCTACGCGAGGTGCATGTTCTATATTAGTAGGGTGCGATGGGATAAATTTAATATCCAACTGCTAAGACAATGGTTCAAACTTAATTATAATAATATTATATATGTTTAGAAGCAAGAGTTGGGAATGATCCATATGATGGATTGGAATAAGGAGTTATTCACCCAACTGAAATTTTTGAGAGTTGTATGAGATACAATTGGAAGGAGTTCCTACCTAAATAACCTAGTTTTGTGTAATCCGCCTACGCGGACTTAGAACGAAGTGAAATATGGATCTCGACCCACTAGAAAATCTTCCAACGGGATTTTCCGAATCAAATGATGAGGGTCATTTGTTTTGAATAAAATAGTGGAAGCATATTTAATTAAAGGCCTAATTAAATATGTCAATGATACTTATATTTTCATTAATCCTTATGTAGATTACCATGACAGCAAACACCTCTAACAACATCCTGCGATCAATCCTTGATAAGGAAAAATTGTCTGGGACAAATTTTCTGGATTGGCACCGAAACCTGAGGATTATCCTCAAACATGATAAAAAGCTGTATGTCTTGGAGACACCTGTTCCTAAAGAGGAACCTCCTAGTTCTGCAACTAAGGCAGAAAGAGATGCTTATAAGAAGCATGTCGACGATGCCAATGAAACTGCTTGTCTCATGCTAGCTACCATGAACTCAGAATTGCAAGAGCAACATGAGAACATGTCAGCGTTCGATATGATCGAACACCTGAAAATGCTCTATCAAGAGCAAGCAAGGCATGAGAGGTTTGAAATTTCAAAAGCCTTTTTTCAAGGCAAGTTAGCTAAGGGAGCCCCTGTAGGTCCCCATGTGCTCAAGATGATTGGGTATGTGGAAAACCTTGAGAGATTGCGCCTGATTTGATCTTGCAATCGTTGCCAGATAGTCTCAGTCAATTTGTCCTAAATTTCAATATGATTGATATGGACAAATCTCTTCCTGAACTGCTCGCCATGTTAAGAACTGCCGAGCAGAATCTGAAGTCAAAAGGGAAGTCCATTCTGATGATCAGAAATGGAAAGAGACAGAACAAAAGGCCCACTAAGCAGGGTGATAAAGGGAAAGTCAAGGAAGTTGCCAAACCCAAACCCACAGTTGATGCTTTAAAGCCTAGTGGAGGTATAGCAAAAGAAGGCACCTGCTTCCATTGCGGTAAGACCGGACACTGGAAGAGGAACTGCCCAAAGTACCTGGAAGATAAGAAGAATGGAGTAGAGACTTCAACTTCAGGTATTTTTGTTATTAATTTATCTACTTCTGCATCATGGGTATTAGATACTGGATGCGGTTCTCACATTTATACAAATGTGCAGGGGCTGAAAAGAAGTAGAGATTTGGCAAAAGGTGAAGTTGACCTACGAGTTGGCTATGGAGAAAAGGTTGCTGCTTTAGCCGTAGGGACTTATGTATTGACTTTACCTAGTGGTTTAATAATTCAGTTAGAGAACTGTTATTATGTACCTGCAATTAGCAGGAATATTATTTATGTTTCTTGTTTGGACAAGTTTGGTTTTTCATTCATAATAAAGAACAATTGTTGCTCAATTTATTTGAATGATATATTCTATGCTACTGCACAAATGAACAATGGACTGTGTGTCCTTGATCTTGAAATGCCAATTTATAACATTAATACTAAAAGGATGAAACCTAATGAGTTAAATCCAACTTACCTTTGGCATTGTCGATTAGGCCACATAAATGAGAAACGCATTTCCAAACTCCATAAAGATGGACTGTTGGACTCTTTTGATTAGAATCATATGAGACATGCAGATCTTGTTTAATTGGAAAGATGACAAAGTCTCCATTCACAGGAAAAGGTGAAAGAGCTAATGATCTTTTGGCCCTTATACATACTGATGTATGTGGTCCACTGAACATACCAGCCAGAGGAGGTTTTCAGTACTTCATCACATTTACTGATGACTTCAATAGATATGGATATGTGTATTTAATGAAACACAAATTAGAGTCCTTTGAAAAGTTCAAGGAATTCAAGAATGAAGTACAAAACCAACTAGGTAAGAATATTAAAGCTCTTCGATCAGATCGAGGTGATGAATATCTAAGCTTAGAATTTGATGACCATCTGAAAGAGTGTGGGATCCTATCCCAACTTACTCCTCCTGGAACACCCCAATGGAATGGTGTATCTGAGAGAAGAAATCGAACCCTGTTAGACATGGTCCGATCCATGAGGAGTCACGCCGATCTTCCAAACTCCTTTTGGGGACATGCGTTATTGACAGCAGCTTACACACTTAACCGTGTTCCATCCAAAAAGGTTGAAAAGACACCATATGAGATATGGAGTGGTAAGAAACCACATATGTCTTACATGAAGATTTGGGGTTGCGAAGTTTATGTGAAACGACAAATTTCAACTAAGCTTGAGCCCAAATCTAACAAATGCTTATCTGTGGGGTATCCTAAAGAAACAAGAGGATATTACTTCTACAATCCTTCTGAGGGCAAAGTGTTTGTCGCTCGAACTGGAGTTTTCCTAGAAAAGGATTTTATTTCCAAAGGAACCAGTGGGAGGAAAGTAGAGCTTGGAGAAATTCAAGAATCACAAAGCATCGATACACCTATGGAGGAATTAGAGCAGGAAACACAAGTGGTTGTGGAAGAGCAACCTGCTCAAGTAGAACAAGACCAGTGTAGGTCAGGCAGGATACGTCACCTACCTGAGAGATATGGATATCTCATAACAGATCAAGGTGATGTATTACTCATGGATCAAGATGAGCCTGTGACCTACCAAGAGGCCATAACTGGTCCCGAGTCTGAGAAGTGGCTAGAGGCCATGAAATCCGAAATAGATTCCATGTACACGAACCAAGTTTGGAACTTGGTAGAGCCTCCTGTAGGAGTTAATCCTATAGGATGCAAGTGGGTCTTCAAAAAGAAGACTGACATGGAAGGTAAGGTACATACCTATAAGGCAAGACTGGTTGCAAAAGGATATAAATAAATTCATGGTGTTGACTATGATGAAACCTTTTCACCAGTTGCAATGCTTAAATCTATTCGGATTTTACTTGCTATCGCGGCATATCATGATTATGAAATATGGCAGATGGATGTCAAAACTGCTTTCCTTAATGGGAATCTTCTTGAGGATGTATACATGACACAACCTGAAGGATTTGACATATCAGAAGAAGCCCATAAGATATGTAAGCTACAAAGATCAATCTATGGATTGAAGCAAGCTTCCAGAAGCTGGAATCTTCGTTTTGATGAAACGGTAAAACAATATGGATTCATCAAGAACGAAGATGAGCCTTGTGTCTACAAGAAGGTTAGTGGGAGCATGATCGTTTTCCTGGTATTATATGTAGATGACATTTTGCTCATTGGAAACGATGTCCCTACCCTGCAACAAGTAAAGACTTGGTTGGGGACAATGCTTTTCTATGAAGGACCTAGGTGAAGCAGCCTATAAATTAGGAATCAGAATCTATAGAGATAGATCACAAAATGCTTGGCCTAAGTCAGAGTACATAGACAAAGTGCTGAGACGCTTTAATGGTTCCAATGGTTATGTGTTTTGCTTAAATGGTGGCGCTGTGAGCTTGAAAGGTTCAAAGCAAGATACAGTTGCTGATTCTACAACCGAGGCCGAGTATATTGCTGCCTCAAGTGTAGCAAAGGAAGCTGTTTGGATCAAAAAGTTCATTAGTGAACTTGGCATAGTCCCTAGCATTGTGGATCCCATTGGTCTCTATTATGATAACAATGGTGCTATCGCACAAGCTAAGGAGCCTAGATCTCACCAACGATCCAAACACATACTTAGGCGTTATCATCTCATTTGAGAGATAATAGATAGAGGAGATGTGAAAATATGTAAAGTACCTACACTTGATAATATAGATGACCCACTGACAAAGCCTCTTGCGCAGCAGAAGCATGATGGCCATACTAGATCAATGGGCATTAGGGGTATGCCTGATTGGCTCTAGTGCTAGTGGGAGATTGTTGGTGTAAGCCCTATAGGCCAATACTTTTGGTACTTGTATCGAATTATTTATTAATAATAAAAGGCTTTTTCTTTATTATAGTTGATTAATAAAATCCCTAGAATAGATAGTCCGTTTAATGTATTAAGTGTGACTTAATCATGAGAACGCATTAAACACAAGGACACTATTCTTAAAGTATCTGTAGTCGAGCTTTAGTGTGAAGTGGGATAACATTAAAGCATTAAGACTATTATGTTTGTAGACTGATGATCACATCTCATGGATCATGGATAAAGAGTTACCAAGTCTTAAACATAGGTATGAATATTAGGAGTAATATTTGTACCGGATTGACCCGCTATGAGAATACTATATAGAAAGTTATGCAAAGTGTCATAAGTTATTCTCATGGTGATAATAGTGTATACCACTCTTCGACCTAAAACCACTATGGATCCTAGATGTAGAGTCGAGTGCTTTATTGCTGATCCAACATTGTCCGTAACTGGATAACCATAAAGACAGTTGATGGGTACTCCACAAAGCATGCTGAGGGACATGAGTGTCCTAGATGGAATTTTCCTATCCTGCGTAACAAGATAAAAGTCTATGGGCCCAATATTGAACTGGACAAGGGTGACACGGTTTATACCTTGTGTTCAATATAGACATAAGGGCAAAGGGGTAATTATACACATAATTATTATCACAGGAGGTTTTTTGTCAGATCACATGACATTTTCGTGACTTGGGTAGCAGTGATGTGTTGCTAGATACCGCTCACTGTTTATTATGTTAAATGCGTGATTTAATATAATTGCCAACGTCGCGAAAACCTATAGGGTCACACACAAAGGACAGATTGATGAGAGATAGAATAATTAAGGAACATCGTAAGGTACGATGTACTTAAGTAGAATACGAAATATGGTAAGATACCAAATACTTAAGTGATTTTGGCATATTATGAGATATGGGCCAAAATGCACTTAAGTGGGCTTTTTGGATTGAAGCCCACACAAGTGGTTCTATAAATAAAACCCCTTGGGTAGAAGCAATAAACTCACTGAGACAGAAAACACAACTGAAGAGTTGGAATTTCGTATCTCTCTCTCTCACTCAAAGCCTTCATTCATAACAGCTAGCACTGCGATTGAAGGAATCCGTTCGTGTGGACTGAGTAGAGACGTTGTCATCGTCCAACGTTCGTGATCGCCCCGTGGATCTGTATCAAAGGTTTTGATCATTATCAGAGATCTGCACCAAAGGTTTGAATCGCCACAAGAGGTAACGATTCTATCATTGATCATGCCCATTCGTAAGGATCACTAAATAGAGAAAATTTTAAATTCCGCTGCGCCTTGGATGGAAATTCTCCTACAGTATCAACCATGCATCAAAGGTTTTGCTTTCTATAAACATATTATACAAATTGATGGTACATGGTGTTACGTGAAATATAAAGGAACACTAATGATGGTAGTCGCACAAGATGGCAACAACAACATTTTTCCAATCGCCCTTGCCCTAGTTGAAGGGGAGACTGTTGAGGGATGGAGTTTTTTCCTAAAAAAAACTCTGATTTCACGTTGCTCCTCAACCTAACTTATGTTTGACCTCTGACTGACACCCTTCAATAGTGAGTGCCTACAAAAACATTGATAATGACTGGCCGGATCCTCCGTCGATGCATGTCTACTGCATTAGACATATCGCTCAAAATTTTATAAGGGAGATCAAAGACAAAACGTTGCGGAAGAAAGTTTCCAGCGCAGGTTATGCATTAACAGAACCTTCTTTAAAGCACTACTGTGAAGACATCAGATTGTCAAATGCAGATGCAGTACGGTGGATCAACAGTATTCCATTAGAGAATTGGACTATGGCATACGACAACGGTCAACGTTAGGGCCACATGACAACAAATCTTATGGAATCAATAAACTCTGTCTTCAAAGGCATATGAAACCTACCTATAAGCGCTTTAGTGCAAGCAACATATTTCAGGCTAGGGGCGCTGTTTGAGACCATATATTCCAAATGGAGTTCAATGTTACAATCTGGGAAGTTGTTCAATGATGCTTCAATGAAATTCATTAGACACAAAGGTTCCAAAGCTAACACACACGTGTTCATGGTGTTTGACAGTACTAAAGGTTGGTACAATGTTGTTGAGTCCATGGATCACAATGAAGGCATGCCAATGAGACAATACAGAGTGAAACTAGATAGAGGTTGGTGTGACTGTAGAAAGTTCCAAGCCTTTCGTATGCCCTGCTCCCATGTCATTGCGACATGTTCAAAGGTTCGAAGGGATCCATCCTACTTACTATCTGACGTTTACAAAGTCATAAGCCTATCAAATGTTTACAAAATTAGCTTTTCAATTGTTGCAAAAGAGGATTACTGGTTTGAATATCAAGGGGGCATTCTCTGGCACAATGAAGTTATACGAAGAAAGAAAAAGGGCCTTCCAGATAACACCCGTATTCAAACCGAAATGGATACAACGAACAAAATGGTTCGATTATGTAGTTCATGTCTCCAGCCCGGTCACAATCGTATTAATTGTCCCAGTGTTGGAATAAACACAACAAGATAATTTTACATATACCTCTTTTGCTTTATATTAAAAACAATATTTATTTCATATGATAACTTTGTGAGGAAATACCATCACAAAAAAATAACACATTCAACACACAAGCAACACATAAACAACAACATAACATACTACAACAAATAAAATACCATTACTATAACTAAGCGATTACAACCATCAAAACAATTGTGAACATATTATACATCATCCGATGGACGTCTCTATCAGTCTTAATATCCACTCATTCACGCACTTCTCCATTTTGGTTGAACATAGACTCAAGCTATTGAATTCTTCCAATCCTTTCACCATCTGCAATTTCTCCATCTAACCAACGGTTCAACGTCTGATTAAGACGTTCAAACAAATCTATATTCCAAAGTCGAATTTTTATAGGAGGTGCGACTGATGAAAAAATTAAATCGATATTTCTCTTGTGAATGTATTCAGACATGGTCAAAGAACAAAAAATTGAAGGGGATTTAAATAGAATGAAAGAAAATGGGGTTGGAGGGTAAGAAGTAGTCTGCAAAAATATGGAAGATGTGCATGTTATTTATAGATGAACCATGAAATGCATGCGCCAAAGGCCTAGGCGCCACACATACACATGGCAATGCATGCGTCAGATGCATGGGCACACACACTAAACCATACATGCATATGTCAAGAGGCATGAAGCCTAGATGCAAAGCCATTGGGAGCATGCGACATCTTCAATGGTGCCTCCTCTCTAGGTTAATTGAATGCGCTAGTTCAACTGGCACATCAGTTAAAAAAGGTGGTTATTTTGGTATATTTTTTGATATTTTGGTTATTTTGGTATTTTATTTTAAAATGTTGGTTATTTTTTTAAAAAATAAATATATTCATTAGAATGATATATAATTTAAAAAGTATTCTTTGTTTTTTATTGTCGATATTCAAGTTATTGATTCAATGTGAATGAGATAACTTCTTTCTTCAGAACATCTTTTATTTGTATTTGCCTATAGTTCAACATTCTTATTTAATTCCTCTGAGATGGTTTTCTTATACCTATTTCTTTTGTCAAGAGGGGTTTGATGTAGACTAACTCTTTTTACGGAGCGGCCTGCATGTTGATAATCACAACTAATTCATCTCTGGAGAGAGATTTTCACGTTTGATTCATTTGTTAGGATAAGTTTAATGATATCGTAGTTGATCTCTCTTAAGAGCGTAGTTGATCTCTCTTAAGAAAAACTTTTACAAGGATCATCCCCTTTGTTGGGAGAAGTTTGATGTTGTTAGAGTCCTTCCCTTAAGAGAAAGAGTCTCACAAGACTTGATCTCTTTATTTGGAGGAGTTTAAATCACCCATGTCGTTTTTCAGGAGATGTGAATGTCTTGATAATTGCATTTGGCCCCTATTTGAAGATAATATCATAAACACCGATCTCTTTATTGAAAGGAGTTTAACGCAGTCCTATCCCCTTTTCAAGAGGGTCCAACATGTTGATAATCATACTCATTCCTTTTTATGGGATAATGTCACAAGGATTGACCCCTTTATTTGGTTGAGTTTGATGCGGCCATATGTCTTTCCAAGAGAGATAAATGTGTTGATAATCACAATTAATCCATCTTTGGGAAGAGTGTTGTGAAACCAAGTCCCTTTATTGAGCGGAGTTTAACGTAGTACGACCCTTTTTTAGGAGAGGCTAATATGATGATAACCACAATCGATCTCTCTTTATGGAAAGTATTACGAGAATCAATCTTTTTATCGGGAAGAATATAACATAGTCCTACCTCTTTTTAGGAGAGGTCAACATCTTGATAATTGTAATTAATCCATATTAGAAACAATATTGTAAGATTCATTCCCTTTTTGTAGGGATTTAATGAGCATGCTCTTTTTTGAATAAGGTGGTGTGTAGACATTGAGCAGATATTTTTCACCGAAGAAAGTAAGAAGTACGATGTGGATACTGGCAAAATTTTGAGTGATCGTATTTATGTTATTTCACTCTGTATATTGATTTATTGCTACCATGACAATGTGTAGCTAAGCTCTCTCCTATTTGGGTTAGATGTATTTAACTCTATTTTGATGTACTATATTTGATCACGAAGTTGCATATGTTTAATTATTTATTTGTATTCGTGTTTATTTTTATATTTATTTCTTGTTATAGTTTTATCAATTATAACTTGATACTTGGATTTAGATTACTATTGAAAATATTCTTTAATTTAGACCCGAGATATTCACATGTTAAACACTAAACTCCAGAGATAAATTTAGGTTTAACATTCACATATATTGTTGACACTTAACACGATTGTATTGGTCAATTGATTGAGAGATCTTCAACTGAAGATTCATTTTGCGACATTACTTCATACATGATGTAGTATACTTGTGATAACACATAGGTTGCATTGTTGGTTGCACATTTGGTCATCATTCTTTGTTTAATGATTTGGATATTTTTAAAACTGCAGTCGGTCTCTTTTAAAGGTGGGTATCACACTATCGTTATCTATTGAGTTTATTAATTCACACTTTCAAATATAGTGTAAAAGCAAAAAGAATAACACCAATATGTAGTAAATGAGGTAAGATATGTATAAAAATCACATTGGAGAAAAACAAAATTATGTTAACTTTTTCGCTAGATTTAGGACCGTCTTTGAGGGTGTGTAAGATGACCTACTGTTGGTGTAAGCCCTAGAGGCCAATACTTTTGGTACTTGTATCGAATTATTTATTAATAATAAAAGGCTTTTTCTTTATTACGTTTGTTTAATAAAGTCCCTAGAATAGTTAGTCTGTTTAATGTATCAAGTATGACTTAATCATGAGGTCACATTAAACATAAGGACATTATTCTTAAAGTATCCGTAGTCGAGCTTTAGTGTGAAGTGGGATAACATTAAAGCATTAAGACTATTATGTTTGTAGACTGATGATCACATCTCATGGATCATGGATAAAGAGTTATCAAGTCTTAAACATAGGTATGAATATTAGGAGTAATATTTATACCGGATTGACCCACTATGAGGATACTATATAGAAAGTTATGCAAGGTGTCATAAGTTATTCTCATGGTGATAATAGTGTATTCCACTCTTCGACCTGAAACCACTATGGATCCTAGATGTAGAGTCGAGTGCTTTATTGCTGATCCAACGTTGTCCGTAACTGGATAACCATAAAGACAGTTAATGGGTACTCCACAAAGCATGCTGAGGGACATGAGTGTCCTAGATGGAATTTGCCCATCCTGCGTAACAGGATAAATGTCTATGGGCCCAATATTGAACTAGACAAGGATGACACGGTCTATACCTTGTGTTCAATATAGACATAAGGGCAAAAGGGTAATTATACGCATAAGTATTATCACAGAAGGAATTGTCAGATCACATGACATTTTCGTGTCTTGGGTAGCAGTGATGTGTTGCTAGATACCGCTCACTGTTTATTATGTTAAATACATGATTTGATATAATTGCCAACGCCGCGAAAACCTACAGGGTCACACACAAAGGACGGATTGATGAGAGATAGAGTAATTAAGGAATACTGTAAGGTACGGTGCCCTTAAGTGAGTTATGGAACATCGTAAGGTACGGTGTACTTGAGTAGAATACGAAATATGGTAAGGTACCATGGGCTTAAGTGATTTTGGGCATATTATAAGATATGGGCCAAAATACACTTAAGTGGGCTTTTAGCTTGAAGCCCACACAAGTGGTTCTATAAATAGAACCCTTGTGCAGAAGCAAATTTTTTTGCGGTTGCATTCTTTTCGTTTTCTCTCTCTCTCTCTCTCTCTTACTCAAAGCCTTCATTCGTACCAGCTAGCACTGAGATTGAAGGAACCCGTTCGTGTGGACTGAGTAGAGACGTTGTCATCGTTCAACGTTCGTGATCGTTTAGTGGATCTGCATCAAAGGGTTTGATCGTCACAAAAGATCTGCATCAAAGGGTTTTGATCGCTACAAGAGATCTGCACCAAAGGTTTCAACCGTCACAAGAGGTAAATATTCTATCACTGATCATGACCATTCGTAAGGATCTCTAAAGGAGAAATTTTTAATTTCCGCTGCGCTTTGGGTCGCAATTCTCCTTCAGTGGTATCAGAGCCACTTACGAAACCATGAATCGGATAGGTGTTTAATTTCTGTATTAATATGATTAAAAGACAGAAAGAATCAATTAATTAAACGGGCAATTAAATTTGGCATCATGAGTGTATAAGTTGGATGATTGATGTTGACTATGCTTCGGAATCCGACATTAGTATGGTGAAGCAGCGATACATCGATCGTCCATAGGTTACACAATTGAGACCGATCAACTTATATATGATATAAGTAATCCTAATGCAAAATACGGTATATGTGATATACTGTTTCTGTTTCGTTCATTCGAACACTAAATGATTGTTTTCCTTTGAGCGATCAATGGTCATTTGCTTCGGAATCCGACATTAGTATGGTGAAGCAATGACCTGTTGATCAATCATACTGAATCAACAATCGAGGTGTGTTTGACGGTCTGAAATTGGCGCATTAGGGTTGGTGACGGCGCAAGGGTTGTGCCGTCAAAGAGTTGTGAATTTAGGGTTTTTGGAAGAGGTCCGTAGACTGTTTCAAAGTCCTATTATTTTGGCTGCGTGAAGCTCGTGTGACGAGCGTGTTGACTGTTTCAAAGTTTGTTACTTTGGCTGCGTGAAGCTCGTATGACGAGCGTAACAGGCGTAACAAACTGGATGCGTGACGGTCGTAACACACCCATGACGGTCGTCACACTCACATTGCCTGTGACGGTCGTCACACACCTGTGACGGTCGTCACACTCCCAGAGTCAAAATTTTGGGGTTCCTGTTTTGTGACTACGCAACGGTTGTGTTCAAGCAAAACAATGTCCATTTCAAATGAATTGTTCATTAAAATTTTTGGACAGGGGCGCTGCCCCTCCAACCCCGCAAGGGCGCTGCCCCTGACCCCGTCCGCTGATCGGTCAGCGGAACCACCGTCTGCTGACCGGGCAGCGGAACCCCCGGCTAACTCTGCGTAGTATGATCGGTCGCTGAAATTTAATTTGGTTTTAATTAATTAAAGGAATTGAGATTAATAATAATAATAATAATGTGTTTATTATTGTTGCCTTGTTGTGATCAGTTATGGCCTTAGTCTTCCTTTATTTTGTTTTGGGTTTTTAAATACGACCTGCGTGTCGTGCCTCTCCTTTTGATCTCTTAATGTAAATTCTTTTCTCATCTCAATCCCTCGTATGTAAAACGAGTTTCTTCTGTAATGTAATGATATGAAGAAAGAGAAGTATTCAATATCAAAGGAGAATAATGATATGAAGAAAGAGAAGAATTCAAGATCAAAGGAGGACAACCTTGAAGATCTTGCTTGGAGAAGCTTAGAGAAGAATTCAATACTAAAGGAGGACAACCTTGAAGATCTTGCTTGGAGAAGCTTAGATCGTTATTAGGTTAGCTTAGGTTCTCTCATTGGCTTGGGAGAACAATTGCGCTAGGGGCCATAACTGTTTCATTGTGTATGTATGTTGATGCATGTGAATGTATGTTGATGCATGTGAGAGACGATTTATATGATAAACAAGCCGGTGAGATCATAACAATTGCAATTCCCTCAAACTAAAATATTAAGTTTATGCTTTCCAAGTTTTAGCACTCATCAAGACTAGTATCGAATAATGTAGGTTTCGCCAAAGCGAGGTGCATGTTCTATATTGGTAAGGTGCGATGGGATAATTGTAATATCCAACTGCTAAAACAATGGGTCAAACTTAACTAAACAAATTATGATATATGTTTGCTTTCCAAGTTTTAGCACTCATCAAGACTAGTATCGGATAATGTAGGTTTCGCCAAAGCGAGGTGCATGTTCTATATTAGTAAGGTGCGATGGGATAATTGTAATATCCAACTGCTAAGACAATGGGTCAAACTTGATTATAATAATATCATATATGTTTTAGAAGCAAGAGTTGGGAATGATCCATATGATGGATTGGAATAAGGAGTTATTCACCCAACTGAAATTTTCGAGAGTTGTATGAGATACAATTGGAAGGAGTTCCTACCTAAATAACCTAGTTCTGTGTAATCCGCCTACGCGGACTTAGAACGAAGTGAAATATGGATCTCGACCCACTAGAAAATCTTCCAACGGGATTTTCCGAATCAAATGATGAGGGTCATTTGTTTTGAGTAAAATAGTGGGAGCATATTTGATTAAAGGCCTAATTAAATATGTCAATGATACTAATATTTTCTTAATCCTTATGTAGATAACCATGACAACAAACACCTCTAACAACATCTTGCGATCAATCCTTGACAAGGAAAAATTGTCTGGGACAAATTTTCTGGATTGGCACCGAAACCTGAGGATTGTCCTCAAACATGATAAAAAGCTGTATGTCTTGGAGACACCTGTTCCTGAAGAGGAACCTCCTAGTTCTGCACCTAAGGCAGAAAGAGATGCTTATAAGAAGCATGTCGATGATGCCAATGAAACTGCTTGTCTCATGCTGGCTACCATGAACTCAGAATTGCAAAAGCAACATGAGAACATGTCAGCATTCGATATGATCGAACACCTGAAGTTGCTCTATCAAGAGCAAGCAAGGCATGAGAGGTTTGAAGTTTCAAAAGCCCTTTTCCAAAGCAAGTTAGCAGAGGGAGCCCCTGTAGGTCCCCATGTACTCAAGATGATTGGGTATGTGGAAAACCTTGAGAGATTGGGCTTTCCCCTCGAAAAGGAACTTGCGACTGATTTGATCTTGCAATCGTTGCCAGATAGTTTCAGTCAATTTGTCCTAAATTTCAATATGAATGATATGGACAAATCTCTTCCTGAACTGCTAGCCATGTTAAGAACTGCTGAGCAGAATCTGAAGTCAAAAGGGAAGTCCATTCTGATGATCGGAAATGGAAAGAGGCAAAACAAAAGGCCCACTAAGCAGAGTGATAAGGGGAAGGGCAAGGAAGTTGCAAATCCCAGACCCACTGCTGCTTTGAAGCCTAGTGGAGGCATAGCAAAAGAAGGCACCTGCTTCCATTGCGGTAAGACCGGACACTGGAAGAGAAACTGCCCAAAGTACCTGGAAGATAAGAAGAATGGAGTAGAGACTTCAACTTCAGGTATTTTTGTTATTAATTCATCTACTTCTGCATCATGGGTATTAGATACTGGATGCGGTTCTCACACTTGCACAAATGTGCAGGGGCTGAAAGGGAGTAGAGATTTGGCAAAAGGTGAAGTTGACCTACGAGTTGGCAATGGAGCAAAGGTTGCTGCTTTAGCCGTAGGAACTTATGTATTAACTTTACCTAGTGGTTTAATAATTCAGTTAGAGAACTGTTATTATGTACCTGCAATTAGCAGGAATATTATTTCCATTTCTTGTTTGGACAAGTTTGGTTTTTCATTTATAATAAAGAACAATTGTTGCTCAATTTATTTGAATGATATATTCTATGCTACTGCACAAATGAGCAATGGACTGTATGTCCTTGATCTCGAAATGCCTATATATAACATTAATACTAAAAGGATGAAACCTAACGAGTTAAATCCAACTTACCTTTGGCATTGTCGATTAGGCCACATAAATGAGAAACGCATTTCCAAACTCCATAAAGATGGACTCTTGGACTCTTTTGATTATGAATCATATGAGACATGCAGATCTTGTTTAATTGGAAAGATGACAAAATCTCCATTCACAGGAAAAGGTGAAAGAGCTAATGATCTTTTGGCCCTCATACATACTGATGTATGTGGACCACTGAACATACCATCCAGAGGAGGTTTTCAGTACTTCATCACATTCACTGATGATTTCAGTAGATATGGTTATGTGTATTTAATGAAACACAAATCAGAGTCCTTTGAAAAGTTCAAGGAATTCAAGAATGAAGTACAAAACCAACTAGGTAAGAATATTAAAACTCTTCGATCAGATCGAGGTGGTGAGTATTTAAGCCTAGAGTTTGATGACCATCTGAAAGAGTGTGGGATCCTGTCCCAACTTACTCCTCCTGGAACACCCCAAGGAATGGTGTATCTGAGAGAAGAAATCGAACCCTGTTAGACATGGTCCGATCCATGATGAGTCACGCCGATCTTCCAAACTCCTTTTGGGGACATGCACTATTGACAGCAGCTTACACACTTAACCGTGTTCCATCCAAAAAGGTTGAGAAGACACCATATGAGATATGGAGTGGTAAGAAACCACATATGTCTTACATGAAGATTTGGGGTTGCGAGGTTTATGTGAAACGACAAATTTCAACTAAGCTTGAGCCCAAATCTGACAAATGCTTATTTGTGGGGTATCCTAAAGAAACAAAAGGGTATTACTTCTACAATCCTTCTGAGGGCAAAGTGTTTGTCGCTCGAACTGGAGTTTTCCTAGAAAAGGATTTTATTTCCAAAGGAACCAGTGGGAGGAAAGTAGAGCTTGAAGAAATTCAAAAATCACAAAGCATAGATACACCTATGGAGGAATTAGAGCAGGAAACACAAGAAGTTGTGGAAGAGCAACCTGCTCAAGTAGAACGAGACCAGCGTAGGTCAAGCAGGATACGTCAACTACCTGAGAGATATGGATATCTCATAACTGATCAAGGTGATGTATTACTCATGGATCAAGATGAGCCTGTGACCTACCAAGAGGCCATAACTGGTCCCGAGTCTGAGAAGTGGCTAGAAGCCATGAAATCTGAAATGGATTCCATGTACACAAACCAAGTTTGGACCTTGGTAGAACCTCCTGTAGGAGTTAACCCTATAGGATGCAAGTGGGTCTTCAAAAAGAAGACTGACATGGATGGTAAGGTACATACCTATAAGGCAAGACTGGTTGCAAAAGGATATAAACAAATTCATGGGATTGACTATGATGAAACCTTTTCACCAGTTGCAATGCTTAAATCTATTCGGATTTTACTTGCTATCGCTGCATATCATGATTATGAAATATGGCAGATGGATGTCAAAACTGCTTTCCTTAATGGAAATCTTCTTGAGGATGTGTACATGACACAGCCTGAAGGATTTGACATACCAGAGGAAGCCCAAAAGATATGTAAGTTACAAAGATCAATCTATGGATTGAAGCAAGCTTCCAGAAGCTGGAATCTTCGTTTTGATGAAACAGTAAAACAATATGGATTCATCAAGAACGAAGATGAGCCTTGTGTCTACAAGAAGGTTAGTGGGAGCATGATCATTTTCCTGGTATTATATGTAGATGACATATTACTCATTGGAAACGATATCCCTACCCTACAACAAGTAAAGTCTTGGTTAGGGAAATGCTTTTCTATGAAGGACCTAGGTGAAGCAGCCTATATATTAGGAATCAGAATCTATAGAGATAGATCACAAAAACTGCTTGGCCTAAGTCAGAGTACATACATAGACAAAGTGTTGAGACGCTTTAATATGCATGATTCCAAGAAAGGATTCATACCTATGCAACATGGCCTGTGTCTATCAAAAACACAATCCCCTTTAACTAAGGAAGAAAGGGATCGCATGAATAAGATTCCATATGCATCTGCAATAGGATCTATCATGTATGCCATGTTATGTACTCGACCAGATGTCTCGTATGCTTTAAGTGCAACGAGTAGGTACCAATCTGATCCTGGTGATGCTCACTGGGTAGCTGTCAAGAATATCCTTAAGTATTTAAGAAGGACTAAGGACTCATTCTTGATATATGGAGGTCAGGAAGAGTTGGCTGTAATTGGATACACCGATGCTAGCTTCCAGACAGATAAGGATGACTTTAGATCGCAATCTGGTTATGTGTTTTGCTTAAACGGTGGCGCTGTGAGCTGGAAAAGTTCAAAGCAAGATACAGTTGCTGATTCTACAACCGAGGCCGAGTATATTGCTGCCTCAAGTGCAGCGAAGGAAGCTGTTTGGATCAAAAAGTTCATTAGTGAACTTGGCATAGTCCCTAGCATTGTGGATCCCATTGATCTCTACTGTGATAACAATGGTGCTATCGCACAAGCCAAGGAGCCTAGATCTCACCAACGATCCAAACACATACTTAGGCGTTATCATCTCATTCGAGAGATAATAGATAGAGGAGATGTGAAAATATGCAGAGTACCTACACTTGACAATATTGCTGACCCACTGACAAAGCCTCTTGCGCAGCAGAAGCATGATGGCCATACTAGATCTATGGGTATTAAGGGTATGCCTGATTGGCTCTAGTGCTAGTGGGAGATTGTTGGTGTAAGCCCTAGAGGCCAATACTTTTGGTACTTGTATCGAATTATTTATTAATAATAAAAGGCTTTTTCTTTATTACGTTTGTTTAATAAAGTCCCTAGAATAGTTAGTCTGTTTAATGTATCAAGTATGACTTAATCATGAGGTCACATTAAACATAAGGACATTATTCTTAAAGTATCCGTAGTCGAGCTTTAGTGTGAAGTGGGATAACATTAAAGCATTAAGACTATTATGTTTGTAGACTGATGATCACATCTCATGGATCATGGATAAAGAGTTATCAAGTCTTAAACATAGGTATGAATATTAGGAGTAATATTTATACCGGATTGACCCACTATGAGGATACTATATAGAAAGTTATGCAAGGTGTCATAAGTTATTCTCATGGTGATAATAGTGTATTCCACTCTTCGACCTGAAACCACTATGGATCCTAGATGTAGAGTCGAGTGCTTTATTGCTGATCCAACGTTGTCCGTAACTGGATAACCATAAAGACAGTTAATGGGTACTCCACAAAGCATGCTGAGGGACATGAGTGTCCTAGATGGAATTTGCCCATCCTGCGTAACAGGATAAATGTCTATGGGCCCAATATTGAACTAGACAAGGATGACACGGTCTATACCTTGTGTTCAATATAGACATAAGGGCAAAAGGGTAATTATACGCATAAGTATTATCACAGAAGGAATTGTCAGATCACATGACATTTTCGTGTCTTGGGTAGCAGTGATGTGTTGCTAGATACCGCTCACTGTTTATTATGTTAAATACATGATTTGATATAATTGCCAACGCCGCGAAAACCTACAGGGTCACACACAAAGGACGGATTGATGAGAGATAGAGTAATTAAGGAATACTGTAAGGTACGGTGCCCTTAAGTGAGTTATGGAACATCGTAAGGTACGGTGTACTTGAGTAGAATACGAAATATGGTAAGGTACCATGGGCTTAAGTGATTTTGGGCATATTATAAGATATGGGCCAAAATACACTTAAGTGGGCTTTTAGCTTGAAGCCCACACAAGTGGTTCTATAAATAGAACCCTTGTGCAGAAGCAAATTTTTTTGCGGTTGCATTCTTTTCGTTTTCTCTCTCTCTCTCTCTCTCTTACTCAAAGCCTTCATTCGTACCAGCTAGCACTGAGATTGAAGGAACCCGTTCGTGTGGACTGAGTAGAGACGTTGTCATCGTTCAACGTTCGTGATCGTTTAGTGGATCTGCATCAAAGGGTTTGATCGTCACAAAAGATCTGCATCAAAGGGTTTTGATCGCTACAAGAGATCTGCACCAAAGGTTTCAACCGTCACAAGAGGTAAATATTCTATCACTGATCATGACCATTCGTAAGGATCTCTAAAGGAGAAATTTTTAATTTCCGCTGCGCTTTGGGTCGCAATTCTCCTTCACCTACAACATAAGACCTCGAGTGTTTTAGGATAAAATTGTAGTTAAATAGAGTCTTATAATAGATTTTTCATGGTTAAACAATGATTAAACATGATATATATTTGTTTTGTCATAGTTGAATCATAACAAAGTAACACATGGTCTTTAAAAAATTAAGACGACCTTGGCTAGACTCATGAGATAACTTAGATATTTTCCTGTCCTTTTATTGGTGGCTTATTAGCCTTTCGACTCTTCATGTAATAACTTAGTTATTTTTGTTTTAATTTATAACATCCATTTTGGTTCCTCCAATACAATCAACTTGATATTTACATTAGTTACAAAAGTTAATTAACTTTTGAAAGATAGAGCAACCAAATGACTATTAATAATGAATTTATAATTGAGATAAAAAATATATTAGTCTCCCATATTTATTGTGCCCATAAATAATTGGTTGTAATGTAGTTATTATGAGTAGAATAAGATATATAAATCAACCAATAAAAAGATTACTATTCAATTAAGATACAATAAGATAAATAAATGGCTAAATTACAATTTTGGTCACCCAATTTTACCTTGATTCACGGAATTACTCTTCCTATTTAAAATTCAAACAATTTTACTCCCCATCTCATGTTTTTCATAGAAAATCGATGGAATGTATATTTTTTAACTTATACTTTTATCTATAAAGTTCCATAATAGGTTTATATACGGTGATTTATCATGTTTCACAAGAAACTTATCATTTAAAAAATATAAACATCGTTAATTTTAAGCACAAAAGTATGAGAGAGGGATCAAAATTATTTAAATTTAAAATATGGGGTCAATTTCGTGAATTAGATAAAGTAGAGGGACCAAAACTGTAATTAAATATAAATAAATAGTATAATATGGGGATTGATCAAAATAATGTAAATATACCCTTAAACCCTTTTTATATCACTTCATATCTAAATACTTATCAAAGGAATCCTGATAGAGGAGAATAATATCAACCCTCGTATACTTTATCTATATGTTCTTTGCCCCAAATTGTTATTTGATAATTACCTACTCCTTAGTCAGACTCAATACCTCTTCCTTTAAAGCCTTAATATTATTCCATTGTCACACTTCTAATTGAGAGTATACAACTTACTATGTCTCCAAACTCTTTTTGACATGCAATATAATCTCTCTGTCCAACAATAAGTGACCCATTTAGAATAAAAGAATGTCCCAAAATAAATGACCAATTTTAATTTCCAATGCATCTTTTCCAATTTTACCCTCTAATTAATATTATTTTTATCATTTTCAATATATGATAAGCGTACTTTAGTAAAAATATCATTATCTCTCTTTCAATTATATCTTTTTTTTAATCTATGTAAAATGGTCAACTTGATCACTCATTGTGGGAGAGAGAGTATGTTTTTCCATATCATCAATAATTTTTAAACTCTTTTAACAATTTTTTTATCAATAAGATCTTTACAATGTATAGGTATGAAAGTCTCTTAAAAGTTATCTGAATCTTTTTTTAACTTGGATAACTTTTCAAATTTGTAATTCTTAATAGAGGAATGGTCTCATTCCCAATATATGGGTAAAATTGTCGTAGATAAGTTGAGGACAATAAATAATATTCCTTATTCTCAATTTTTTTTGAAGTTCTTGTAACACAAATGGAAAAGATTGAATTGAATAATTATTGGTTGACCATTCACTAAGACTCAATTTTCTCTACCTACCCCTATTGTATTGTAATAAAAACACCAATTGTAAGATTTATGGAAGGATGTTTCATCAAACTTTAAGTAATAAATAATCACTATATTTTTGTAAAAGCAAATCAAATTTCTAGAATAAAAGGCGAACAAACAGTGACGAGAAAAGAAGTAACAAATACCTTAATTAACCTAATAACTCGAAGAAAATTATAATAAATGAGAAATTAATATTTTGAGGAAGAACATAAATGAGGATGAAAAATAAACAAAAAAGTTACATGGAAAATATATAAAAAGGAAGAAGATACAAGACTTGTGTTGTCTAAAAAAGATTTCTCAACCAACGAGAAGATTTAAAGATTGACATCAAGGTACACTATCCCTCCATCAAGGTTCCTCATATACTCTTTAGCAATAACAACTAGAATTGTTGTCTCAAACTGAAAATTTCATTAATTTCATAGCTACATGTATAAAGGGATATTTAGAGATAATCCATTTTACTAATGTTTGAATAGACATGATAAAACAACACAAAATTATGTCATATACTCTAATAGCCTACTAATTTTGATATGTGTATTAATTCAAACTGAATTTCAATTTACTATATATTGACCGGCAAGTTATTAGTAAACTAATTTTAGTTAAATTGTAAAAGAAATCCATAAATATTAGTGAATAGAATGTGAAATAAATATTAAAGGATAACAAATATAAAAGATAAATTGTAAAAGAATCCAAATATCCCAGCTAGTTGGAGAATATGGTCATGGTGAAGAAGTTGCAAAGAAAATCAATGATGTGCACATAATTCGCTAACATTAACACAAGATACCCAAATGACCTCTACCATATTTTGATCGTAGATATATGATTGACGAAGCCTCAAATTACAAAAAATTATGTTTAATGGATACTTATTTGAAGCACGACCAAATCAAGATGACATCTCTTGACAGACTAACAATTGTTTTTATCACAAACATGTATAATACCTACTATAAAGTGATGTCTTTTGGTCTCAAGAATGCTAGATCTACATATCAGGGATTGATGGGTCAAGTCTTCTCCAAGAAGATAGGGAAAAAACTCGGAGATGTACATTGATTATATGGTTGTAAAAAAATAGAGAAGAATGATGTCACTGCCAATAATTAGAAGAGATACTGAGCTCGATAAGGAAGTACAATATGCAACTAAAAGCAACAAAGTTCTCTTTTAGGGGAAAGTATTATGGATAATAAATTACCAAAATAAATTTATTAACTATCATACACTATAAAAATTATCCGGTGATAATTTACTAGCAAGTGTACTCACATTGTTATCAGAGTAATAAAAATAAATCCGTCTCCACAGGGATTGCGAACTTAGAACAAGGTACATTATGTGATGTAATTAAAAATAATAAACATGGGTTTTTTAAAAAAAAAAAGGTCGTAAACACAAGAAAGAGTTGTTATAACAATGATGATAAAGGCGATCATATCTTATTATCAAAATCCATTGTTTCTACTTGATTGATGAAACATGTGTTAACATACATGTAATAACTACTGAGTTACCCCTAAGTCACAATTCCTAGTTATACTATCCCTAATCAATTAGCAAAATAAAAAAATTTAAGTATGTAAGATAAATAACACTACGGTTAATAGTCACTACTTATCAAAATAAAATTGAATGTCGTAAGAAATAATAGGCAATGGATACAATCAATAACTAAATAATAATAGAGAGTCAAAAAAATTACATTAACATCACCCGATCATATGTCTCAATGAGATAAAATCAAGTTCATCATCAAATAAGACCTAACCTAAGAGGAATGTAGCTACTCATGTTGAAATAACTCAATACCATAAATGTAAATTCGAATAGCATGAAGAATCATCGAAGAAAAAGCTATCTAATGGATTCAATGACCTCCAAAAGCTCCAAAGTTATGGGTACGTTAAGTAATTATTAGCCCAATGCGGACGTGTTTTAGAGTAGCATTGGCGCATTTTTTCCGGTAGCTAGCAGCGTGCTTTTGTTCCTTTTTTCACCAATTTTCACAACTAGTTATTTTCTTCACCCAAAATGATTGTGCCCCCACTAACCTTTTTATAAACACAATGTTCTTCTTCACATTTAACAAAATAGGATTTTTCAATTGTATTATTAAAACGAATGTTCTAACTTTTAGAAGTTTGTTTTAATCCATAGATGGATCGTTGTGGCTTGCAAACTTTGTTATGATCAGACAAAGATATGAATCATTCAGGTTGTGTCATATACATTTCCTCTTTTAGCTCACCATTAAGAAAAATTATTTTCACAACCATTTTCTATATTTCATAATTATAGGATGTTGATATGGTAAGTATGATTCGAATCTATTTAATCATTGCCACAGAGAAAAAAGTTTCATCATAATTTATTCTTTCTTTTTGACGATAACCTTTGGCAATAAGATAAGCTTTATAGGTATCAACCTTTCCACCAGCTCCAGTCTTTTTCTTCTAAACCCATTTTTGTGAAAAACGATGCCATGATAACAAAATATAATTTATTCCTTGATCGGAAAGAAACCCACAAGGGTGGAAAAGAGGGAAGCAAGAAGAACACAATGAAATTGGTTATAAATTGTTATTCTTTACTTTCTTTTAGGAATAAGATTACAAGTGTTACAAAGTAGCAAATAATCTCTCTCATCTTAATTATGATTTGCGTTAAACAATGATGAGAGACTAGTATGCTATTTATAAGAAAACTAACACACTAAACTAATGTGATTTTACACACAAGCCCATTATACAAGCTAACTTAGAGAACAAGCTAACTTAAAAAATTGGGCATAACAAACATGCCCAATTTGACATGCTAACAATCCTATCATACTTCAACTACATCATGTGACCAGACTTCGACGACATACTAATGATCATGTCGGATTATCAAACCAAGAAGCTACCCTTCAACCATACTAGAGTTCGATCCAATATCTCACAAATCTCCACCTTGGAACAAACTCTATAGCATCAAGGGAAAAAACTAGCTTTCTTCATGTAGCTTTATCAACTGCATATAGTGGAAAAACTTGCAACTTGGTAATGTCTTGGTGATCATATCATCAACATTGTGATTTGTCGAAACCTTCAGCATTTAGACTTCTCCATGCTCGATTACCCCTCTGACAAAATGTATCCTCACATCGATGTGCTTGATTCGCTCATGATAGGTTGAATTCTTCGACAGGTGTATAGCACTTTGACTATCACATTTAACAATGATAACTAGACCTTGAAGTTTCAGCTCCTTCGCAAAACCTTCAAGCCACAATGCTTGTTTCACAACTTCGGTGAGGGTGATATATTCCACTTCAGTGATTGATAAGGCAACAACCTTTTGAAGTGTTGCTTTCCAACTGATTGATATGCCAAACATAGTGAACAGATATCCATAAATAGATTTTTTGAAATACATACAACCAACATAATCAGAGTCGACATACCCTTCAATTTCTGCTTTACTATTTTCACCACATGCTCCACCATAAATCAGAACTCTATTCATAGACCCATTTATGTACCTTAGAGTCCACTTCAATGTTTGTCAATGAGCCTTTCCAGGATTCTCCATGTACCTGCTTACAAGACTTATTGCATATGTTATGGCGGGTCTAGTACAGACCATGACATACATCAAAGAACCTACTATGTTAGCATATGGGATGTTATTCATCTAATCTCTTTCGACCTCGGTATTGACACACTGATATGTACTCAGCTTGAATTGAGGATTTGTCAGAGTCACAATAGGATTTGAATTCGGCATATGAAATTTTTTGAGAATCTTCCGTAGGTATGTCTCTTGAGATAAGCATAATTTCGACTGCTTTGTGTTTCTTCAGATGTCAATCTCAAGAATCCTAGATGCAACTCTTATATCCTTCATATTGAACTCCTTATTATGTTCAACCTTCACCTTCTACATCCTCGACATTGTTGCTTGCTATGAGAATATCATCCATATAAAGCAACAAAATAACAAATGAATTTTCAGATTGAAATCTGAAGTAAACACAGTGGTCGAACTGACTTATAATGAAACCTATATGTGCC
Organism: Lathyrus oleraceus; assembly: GCF_024323335.1. NCBI lineage: Eukaryota > Viridiplantae > Streptophyta > Magnoliopsida > Fabales > Fabaceae > Lathyrus > Lathyrus oleraceus. The sequence continues at coordinate 295,975,425 of NC_066581.1, read as the reverse complement.
ATGAACTTATCAAATATCTTATTCCACTATCGAGGAGATTGTTTCAATCCATATAAAGATTTATTCATCTTGCGCACATAATCTTCATTTCCCTTTACTGCATACCCTTCAGGTTGCCTCATCAAGATTGTTTCATCTAGATATCCATACAACAAAGAAATCTTCACATCCAGTTGTTCTAGTTCTAGGTCAAAGTGTGCTACTATGGCAAGTAACATTTGTGCTTCACAACAAGAGAAAACACATTATGAAAGTCGACACCTTCTTTCAGAGTGAAACCCCTTGCGACCAATCTTTCCTTGTATCTTTTCAACGTCACTACTTCGGCTCCTTCTTTAACTTTGAAAATCCACTTACAACTGACTAACTTGGCTCCAACAGGTTTCTTGATCAGTTCCCAAGTGTGGTTATCATGAAAAGACTTCAACTCATCATCCATGGCCTTCAACCATTCAGTCTTATTTCGACTCCTCATAACTTACTTATAGTCTCTAGGTTCTTCATTTAGAACCTCATTTGCAGAGATTAGGGCATAAGCTGTGAGATGTGCATACCCAAGTCTTTGAGGTAACTTGATGACAATTCTCAGTATATCTCATGCCAAGAGGTAGTAATTAACAATTTCCTCAACTTCCTCTGTATCTTCAACATCTTGTTTTTCTTCTTCGACTTGATCTGGGATACGCAATTCAGCATCGACATGCTCCACCTCAACATTAATCTCTTCATGTTCAAGCTCTTCTTCAGATATTTGTGCATTTCGACTAACGTCATCAGTTTTATTGAAAACCATCTCATATTCATTGAAAACTATATCTCTACTGGTGATACACCTCATGTGACCTGACTCTAGATATCATAGCCTATAAGCTTTGACTCCTTCAAGGTATCCCATGAACATGCATCTCAGAGATCTAAGTTCGACCTTGTCTTGCCTAATGTGAGCATAGGCTATGTAGCTAAATACTCTAAGTTTGTCAAGATATGGTGGGTGTCCCGACCAAACTTCTTCAGGTGTTTTCATATCTAACATTGTCGAAGAACATCTGTTTATGATATATGTTGTTGTCAAAACAGCCTCGACCCAAAACACCTTATTCAACCTATCACTAGTCAACATGTATCTAAGTTTTTACAAAATGGTTCGATTAAACCTTTCAGCCAAACCATTTTGCTGGGGAGTACCTGCAGTAGTTTTGTGCCTTGCAATACCAGAGGTTGTGCAAAAACTGTCGACCGCCTCATTGTAAAATTCAAGGCCATTATCGGTTCTCAACCTCTTAACCTTTCTGCCAGTCTGATTTTCGACCAGAGTCTTCCAACTTTTAAAGTTCTCAAAAGTTTTATCCTTAGTCTTCTGGATGAATACCCATAAATTTCTGGAATAATCATCAACTATGGATAGAAAATACCTTGCACCTGAATGTAATGGACACCTTCCAGGCCCCCAAAGATCAACATGGATGTAATCAAGGGATCCATGTGTTCTTTGTTTTCCTTTATTGAATTTCACTATGCAAGATTTTCCAAGTACATAGGATTCACAAAACTTCAGCTTTTCGAATTTGTCTCCACCAAGTAGATTTTGTTTCCCCAATTTGACCAGACCCCTTTCATTAACATGACCCAATCTCATGTGCCAAATTTATGTCTTCGACAAAGGTTTCGTAGATACAACATCTGCAGAACCGCTAACAACTTCATCCTCAAGGATATACAAGCCTTGTTTCTCACGCCTCTTAAGACTTCCTTCGACCCCTTCATAACTTTTAGAATACTTTTCTCTCCTTGTAAAACATATCATTTCTTGTCGAATTCACCAAGAGAAATCAAATTTCTCTTCAAATCAGTTACATACCCTACTCCAGTTAACAACCTTATTCACTCATCATAGAGCTTGAATCTCACAGATCTAACACCTACAATCTTGCAAGCTTTATTATTTCCAAGCAATACAGATCCACCATCTTGATCACATAAATACTCGAACAAGTCTTTGTTTGAAGTCATGTGTTAAGTGCAACTTGAACCCATAATCCACTCTTTACTTGAGTCGCCGCTTGAAACCACAAGAATATAAGATGAGTAGAAATCATCTTGAACAATGGTTGCATTGCCATTATCCTTATCTTCATGATCTTTCAGGCGTTCAGGGCACACTTTTCTCGTATGATCCTCCTTCTTACAGTGATAATGTCAAATACCATATGCATCACCAATATAAGACTTCTCCTGACTTTTACCCTTCTTCTTGTCGAACTTGCCATCTCTCTTTGTGAATTTCGCCTTAATCGATATGCCTTCCCTAGTCGAAGATGGCTTGTGCTTCTTTTGTTCGTTCAAATCCTTAGAATACAAGGATGATTGAACTTCTTCAAAGGTCAGAGACTCTCTTCCATACAAAAGAGTTTCTTTGAAGTGAGCATGTGATATGGGTAAAGTATACAACAACAATAGTGTTTGATCTTCATCCTCAATCTTGATATCGATAGTTTTCACGATCAAGAATCAGCTTGTTGAACATATCCAACTACTCAACCAAAAATTTCTCTTCACTCATCTTGGATGAATACAAAGCTTCCTTCATGTAGAGGTGATTGACCAATGATTTAGGCATAACAAACAAGCCCAATTCGGCATGTTAACAATCCAATCATACTTTGACTATAACATGTGACCAGACTTCGACGTCATGCTAATGATCTTGTCGGATTGTCGAACCAAGAAGCTATCTTTCGATCATACTAGAGTTCGATCCAATATCTCACACCATTTATAACCAATAGGTTTTATTTCCTTTGAAGCCTGAACCAAAGTTCATACTTTGTTGATCTTCATTGATTCCATTTTGGATTCCATGCCATTTATCACAATCCAAGTTATTCACAACCTTTTCATAGTTCTTAGGATCATCATCATTATAATAATTGTTACACCCCAATTTTCCCCCTCATTCAATAAATCGATACATACATTATGATATTTGCATCATCTACATATCATAACATGCATTTCATCACGCATAATGCTCAAAATGTCGACCAGAATAAATTTTCATATCTACACATATACCGATTGAATCAATTTTCAAATGTAAGTAAAATTAGTTGGTGAAAAATTTAAAGATCGTGCTTGCAGACTTAAGTTTTATTAACCTGCGGTTCATGTAGTTTAACTTGTCGTGCTCATTTTATTTTTCGACTCCTTTTTCAATTGTATTTTGATCAACCTAAGCATTTTCAACCGAGCATTTTTCACTTCAAAATTTGGCCAAAACCTGTCTGTTTTCCAGAGGTTTATTTCGTGCTGATCATTTTAGTGCATTCATTTTATTTTTCCTGAAACTTTTACGCCCGATTTTTATTCATTTTTATCCATTTATTTTTGTTTTTTGGTCTAAATAATCAGGAGAATTAATTAGAATTAATGATGTTTTTAGTTTGATTTTATATTATGTTGTGTTTATTTTTAATTTAATTACCAAAAACCTTTTTTTAAAATATTAAAAAATTAGTAAAGGAAATAAAAAAAAAAGGTTGATGCATTAGATTCCATTCAGTTACCCACCAATCACATGACAACTAGCATCATAAAATGATTCTTCCAATCTTATAAAACAACCACACACATTATAGACACGTGGCACACTTGGAAGATTTTTTTTCTCTGAAGGTGAGGAAATCAAACAAAAAAGAGGATTTTCTCCCTCCAGTTGGCCAAACACGTGACCTCTCTCTCAAATTTGGGAAGACACAAATCATAAAGTGGTGGGTCATTTTCTTTCCACAATGACCCTATATAGTTGTCGATAACTAATGATTCTTTTCTATCAATTTTTTTTCATCTTCTCTCTCTCAGGTTTACAAAAAGAGTCTGACTGAAAAAACTCTCACTTTGGAAAAACTCTTTTCTCTCTCACATTTTTCTAAATATTCTTCTTAATCTCATCACTAGAAGACCTCTTCTCTGTACAAACCACAACATCTTTCACTCATCCCTCACTGTTACCAACCTTTGAAACTCCTTTGTTCTTGACCAAAACCCATAAGTACCTCAATAACCACCGGAGAACAACCTCATATCCAACCAGCCACCAATTCAAATCGCCGACAGAAACAAAATTCAAATTGAACTCTGACCCGGCCAAGCAACTCCTTGAACTTCACACTTACTAAACCATAACCATAACCATCGTGTAAATAAGATGTTCTCTTCATACACACTGCCAATATATTCCAACCTCATCCAGTTTTCTTCATTTTATTTCAATCTCTCACGCCTCTAAACTGCTTTGCAACTCTCACGTCTTTAGGCTGCTTTGCAACTCTTCTATTCTCATGGTGCTCAAATCCTTAGAATGTTCAATTTCTACAACGATGTAATCAAACTGACGAGTAAGAGATCTAAGTACCTTCTCAATGATACTTTCTTCAGAGAGATTTTTTTTCACACGACTTCATCTCATTTGTGATCAGAATCACTCTGGAGATGTAGTCAAGTACATTCTCATTGTTCTTCATGTTGAGATTCTCATACTACTTACATAGTGACTGAAGTTTCACCTTCTTCACTGATCCATCACCGCACCAATGTGTCCCATGCAGATTTCACCATCGTCGAATGAATGATTTTCTCAAACATGTTCACATCCACACACTGATGGATGTAGAACAGAGTCTTATGATCGTTCTTTCTCATATCACGTTGAACATTTCTCTGCGCATCTGTTGCATTTTCTAGAGGTGCAACCTGAACGTAATCGTCGTTGATGAGATCAAGAACATCTTGAGCTCCAAATAACACACGCATTTGAATCATTCAATGATTTCATTTCTTGCCATCGAACATTGGAAGCTTGGTGCTCAGATTGTTTCCGTTCATCTTTAACCTTGTGCAATACACTAAGATCTCATCTAAACACATTGTTTCTCAATTTTGTAGAATCAAGATATGTGATTCTATTACGATTCTGATCAGAAGTTCAACATGAATTCTTCGAACAGAAATCAAACACACATCGCCTCACCGTTTCACTCATGTTTTCCGTGGTATTTTCCTGTGGATCTAAATCAGAGTTTTAGATACCAATTGTTGGTGCACAAGGTGATAAAGATGAATAAAACAAATAAGAGAGATAAGAGAGAATAATAACAAACTTCCACTGCTCTTAAAATAGTTACCAAATAATTGCACACACACTGCAAAAAGAATAATAATGGCTCATACCACTCACTTATTTAAATATAAGTGGGACGTAGGAGAAATACTAAAATACCTCTTGCCAACAAGTTTTTGAAAATAAATAACCGAAGAAAAAAATATGCACAGACAATGTAAAATATTTTTACACTGTCAACGAATGACACTCATATATCCCGCCACATCACACTTTTATTTTTAAAATATTATTTTGATTTGACAATATAAAATATGAGTTTAATGGTAATGCACTGTCAGTCAGTGTAAAATAATATTACACATGCATCCAATCAAAATATTTTAAAGTGCCAAATAATATAAATAATTTAAAATTTAATAGTTGATTTGGCGGGATACATGGTTGTCATTGGTTGACAGTGTAAAAATAAATTTACACGGTCAATGCACCATCTTTTTTCTCATAAAATATTTTGATTGAATGTCAGTGTAATATTTCTTTACACTGACACACAGTGCACTAACTTTAACCTCAATAAATAAATTATAACAATTTTGGTAATGAATAAGAAAAAGTTCAATTTAATTAGTCACAATAACTAGTATTAATATTAATAATTAACCTACCAAAATGAAACTTGCAAAGCAAAAAAGAGAGAAATGAAAATAAAAATGAAAATGGCGAAAAAAACCCAACGGTGAAGGTGATTGATGTTGATCGATTTTCATTCCAATCTTGCGTCGGAAGAAACAAAAGAACCTTCAATTCAATCGACGTTACACTCAATATTACAGTTACTAAGCACATTGATAGAAAAGTAATCACATTACTCTTTTTTTACGTTTTGTTTCAGTTGCACCCTTGCGATCATATTCCCAATTACCGTATGTTTGACTCATTGTGATCCATTTCTTATACACCATTGTAAGTTTCTTATTTACTTTCGTTATTATTGTGTTGATTTGCATGCTTGTGTTTCAAATTTGTTTTGATTGTAATATATTTTATTTGGTGAATTTTGTGTTTGAAGGTGTAGTTGTGTTTGAAATCTGTGAAAATGGGTTTGTTTTTTGGGATGTTTCTGGGGATAATATTTGGTGTAGCTTTGATGGCTGGATTGGAACGAATGATGAGGTATAGAAGCGCCAAGCGAATTGCGAAGGTATGGTACATTGTCCTAAATCTTGTGTTTCCTTCATCAATGTTATGGATTTTCTTGGAATTATTGGTTGGATATAAATTTGATGAATTAAGATGTGATCACCTTCTGAGTGATATCATAGTCATACTTTATACTTGTCCATGGAATGGAATATCCAGCACCGACACCACTGAAATTAGGTGTGTCTCTGCCAGTGTCCAGTGTCCAAAACCGACACCTACACTTGTGATTACATTTAATTTATTCATTTTTTCAAATTATTACTACGTCGATGTATCTGTGTCGCTGTGTTTCTGGTGTCTGTGCTTCATAGATAACCAGTAACTGGAAAATCATTAGTGAAAACCACGCCAACCATTAAAACCGGCCAATGTTGTATTTGCGTGAATTTAAGAAGCCAGGATTCCTAGCTTTTTCTAGAAGTGAGAATGAGAGTTATTTGGCGTGGTTCCAAACATAGGCTAGATTTGAACTACTAATAACCTATTAGTGCAATTTAACTTATATGTGAGGCATGTTGTAGAGGAGGTTTGTAATCTATGTGAAAAAGAATCATAGCTCATAGTACAGTAAAAAGAGAACGCTTTATCATCTTAGGATATCACAATGTCGTCTCATATGAGTTGTTGCCATTATATTGAATACAAAAAAGTCTATTGATTTGTGTATATATATTTTCTTGTCATCTTAACATTATTTATTTTTCTCTGCAGGCAGTTGACATTAAACTCCTTGGATCCCTTAATAGAGACGACTTAAAGAAAATTTGTAGTGAAAACTTACCTGAATGGATATCTTTCCCTGTATATGAGCAGGTGTGACTATCATCTGTTGTTGTGATACTTAGCTTTACACTGAAATGATATTACAAACGGTTCTATCATATTATTAGGCATTAGCAATGCATCAAATGAAGCTGCAAACTTTAAGTTTAGAAACTTCATTTATTGTTTCTTGGTTTCTATACTATGTTTGTTCTCTATGTATGATCCTTCCGATATTTTAAAGCAAAATATGGATTGCAAAAGCAGTCTATGACTCTTGTTGATGGGCTTTTTCAGGTGAAATGGCTAAACAAGCTGCTGTCCAAATTGTGGCCATTTGTAGCAGATGTGAGTAAACTTATTTGTATAATAATATCGAACTGTGTGTGTGATGTTTACTGATTTCTTAGTAGATTTATTTTCTAGGTTAAAATCTTGATGTTTCACTTGTTTCTCTAGTATGTTATTTGATATATTCTATGTAATAACTAAAATTAGTTTGTTTATTTGTTATGAATTACACTGCTTCTTCTAACACCCTAATTGTTAAGTTTGAACGAGAGAAAGTAGATTAGATCTATTGATTTTGGGTAGACACTAAATTCCGGTTTCTTAATTGTAACCAATATAGTTTAGAAACTCAAAAACCACCATAATCAGATTCTGGTAAAATCTATGATGAGAAAAGAGTGAAAGAATTTAATTCCAAAATGATTTTCTGTATTGGTTGATTTGCATCTCAGTTCAGTATTAGTATCTTATCTATGTATACATTGTGTCGTTGCCTCTGTGACTCTAATACATGAGACAGTTACAACAACTTTTCTAATTGATGATTAATATTCTAACTAATAACTAACTATGCTTCTCTACTGTATACTCTACTATGAAGTTCACATAGCGGCGTCTCAATCAGAAGTTTTTCAGCTGCACTTGAAGCAATGTGTTGATATTCAGCTACAGTGATTAATTTGGTCATTATGATCTGCATCTTGGATCACCACAAAACTAGATTAGGACTAAGAAACATGCATGAACCGTAGGTGGAATTGTAGTCCATGGGTCATCCTCATTGTCAAAAACTCTCTAGTTAACTCATAAAATTCAACAACCTTACGACACTAAATATTGACATTGAGTTAAGCGGCTTATAAAATTGTTTGTGTATAACTCATATAGACTTTGCATATGATTTTGAGTTTGAGGGTATTGGGAAACCCAAGTCCGACATAGGATAAAGATAAGGCTTGAAATGAGTTTATAGAGAGTGGTACCCCTCACCTAATAAGTCAATTTTGTAAGGGTGTGTTATGCCAAATAGAAAAATCTAATATAGTATCAGAGCCTATTGTCCGAGACACCCATCATTTATATCCATGCCAAGCCCAATAATGTATTGGGGGAAAACTCAAATCTTACATTGAATAAAAAATAAGGTCTGAAATAAGTTTATAAAGAGTGACACCCTCCCCCTTCCCTTGTAAGTCGAATTTGTAAGAATGAAATAGACCCAACAATACTTTTTTTTTCATTGAAAACACCATATACTCTTGTGCTCAAGTGACCTTTAAATTTTGGTTTTTGTCCCTAATCTTCCTTTGGGTGGGGTATTCATATGCTGATTAAATAACTGACTTTATCCTGATTTTGTTTGTGTTTGCTTTTTTAGGCAGCAACTATGGTGATAAGAGAATCTGTTGAACCGCTATTAGAAGAGTATAGACCTACTGGAATTACTTCGTTGAAGTTCAGTAAGCTGTCCCTTGGAAATGTCGCTCCGAAAATTGAAGGTACCAATCCAGAGATTCATTTCTTCATTCTTTTTCCTCTTTGCACATTATAGTGTTGTTGGAAAAAGGCTTCGGCATTCTATTGCCTGCTGCATTTACTAATGCCGTGTATAAATTCAGATAATGAGGTTGATATGTCATTCATTTTGACAACAGATCTTTTAGGCTGCTTCATATGCATTCAAAATTTCTCTGATGCAAGTTATCTAAATTTTTATATGCAATTTTATATTTTTTCCGCCTGTTTATAATTTTTATAAGGGGCAAGACATTACTATCATTATGCTATGTGATTTGGTTATACTTGTGGCTTTTCATTGGTATTCTTTTCATGGTTGCTCGAAGTGGGTTTTATAATTGATATCTAGTAATATTGGAGAGTTTAAGTTCATTTTTGAGCCAATGTGACTTACTTTGTTCCTCTCTTTTTTTGTTTAAGATTTACTTTCTTTTCTCTGAAGCTCATTCTTCATTTTCTTTATTTTAATACAGTCAATGATCTACTATATATAATAATAGTTGATAAGAAAAATTTAGAGTTCTGTTTTCAAATTTTGAAGAGGAGTTCGTGTAAACATATGACACGAACTAGAACCAATGCACTCCTATAACCTAAACTTCCTTGTGTTCAAAATATCCTTTTCAACAATTGCAACTCATAATGAGAAGGAACCTCAGTCTTTTCTGAAGAAAACCTTATGGCCATCAATTGTTATGTGTCCTCATATGATGGAAACTACTTTTTTTTTTATAAATTTATTTGAGGATGGACGGCCAGGATCTTTGTTAACTAACAGCATATTTTGTATATTTTTTTTCTTGGTGTTGAAATGTTCAGTGATGTCCAAGGTGATGGCATGTCACAAGCCTAAATCAATGGTTATTATAGTTTTACTTACATCTGACCTATCAAGCAAGAGCTGCCATTAGGAATCAGACCTAACCCCAACAATTCATACTTAAAACAACACTCTCCATAATATCTTTCAAAATTTGGGAAATAAACTATTATTGTGAGATTCAAAATTTGATATGTCCTGAATCTTAGTTAATTAGATGAAATGGATCAATAAAATTTGGAGTTTGTAGTTTTATGAAAAAATACTGCAGGTTTTTCATATATAAGCCTTGTAACAACAATTCTGCTAGTTAGAATCTACAGATATATGAAAAAGTGGACTGCATTGATGAGACTGTTATCAAAATGTTTGACTTACCAGCAACGAAGCTTGGACACGATACAGCCATAATACAAGTATCGAATACGATACATATCCAATATGTCACTCATTGAAAAATATAGGATATGGTTCGTTTAAGATACAAATTTGAAAATTAAAATTAGAGAGTAGTTAAATATTGTCTAACAAAAATCAAACTCAACACACAACTTTTAACACATTACTAATTAATAAATTTAAACTAAGATATTCAATTAGTATCAATGTCGTCTCCTCCTTCCCCATCATCGGTAAATAGAGTGGCTTCTAAATTTGGTTCATCCAGAGACAATGGTGCAACTTCAAGAGTTCCAACACTGTCAAAAATATCCCATGCATATCCACCAATGTCATACATCTTTGTACTTCCTTCTTTGTATTCTTCACTTTTACTTCCCAAAAACCGTATCCGTGGAGTATCGGAGATGTGTCAATGGCATATCGCGGCATGTCGTTGCCATATCGGAATTTTGTTTTTTTCTTAAATAAAAAATTCGGATACTCCTTTGATACGTATCAACGATGTAGCACGGCGTATCGGTGGTATACGGTGCAATTTGGCAAAGATTTTAACGTAGCATATATGTGCTTCATTGCTTACGAGTTACACCTGTCAGAGTTGTGCAATAAGGCAGAACAAAATTGTCATGAAATGCTATTTTTATACCCCTTGCTTTTCTGTTGTCTTTTTTTGTATATTTAGAAATAATACATGCATAATCTGTTCATCCATGCAGGTATTCGTGTTCAAAATCTTAAAAAAGGTCAAATCATAATGGACATTGATTTCCGTTGGGGTGGTGATCCCAGTATTGTTTTGGCTGTTGAAGCTGCCCTTGTTGCATCAATTCCTATTCAGGTTAGACCAAGCTATGTTTCAATATTGAATTTCATGTCACAATGAGGAATTTTCAAAATTTTGATTGCTATTGTTTTTTGACTTCAGTTGAAGGATCTCCAGGTTTTCACCATTATCCGTGTTATATTCCAACTCGCTGAAGAGATCCCATGCATTTCCGCCGTTGTTGTTGCCCTACTTGCCGAGGTAACCTCTGCTGGTTACAGTTTTGTTTGTGCAAACCCTTTTGTGGAATCCGGTAAATCAACCTAAAATTAGTGAGCGATCCATTGACTTGAAGTTGGATATGCATGTTTTCACTTCATGATTGTGTTGTATTAATTACTTTGTTGTCCTACAAGATGAAATTGATGTAAGAACTAGCACAATTGTGTAATCAAAAAACTGAAACTGTTAGATAATTGTTTCCTTCATATCAAACTTATCTTCACCACATCTAGCTATCTACTTCAGTTGGTTACTGATTTGTTATTGTAGGATGAAGTTAAGGTCAACACTATTAGGGAAATACCCTTCTTAGGTATTGAGTAAAGTGGTCTGGGACATGATTGTTTATAGTTTTCGTTCTATTCTCTTGGCTTTAGTCAATATTCTAATTGAGTTCTGCATTACTTGCGACATTACTGTTTTATTATCAGTCTTGGAATTACTGACTTTTTCATAAAAATTTATTCAGCCGAAGCCTCGGATTGATTACACTCTGAAGGCAGTTGGTGGAAGTTTGACGGCACTTCCTGGAATTTCAGATATGATTGATGTAGGTTCTAATCTGCAAGCTGGCCTCTTTTGAACTAATACTCATTTTGAACTAATACTCATAATCCACTCTAAGCTTTACCCACCATTTAATAGGATACTGTGAACTCAATTGTTACTGATATGCTCCAATGGCCTCATAGGATTGTTGTTCCACTTGGTGGAATTCCTGTGGATACTAGGTAATGTGAATCTTATTTTATTATGTTAGTTATATATCTTCTTGAATTCAGATCAAAGCATATATAAGTTTCTGAAGTTGTGGTATTTTAGATAAAAGGAGAGAAAATAATAACTTAGAAAATTAATGATAATGGTCTAATACTAACTTGATACAAAAACGCAATACTAACCCCTATTAATGATTACATAGAAGAATCCTAAGTCAAGAACAAATCATGATAATAGGTAATATAAAATCTAATCCTAAAAGATACTCTAAAATAATATAAATATATTTTATGATATTCTAACACTCCCCCTCTATCTAAAAGCTTACTAAGCTTAAAGCTTGTTACCAAATATACTTTTCAAAGAGAAAACCAAAGCAACAAGTATTAGAACTGCAATAATCTGTCACAAATGCCGGTGGTGCATGGAAGAATATATGATGAGCCCGAAACTGTTGTGGCTGTGTAGGTCGAGAGGTTCAGCATGCAATGGAGGGGTGGTTTTGTGGGGAAAATATTTCTAGTGGTGGCAACTAGAGGCGGCGGCTGTGGCCAGAAGTGACATTCGTTGTAAAAAGGAAGAGATCATGCCAGAAATCAAAATGCTATTATTATATTCTTAAACTTTTGAGAACTCGGCACTGTAATAGTGGAGAGACAGTTCAGGGTGGATCGAACCAGCCTCTAGATATCATGTGAAGGTGTGGGATTTTAGATAAAAGGAGATAAATTATTAAGAACTTTAAGTATTATTTATAATGGTTTAAAACTAACTTGATATAAAAACTCTACACTAATTCTTATTTATGGATAGACAAACTCAATCATAAATAAAAAGCAAATCATGATAATAATGAGTAGTGTAGAATATAAACCTCAAAGATGCTTTAAGATACTCTAAAATAATATATAAGATATTTTATGATATTCTAGCATAGGTTAACTACTATATCTGATAATCAATATTTAGAGTTGAATTTGAAAATTCTGTATTCCTCGAGAAAAACTGTTATTTCGTTTCATTTTATTTGTGTCTCCTGTAAACTTGAAAGAACGAAAAACAAATTGTGATTGGGAGTATGCCAATTTCTCTGTTAATGGTCAAATATTCTAAATTGCTAAAACACCTTGCCTTTTGCAGTGAACTGGAGCTTAAACCCCAGGGAATGCTTAGAGTGACTGTAATAAAAGCAAATGATCTGAAAAACAAGGAAATGATTGGGAAGTCTGATCCTTACACAGTTGTGTATATCCGACCACTGTTTAAAGTTAAAACGAAGGTTATTGATAACAACTTGAATCCGATTTGGAATGAGGAATTTGACTTAATTGCAGAAGACAAGGAGACCCAGTCACTCACTCTCGAGGTTTTACACAGCTAAAACTTTGCTTTCTCTTGTGCTAATTAATTCTACGGCATTACTGACATTTTTCTTTCATTAGTTATAAGAAAATAGAATATATCCTTGTCACTTATGCCTATGGAAGAAATAAGAAATTCATTAGGACTTTAATTTTCTGGATACCTTCAGCATATCAACAAGAAAATACTCTAATATAGTTTGTTCAAATGTTTTGATTTGACAAGTAATGGAAGATTTTCAAAATTACCCTAGTTATCATCACATTATTCTGAGTTTTTATTGTTTAAGTTTTTGTAACAACTAGAGTAGATATAATATTATTTCCCAAAACTATTCTATTAAGAATAACAGTCAAAGTGTTTTCTCAAATCAAATAAGCGCTTATCTCCTCCCCTTGATCTTTTATTGATTTGTCTCTACACAGCCACACATGTTAACATTTTGGTTTATTTTCTCCTTGTGATTACACAGTTCTTGTTAAACTCTTTCTATGTCATGATTGATTCAATGAAATTAAAACAAACGATTTTCATGGCTCTGCAAATAGGTTTTTGATAAAGACATTGGGCAAGATAAACGATTGGGAATAGCAAAATTGCCACTTATTGACGTGGAAGTAGAAACTGAAAAGGAAATTGAATTGAGGCTTTTGTCATCGCTTGATACACTGAAAGTGAAAGATAAGAAGGATCGAGGAACCTTGAGAATAAAGGTATAAATAGACATGCGTTTGTTGAGTAGAGGCCCTCTATCTTTTCTAATCATACCTTCACCAACATATTTTAGTCCTTTTCTATTGTGTATTCATTTACTACACGTTGTCTCAGTTGATTGAAAGTTATATCTCATTGGAATTTCAGTATTTCTATCACGAGTTTAACAAGGAAGAACAGCTGGCTGCACTAGAAGCAGAGAAAATGACACTAGAACAAAGGAAGAAACTGAAAGAGGAAGGAGTCATAGGAAGTACAATGGACGCAGTAGACGGAGTAGCATCAGTAGCCGGGTCTGGTGTTGGACTTGTTGGTTCTGGTGTTACTGCCGGTGCTGGACTTGTTGGTTCTGGTGTTAATACCGGTGCTGGAATTGTTGGCAGCGGGTTTGGCGCTGTCGGTAGTGGGCTTGGTGCTGTTGGCAGTGGACTGAGCAGGGCAGGGAAGTTCATGGGCAGGACAATCACAGGGCAAACTGTATCCAGAAGGAGTGGTTCATCCATTCCTACGGAGGAGAGTGGTGGTGTAACGAAATGACCTGAATTTATTAGTTTATGAGATTTTACAGTAGATAGGTTGGTTTCTTTTGTTGCTTGTTCTCTTGAATCATTATGAGTTTTTTCTTTCTATCTTTGGAAATAGATTGACCACAGATATCAGGAATTTCGATGTAGTTTTAGTTTTACACCATCTTTTATCTGTAAAGAATTGTTAACCTGGAGGTGTAATAAAAAACAAATTGTAAAAATTCCTCTTATTCATTGGATGTGAAAGTGATTAAGAAGTGGTGATGGTGGTGGCGTTTAGATATCTAATATGATGCTAGTTATCCATTGAAAGGAAAAGCTAGCAATGTTTAGCATTATTATCTGATATATTTGTTTCAGTTTAATTTAACTTTTAAGTAATGCAATGGAACAATGAATTTGAGTAATGAATAATTAATAATTACAAAGTTACAAAGTTACTTTTAACTAATGAATAGTTAAAGTTGTTATTGATGTTAAAAGATGAGATGAAATGATGCAGTGTTGAAAATTACAAAGTTTTGAGGAAGAAAAATAAAATTATTTAAAATAATTAGAAAATTAATGTTTCAAAAATATAATTAAAGAATATAATAAAATTAATTTGCAATTTAAGTTTTAAAATAAAATAAAATAATTTTTTAAGAGCTTTTTTAATTTTAGGATTCACTCTTGCACTTTAAAAAATAATCAACATTCTTCTCTTCTTTATTTACTTTATATCAAAAATATAATAAGTGTATTATCTTTCTTTTATATTTTTATTTTTTTAGACTATATCTCATATTTTTTTAATAAATTAATCAAAATTAAATTAATTAAAAGATATTGATCTTTTGAATTTGGTTTGAAATTGAACCTAATAAAATTGACAAGGATTATTAGCTGAATTTTGTTTAATAAAATTGCACAGTGTATCATTGTTAGTTAAAATTTAAGTTTTTGGTTATTAGTAATTGATATGTGTATTTATTAAAAATATAAAAATATTATATATTTTTATAAATTTTAGTTCGTTAATATTTTAGACAATCGTTATTTTTCTTTATCATTAAAATCTATTATACATGATGAGTATATATAGAGGCACAAGTTTAACTTTGTTTCTAATTAAAAGTAAGAAATTAAAGTATACAAATTTCATGGAATGTTCAAAATACAACACATGTTAAAAAGATTCACTTTTTCTACTACCATAATAATATGAGGTTTAAACGGACACTTCTCGTCTCACTTGCTTGAACCTGACATCCTATATGGTCTATGAATAGAAAATATTGCAATTATAAAAACTTTTCACCCATTTTCAAAATTTACAGTAACCACGCGCGAATGTCAATCGTCTGACTGGAAATTTTGAATCTTCTATCAGAAATCTCAAAATCAGTATGTTTTTTTACCACAAATGTCTAAGTTTCCAGTATTTGTAACAAAAATTTCAAAAAATTTGGTATTTAATTTTAATCAGAAATTTTAAAACTTCTGATACAAAATCATCTGGAATTTCCCAGAAATTTTAGAAATTCTGATAGTTATAAAAACTTTATTTTTTACGGGAAATTTCAGAATTTCCGATAGTTATAAAAACTTTATTTTTAACCAGAAAATTCAGAATTTTCGATAGTTATACCTTTGTTTTTTATCGAAAGTTGTGAAATTTTCGGTAGTTAATAATTATTTATTTATTTTCCCCTTCTTTTGCAATGAAATACAGAGGCAGACAAAGCGATTGATAGAGCGGCAAACCAGGCTAGGGCTGATGAGACCGGGTCTTCCCATATACATACTGGACGAGTGGTTCAAACCGATTCACACCGAAAATGGTTGGCTGAGCAGGTTCAGTTTCGCGCACCTCGTAGCACTCGACGCGGAACGGTACGATCAGTTGAGCAGCTGAGAGATGGGGTGGTCCATCTAAATGATGTTGTTGCAAATGAGGAGGTTGTTGAGGAGGTGATTGCGAATGAGGTGGTTGCTGAGGTGGTCCAGCCAGATCCTGTTGTTGCTGATCCGATGCTGTAAGACCCCAATTTTGACCCTAAGATCCCTCATGCAAATTCGTCATAAGCATTAGCATTGGGATCAAATCTTGGCATCCTCCTTATCTCACTTTCATTGGGTTTGTTTTGGGAGAGATCACCAAGCACCTTGTGATCATATCATACTTATATCATACTTGTATATTATCATTTTACTAACCAAAATACCAAAAATATGTCTTTGCATGTGTCTAACTCTTTTGTAGGAAGGACATGATCTCATTGATTCATTGATCACATCTAGGGTTTGAGACCCTCATGAACAAAGAGCACAACCAAGAATTGATTCAAGAATGGTTATAAGCATCATATTTGAGTCCCAATGATTTCTACATGATATATTGATCAAGTTTTCTTCAAGAGTTTGAGGGTGATTTGCCTTGGAAACCCTAGTTTGACTAGGTATCTTAAGTAACTTCTCCAACAAGCTATCTCACCAATTGATCAAATTTCTCAAGGGACACTTAAAATTTTATCATCTTATGCATATATGATCTACCATGAGCCAAGAAAGTCAAGAGATTTGGAAATTAGTAAGTTGGTTGATGGTGGTTGGCCAGATGAATTCATCTAATCAAAATTGGGTCTCCCTAGCCCCTATTCCTAAATTTTTCACCATATGAAAATAATTCAAGAGCAAACTTACTATAAATGACATTCCAAACAACTTTTATGTTGAGACCAAGAGCTAGTTTTGCTTGGAAAATCATTTTCTATGTTGAAACATTATAGGTCATTTTGTTTAAACCCTAATTTGAAAGTCAACTTCCCAAGGCCATAACTTGCTCAATTTTCATGAGATGAAATATTTCCTAGTTGCACAATCAAATTCAATGTGTCTACTTAAACTTTGATATTTGGAGTGGGAGCTAATTCAACTTTTTTGAGCATGTGATATGAGGCTACATTATAGGTCACTTTTGACCTATACCATTGATCAAGTAATTTTTCCAAACTTAAAAAATGCATAACTCTATCATTTCAAATCTAAATGACATGAAATTGGTGACCATTTTTAAGGTCTTTGAGAGAGCTAAAACTTTGATGAATACACGTTTCTCATTTAAAGCTCTCATAAAAAGTTAAGCAAGGTGGAATATTGAGACATATGGCTTGACACTTAGAAAAAATTTGATATGTCAAAAATTTCCAAACTTCCACCTCAAATTTCTCCAAGTTCTAAGCTCCAAATGAAAAAGTGTTGAACATCAAAGTTGTTCCTCTTGATCTCACCTTTCTAAAGAGCTCAAATTCATTCTTTTTGGATGAGAAATGCATAGGTTGCACATGGCTTAAACATGCTGATATCATTTGGCATGGATCAAACTTCAAACATCAATGTACATGTGCCTTGCAATCCAAGCCTACTTCAGTGCATCTGATCTTCAATTATGGACCTCAAGCTATCATTTCATGGGCTTATGCGCGCCCATGCAACATTACATCATATTTGCCAAATTTGGAAAGTGAAAGTGAGTGTGTAAATATCACATGATTCCTCTATAAATAGAGTTTCAATTGTTCAGAAATACACACACAATTGTGCCAGCTCTGATCCCCCATTGCAAACCCTCAATTCTCAAAGGATAAGCCTGATAAATTCTTTTGAATTTGAGCTTGAATCTCCACTATTTTGGAATTCAATTCTCCAAGAATCCATTGCTTCTAAACCATTCAATCCTCTTCCTACAAGCAAGTAGAGTGAGCCCAAGCATAAGCAAGATCAAGATCCATCGAATCGAGACCTACATTGAAGGTAATTTTCAGAAATTTTAAACTCTTCGATTCTCTCAAATTCTTGCTCAATTCTATTGATTCTTTGGTTGTCTGAAGTCCTACCAATATAGGCAAGAAGATTGAGTTGCTTTGAGGTCAAATCGAAGCAACTCAGTTCGTGTACCTCAAATTTCAATTCCATATATCTCTTAATATATTTGGAATTGGAGTGAATGGAGGTCAGATTCGAGCTCAGTGTCATTTTTTCTTCAAGAACATGTCCTTATAGTCATACGGTGAACTGGACTTTTTTGTGGTTTTAATCGCAATGTCGCGGTTAGCAAGAGTCGCCACCGACTTTTCTTTTATCCAATAAGGAAAGGTGGAAAAGAACAGGAAAAACCTTAATTTAGATTTTGGGTTCGGGAGGTACATTATACAAAGGGAAGGTGTTAGCACCCTTTGTATCCATGGTTATCCATGGGCTCTTAATTGCTCGATCACTTATATTATTTTTGTCTGAAAAAAAAAAGTGTTTGTGAATTGTTTAGAAAAATTGTTTTGAAAAGAGAATTTAACTTTGTAATGATTCTTGTATGAATGTATACAAAGTGATTATCTCGTTTAGTTTTGAAAATTATTTAGAAAAATATAACTCGGTAATGATTCTAGTATGAATGTATACCAAGTGGTGATTTTCTGAAGGTATTTTGAAAGGTGTGAGGTGTGAAAAAATGTTTTAGGTTGTGAGCCAGCAATTAAGAGTTATACCGACCCAAGGTCTTTATGAGTATTTCCTATCCTTATGAGGGTAAAACTGTCCTTATTATTGAGAAATAAGTAGTTTTATCCTTTGGATATAAAAGGGTCATCGTAGGGTCATCGATAGGTCATTGAAGGCAACAGTTACGAGGATATCTTAGCATTCGAAGGGACTATCATCTTTTAACCGTAGGCAACATCGGAGGGTCATCGAGGGACAAAGCTGTATATTCGAAGGCAACATCCGAGGGACTATAATTTATTTTATGATGATTTAACCGAAGGGTCTTTGCTAAGGGTATCCCCACGTTCGCGGGACATGACCGTAATATCGTAATCGTAAGGCAACAAAGAGAGGTCCAAGATCACTTATTCAAAGGCAAAGTTTTACAATTAATTATATAATTAGGATGAAACTCCACATTAAAATTATTAAAAATAATATATTAAACAATTAATACATTAGAAATTAATACATTAAAAATTAATTTAGGGTGAAACTCCACAAGGGTATCCCACAAATAAAGTGGAATACCTAGCCAATAACCTTTTCCTGGGATATGTGAACCTTTACGAAACTCAAAAAAAGAAACATGTCAGAACACCAAATCAGGGTGCAATCGAAGATTACACCGGAGAAATATCACAACAATAAATAGGATAGGATGAATAATGCATGGCTATGATAAAAACATAAAAAAAACAGACTAGAAGAATCAGGTACTGTCTCGTTCGCCTCTGCCTCGCCTAGCGAAGGTCACGGATTTTGAATTTGAAAACAGCCCCATGTTAGGAACTTTGAATTTTATGGCATTTTATCACAGGAATAACATGGTCAAACATTCAGGGTATTCAGGCGTATTTAGATTCCCATACGAAAGCAAATTATATATCAACATTTAATCATGATACATTATATATGTAGATATGGCCAATTGAAAGTATAAACAATAGAGATACGCAAACCTGTTTGCCAATTCAAGGTTGAAGGGATTGACCACTTGTAGTATCGGAATAAGTTAGGCAGCGGGAATTGGACGGCGATGGCTTCGGTGCAGATGGGCTGCCTTCCGGGTTTCTTTACTCTGAATTCTCCGGGTAGGCAGGGTTCCTATGCCAAAGTTTCTATCCGTCCTTCTCTGTTCTCTCTCTTTCTTTTTCCTCAAGGTTTTGTTCCAAGGAAACCTCAGAGTGTTTTGCTTCTCTTCCTTCTTTCTCCAGTAAATCTCCCAGTGTAAACTCCAAGTCTTTCTCCAAATCTAACTCCCCCTACTGAAACTTCAGTATTTATAGACTAATTTCGTGGGTAATGGGCTTGGACTGAGGGAGACCCAAGTCCAAAATAATTTGTTATATTTTATTTATTTTAATTATTTAATTAATTAATTAATTAATTAAAAAAAAAATCTCTTTTTTTTTTCGTTTTTTTTTCGTTTTTTTTTAATTTTTTTTAATTTTTTTTTTTTTTAGGAAAAATGATGGGTAATTTTTGGGGTATGACAGCTGCCCCTGTTCAATATTCTTGAACCGAGAGAGTTAGGATGGCGTGTATGCCATTCGTGGTCTGGAGGTGGAAGATTATTGAACACTAGAATGCCCCAAAAATTTGCACTTGAGAATCGACAGTTGGTCTTGATGGAGATGGGCTTAAAGATGCCATCCGGGAGGTTTGATGACGAAAGCTTCAGATCGCGCCGTATATTAGGCCAATTTGAAGACATGGGTGCCACACTGGGTCGTACGTTAGACCGTATAATGAGTCATCCATTAGGCTGCCGACTTCGTTAGGGAGTCGGAGTGTGTCATATGCTGTTGGGGATAAAGGATCAGAATGGACCATACGCTAGATCGTATCTGAGTTGCAGAATGAGCCGTACGTTAGGCTGAATCTGATGACGAAAGGGGTAGTCGTACGTTAGACTACACTTCAGAAATGTACCGTATGTTAGGTAGGATCTGATGATGAAAGGGGTAGTCGTACGTTAGACTATACTTCAGAAATGTACCGTATGTTAGGTAGCATCTGAGGGGATGGACATCCGAACGGGTCGTACGTTAGACCGTCGCAGAATGAGTCGTCTGTTAGGCCGCATCTGATGATGAAAGCGGTAGTCGTACGCCAGACTACACTTCGGAAATGTACCGTACGTTAGGTAGCATCTGAGGGTTGTAAGATCCAAACGGGTCGTACGTTAGACCGCGTTGGGGTTGTTGAAGTTCAGAATGGATCGTACGTTAGATCGTATCCGAGTTGTAGAATGAGCCGTCCGTTAGGCTGCATCTGAAAAAGAAAGTAGTCGTACGCTAGACTACACCCCTGAATGTACCGTACGCTAGGCAGCATCTGAGGATTTGAAGGTCCAAATGGGTCGTACGTTAGACCGCATTGGAGTTGCTGAAGAAGTCATATGTTGGGCTGAATCAGAATGAACCGTACGTTAGGCTGTATCTGATAACCTGTATATGTTGTACTTGCAATAAATGTCTGGGATGGGCTTAGAGATGCCATCGTTAGGAGGATATCGAAGTGTTGTCAGAATGAATGTTCCCATGAACTGTATTTGAAATATGTATCTGAATCTTGAATGTGATTGATAAAGGTGTCTGTCTGAATGAACCTTCTACTTTGACTATATCAGGAGGATAATTAACCTGCAAAGAAAAGTTAGCTTCATGCTATGTCATGATGCATGAGATGTTTCGTGTTATGCTAAAATAAATGTGAATGTTGTATGCATGCGTATGCTGTGAAAGGATGTAATGAATGAGTTATGCGTATGAGAAGTTCTGCTTGGGGACTCTACTGGGGAAAATAAATCCCCATCTACTGATTTGAGACATTTGTGTCGATGACCCTTTCTCGGCTGGGGATGCTTGATTTCTGTCTGATGGTGGAAATATTCAACAGAGCCTGGCTGGGGATGGATGAGATGATCAATCTGTCTGGTGACGCCGACCTCTGTTGGGGAGTAACTGGCTGTGCCTGGGGATACTGCCATTTTCTGAGGAGAAAAAAAAAGGCTTGCTGGGGAAGAGAATTGGTAGCGGATTCATTGGAAGCATGGTTAGACCTTCTCCTCGATCCTGAAGTCGGGTAGTAATTGCTATTGCTATTCTACGCATATATTTTGGTAAACATTTATCATATTCAAATGCACATATTAATTCAAATTAAATCAATGGACATTTACGCAACCAAAACAGAAAAGTAAAAACAAAAGCATCTTTTTTTTGAAAGAGGGTTGTATTGATTTTGAAAGGAGGCCTATAAACAGGCAATTTGTGTACAAGGAGACAGAAATCCTAGTAAGAGGAAATTGTCGAAAACAAAGAGAAAGCTATGTGGAAGAAGTCCTATTGATTTTAAGCCTACTACTGTCATTATGTCTGAAGGTGAGAAAAACAAGAAAGGGGGGGTTTGAATTGTTTGAAAAATAAGCGCTTTTCAAAAATGAAAATCACACAATGATTTTATACTGGTTCGCTTATAACACAAAGCTACTCCAGTCCACCCGGCCAAGGTGATTTCGCCTTCAACAAGGACTTAATCCACTAATCTTGAAAGATTACAAACAACACCTAAGAGAGAAGAAAATCTCTTAGTCTTCTCAAGTCTACAGACTACACAGAGTCACTTGAGGAAATCAAACAAATAAAAGATACAAGATATGTAATCTAGAGTGCTTCTAAGAAAGCAAGTATTACAAACTTAAGAACAGATTTTTCACTTAATAAGCAAAAGCTTAGTGAAATTCTTTGAGAGCAAAGATGATTTTCTTGAGCGTGAAATAATTCAGTATAGTTTTGGCTAGTTGATTTCTTACTTACTGAATGTTGATTGCATCTCTATTTATATAAGAGTTGGAGTAGAGTTGAATCTGGTGGATATTAAACTGAGTTTACTCCATCACTTAAATAGCTTCTGCAGTTTAACTTTTTATCTTTGAAGTGACTACTTACCACAAGTAGTATCTTTTCTCTTGGAAGTGGAGATTAACGTCTCTTTCTTAATAAGGAAATCCAATTGAAAATCTTTACTTGTCTTGAACGTTACTTCTTCATGATTAGCAAATCCATAATCAGAGTATTTGTGTTTCTGGAGAATCTTGGAATCTTGCTTCTGATGTTGATCTAAATAGATTCTTCAGAGGGCGTTGTTCAGAGTCAGAGCTTCTAGACTTTACTTCATGTTCAGATGCTTCTGAAACTTTGTAGTTTTGTCCAGAGTCAGACTTT
Organism: Lathyrus oleraceus; assembly: GCF_024323335.1. Lineage (NCBI taxonomy): Eukaryota > Viridiplantae > Streptophyta > Magnoliopsida > Fabales > Fabaceae > Lathyrus > Lathyrus oleraceus. The sequence goes on along the minus strand of NC_066581.1, from coordinate 295,952,189 downwards.
CATGAACGAGATTCCACTTCAGATGCTTCTGATACTTGAGAATTTGTATCTGATCTTGTTGTGCATCTGATGACATCATCAGATTTATTACTTCTTTCTTTAGAACCCTGCACACTTAGAAACTTTTCGTTAGGGTGCCATTTTTGGTTTCATCCTTTGTTATCATCAAAATCAAGGAATCTGTTGTAGAACAATTTTGTTCTTACAATCTCCCCCTTTTTGATGATGACAAAACAACTTAAAATAGCAGATGAAACATGAATAAAATAAGATCAGATAGACAGAAGTTCCCCCTGAGTTAGTGCTAGGGAGTTCAGAAGTTCTTACCAGAGCTTTCCAAGTAATGAGATTTCTGAAAACTTTCTGCAATTTCTTAATTTTAATGTTAGAGCTATTTAACCAGAGTTATTTTTGTCAGAGCTATTTGCTATTTCTACAATTGTTGCAGAGTGCTTAAGGTTTTTAGACAATTTTCATCAGAGCTATTTGATGATTTCTCCCCCTTTTTGTCAGAATCAAAAAGACATAGAAAATAAATAATTGAAGAGAAAAAACAAAACATTGTATTAAAATATAGCAGAAACGAAAAAAAAACAAGAGAACACAGACATCAGAGTCAGCAAAACAAGAAAGCAAAAACAAGAAGGCAAGCAAAACATAAAAGCCTAAGTGCCTAAGGGTTCTGAGGCAATTTCTGCAAGATCATGGCAAGCATCTTCTGGATATTCTCATTGACCGTATCTTGCTTGTCCATTCTGTCTCGGAGGATGTTCTGATCTTCCTTAAGGTCCTTCAGAGTCTGAAGGATCATGGGAACAGCAGTTGAAGACTCCCCCTGAGTCAGAGCCTGCTGGGCTTCAGCTTCTGCAGCAGCTTGAGCTTCTGCATCTGCCAGAGCCTTAGCTTCAGCTTCTTGTTGTCTTAGGATTTCTGCTTCTTTTGCCAGTCTTTCTTCCTCTAGTCTTTTTGCTTCTTCTTCAGCTTCCTTAGCCAACCTCTCTTCCTCTAGCCTTTTGGCTTCAGCTTCTCTGGCTAATCTCTCCTGGAGTCTTTCCTCAGCCTCTCTGATGTAGCCATTTCTGACTTGTTCAGAGACACTCTTCAGCCTATAAGACTCAGAGGTCATCCAACTAATGACTCTGTTCCAGTGTGTCCTAACAGATTTAGGATCATCACTGACTTCAGAGTTGTTAGCCAGAGACTTGACCTTCTGGATTGAAGCTTCTGCTACCTGCCTGATGGCTTCCTCAAGGGTAGGTATGGTAAGTTCAGGTTCAGGTTCAGGTGAATGAGGTGGAGAGTTTGGAGGGCTAAGATTTAGAGTTTGAGGTTCAGATTCTGCTTCTGGTTGAAGACTAGGAGATGAAGCATAAAGAGGATTTAGGTCTAAAGGGTTAGAGTCTACTTCAGGTACAGCGGGAATTTTTGGTGGGGTGATATCAGAGGTGTGGGGATCAGATGGTTGAATTTCAGAGGGTAGAGTTGTTGTTTGTTGTGGTGGAAGTGAAGTTTGGAGTGGTGAGGTTACTTCAGATTGTGTTAGAGTTTGTTGTTGAGAGGCAAGTCTATGAGCATATAGAGTGGCTATTGTTGGGGAGTCAGGATCAGAAGGTTCAGGGTCAGAGGAAACAGTAACGTAGGGAGGTGATTCTGGCATAGAGGATGATGAAGAAGAAGAAGTGCTTTGGTGAGTTTGTGCAGGTATAGAGGGAGGAATGAAGGTTCTGGCTATGTTTAGAACTGGTGTAGGTTGGGAGGTTCTGGTAATTGAGGGTGGGATTTCAGAGGTAGTATATAAGGGAGTTGTTGTGAGAGGATGAGAAGAAGCCATCATAGGTACAGAAGTAGCAAGAGGAATAGACATACCAGAAGAAGAAGTTTGCAAAGGAGCAGGAGATTTGGTTCCAGAAGATTCTCCAAGTCTGGCTTTCTTTGCTTTCCTTGCCTCAGCAGCTATCTGTTTCTCAGAGACACCTCTCTTGTATCTGACTAGATCTTCTACTGAATCCAGACAGTCGTCGAGACTGAAATCAGAAATATCAACACCCTCATCCAGACGATCCTGAAGGTAGATAGCAATGGCACTCTTGGGTTCATTCTTGAAGAACCTGGCAAGACCATGAGGCATCTTCCTCTGATCTTTTAGAGACTCCCAGGATGTATCCAGAGTGGGCTTGACTCTAATCTCTTTGATGATTCCCATGCTTTTGAGGTTTCTGGCATTTAAAGGCTTCCCAGTTTCTATAGCCAGATCATTCATCAGCTTCGCCTTCTCCAGTTGGTCAACCAAACCATGCTCAATGAAGACATCAGAAAGCAACCTTCCCAGAGGGATGTAAGATCTTGGCTTCATATTGTTTCTGGTTTCTTTGACAGAATCCCTCAGATATCTGAAGAGGAGAACAGGGAGGTTGATCTGGATACCCTTCTGAATACAGTATAAAATGCATTTCTGATCAGCATTTATGTAATCAGAGGAGTTGGAGGCTGGGCGATGGTGAATAGTACCCAGAATGATTTTAGCCACACTCGGAGGTTCTGGTGTAGCTCTTTGTTCTTAGAGGGGTTTCCTTCAACATTTGGTTTGAAAATTGTTGGGTTGATAACTTCAGTGATGCGTTTAGACCTAGGAGGGATGTTGTAAATCCTTTTTCCTCCTGTTTGCTCCATATTCAACAGGGAAGCAATAGACGCTTCTGTGATAACTATCTTCACTCCCAGAACAAATGAGACGATGAAGTTGTCATCTGCATCAGCATGTCTCCAGAACTCTTTGACCAAAAGAGGGTAGATTGGACCATACAACCTTTGGAAATAGTTCTCCCACCCTTGTTGACGCAGTTCACCAGTAAGATCAACGCCATTTCTTCTTAGGTTGTCAAAATCAACCAAAGATTCACATAAAACATCCAAACCTTCAAAGGGAGTTGAAAGGTTTATGTGACGTTCACGGTCAAGAATGTGGGGTTCTTGATAAACAGGGGTTATGGTGACGCCTGTAACAGTTGGTGTTTGAGTGTTTGAGGTTTGGGGATTAGAAGTAGATTCCATCTGTTGAGAGAAGTTAAAAACTTCTTGTTGTTGAGCATCCATGAAGAAAAAGATGAAGATTGAAGAAGAAAGCGAAGAGCTTGCAGAAAAAAAGCTGAGAGAAGGGTTTAGGGTTTTAGAGTGAGTGAGAGTGATAAGTGTGTGAAATGTGAGAAAAGTGTTTATATACCTAAGTTCAAACACATGCAAAACGACACACATTCCAGCGTTAGCACAAAAATCAAAATAGCACGTTTGGGGGGGGAAAAATGATTACAGCTAATAAATGAATGTCTAATCCCAACAGTACGCACACTGCTCTAGGAGATTTCAAACGTTCTGGCCTTTGATTTCTATTGACAGCTGTCTAGAAGTTCTAGGGTTAGACGTTTAATGCTCCACGTGTTGATGTATCTGATCTTCAGGAATACCAAAGGATTGGTTTCTGAAGATTTCTAACTCAGATATCTTCTAAACTTGTAGAAGTATCAGAGTCAGAGGCAGAAGTGTATTTGTTTTTATCAGAGTCTCATTTTACATGTTCAGAGCCAAATTACTCAGGGCAATTTTTAATGTTCAGATTTTCTAATATAAAAAGAAATCTATCTTCAGCTAGAGGCTTAGTAAAGATATCTGCCCATTGATGTTCTGTATCAATGAACTTTAATGTTACTATTCCTTTCTGAACATAGTCTCTGATAAAATGATGTTTTATTTCTATGTGTTTGGCTCTGGAATGTAGAATAGGATTCTTACTTAAACAAATAGCAGCAGTATTATCACAAAAGATAGGAATGTTACTCTCAAAAATCTGAAGATCTTCTAGCTGATGCTTCATCCAGAGCATCTGAGTTGTGCACAGTGATGCTGAGATATATTCGGCTTCTGCAGTTGATAGAGCAATTGTTGACTGTCTTTTGCTAGCCCAGGAGATTAAATTGTTTCCCAGAAGCTGGCAATTTCCAGAAGTGCTTTTTCGTTCTATTCTATCTCCTGCATAATCTGCATCACAGTAACCAGAAAGCCTATACTCTGATGTTTTCTCATACATCAGGCCCAGGTTAGGAGTTCCTTTCAGATACTTAAGAATTCTCTTAACAGCTGTTAAATGAGATTCTCTAGGATCTGATTGGAATCTGGCACAAAGACAGACGCTAAAGAGAATATCAGGACGAGTAGCAGTCAGATAGAGAAGAGAGCCTATCATACCTCGATAGAGCTTCTGACAAACCTTGTTGCTTACCTCTTCCTTTTCCAGAATGCAAGTTGGGTGCATAGGAGTTTTTGCAGAGTTGCATTCAGTCATGTCAAACTTCTTCAGAACATCTTTAATGTACTTGCTTTGATGAATGTACGTGACTTCTGGAGTTTGATTGATTTGAATTCCCAGAAAGAACTTTAGTTCTTGCATTAGACTCATTTCAAATTCTGCCTGCATTAACTTAGAAAATTCTTGGCAAACAGAGATATTAGCAGAACCAAAAATAATATCATCAACATAAATCTGGCATATCATGAGATCATTATTAAGGTTTTTACAGAAGAGTGTAGAATCAACTTTCCCTCTGATAAAATTTTGTTCCAGAAGAAAATTGCTTAAGCGTTCATACCAAGCTCTGGGAGCTTGTTTAAGTCCATATAAGGATTTCTTAAGTTTAAAGACATGTTCTGGAAAATTTGAGTTTTCAAAGCCTGGAGGTTGATTGACATACACTTCTTCTGAAATATAACCATTAAGAAATGCACTCTTGACATCCATTTGGTATAATTTGATAGAATGATTAATAGCAAAAGATACAAGAAGACGAATAGATTCTAACCTCGCGACTGGAGCAAAGGTTTCATTATAATCAATACCTTCTTGTTGACTATAACCTTGAGCTACCAGTCGTGCTTTGTTTCTGACAACTTCTCCTTTCTCGTTCAGTTTGTTTCTGAAAACCCATCTGGTTCCAATGACATGAGTGCCTCTGGGTTTAGGAACGAGATCCCAGACATCATTCTTGGAGAATTGATCTAACTCTTCTTGCATAGCTGCCACCCAATCGTTATCTTGAAGAGCTTCATCACAGGACGTAGGCTCAATCAGAGACACTAGTCCCAGAGGAATATCTTCAAAAGTTCTGAAGGTAGATCTGGTTCTAACAGGTTCATCTTTGTTTCCCAAAATCAACTCTTCAGATACGTTAATGCGATTTTTGACTTTCCTCGGAATTTCTGGAGATTTAATTTCTTCAGAGTCTTGAGTGACAGTTGCTTCTGGAGTTTTCTCAGATTCTACCAGAGTGATCTCTAAATCTGCAAACTTTTCAACTAGCTTTGACTTTTCAGGGTCAAGCTTATCATCAAATCTAACATGAATTGATTCCTCCACAATTTTGGTTTCTGTGTTGTATACTCTGTAGCCTTTAGAGCGTTCTGAGTATCCTAACATAATACCTTTCTGTGCTTTGGAATCAAACTTGTTCAGATGTTCTTTAGTATTTAATATAAAACAAATGCATCCAAAAGGATGAAAATATGAAATGTTGGGTTTTCTTCCCTTACACAGTTCATAGGGAGTCTTTTCCAGAATAGGTCTAATAGAGATTCTATTCTGAATGTAACACGCTGTATTTACAGCTTCTGCCCAAAAGTGCTTTGCTACATTGGTTTCATTGATCATGGTTCTGGCCATCTCTTGGAGTGTCCTATTCTTCCTCTCTACAACTCCATTTTGTTGTGGAGTTCTAGGGCAGGAGAAATCATGGGATATTCCATTAGAGTCAAATAATTCTTCAAAATCTTTATTTTCAAATTCTCCACCATGATCACTTCTGACTCTAACAATTTTAGAGTCAAATTCTTTTTGCACTTTAGAACAGAAACTGGTGAATACAGAGTGAGACTCACTCTTGTGCTTTAGGAATTTTACCCATGTCCAGCGGCTGTAATCATCAACGATTACTAGTCCATACTTCTTTCCATTGACTGATGCTGTTTTCACAGGGCCAAATAAGTCAATGTGAAGAAGCTCCAGAGGCTTAGAGGTAGAAACAACATTTTTCTTTTTAAAAGATGTTTTTGAAAACTTTCCTTTCTGACAAGCTTCACACAGAGCATATGAAGAAAACTTCAGTTTAGGTAAGCCTCTGACTAACTCAAGTTTAGTTAGCTGGGAAAGTTTTCTCATGCTAATGTGGCCTAAACGTCTATGCCATACCCATTGCTCTTCGTGAACTGACATTAAACATTTAACATTTTGATCTTTTAAATCAGAAAGATTTATTTTATAAATGTTGTTTTTCCTCTTGCCTGTAAAAAGGACAGAGCCATCGTTCTGATTTATGGCTTTACATGTTTTTTGATTAAAGATTACATCATAACCGTTATCACTTAATTGACTTATGGATAACAAGTTATGCATTAATCCTTCTACATAAAGAACATCAGATATAGAGGGAAGAGTACCATTACCAATAGTTCCGGAGCCTCTGATCCTTCCTTTCTGATCTCCTCCGAAACCTACAAATCCAGCGTCTTTAAGTTCCAGGCTTTGGAACATAGACTTTCTTCCCGTCATATGTCGCGAGCATCCAGAGTCCAGGTACCATGACTGGTGTCTGAACTTTGCTGCATAGGATATCTGCAACATAGATAATCTTATCTTTCGGTACCCAGAATCTCTTGGGTCCTTTTAGATTAGTCTTCCCAGAGTTTCTTATAACTTTGGGTCTTCTAGCATTCTTGAATTTTTGTTCTTGTGTGTGTGTGTAATGATATGAAAACGGAGATTTAAGCTGGTTACTGGTCGAGGTTTTATTTTCCTCAGAATCATACCCAATTCCCCTTTTATTATTCTGACTTACTCCATAAATCATGGATGCCATAATACTCCTATCTATCCCATTCTTCAGAAATTGTTGAAAGGCTTCTTCATATTTATAAATAATTTATTTGAAGTTTGTGGTGCTTGAGACAACGTTTCTTCTAATTCTAAGCTTTTTGTTTTAGCTCCATCTCTTTCTATCGTTAGAGATCTGATAGTATCATCTCGTGCTAGAATTGTTGTCTCAAGTCTACTACATACTTCAGATTTTGCTTTAAGAAGGCCTTTAATGTCTTTAACTTTTTGTTTTAATTTCTGAAGAGAGGTAAGAGTTTCTGATAAACATGATTCTAAGTCAGATCTAGAAAGTTCAGAAAATACCTCTTCAGATTCTTCATCTGAGCTGCTGGATGTGGTAGCCATAAGAGCTACGTTGGCCTGTTCATCAGAGTCAGATTCTGATGATTCGGATTCACTATCGTCCCAGGTGGCCATTAATCCCTTCTTTGTTCTGAAGGTATTTTTCTTGAAGATTTCTTTCTTAGAGTTATCTTTCTTCAGCTTGGGGCATTCATTTCTGTAATGACCTGTTTCTTTACATTCAAAACAGGTAATATCTTTGTTAGGTTTACCTTTTGAAGTTGACTCTGATCGATCCCTTCTGGGTCTTGATCTTCTGAAGTTGTTGTTGTTCCTCTTTTTCCAGAGTTGCTTAACTCTTCTGGTTAGTAGGGACAGTTCTTCTTCATCATCAGAGTCTTCAGGTTCAAAATCATCAGTGTCTGCAGTTTCTGCTTGAAGGGCTTTGGTTCTGTCTGACTTCCGTCTTTCAGGTCTGGACTTCAGCGCCACTGACTTGTTCTTTTTCTGAGGCTCATCCTCCTCTAGTTCTATCTCATGGCTTCTGAGAGAACTAACAAGTTCTTCAAGGCTGATATTGTTCAGATCCTTTGATAACTTCAGAGCAGTAACCATTGGTCTCCATTTCTTTGGCAGACTTCTGACAATCTTCTTAACATGATCTGCAGTCGTGTATCCTTTGTCTAGCACTTTAAGACCTGCAATAAGAGTTTGGAATCTGGAAAACATAGCTTCTATAGCTTCGTCATCTTCCATCTTGAAGGCTTCATATTTCTGGATCAGCGCCAGAGCCTTCGTCTCCTTGACTTGGGAGTTTCCTTCATGGGTCATCTTCAGAGAGTCAAGTATATCTTTAGCCGTCTCTCTGTTGGTGATCTTTTCGTATTCGTTGTATGATATAGCATTTAGAAGTATTGTTCTGGCCTTGTGGTGATTCTTGAAAATCCGCTTCTGATCTTCTGTCATTTTATTTCTGGGAACTTCAGCTCCATTTAAGACTGGAGGAGTATATCCATCTGTGACAATGTCCCAGAGGTCAGCATCATAACCCAGAAAGAAACTTTCGATTCTGTCTTTCCAGTAATCAAACTTTTCTCCATCAAAAACAGGAGGTTTAGCATTGTAAGAATCTCTTTCATTTGAGTGAGCCATTTGTTTTTCTCGCACTGGATCTCTCTACACGGTTAAGTGTTTGATTTGAAAATCAATAACAGAGCCGGAGCTCTGATACCAATTGAAGGTGAGAAAAACAAGAAAGGGGGGGTTTGAATTGTTTGAAAAATAAGCGCTTTTCAAAAATGAAAATCACACAATGATTTTATACTGGTTCGCTTATAACACAAAGCTACTCCAGTCCACCCGGCCAAGGTGATTTCGCCTTCAACAAGGACTTAATCCACTAATCTTGAAAGATTACAAACAACACCTAAGAGAGAAGAAAATCTCTTAGTCTTCTCAAGTCTACAGACTACACAGATTCACTTGAGGAAATCAAACAAATAAAAGATACAAGATATGTAATCTAGAGTGCTTCTAAGAAAGCAAGTATTACAAACTTAAGAACAGATTTTTCACTTAATAAGCAAAAGCTTAGTGAAATTCTTTGAGAGCAAAGATGATTTTCTTGAGCGTGAAATAATTCAGTATAGTTTTGGCTAATTGATTTCTTACTTACTGAATGTTGATTGCATCTCTATTTATATAAGAGTTGGAGTAGAGTTGAATCTGGTGGATATTAAACTGAGTTTACTCCATCACTTAAATAGCTTCTGCAGTTTAACTTTTTATCTTTGAAGTGACTACTTACCACAAGTAGTATCTTTTCTCTTGGAAGTGGAGATTAACGTCTCTTTCTTAATAAGGAAATCCAATTGAAAATCTTTACTTGTCTTGAACGTTACTTCTTCATGATTAGCAAATCCATAATCAGAGTATTTGTGTTTCTGGAGAATCTTGGAATCTTGCTTCTGATGTTGATCTAAATAGATTCTTCAGAGGGCGTTGTTCAGAGTCAGAGCTTCTAGACTTTACTTCATGTTCAGATGCTTCTGAAACTTTGTAGTTTTGTCCAGAGTCAGACTTTCTTGAACGAGATTCCACTTCAGATGCTTCTGATACTTGAGAATTTGTATCTGATCTTGTTGTGCATCTGATGACATCATCAGATTTATTACTTCTTTCTTTAGAACCCTGCACACTTAGAAACTTTTCGTTAGGGTGCCATTTTTGGTTTCATCCTTTGTTATCATCAAAATCAAGGAATCTGTTGTAGAACAATTTTGTTCTTACAATGTCTTCGAGCATCTCATCCCTTGCTGTCGGATAGAAGTGATTGGCTTGGTCAGTCCCTCGAACTTGGATGAAAGTTGACTGAGAACGGGACATAGTCATACGCTTTAATCCCTAATTTTTGCCTGGACCGCCTTTTCAGGTTTTCAGTCCACCAGGATACCCTTTTTTGCCCAAGCCGCCTTTTCAGGTTTTCGACTTGCCGGGTGTACATTTTTTTTTATATATCCCTAATTTTTGCCCGAACCCTTTTGGTTCGCCGGGATGCCCTTACTTTTGCCTAGATACGTCGATCTAGCGGGTCTCTTTTATGCGTAGTATTTTTTAACTATGTCCGCGTTCACGGGATGTGGGAAGTCTTCACCATCCATAGTAGCGAGTATCATGGCTTCACCAGAGAATACCTTCTTAACCACAAATGGCCCTTCGTATGTGGGAGTCCATTTGCCTCTGGGATCACCTTGTGGTAGAATGATACGCTTGATCACCAAGTCGCCAAGTTGGTACACCTGTCTCTTAACTCTTTTGTTAAATGCCTGGGTCATGCATTTCTGATATATCTGCCCATGACAAACAGCCGCAAGTCTCTTCTCATCAATCAGATTTATCTGATCGAGTCGAGTCTGAATCCATTCATCTTCATCTAAGCCCGCCTCTTTCATGATCCTTAGAGAGGGAATCTGAACTTCCACTGGTAAAACGGCTTCCATTCCGTAGACTAAAGAGAAAGGAGTTGCCCCTGTCGAAGTTCGCACGGAAGTATGATAACCATGAAGAGCAAATGGTAACATCTCATGCCAGTCTTTGTATGTTACCGTCATCTTTTGTATAATCTTCTTAATATTCTTATTAGCCGCTTCTACAGCGCCGTTCATCTTTGGCCGGTACGGAGAAGAGTTATGGTGTTTTATTTTGAACTGCGTGCAGAGTTCAGTAATCATCTTGTTGTTCAAATTAGTGCCATTGTCAGTGATAACTCTTTCAGGAGACAACAGGTTTCTCAAATAGGTATTTGATAGAATCCATCTTAGAAGTCAATAAGGTGGTATGATTCAACATATACTGTCTTAGTCGGCGAGCATCCCAAACCAAAGCACAGCAAGCTTTCTCGAGCTGTGAGTATCTTGTTTCACAGCCGGTACCTTTTGCTAAGGCAGTATATGGCATGCTCTTTTCGACCAGACTCGTCATGTTGCCCCAACACACACCTCATTGAATTTTCTAACACGGTCAAATACATGATGAGAGGTCTTTCTTCAACTGGTGGTATCAGAATTGGAGGTTCTCGGAGATACTTCTTGATTTTGTCAAAAGCTTCTTGGCATTCATCATTCCATACCATCTCTTGATTTTTTTCTCAGTAATTTGAAGATGGGTTTGCAGATAGCAGTCAAGTGTGGAGTGAATCGGGCAATGTAATTCGAGTGCCCCAAGAAACCTCTGACTTCTTTCTTGTTTATTTCAGTACCCAGATTTACAATTTCAATTGATTCCTCATGCGGCTGTATAGTCTTTTCTTCTTGCAGTAGTCGGGCAAGTTCTCCAGGGACTTCACAATCTTCCTCGCTTCCATCCTCGGCTTGGTAGATCGGATTTTCAAAGTCATAATGAACAGTAGCAGAGTCATTACCAACAGGATCCAGAGTGGATATGGATCGGCAAATTGTTACGTGAGTGTGCGCAAGAAAACATAGCTTGTTTGAAAAATGACAGGAAAGATAAAGAGCGCAATATTTGAATGCAAAAAGTCCATTGATTTATTGAATATGAATATGCTTATGAAAATGACAAACCCTTAAAAAATTAGCTATTGTGCCTCGGGCATAGACACAATGCTTTAAGAAGTTTGATTGTAAGAGAAAATTAAAATTTGCAATTCTAGAATAAACAATAACAATTACTCCTGACTAAAGGAAATCGGGATAATGTCTTCAGTCTTCCAATTGTTGAGTCCGTCACCAATTGTTGGGAAAATCCAGCTATCCAAGTCGCAATCAGCATCTTCCATAGCATTAATCTGATTTTTGACTATCTTTCTAGAGTTAAACCCCAGGCCAGCTTTATCAGACTTGTACGGTACATTGATCAGTTGACCCCAACCAGCACGATCACCATTTTCAATCGCTGCTTGAGCATCTTTCAGAGAGATCATGACAGGGGGAGCACGAACAACCTTGGGCACAAGGGGAGTTGGCTTAAGGACAGGACTGGGTGGAGGAACCACTTCAAATGACTGAGAAGGAGTCTCAAAGAATTCACCATCCATCTCGACGTATTTTGAAGGCTTGCACACTACTGACAATATACTCTTCTTCTCCACATACAGTGACAACCATGCCTGCTATTGGATACTTCAGCTTTTGATGAAGCGACGAAGCTACCGCACCTGCCCCATGGATCCAAGGGCGCCCCAACAAGCAGGAGTAGGCGGGACGAATGTCCATCACGTGAAAGGTAGTGTTGAAGACTTGAGGTCCTATCTTGATAGGGAGAACCACTTCACCATAGACAACACTCTTCGCACCATCGTAAGCACGCACCACAACATCACTAGGTTTCAGTTCAATGCCTTTGTAGTCAAATTTATCGAGTACAGCTTTCGGGAGCACATTCAAGGAAGAGCCGTTGTCGATCAACACGTGAGCCAGGGTGATCCCCTCACACTCGATGGAGATATGCAGAGCTTTATTGTGATTCTTTCCTGCTGGCGTCAGGTCAGCATCGGAAAAGCCTAGGCCATTGTCAACAGTCAAATTAGCAACATAATGTTCGAATTGATCGACAGATGTTTCTTGAGGCACATGAGCGGTCTTCCAGAATTTCATCAATGCATTGGCATGGGATTCAGAGGATAATAACAAGGACAACATTGAGATTTTAGACGGAGTATGCCCCAATTGTTCCACTACATCAAAATCGCTCTTACGGATGATTTTCAGTATCTCTTCCATTTCCTGTTTGGCAACATCTTCAGAAGTAACTTCGACCGATGTCTCTGACTGAGGAGGATTGACTGGTCTTTTTCCTCGAATTTCGGGAGCGGGAGGTGAGATTTCTGGGGAGTAGATCCTTCCACTTCGAGTAACTTTACTAGTCCCCACAATATCATTAGGATTAGCAGAACTACCAACTTGCTTTATGCCATGGATGTAAACGTCGCCTCCATAGTTCCACGGAATAGCTTTGCTGGAGGAATATGGCACGGGGCCAGGTGCGGTAATAATCAGGGGAGCCACTTTGGGCTCAGCAGTAATCTTCACAGGCACTCTAGTAGCGGTAATCTTCACTGGAGCTTTGGACCTAGCAATCACAGATACCTCTTCAATAGAGTTGTCCACCTTAGGAACCCTTTCAAATAGAATTGTACGATCATCCATCAGCCGTTGAATGCCGTTCTTCAACTTCAAACAATCATTGGGTCGGAGTACACAGAGATCGCAATCTTCAGCACAACCTGGAAATAAACCAGCTTGCAATAAATTCTTCTTAACGATCAGGAGAGGAGATGCTAAATCAGCAACGTCAGTAACGTGAGAATTGTCGTCCACAACATTAACAGTCTGGTCATGATTAGGCATAGGTGTTGTGATGACATTGGGGGTCGCCGGAGGATCAAATTCAATTTCTCCAGCGTCGATCATATCCTGAATCTTGTTTTTCAACAACCAGCAATCATTCGTATCATGCCCGGGGCTATCGGAGTGATAGGCACACCTGGCGTTGGGATTATAACGAGGAGAAGTAGTGTTGGGATTTGCAGGAGGGCCTCTGAGGGTAATCAAATTGGCCTTTAACATACTCTGCAGTGCTTGGGTTAAAGTCATATTGATCTTGGTAAACTGTCTTCTCGACCTGTCTTGTCTGTGTTGGAAGTTCTGAGATGGCGGTGCGGCAATTGTAACTGCCCCAACAGTATGGTCACGATTCTTCTTGTTATGCTTCCTCTCACTGTACACAGCATTTGATTCATTCTTTCCCTGATAGGACTTTTTGATATACAATTGCTGTTTGCTTTGGTGATCTCTGTGAGATGAGTTCTATACCCGAACTCGAGTGCACCTTAGGATAGAAGAATGGCGTAGTCTTGTTGACTGGTGTGGAGTATTCCTTAGCCAGTTGACTTGCGAGTCCATTCACTTGGTGGAGGTCATGTTGGATTAATAATGTCACACAAGTTATTTGTGGTTAGGCATTATTCTTTCAATCATGTGCCTTAGAAGCCAAGGACCTTAGTTTACCAAGCCCATCTTGGCCTATTTTTAGGACGTAGTGCGGAGGTCGTTCAGATGTCAGTTCTGATGTGATTGTTACGCGATACTACACTCATAAGAGTCTCTCTCGAGAATATTTTTGGAATACGAGTATTCGTTTCACCGATAATATCCGAGAGATGGGACGATGATTATGGTAACCTCTGGTAGAACATGTTCGGCAGGTTTAAACCCTAGTACACTCCCTTTGGGTGGTTCTTAACCGAGACTCCATGCTCGTGACTCTCAGCAAACCCGTGATTCATGGTTGAGTCGTTCAGATAACCTTAATATCAATGGAACCTGGGTGTTGATCAGGTGTAAAACCTAAATCCACCAAAACGGATGGTTGATATTAAGGATGATTGAGTCGGTTCATGTACCGTTAATATCAATGGAATTTGGGTGTTGATAAGGTGAAAACCTAAATCCACCAAAATGGATGATTGATATTAGGGATACAATGAGCTTTCCCATGACCTTTGTCTGGTGTGACTTGCTTGATCCTTGAGTGTGATTGTTGCATTCATGCATTCATGCATTCATCTGCATCCATATCATCAGATAACAAGAAAATTTTCAAGGAACTCAAAGGAGTTTATTTGCAAAAACTTTCAAACATGGAAAAAACCGGAAAAAAATTTCACCTGATGTATCTGATGAGATATTCTCATATACGATCAAAATGTTAATATTTCAAAGTTTGCAAGTAAAACCCTTGAGTTCCTTTGAAATAAAAAACAAGCATATGCACAAACACTTCATGCATCATTTGCATAAGCGGGTGTTTTGTTCCGGTCTCCCGTCCTGTGGTCTGATCCCCGTGCTCTTCATTTATTTTGAAGATGCACCTCGCCGGTACTACTCTGGGTTATCTCTGCCAGACTGATGGATCATTTTGAGCCAGATAGCTGTGAACTCGAGGAGGATTTGCCAGACTAAGTGCTGTTGAGGGATTTATTCCTGGTTAGCCATTTGTCTTCTTTCTCGTATATTGACTCTGAGGATGAAGTTGGAACGCCGTTCCAAGCTTTATCTATTGATGAACCAATTGAGAAGAAGTCTCCTTCATTTTCTTCCTATCGAGTTGCGAAACTGGCCATTGAATATGGTGCAGTTGCTAGTTTAGGGAAGATGATTGAGCTTGAAGACAATAGATCCCGGGCTGGCATTGGCTACTGTTCTGGGGCATTTAATGAGCAAGGTTTGTTCAAAAGTGGAGGATTCATCCATGATGATCAACCTGAGGAAGAAGCTGCTGCTATCTTGGAAGAGGATGCAGAAGATTTGAACAATTTCGTCATTCCTGGTGGTGTCTGCCACAATTGGGTCGCTGTAGATGTTCCTACAGTCATCCATAGATCAGAGTAATTGTTCACTTTGTTTAAAACCCTTCTCCCATGCCAAAAGGAGAAGTGATGACATTGTTGGCAGCATTTAATACAATGATATTTCATTCAATTAATGCATTGTCAAACATTTATTTTTCCATTTGTTTTCGCTTTTTGCTTTTGCATGAAATCAGTGATCACAAAAAACCCTGAAAAACAAGAAAGCAATCTTTTCATCTGCATAAATGATTTGCTTGTTTAAATTCAAAAGCTTTTCATTATCCAAAATCGTTATGCAGGGATTTCTAAACCCATTGAACATAATGATCCAACGCCATCTCCCAATCTTGAATTCTTCGTATTTGAGGCAGAGGAAGATGATGTTGAAGGGGATTCCTGACGAGATTACCCGTCTTCTTGAATACCAAAGGAGGTCATTCAGCTGTATCATGAGAATCAGCAAAACAGTCAAACTGGGGCATTACAAATGTAATAAAAAAAAACAAAAAAAAAGGAGAGAGAGGGTGAAAAAGATGGAAAAAATCAAAAATCAGGAAAAAAAATTCAAAAAAATTTTCAAAAGAAAAAGAAAAATTATACCCTCCAATCCCTAGTTGACTGATGCTGAATGGATTCAGAGTCGTTATGACCAACTGAATTTGATTGAAGAGAAGCGATTGACTGCCATGTGCCATGGTCAGTTATATCAGCAGAGAATGAAGAAAGCATTCGATAAGAAGGTCAAGCCTCGTGTGTTCCGAGAAAGAGACCTCGTGCTCAAGAAAGTCTTGTCTTTCGTGCCCGATTCCAGGGGCAAGTGGACTCCAAACTACGAGGGTCCATATGTTGTCAAGAGAGCCTTTTCAGGTGGAGCTTTGATGCTTACAACAATGGATGGGGAGGATTTCACTCGTCCTGTGAATTCAGATGCAGTCAAGAAATACTTTGCCTAAAAAAAAAAAGAAGTATATGCAAATGAAAAACAGAATAACTCGCTAAGTTGAAAACCCGAAAGGGCGGCTTAGGCAAAAATGAGCGTCTCGATGGAGAACCCGCAAGGGTAATCCAGGAAAAAATTAGAGACTAAAAAAAAAGTATTTTCATCCCGCTAGATTGAGTACCTCACCCTGGGGCAATCTAGGCAAAAATTAGGGATTTGGCAAGTAACTGCATCCTGACAAGACTTTCTGTTCCACTGCCGTCTTTTCGTCAGAGATTCTCGATTCGTCGTCAATTGAAGCTTCGAATACATCGAGATTCAAATTGGTAGAGAAAGGATCATTATGTTCAATGTAGCCCTCTTCCAATATATATCACTGATTTCAAATTTATACAGATCTATGGAGTCTTGCCATTTGCAGGCTACCATTCCGTCAAATCAATTTGAGCTTTTATCCAATTATTTGCACTCTTATTTGTTTCAATTCAACAAATGTTTTGCATGTTTTAATTGATAAAATGTCATTGTTTTAAACAAATAAATTTTTCAAAAAATTGTTGTTTTAAACAAAGTGAACATTCACAATGACAAAAGGATACTTAAGAATTTCTCAGTGCTCTCCCGAGGGTGGCATGATTTCCAACAGGTAAGACATGTGTTCATATTCCTGGCTTGGATGTATCCTCTTTCTCCTGCTTTGCTGTTAGGGGTTGTTCCCCAAGCGGAGTTGTTGGGGGTTGTTCCCCTAAGCAGAGTGTTGTTGAAGACTTCGTTTCTTCTCCAGCAGTTTCCTCTCCCCAGCATGGGTGTGTCCATTTGGAAGTTTCGGTAGTGGGCGGTTTGAGACCCCAGTACCCTGTCACTCTCCAGTGCAGCCGCTGATGGAGTTGTGGTTTTTCCCCTCAGCATGGATGCTTTCCCTTTGAAGATTCAATGGTTGGTGGATTGATATCCCGGTACTTTACCGCTTTCCCCAGCGTTGTCGCAAGCAGAGTTGTTGCTTCTTTCCTTAGCACAGTCGCTAATGGGATCTATGAGATATCCCCAGAGTAGAGTGCTTGTGGAAGACGTCGTTTTTTCCTCCAATAGTACTCTCTTCCCCGGCTAAGTCGCCAGCAGATTTGCTATGTCTCTTCATCAGTGCGCTTATTCTTTCAACAGGGCAGTGATTGTGTTCCTCCTCGGCAGTGTGGATTTTCTCCTTAGAAGAGTCAGCATTTGGTGGTTGATTCCTAACTCTCTTCCATATTCCCAGTGGATCCCGCAGTGGGTTTCCCCAGTGGATCTGCCTGTAAATTTGTGGTTTGGTGGATCGTGCGTATGCAAAATCCAATGGAATGGGTATTCCTCAACAGAGTCAGGATTGCATCTGAGTATTCCCCTCAGAATCTCCGCCAGAGTTGGAAACCTCTGTTTTCCCCAGTAGAGTGGCTTGTTGCAGAATCTACTTGTGTGATCTTTTCTTCCTCCTCAGGGGGTTGTTCCCCAATGGATGGGTTACTTGCATTATCCCCAGGTAGAGTTGCTTGTGCAGTCAGATTCTACATGGATGATCCGTTCTCCCTTTGAGGGTTGTTCCCCAGTGGAGTTATTGCGGAGTTGCCTTCGTGGTAGTTTTGCCTGTGCAGTGAGCTCTTGTTCCCCTGCATGTTTTGGGATTTATCCCATTTCCAACAGATTTGTCTTTGTGGCCGTTGTTGCCTGTTGTGACTTTCTGTACTCCAGTTGGGACGTTTGTTGATCCATCGCTCAGAGATTTTGTGATATCTCCGATCTTTTGCCTCCCCGCAGATCTTGGCTTTTCAGCTTGAAGATCTCCAGCAGATTGGCTTTCCAGTTGGACCTCCTTGGTTCTCCCTGGAAGTATAGTACCGGATGTTTGATTCCTGGAACTTGTTTGTGTTAGAATTGTCTGTTTTGTCAGCATTCATCAAACATTAATCACGCATATTCATGCATACTCATAAAACATTCAGATATTCATGTTGCATTTTTGCCATATATCTTTTATTTGTTGTTTCCTGCTATGGTGATATAGATCTCCTTTATAGATCTCCCAAGCAGATGTCGGGTGTTTAATCTCTCAAAATAGAGTCAGCCCTTAAGCAGAAAGTGTCTATCCTTTCCTGCCATTTCCCCACTGAGATACATCCTCGTGGATGATGGTTGGTTTCGTTCCCTCCCAACACACATTGGGACGGGTTTTCCTTTTGAGTTATATCCTCATTAGGACAAGTCTTGATTCAGTCCGCCTTTTTGGTTCGATCCTAAATTGGCCTTTTTCAACTGTCTCTTGCGCTTCACTGTGGCATAAATGAATAGTTGCTTACAAACCGACACTCATTCATCTTATCCTCAGTGGAATGTTTGGGCCTCTGCCTACAAACCAGCAGTTGTAAGTCCTATCTTTGCGGTTTTTCTACCTACGAACCGGTAGTTATAAACCCTGTTTTCTCCCCTAACAGAGTTAACTTTGTTGTTCATCCCAACCGATGACAATTCCCTTTCTGTGGTTTTATATCCAATCTTTGGTAGATATAATTCCCTATTTGTGGTTATCTTCATCTAGTATTCGATGTTGATTTTCCCTTTGTTTGGATAAGTCGCTTGAATAAGCACTTATATCCCCAGCAAGTCTTTTGTGGATAATTGCCGTATGCTAGCAATTTTATCCACAGCGGGTCCTTTCACCATTTGGCAGTGATTGTGTTCCCCGGATCATTGATTTTTCATCATTGTATCCCAGCGAGTCTTCTTTCATTTACCCTCTTGTTGGTAATGTCTGTTGTGGCTCCTTGTTGATTGGTCATCATTATATACCCAGTTTGGTATCCCGATGCCTTTCTTTTTGGATTGTTATCCTATAAACAACCTACAACCCGGTTAAGGATAATCTTCCTCTCGAGGTTATTATTCACGTTCTGACGGTAATGAATAATATATCTCGTTCACTCTTCGGTCGAAGCCCTTCGTGTTTCCCCAGTCGAGTAAGATTCGTATTCCTTGTGGAATCGAATGTCCATCCTATAAACAAGTATGCTTTTCTAGCTTTCTTCAGGATGATGAGTGTTTTGGAACACAAACCAATTCACATTTTCGGATTTTTATCCTATAAACAACCTACAACCCGGTTCAGGATAATCTTCCTTTTGAGTATATTATCCACGTTCTGACGGTAATGGATATTGTATCTCCTTCACTCTTGGGTCAATCTTTTGATTGTTTTCTCCGCAGAGTAAGATTCGTATTCCTTGTGGAATCGAATGTCCATCCTATAAACAAGTTTGCTTTCGCTCTCTTCAGGGTGATGAGTGTTTTGGAACACAAACCAATTCACGATTCCGGATTTTTATCCTATAAACAACCTACAACCCGGTTCAGGATAATCTTCCATGCGAGGATATTATCTACGTTTTGACGGCTATAGATAATATATCTCATGCACTCTTTTGTTGAATCCTTTGTTTGTTTCCCCAACTGAGTAAGATTTGCATTCTTTACAGAATCAAATGTCCATCCTATAAACAAGTTTGCTTTCGCTCTCTTCAGGATGATGAGTGTTTTGGAACACACACCAATTCACGCCTTGGTCGGTTACCTGTTTCATACCTACAACCCGGTATCCTTGGTGTTCCTTCCTGTCTGCTCCCTATTATGACCTTGGTCCCCTGTGGAGTCAGATTTCCCTGAGTTGAAGTTTTACCTTTTTCAGGTCTTCCTCAGATGGTTGGTTGATTGATATCTCTCACCCGTATACCGGTCTTAGATATTCATTCTTCCTGAGTTTGTTACTCACTAACCGGTAACATCTCATCCTTTGGTTTCCCCTGGAAAGTCTTTTCTAGATTTCCCCAGCGGAGTTGTGTTCCTATTTGTGTTGCTGTATTGGTGTTATCCCCAGTACATGCATTTTGTGAGTCAGCTTGAGTCTTTCCAATGGAAGTGTTTTCCTTTGGAATTTCTTTCTCTCCCCAGTTTGAGTCCTTTACTTCCCCAGTAAAGTCTCCGGTCTATTTTTGTTATCCCCTAACTCAGAGTCGTGTCCTGCTCACGCATTCTTTTTTTTCTTATCCCCTATCGGAGTCCCCATAAGAGTCCCATTTGAGTCTCTGTTCCTGGTGAGTGTATTACTCCGACGGATCGTCTTTTCTTCTGTGCGAACCTTATCCCCACAGAGTTTGTGTCTTTTGCATGCATACATTTGCATCATGAGGTCTCTTAGGGACCAAAATTTGTCTCATTACTGTTATTTAAGCCCATTCTACCGCATCGAGATGAAGATTTCTAAACTTCACCTCTCCGGCTAGAATGACCTTAAATAGGGGCATCTGTAAGACCCCAATTTTGTCCCTAAGATCCCTCATGGCATCATATCATATCATATCATTGCCTCAAGGATCATTGTGCATCTTGCTTCCCTTCCCAGTGGGTGGGTTATCTTTGTGAGTGTGGTTCTTGATCACCAAGCATGTTTTACATTTGTATATCATTGCTTTTCATTTGTTTACTAACCCAAAAGTACAAAAATATTGTCATCTAACCTTGTTACTTGCAGATGAAGAAATTCTAGGTCAAGGCATTCTAGGCAAGTCGTTGAGCAATAGATGGTGGCCATTCTGAAGAATTTGGGCACCATGATCATTCATAAGAGTTCATATGAACCATGGTATCATTTTGAATCAAGATCTCAAGTGGAAGAGGCTTGAAATTCATCAAAGCATTGTTCAGTCAACCAAAACCCTAGCAAAGTCAATTGTGGTCAACTGTGTATTTAATCAGGGATTTGATGGTGGGAAATGGTTTGAGAGGTCTTATTCATGTCCATACAAGCCTCATATAACATGACAAACATCATCATTGAGGAATTGGAGGTCAGACAAAAAGTTGCCAAAAATAGTAAATGACCTGTAATTTCAAACTGCCAAAAATGGAAAGGTCTTCTCCTCAACTTTACATCATCAAGCAAGATTCAAATCAAATTTTGTCCAACATGAAAGTTGAAGATCTTGCTCTCACCTTTCCAAAAAGTCCAAGAACATCCATTTCTCATTTGTGGTTAGCAAGTTATGATCAAATCATTGGCAATGGATTTTGAACTTCAACAAAGCATAACTTTTGCATCAAAAGGCCAATTCATGTGATTCTTTTTTGAGCAATCTCCATTTGACATGCTATATCATAATCATTCATTACATGTCATCAAAAATCATCACACAAAAATGGCATTTTTCACTTGAATCAATTTGAATTTTGGTGGGAAAAAAGGTGATTTTGAAAAGTACACATAATTTTCACTCCAAACCAATTGCAATGGCCTTAAAACAGAATTTGTGACTTGCTTCAAATGAATTTTTACTGTTCCATTGGTCACATATGCATAAGGGCATTTTGGCCAATTTCCATTAACATGTTCATTTCACTAATCCAATCCATTTTGCCTAATCATGTTTAGCTAGTGTGATTAACAGGTGGTATAAAGTCCTAATCATAACAGAATTCTGCATCAACACTTCACAATCTCAGATCCAAACTCTTTTCATTTCAATTTCTCTCAAATCCTCTCAAACTTTTTCAACTTTCTTTCATCAAATTTCATCATTCTTTTTGCTTGTTCTTGTGCTAATCATCATCTGCAGATATTATTGAAGGTCTGTTGAAGCAAGATCGTGGATAATTCATGCTGAATCTTGACTGTTGGAGCCTTGCACCTCACATGGCAGTTGGAGTTTTAAAGAGAATCGAGCAGTGTTGAGCTGAATTCTTGCACTCAGTCATCTTCTTCATCATCATAGATCATCTGTTTTCACCTTCCAGGCTTTGAAAACAACAAATCAAGTGTTGCATCTTCAAAGAGGTTAGAACTCGATTGCTCCAATTCTCACAATTATCATGTGGCTTTTGTAGATCTTAGCATGTAGAGCATCCTGCAATTTGAATCGTGCAATTTCATTAAGTTTTGAGCAAGTTATGTGGATTTGAAATCTGGATGTTGAAACTTGTTTTGATCGATGCTCTTAATATAGTTAGAATTAATTGAAATTAAGGCTGGATTAGTGTTGTGCATGATGAGATGATTCGATTGGTATATTGCTTGTTGATTTCTGTAACAAAAAGTTCATGTTGATGATGAACAGCAAGAACACGCGTTGAATGCTTAAGTTTTGTTTCCAGAACTTCCTTTGATCCTCATAATCCATGTTTGCATGCTTTTTTCGTGTTTGTGCGCCATGTGACCAGTGGTAGCGTGCCACCTCACTTAATGAAACGCAGCGTTTCATTAAGTGAGCGCCATATTTGAAATCCTCAGCGGTTCGATTCCGCTCCACAGCATTCATATGTTGCCTTTTGCCTTTTATTCCAATTAAGCCTTCCATTTCTCACATGCCTTTCCATGCATTTTTTTATTTTTCTTCACATTCAAAATATCAGAACTCTCTCAATAATCATCCAATTCACATGAGATTTTTTCCACCATGATCCTTGAAATGTCTTCTATTTTTTGATGATTTTTAATAAATTTGTGCACGGTTGAAAAAATAATTGCCTAGGGTTTATTCTCACATGTCATTTCTTGCATATAGCTTGCCATTTCATTTGTGAAATCATGATGCTTGATCCAAAATTCTTGAAATTTTACATGTGTAATCTAGACACTTTGATGAACATTTTGGTATATCGTTTGTGATTTTTGCATGTCTGGATGTTGAGATATGATGTGATCATTGGAGGTGTGACAATGTGTGTCACACCATTTCTTGTTCATTTTGTGGAATTTCTTTGCCATGCCTATTGAACTTGAATTGATCTGGATTTTTTCATGTTGATACTTATGGATGTTAAGTTTGCTTGTGATTTTTCCTGGAATTTTTGAATGCATTTTCTATTTGTTTGAGAATTTTCCCTCTGTTTGACCAATTATGGACTTTTTATGAGTCATGATCTTATATGATTTGTGAAATCCTTGGTGTTTATTGGATGGACTTGAAATTTTGCATGTGAATTATAGATATCTTGGAGGTTGCCATGGCTTTGGTTTCATTCATTTATATTATTTGGTTTCTGTTTTATGCTTGCTTGAAGTTGATGCATGATTTGGTGCCTTGTATGAGCTTGTCTTTGCATACCATGACTTGTTGATTTTAATTTCTATACTTCCACTTATCCAAGTGACATGATTTTTGGTGTGTTGCTCATTCAATGTGTTCTGTTTAGGCATAATTTTTCTTGGAATTTATTGAGCCATTGTGGTATTGATATGCTTGTGTTCATTCTGTTTACTCCATTGAGTTTCCAACTTGCATAGTTTGACATGATTTTCTTATAAAATGGATTTGGTGCATAGTTTTGACATGAGACCAATTGGAATTTGTTCTCATTTGATAAATCTTGATTTTGGTCAATTTTCATGTCCTGTTTTAAATTTTTTCCTCATCTTGGACCCTAGGCTTTAGCCTAAGAGTTTACCTCTCATGTTTGAAGCTTTGTTTCAGGTTGCACATGCAAGTTACACCATTGATGATGCCTCATCTTGAGAGCATTTGATATTTGCTTTTAATTACTAATGTGTGTTTTGTAGGTTGAAGTTGATTCAATTGGGATTGACTTGTGGCTTTTGCCTTTGCCTATATTGGTTGTCTGTTGCATTAACTGTTGGTTGACTGTCTGTATAGCATACTGATTTGTTTGATGTTTCCACAGGTACATTTAGTTGCTATAGTTCCTTTGTGAACTTGCTATTGCTTTGCTTGATAGCTTAAGCATCGAGGTATAACATCTCTTCTTCATGTAGTCTGGAAGACCTGGCCTGTTACTTGGCCAGGCACCTGTCTGAAGTCCTCCTTAAGAGGCAATGTTTGTGATTGTTTATTTTTGTCCCCAAGCAGGAAAAGCCCTTCTAATAAGGCAATTGGTAGATAGAAGAGATGTGTAGTCCATCTCCTACTATTCTGTGTGTCTTCCCTTTGCTCACATTACATGTTGTAGCATTGTGGATCTTAACCCAAGATCTATCGAGTCATTAACTTGTGGAGAGAGTTCCAACTTTCTGAACTCCCACACCTTCTGATATTCAAAGCTCTCCCTGACCAGGGATAAGAGTGATGAGGCACACCCCTCATATCCTTTCATCTGCTTCACCTTAACTCTCAATGTTAAGGTTAAGAGCACCACTTACCCCATTCCAGTTGACTTTAAAAGTCTAACCCTTGCTTGAGCCTAATTGCTTGGTTATAGTGTGTGCTAAATGACTTTGTTTGGTTAATTGCTTGGTTCATTTGTACATGTTTGCTTGTTTGCCTTTGTGCATTTATCATCATTAATTGTTCATTATTGCATGATCATCATTTCATATCTTTGTGACCATCTTTGGTTTACCCATTGAGGACAACTGTAAGTCCATTCATTGGCCATTGTTCCTATGATTTGGAAGGGATAAAGTGTAAGACCATTTCATTTGGCCACTTATAACCATTGCTTCTGTTTGTTTGTTGTATGTGAGGATGCAATTGTAAGACCATGTTGTTGGCATTTGTATTCCTATGATCATCTGTTGGAGATTAGAGTAAGCCCAGATAGATTGGCATCTGACATTCATGTCTTGTTTTGCTTTGGAGATTGGTATAAGTCCAGATAGATTGGCATCCGGTATCCACTCTTTTATTCTGTTTTGTTTTAGGAGGTTGGAATAAGTCCATTTATTGGCATCTGACATCCCTGTTTGTTTTAGGAGACTGGTGTAAATCCATCTATTGGTATCCGGTATCCACCTTTGTTGTGAGATTGGTATAAGCCCAGCAATTGGCCTCCGGTATCATTTGTTTTGCTTATTTGTTATTGCTCATTGTTGCTTATTCCTAAGGACACACTTGAATCATCTTCTATATGATCTCAAGAGGTGAACCTTTCTGAGAAGTTTTACACTCCATTCTCCATGCCCTCTTTGTCCTAAACCTTTTCACACTTTGCTTTCAAAACTTTGATACTATTGTGCAAACATCTTCATGTCTTGTCAAATTAAGAACCTGGACCTTAAGTCCTTGACTTTTCAAACTCCATTTCATAACACTTCTTTGAATTGAACCTTAATCATACCTTGACCATATTTTGTGAATACTCATAATCAATTAACTTCACACATTCAATTGTTTTTGTGGCTTTGTCCATTCTTGTTAAGTTTTTCACACATTAGCCATAGGTTTCAATTACCATAGTGGTTGATGTAAATCTTACCTTATCCTTAGTGAGTTGATTGTAAGTCTTCCATACTTATTATAGGGTTAACCCCTCACTAGTATGTTGAAGCCGTCCTCGCATGGTGGATTGTTGATTCAGGTTGAGTTTTCTCCCATTGGTAATGAAAAGCCTTAGTGCTCTTGTTTTAAAATGAACCCACTGATCTTTTGGAAATCTTTTAGCTGAACTACGGCGTTTTGATCCTTACCTTTGATGGAAGGTACGTAGGCAACGGGTTCATCCGTTCAAACACAAAAATAATAAAACTGCACATTCTTTTCTCATCATCCCATTCATGTTTGCACAATATGTCATAAACAAATAAACATTTGTATACAACAAGTGTGAAAAGGGCTCCCTAGTAGTACCTAGGACGTTTTGGGTGCCTAACACCTTCCCATTGCGTAATTTACCCCTTATCCAGATTCTCTGATCTTTTTATTAGTTTTCTATGTGTAAAACTTCTTAGGCCTTTGTTCGCTTTTTAGCCATTCCTTAGGATAAATAAAAGTGCGGTGGCGACTCGATTCTTTGTATGCTTTGCTTTTGATTTAGTCAATAAATCATAAAGTGACGAATACACCGCTACAGAAAAGTGGCGACTCTGCTAGGGATAAAATTAGACCTTCCCTGGTGGTATTGCCTACTTTTCACCCTTGTTGTATAATATTTGTTTATGTGTTATTTGACATATTTTTGTACAATTTGGGATAACTGTATTGATTGTAATGTTTGAATTGCTTGATATACAATTGCTGTTTGCTTTGGTGATCTCTGTGAGATGAGTTCTATACCCGAACTCGAGTGCACCTTAGGATAGGAGAATGGCGTAGTCTTGTTGACTGGTGTGGAGTATTCCTTAGCCAGTTGACTTGCGAGTCCATTCACTTGGTGGAGGTCATGTTGGATTAATAATGTCACACAAGTTATTTGTGGTTAGGCATTATTCTTTCAATCATGTGCCTTAGAAGCCAAGGACCTTAGTTTACCAAGCCCATCTTGGCCTATTTTTAGGACGTAGTGCGGAGGTCGTTCAGATGTCAGTTCTGATGTGATTGTTACGCGATACTACACTCATAAGAGTCTCTCTCGAGAATATTTTTGGAATACGAGTATTCGTTTCACCGATAATATCCGAGAGATGGGACGATGATTATGGTAACCTCTGGTAGAACATGTTCGGCAGGTTTAAACCCTAGTACACTCCCTTTGGGTGGTTCTTAACCGAGACTCCATGCTCGTGACTCTCAGGAAACCCGTGATTCATAGTTGAGTCGTTCAGATAACCTTAATACCAATGGAACCTGGGTGTTGATCAGGTGTAAAACCTAAATCCACCAAAACGGATGGTTGATATTAAGGATGATTGAGTCGGTTCATGTACCGTTAATATCAATGGAATTTGGGTGTTGATAAGGTGAAAACCTAAATCCACCAAAATGGATGATTGATATTAGGGATACAATGAGCTTTCCCATGACCTTTGTCTGGTGTGACTTGCTTGATCCTTGAGTGTGATTGTTGCATTCATGCATTCATGCATTCATCTGCATCCATATCATCAGATAACAAGAAAATTTTCAAGGAACTCAAAGGAGTTTATTTGCAAAAACTTTCAAACATGGAAAAAACCGGAAAAAAATTTCACCTGATGTATCTGATGAGATATTCTCATATACGATCAAAATGTTAATATTTCAAAGTTTGCAAGTAAAACCCTTGAGTTCCTTTGAAATAAAAAACAAGCATATGCACAAACACTTCATGCATCATTTGCATAAGCGGGTGTTTTGTTCCGGTCTCCCGTCCTGTGGTCTGATCCCCGTGCTCTTCATTTATTTTGAAGATGCACCTCGTCGGTACTACTCTGGGTTATCTCTGCCAGACTGATGGATCATTTTGAGCCAGATAGCTGTGAACTCGAGGAGGATTTGCCAGACTAAGTGCTGTTGAGGGATTTATTCCTGGTTAGCCATTTGTCTTCTTTCTCGTATATTGACTCTGAGGATGAAGTTGGAACGCCGTTCCAAGCTTTATCTATTGATGAACCAATTGAGAAGAAGTCTCCTTCATTTTCTTCCTATCGAGTTGCGAAACTGGCCATTGAATATGGTGCAGTTGCTAGTTTAGGGAAGATGATTGAGCTTGAAGACAATAGATCCCGGGCTGGCATTGGCTACTGTTCTGGGGCATTTAATGAGCAAGGTTTGTTCAAAAGTGGAGGATTCATCCATGATGATCAACCTGAGGAAGAAGCTGCTGCTATCTTGGAAGAGGATGCAGAAGATTTGAACAATTTCGTCATTCCTGGTGGTGTCTGCCACAATTGGGTCGCTGTAGATGTTCCTACAGTCATCCATAGATCAGAGTAATTGTTCACTTTGTTTAAAACCCTTCTCCCATGCCAAAAGGAGAAGTGATGACATTGTTGGTAGCATTTAATACAATGATATTTCATTCAATTAATGCATTGTCAAACATTTATTTTTCCATTTGTTTTCGCTTTTTGCTTTTGCATGAAATCAGTGATCACAAAAAACCCTGAAAAACAAGAAAGCAATCTTTTCATCTGCATAAATGATTTGCTTGTTTAAATTCAAAAGCTTTTCATTATCCAAAATCGTTATGCAGGGATTTCTAAACCCATTGAACATAATGATCCAACGCCATCTCCCAATCTTGAATTCTTCGTATTTGAGGCAGAGGAAGATGATGTTGAAGGGGATTCCTGACGAGATTACCCGTCTTCTTGAATACCAAAGGAGGTCATTCAGCTGTATCATGAGAATCAGCAAAACAGTCAAACTGGGGCATTACAAATGTAATAAAAAAAAACAAAAAAAAGGAGAGAGAGGGTGAAAAAGATGGAAAAAATCAAAAATCAGGAAAAAAAATTCAAAAAAATTTTCAAAAGAAAAAGAAAAATTATACCCTCCAATCCCTAGTTGACTGATGCTGAATGGATTCAGAGTCGTTATGACCAACTGAATTTGATTGAAGAGAAGCGATTGACTGCCATGTGCCATGGTCAGTTATATCAGCAGAGAATGAAGAAAGCATTCGATAAGAAGGTCAAGCCTCGTGTGTTCCGAGAAAGAGACCTCGTGCTCAAGAAAGTCTTGTCTTTCGTGCCCGATTCCAGGGGCAAGTGGACTCCAAACTACGAGGGTCCATATGTTGTCAAGAGAGCCTTTTCAGGTGGAGCTTTGATGCTTACAACAATGGATGGGGAGGATTTCACTCGTCCTGTGAATTCAGATGCAGTCAAGAAATACTTTGCCTAAAAAAAAAAGAAGTATATGCAAATGAAAAACAGAATAACTCGCTAAGTTGAAAACCCGAAAGGGCGGCTTAGGCAAAAATGAGCGTCTCGATGGAGAACCCGCAAGGGTAATCCAGGAAAAAATTAGAGACTAAAAAAAAAGTATTTTCATCCCGCTAGATTGAGTACCTCACCCTGGGGCAATCTAGGCAAAAATTAGGGATTTGGCAAGTAACTGCATCCTGACAAGACTTTCTGTTCCACTGCCGTCTTTTCGTCAGAGATTCTCGATTCGTCGTCAACTGAAGCTTCGAATACATCGAGATTCAAATTGGTAGAGAAAGGATCATTATGTTCAATGTAGCCCTCTTCCAATATATATCACTGATTTCAAATTTATACAGATCTATGGAGTCTTGCCATTTGCAGGCTACCATTCCGTCAAATCAATTTGAGCTTTTATCCAATTATTTGCACTCTTATTTGTTTCAATTCAACAAATGTTTTGCATGTTTTAATTGATAAAATGTCATTGTTTTAAACAAATAAATTTTTCAAAAAATTGTTGTTTTAAACAAAGTGAACATTCACAATGACAAAAGGATACTTAAGAATTTCTCAGTGCTCTCCCGAGGGTGGCATGATTTCCAACAGGTAAGACATGTGTTCATATTCCTGGCTTGGATGTATCCTCTTTCTCCTGCTTTGCTGTTAGGGGTTGTTCCCCAAGCGGAGTTGTTGGGGGTTGTTCCCCTAAGCAGAGTGTTGTTGAAGACTTCGTTTCTTCTCCAGCAGTTTCCTCTCCCCAGCATGGGTGTGTCCATTTGGAAGTTTCGGTAGTGGGCGGTTTGAGACCCCAGTACCCTGTCACTCTCCAGTGCAGCCGCTGATGGAGTTGTGGTTTTTCCCCTCAGCATGGATGCTTTCCCTTTGAAGATTCAATGGTTGGTGGATTGATATCCCGGTACTTTACCGCTTTCCCCAGCGTTGTCGCAAGCAGAGTTGTTGCTTCTTTCCTTAGCACAGTCGCTAATGGGATCTATGAGATATCCCCAGAGTAGAGTGCTTGTGGAAGACGTCGTTTTTTCCTCCAATAGTACTCTCTTCCCCGGCTAAGTCGCCAGCAGATTTGCTATGTCTCTTCATCAGTGCGCTTATTCTTTCAACAGGGCAGTGATTGTGTTCCTCCTCGGCAGTGTGGATTTTCTCCTTAGAAGAGTCAGCATTTGGTGGTTGATCCCTAACTCTCTTCCATATTCCCAGTGGATCCCGCAGTGGGTTTCCCCAGTGGATCTGCCTGTAAATTTGTGGTTTGGTGGATCGTGCGTATGCAAAATCCAATGGAATGGGTATTCCTCAACAGAGTCAGGATTGCATCTGAGTATTCCCCTCAGAATCTCCGCCAGAGTTGGAAACCTCTGTTTTCCCCAATAGAGTGGCTTGTTGCAGAATCTACTTGTGTGATCTTTTCTTCCTCCTCAGGGGGTTGTTCCCCAATGGATGGGTTACTTGCATTATCCCCAGGTAGAGTTGCTTGTGCAGTCAGATTCTACATGGATGATCCGTTCTCCCTTTGAGGGTTGTTCCCCAGTGGAGTTATTGCGGAGTTGCCTTCGTGGTAGTTTTGCCTGTGCAGTGAGCTCTTGTTCCCCTGCATGTTTTGGGATTTATCCCATTTCCAACAGATTTGTCTTTGTGGCCGTTGTTGCCTGTTGTGACTTTCTGTACTCCAGTTGGGACGTTTGTTGATCCATCGCTCAGAGATTTTGTGATATCTCCGATCTTTTGCCTCCCCGCAGATCTTGGCTTTTCAGCTTGAAGATCTCCAGCAGATTGGCTTTCCAGTTGGACCTCCTTGGTTCTCCCTGGAAGTATAGTACCGGATGTTTGATTCCTGGAACTTGTTTGTGTTAGAATTGTCTGTTTTGTCAGCATTCATCAAACATTAATCACGCATATTCATGCATACTCATAAAACATTCAGATATTCATGTTGCATTTTTGCCATATATCTTTTATTTGTTGTTTCCTGCTATGGTGATATAGATCTCCTTTATAGATCTCCCAAGCAGATGTCGGGTGTTTAATCTCTCAAAATAGAGTCAGCCCTTAAGCAGAAAGTGTCTATCCTTTCCTGCCATTTCCCCACTGAGATACATCCTCGTGGATGATGGTTGGTTTCGTTCCCTCCCAACACACATTGGGACGGGTTTTCCTTTTGAGTTATATCCTCATTAGGACAAGTCTTGATTCAGTCCGCCTTTTTGGTTCGATCCTAAATTGGCCTTTTTCAACTGTCTCTTGCGCTTCACTGTGGCATAAATGAATAGTTGCTTACAAACCGACACTCATTCATCTTATCCTCAGTGGAATGTTTGGGCCTCTGCCTACAAACCAGCAGTTGTAAGTCCTATCTTTGCGGTTTTTCTACCTACGAACCGGTAGTTATAAACCCTGTTTTCTCCCCTAACAGAGTTAACTTTGTTGTTCATCCCAACCGATGACAATTCCCTTTCTGTGGTTTTATATCCAATCTTTGGTAGATATAATTCCCTATTTGTGGTTATCTTCATCTAGTATTCGATGTTGATTTTCCCTTTGTTTGGATAAGTCGCTTGAATAAGCACTTATATCCCCAGCAAGTCTTTTGTGGATAATTGCCGTATGCTAGCAATTTTATCCACAGCGGGTCCTTTCACCATTTGGCAGTGATTGTGTTCCCCGGATCATTGATTTTTCATCATTGTATCCCAGCGAGTCTTCTTTCATTTACCCTCTTGTTGGTAATGTCTGTTGTGGCTCCTTGTTGATTGGTCATCATTATATACCCAGTTTGGTATCCCGATGCCTTTCTTTTTGGATTGTTATCCTATAAACAACCTACAACCCGGTTAAGGATAATCTTCCTCTCGAGGTTATTATTCACGTTCTGACGGTAATGAATAATATATCTCGTTCACTCTTCGGTCGAAGCCCTTCGTGTTTCCCCAGTCGAGTAAGATTCGTATTCCTTGTGGAATCGAATGTCCATCCTATAAACAAGTATGCTTTTCTAGCTTTCTTCAGGATGATGAGTGTTTTGGAACACAAACCAATTCACATTTTCGGATTTTTATCCTATAAACAACCTACAACCCGGTTCAGGATAATCTTCCTTTTGAGTATATTATCCACGTTCTGACGGTAATGGATATTGTATCTCCTTCACTCTTGGGTCAATCTTTTGATTGTTTTCTCCGCAGAGTAAGATTCGTATTCCTTGTGGAATCGAATGTCCATCCTATAAACAAGTTTGCTTTCGCTCTCTTCAGGGTGATGAGTGTTTTGGAACACAAACCAATTCACGATTCCGGATTTTTATCCTATAAACAACCTACAACCCGGTTCAGGATAATCTTCCATGCGAGGATATTATCTACGTTTTGACGGCTATAGATAATATATCTCATGCACTCTTTTGTTGAATCCTTTGTTTGTTTCCCCAACTGAGTAAGATTT
Source organism: Lathyrus oleraceus (assembly GCF_024323335.1). Lineage (NCBI taxonomy): Eukaryota > Viridiplantae > Streptophyta > Magnoliopsida > Fabales > Fabaceae > Lathyrus > Lathyrus oleraceus. Next base: position 295,920,190 of record NC_066581.1, on the reverse strand, counting down.
GCATTCTTTACAGAATCAAATGTCCATCCTATAAACAAGTTTGCTTTCGCTCTCTTCAGGATGATGAGTGTTTTGGAACACACACCAATTCACGCCTTGGTCGGTTACCTGTTTCATACCTACAACCCGGTATCCTTGGTGTTCCTTCCTGTCTGCTCCCTATTATGACCTTGGTCCCCTGTGGAGTCAGATTTCCCTGAGTTGAAGTTTTACCTTTTTCAGGTCTTCCTCAGATGGTTGGTTGATTGATATCTCTCACCCGTATACCGGTCTTAGATATTCATTCTTCCTGAGTTTGTTACTCACTAACCGGTAACATCTCATCCTTTGGTTTCCCCTGGAAAGTCTTTTCTAGATTTCCCCAGCGGAGTTGTGTTCCTATTCGTGTTGCTGTATTGGTGTTATCCCCAGTACATGCATTTTGTGAGTCAGCTTGAGTCTTTCCAATGGAAGTGTTTTCCTTTGGAATTTCTTTCTCTCCCCAGTTTGAGTCCTTTACTTCCCCAGTAAAGTCTCCGGTCTATTTTTGTTATCCCCTAACTCAGAGTCGTGTCCTGCTCACGCATTCTTTTTTTTCTTATCCCCTATCGGAGTCCCCATAAGAGTCCCATTTGAGTCTCTGTTCCTGGTGAGTGTATTACTCCGACGGATCGTCTTTTCTTCTGTGCGAACCTTATCCCCACAGAGTTTGTGTCTTTTGCATGCATACATTTGCATCATGAGGTCTCTTAGGGACCAAAATTTGTCTCATTACTGTTATTTAAGCCCATTCTACCGCATCGAGATGAAGATTTCTAAACTTCACCTCTCCGGCTAGAATGACCTTAAATAGGGGCATCTGTAAGACCCCAATTTTGTCCCTAAGATCCCTCATGGCATCATATCATATCATATCATTGCCTCAAGGATCATTGTGCATCTTGCTTCCCTTCCCAGTGGGTGGGTTATCTTTGTGAGTGTGGTTCTTGATCACCAAGCATGTTTTACATTTGTATATCATTGCTTTTCATTTGTTTACTAACCCAAAAGTACAAAAATATTGTCATCTAACCTTGTTACTTGCAGATGAAGAAATTCTAGGTCAAGGCATTCTAGGCAAGTCGTTGAGCAATAGATGGTGGCCATTCTGAAGAATTTGGGCACCATGATCATTCATAAGAGTTCATATGAACCATGGTATCATTTTGAATCAAGATCTCAAGTGGAAGAGGCTTGAAATTCATCAAAGCATTGTTCAGTCAACCAAAACCCTAGCAAAGTCAATTGTGGTCAACTGTGTATTTAATCAGGGATTTGATGGTGGGAAATGGTTTAAGAGGTCTTATTCATGTCCATACAAGCCTCATATAACATGACAAACATCATCATTGAGGAATTGGAGGTCAGACAAAAAGTTGTCAAAAATAGTAAATGACCTGTAATTTCAAACTGCCAAAAATGGAAAGGTCTTCTCCTCAACTTTACATCATCAAGCAAGATTCAAATCAATTTTTTTCCAACATGAAAGTTGAAGATCTTGCTCTCACCTTTCCAAAAAGTCCAAGAACATCCATTTCTCATTTGTGGTTAGCAAGTTATGATCAAATCATTGGCAATGGATTTTGAACTTCAACAAAGCATAACTTTTGCATCAAAAGGCCAATTCATGTGATTCTTTTTTGAGCAATCTCCATTTGACATGCTATATCATAATCATTCATTACATGTCATCAAAAATCATCACACAAAAATGGCATTTTTCACTTGAATCAATTTGAATTTTGGTGGGAAAAAAGGTGATTTTGAAAAGTACACATAATTTTCACTCCAAACCAATTGCAATGGCCTTAAAACAGAATTTGTGACTTGCTTCAAATGAATTTTTACTATTCCATTGGTCACATATATATAAGGGCATTTTGGCCAATTTCCATTAACATGTTCATTTCACTAATCCAATCCATTTTGCCTAATCATGTTTAGCTAGTGTGATTAACAGGTGGTATAAAGTCCTAATCATAACAGAATTTTGCATCAACACTTCACAATCTCAGATCCAAACTCTTTTCATTTCAATTTCTCTCAAATCCTCTCAAACTTTTTCAACTTTCTTTCATCAAATTTCATCATTCTTTTTGCTTGTTCTTGTGCTAATCATCATCTGCAGATATTATTGAAGGTCTGTTGAAGCAAGATCGTGGATAATTCATGCTGAATCTTGACTGTTGGAGCCTTGCACCTCACATGGCAGTTGGAGTTTTAAAGAGAATCGAGCAGTGTTGAGCTGAATTCTTGCACTCAGTCATCTTCTTCATCATCATAGATCATCTGTTTTCACCTTCCAGGCTTTGAAAACAACAAATCAAGTGTTGCATCTTCAAAGAGGTTAGAACTCGATTGCTCCAATTCTCACAATTATCATGTGGCTTTTGTAGATCTTAGCATGTAGAGCATCCTGCAATTTGAATCGTGCAATTTCATTAAGTTTTGAGCAAGTTATGTGGATTTGAAATCTGGATGTTGAAACTTGTTTTGATCGATGCTCTTAATATAGTTAGAATTAATTGAAATTAAGGCTGGATTAGTGTTGTGCATGATGAGATGATTCGATTGGTATATTGCTTGTTGATTTCTGTAACAAAAAGTTCATGTTGATGATGAACAGCAAGAACACGCGTTGAATGCTTAAGTTTTGTTTCCAGAACTTCCTTTGATCCTCATAATCCATGTTTGCATGCTTTTTTCGTGTTTGTGCGCCATGTGACCAGTGGTAGCGTGCCACCTCACTTAATGAAACGCAGCGTTTCATTAAGTGAGCGCCATATTTGAAATCCTCAGCGGTTCGATTCCGCTCCACAACATTCATATGTTGCCTTTTGCCTTTTATTCCAATTAAGCCTTCCATTTCTCACATGCCTTTCCATGCATTTTTTTATTTTTCTTCACATTTAAAAAATCAGAACTCTCTCAATAATCATCCAATTCACATGAGATTTTTTCCACCATGATCCTTGAAATGTCTTCTATTTTTTGATGATTTTTAATAAATTTGTGCACGGTTGAAAAAATAATTGCCTAGGGTTTATTCTCACATGTCATTTCTTGCATATAGCTTGCCATTTCATTTGTGAAATCATGATGCTTGATCCAAAATTCTTGAAATTTTACATGTGTAATCTAGACACTTTGATGAACATTTTGGTATATCGTTTGTGATTTTTGCATGTCTGGATGTTGAGATATGATGTGATCATTGGAGGTGTGACAATGTGTGTCACACCATTTCTTGTTCATTTTGTGGAATTTCTTTGCCATGCCTATTGAACTTGAATTGATCTGGATTTTTGCATGTTGATACTTATGGATGTTAAGTTTGCTTGTGATTTTTCCTGGAATTTTTGAATGCATTTTCTATTTGTTTGAGAATTTTCCCTCTGTTTGACCAATTATGGACTTTTTGTGAGTCATGATCTTATATGATTTGTGAAATCCTTGGTGTTTATTGGATGGACTTGAAATTTTGCATGTGAATTATATATATCTTGGAGGTTGCCATGGCTTTGGTTTCATTCATTTATATTGTTTGGTTTCTGTTTTATGCTTGCTTGAAGTTGATGCATGATTTGGTGCCTTGTATGAGCTTGTCTTTGCATACCATGACTTGTTGATTTTAATTTCTATACTTCCACTTATCCAAGTGACATGATTTTTGGTGTGTTGCTCATTCAATGTGTTCTGTTTAGGCATAATTTTTCTTGGAATTTATTGAGCCATTGTGGTATTGATATGCTTGTGTTCATTCTGTTTACTCCATTGAGTTTCCAACTTGCATAGTTTGACATGATTTTCTTATAAAATGGATTTGGTGCATAGTTTTGACATGAGACCAATTGGAATTTGTTCTCATTTGATAAATCTTGATTTTGGTCAATTTTCATGTCCTGTTTTAAATTTTTTCCTCATCTTGGACCCTAGACTTTAGCCTAAGGGTTTACCTCTCATGTTTGAAGCTTTGTTTCAGGTTGCACATGCAAGTTACACAATTGATGATGCCTCATCTTGAGAGCATTTGATATTTGCTTTTAATTACTAATGTGTGTTTTGTAGGTTGAAGTTGATTCAATTGGGATTGACTTGTGGCTTTTGCCTTTGCCTATATTGGTTGTCTGTTGCATTAACTGTTGGTTGACTGTCTGTATAACATACTGATTTGTTTGATGTTTCCACAGGTACATTTAGTTGCTATAGTTCCTTTGTGAACTTGCTATTACTTTGCTTGATAGCTTAAGCATCGAGGTATAACATCTCTTCTTCATGTAGTTTGGAAAACCTGGCCTGTTACTTGGCCAGGCACCTGTCTGAAGTCCTCCTTAAGAGGCAATGTTTGTGATTGTTTATTTTTGTCCCCAAGCAGGAAAAGCCCTTCTAATAAGGCAATTGGTAGATAGAAGAGATGTGTAGTCCATCTCCTACTATTCTGTGTGTCTTCCCTTTGCTCACATTACATGTTGTAGCATTGTGGATCTTAACCCAAGATCTATCGAGTCATTAACTTGTGGAGAGAGTTCCAACTTTCTGAACTCCCACACCTTCTGATATTCAAAGCTCTCCCTGACCAGGGATAAGAGTGATGAGGCACACCCCTCATATCCTTTCATCTGCTTCACCTTAACTCTTAATGTTAAGGTTAAGAGCACCACTTACCCCATTCCAGTTGACTTTAAAAGTCTAACCCTTGCTTGAGCCTAATTGCTTGGTTATAGTGTGTGCTAAATGACTTTGTTTGGTTAATTGCTTGGTTCATTTGTACATGTTTGCTTGTTTGCCTTTGTGCATTTATCATCATTAATTGTTCATTATTGCATGATCATCATTTCATATCTTTGTGACCATCTTTGGTTTACCCATTGAGGACAACTGTAAGTCCATTCATTGGCCATTGTTCCTAAGGTTTGGAAGGGATAAAGTGTAAGACCATTTCATTTGGCCACTTATAACCATTGCTTCTGTTTGTTTGTTGTATGTGAGGATGCAATTGTAAGACCATGTTGTTGGCATTTGTATTCCTATGATCATCTGTTGGAGATTAGAGTAAGCCCAGATAGATTGGCATCTGACATTCATGTCTTGTTTTGCTTTGGAGATTGGTATAAGTCCAAATAGATTAGCATCCGGTATCCACTCTTTTGTTCTGTTTTGTTTTAGGAGGTTGGAATAAGTCCATTTATTGGCATCTGACATCCCTGTTTGTTTTAGGAGACTGGTGTAAATCCATCTATTGGTATCCGGTATCCACCTTTGTTGTGAGATTGGTATAAGCCCAGCAATTGGCCTCCGGTATCATTTGTTTTCCTTATTTGTTATTGCTCATTGTTGCTTATTCCTAAGGACACACTTGAATCATCTTCTATATGATCTCAAGAGGTGAACCTTTCTGAGAAGTTTTACACTCCATTCTCCATGCCCTCTTTGTCCTAAACCTTTTCACACTTTGCTTTCAAAACTTTGATACTATTGTGCAAACATCTTCATGTCTTGTCAAATTAAAAACCTGGACCTTAAGTCCTTGACTTTTCAAACTCCATTTCATAACACTTCTTTGAATTGAACCTTAATCATACCTTGACCATATTTTGTGAATACTCATAATCAATTAACTTCACACATTCAATTGTTTTGGTGGCTTTGTCCATTCTTGTTAAGTTTTTCACACATTAGCCATAGGTTTCAATTACCATAGTGGTTGATGTAAATCTTACCTTATCCTTAGTGAGTTGATTGTAAGTCTTCCATACTTATTATAGGGTTAACCCCTCACTAGTATGTTGAAGCCGTTCTCGCATGGTGGATTGTTGACTCAGGTTGAGTTTTCTCCCATTGGTAATGAAAAGCCTTAGTGCTCTTGTTTTAAAATGAACCCACTGATCTTTTGGAAATCTTTTAGCCGAACTACGGCGTTTTGATCCTTACCTTTGATGGAAGGTACGTAGGCAACGGGTTCATCCGTTCAAACACAAAAATAATAAAACTGCACATTCTTTTCTCATCATCCCATTCATGTTTGCACAATATGTCATAAACAAATAAACATTTTTATACAACAAGTGTGAAAAGGGCTCCCTAGGAGTACCTAGGACGTTTTGGGTGCCTAACACCTTCCCATTGCGTAATTTACCCCTTATCCAGATTCTCTGATCTTTTTATTAGTTTTCTATGTGTAAAACTTCTTAGGCCTTTGTTCGCTTTTTAGCCATTCCTTAGGATAAATAAAAGTGCGGTGGCGACTCGATTCTTTGTATGCTTTGCTTTTAATTTAGTCAATAAATCATAAAGTGACGAATACACCGCTACACTACCCAAGACACGAAAATGTCATGTGATCTGACAAATCCTTTCGTGATAATACTTATGTGTGCAATTACCCTTTTGCCCTTATATCTATATTGAACACAAGGCATAGACCGTGTCATCCTTGTCCAGTTCAATATTGGATCCGTAGATATTTATCATGTTACGCAAGATGGGCAAATTCCATCTAGGTCACTCATGTCCCTCAGCATGCTTCGTGGAGTACCCATCAACTGTCTTTATGGTCATCCGGTTAAGGACAACGTTTGATCAACAATAAGGAACTCAACTCTATATCTAGGGTCCATAGTGGTTTCAGGTCGAAGGGTGGTATACATCATTATCACCATGAGAATAACTTATGACACTTTGCATAACATTCTATATAGTATTCTCATAGCGGGTCAATCCAGTATAAATATTATTCTTAATATTCATACCTATGTTTAAGACTTGATAACTCTTTATCCATGATCCATGAGATGTGATCATCAATCTATATACATAATAGTCTTAATGCTTTAATGTTATCCCACTGCACAAAAAAGCTCGACTACGTATACTTTAAGAATAGTGTCCTTATGTTTAATGAGATCTCATGATTAAGTCACACTTGATACATTAAACGGACTAGTTATTCTAGGGACTTTATAAAGCAAACATAATAAAAAAAGACTTTTATTATTAATAAATAATTCGATACAAGTACCAAAAGTATTAGTCTCTAGGACTTACACCAACAAGTGATTCTAGTATGCATGTTATTTATTTACCTTTACTAAGACATGTAGATAAAATAAAAAATTACAGTTAGGGGTCCACTTGTTTGGCTTATCTTAATAACTCTTTATGTAAAAATGCACACAAAGACACGTCTACATCTTCTAGATGTATTGTTTTTCTCCAAGCATGGGGTTGGTCCAGACTACCGACCCTAACGCCTTTCAACCACAACCCGTTCACATTCCCGTACGCACAAAAGTAAGTTCTTAATAATGGACTATATTTACTTACTTTACCGATTATTATCTCTAAATAATATATTTACTTTTATGGTGCAGATGGTCGGCACGTGGTATGAGTTACAACAGATGTCCCAAACATTGTATTACCCAATATCGCAATCTCTTGGATCACCTTCGACCAACAGATGTATTTCCATTAACCTAATTAATTCGTAATAAGTTGTTAATTTCTTCTAACAAATTTATAATCTAATATATATTCACATTTTAGTTCATTTGACGTCCATATCTAAACTTGGATCATGACCATGAAACCAACGAACAAGACGCAACTGTTTGGACTGCATGCACACCGATCATAAGATTCACCACTGTGGAGATGCACGATAATGATCGTGTTAAATTGCAGTTAGGTATACTTTAACACATCCCAGATCCCCTGAGAAACCTCGGAGAATGGCATCTACGAAAAGTTAATGACCAATGGAACTTTAACCCTTGGCAAAACTTCTTAGATCCGAGTGTCAAAAATGGAAGCACCGACAAGACCATGTCTTAACTGACGTTGTGATGTCAACCGAAGAAAAATCAACTCGTAATTATATGGCTTGGTACAGATCGGTTGGATTTGAGTTCCTCGCCGAGGATATGTACCTATACGATCCATGTCAGGTAACTTATACACAATAAGATTCAACATCTAGCCCTAACAACATTGTCAGACCGGTTACTCACAACCCCTTATCCACCAAAATTTCTAATCCACAAACACACAAACCTACGATCCTAACATGCCAAACACCCAACCGCGATACCAAGAGCATACCCCGTACCAGCACTAACAAGTAGATCATCATCAAGACACCTAACATCGCTATGCACCCAACACATCACCCTACCATAGCCGCCTTATCCAAAACACTCAGTGATCATTTAACATTAGTCGTTCCCCCTCCTACTATAGCCAAAAAGCCCAAACATCACAAAACCAAAACATGTAACAACCATATGGCAACCAAACACCACAACAATCATTTCAACCTTTCCTCGATGCATCATTCACACCAATGTTTCCCTTCAATTGTTCTGGTCGCCCTCCAATAACTCAAACACAACCCAACTACTCTGACATGGGTCGCGAACTCAGTTATGGCGGTAGCGCTTCATTGCATACACAGGACTACGCCGATTTGTCTGAATATCTTAAACAATCTTCTGCAGGTGGTGGTCATGTTCCTGGGTCCTGAGATACTCAAACACATGGGGTGAATCATCGACGTGGGTTAGAGCCACGTATTCGGGTAGTTAGGGGATGTGGGACCGAAGATCGATTAGGTCATCTCGATCAACGACATTAGTCCTCAAAACTACAACTTATCAAAACTATGGTATCCCAACTTAGTACCAATAGAACAATTCATGTTTAAAGCTTATTGTCACCACAAGGAGTGGAACTCATCACTTAGACCTTAGTGTTTGCAAATGTCGAGGTATTCGAGTTGCCAATTTAGGTAGTTTGTACTCGGAGGATGTTGCTGATGTGGTTGTGGCTTTACTCATTGGAGTGGTGAGCAAAATTTATGCAGTAGATAGATTTGTTAGAACAATATTCCGATTTAACTTTCCATATTTTTCTAACTCTAAGGTTTGTTTAGTTAGTATCTTTTCTTTTACAATTTTTTCAGTTAAATAATTACTTTTAAATTATATCAAATTGTCTATGATATTACTTACATCTCTTAAAAAAAAATATGTATGTGTGGGTGTTAATGTTTTGGAACTGACATAAACAATTTATAAATATATTTAATTTATTTAATTTTTTCAATAATTATTTATATTAACGCATCATAAGTTTTTTAAGTGTTGTTTGTACTTCTTTTGTTTTTTTTATAAGTAAATTTTGAATTTTAAGTTTATTAAATGATTAATGTATTTAATTTATATATAATTCAAATATAAAATAAAATTTAATTATAAAAGAGAATGAAGAGAGTATTACAAAATATTTTTAGATAATATAATCTTTTCAGAAAACTGAAATATTCATTTATGTAAATTTTATTTGCTTCAATGAAAAATTTAGATCAGTTTTAAAAGGATGAGAATTTATGAAATGTTTTTTAAAATAAATTTAGATAATTTCAAATGACATTTCTAAAATTTCAAATAGACTCCTAAAAATTAAATAATGAAAAAACTTATTATTTTATTTAACAAAAAAACTAAAAATGAATAAAGTTTAATTAAAGCATTTTAAGCGTCTAAAATTTTAAACTCTAAAATTTTCAATCACTTCATTCAACACACTCTAGAAATATTAAAAATGTCCGCTTGGATTGATTTTAGTTTTAAATTTTTGAAAATTTTAAAAACAAAATCTAATTTAATAATGAGTATTGTACAATTTAAATTTTTGTTTTGTGTCAAGAGATTAAAGGTAATGTACTGTCAGGATAAAGAAATAAATATTACACTCACATCTCATCAAAATATTTTAAATTATTAAATTAAAATAATATTTTAAAAATAAAAGTGTAATGTAATGGGATACATGAGTCTTATTGATTGACAGTGTAAAAATATTTTATACCATCGGTGCATATTTTTTTTCTCTTGTGTCAAACCATTATCATTTTATGATATTTTAAAAAGAGATTAATTACTATACACTGTCAGTGTAAAAAGTTTTACACCGTCGATTCATCATCATCACCCGTTTGTATTACTTTATAAATTTTTAAAATAAAAGTCAAACTTTTTTTAATATCCAACGTCTACAATTAAGTGATGGTGTAAAATTCTTTTACACTGACAGTATATTTCAATTAATCTCTTTTAAAAAATATGTTTAAATAATACTAATTTATTTAGCAAAATTTTCAATTAATAATAGATGAAAATGATGGTTATTGTCCGAATGTCTTAAGATAAATGTTAGAATGGTCTTCGAATTGAGTAGAACTATAATACTAATTAATAAAGAGTTCTCAAAAAAAATTAACACACTCTAAGTGTGTCCAAAACTAAATTTAAATTTAAATTTTTTATTAAATTAAAAAAATCATTTATCATATTATTTACCATCTCATTCAAATATTTTTTTAAGTTTAATGTAATCTTCTAAATGATTAGAAACTAAGGGCCCGTTTGAATCAGTTTTGCTTTTCACTTTTTAAAATATGTTTTATAAAATTGTTTTAGAAAAGTATTTTTAAGAAGAGAACTATTAAAAAATTTATTTGGTAACATGACTTTTCAAAACTGTTTTAAAAATGAGAAAATAAAAATATTTGTTTGGTAAATTATTTTTAAAAACAGTTTTAAAAATGAGAAAATAAAAAATGATAACTCAAATGAAAACAGAAATCCAGAAATCCAAAATTAAAAATGAAAAACATGTTAAACCTGTTTTTGTTTTTCACTTTTAAAAACAATAAAAATGAAAGAGTTTTTAAAAACAGTTTTCTAAAACATTGTAATCAAACAAATTAAAAATTTTATAAATTTTGAAAATAAAAAAACTGTTTTTAAAAACTAAATCAAACACACCCTAAGTATTTGGTTAATATATCAAATTAAATTTATCTAACTGATCATTAACTAGTCAATGTCACGTGGCGAAATTGAGATCGGAATCACACCATAGCAAAAATTTAAATTGAGAATAAAAAAATAATTTTAAAGTAATAGAATTAAAACTTTATTTAAAATAATAAATAAATAATGATTTAAATCTATTATATATTACATCATTGATTCTTATTAAATATTTCTCAGTTTCTTATTAATTCGTTCTAAAATAAGTGTTATGTTCGACATTTTCATATGAATTAAAAAATAATAATAATAATTTTATCAAATTATTCTTATAATTTATGAATAATAATAAATTATACATATTAATTAAAAGATATAATTAAAAGATTAGAATTTAAATTATATTAAAAATAAGTGACAATTATTTTAGAACAAATAATTTTTATAAATGTAATAATTATTCTAGAACAGATGGATATTAAAAATTTCACGGATATTAAAAAAAGTGATTATTGTAATAAATTTGTATAGATTATATGTTAAATTTATATAATTAATTTTACAATTAATATGTAATATAAAAGAAAAAGGGAGAAAATGTATTTTTTAATAAATTTAATAGAAATATTGTTGAAAATAGTTATGCAAATTTGAAAAGGTCTTATAAAAATGGATTACATATATAAAAAAAAGTGAGTTTTATAATTAAAAATATAGAAAGTAATATGATAAAGGTAAACACTCTTACATCCCACATTCAATTATTTGACGTCATGTCACTTATAAATAATTGTTATTAACTGTATACAAATAATTAATGGCATTGGTCCCACATTTTTTAGTAAAAAAAAAAAACAAACAAAAAAGCAAATCCCTTCCGACATCACTTAATAAAATAGCAAACTTCACGAGATTCTTTTAAGAAGTTGAATCCCTGGCCAAAAGAAAAGAATAAGACAAGTTTGTCTTTAATTTCCTTTATTAAGTGTCAATGATACCAAAAGTGAAGATAAATTAAATTCATTTTTTCGAGTTGGAATTGTTGGATTAGGAAGCATTGGCATGGAAGTAGCTAAAAGGTTGGAAGCTTTTGGATGCATTGTTTTGTACCACTCAAGGAAGAAAAGGCCCTTTATTACATACCAATTTTATTCAAACATGTTTGAACTTGCAACTACTAGTGATGCACTGGTTCTATGTTGTTCACTAAATGAACAAACAAGGCACATTGTTAACAAAGTGATGTTAGCATTGAGAAACAAAGGTGTCATAGTGAATGTTGGAAGAGGATCCTTAATTGATGAACAAGAGTTGGTGAAGTGTTTGATGGAAGGACACATTGGCGGTGCTGGTTTGGATGTGTTTGAGAATGAGCCTAATGTTCCTCAACAACTTTTAGCATTGGACTATGTGGTTTTGTCACCTCATAATGCTGCTTTTACTATTGAAACTTTCATGGCCGCAACACAAATTGTTGAAGAGAATCTAGAAGCTTTTTTCTCCAATAAGCCTCTAATTACACAAGTTCATTTGGATTGAGCAACTTATTTATGCATTTAGGAGTTTGTACTTGAAAATAAATGCACTACAATCATGTCTTTTATTGTGCTACCTTGTGATATCTCTTTCTAAAATACAATATATGCAAACATTCAAATAACTTCTCAAAACCATACAAGTAAACTAGCTCTCAAAGAATACATAAAATTATAATTCAATTTCTAGTCCATTCTTAGCATCAAATTGTACAATGAAGGCTCTTTATAGTGAACAAGGTATACTATTTATTGTACCTTGTTTCAAATTAGTGAGAATGGTGTAAACAAATTAAATGAATGAAAAGCAAAGAATGAACGACAATGGCGTGGGAAAGAGATGATGAGTCGGTAAGGGCAGATAGAACACAAGCATTGACTCTATATCACTTGGACATTTTAATCATATACTCTAACAAGGCATTTCCCTTGAAATTGCCAAGTTAGAAAGGAGAGAATAGGTTGAGGGGTATATTCTGAAGGAAAAGAGTGTTCTTTGTATTTAGGACTTGGTGTTATCAAGACCATTCACTTAGCTTACAGTTCCTAAGATAAGGATGGTTATATTTGACATATTTGGTCCAGTAAGGGCGATATTTTGTCATGGCTATTTCTAACCAAGGTTTCATATTACCATTGTAGTGAACAACTGCTGCATTCTCGATTTCTGTACGATCTATACTTGGACTGTACCCCAAACCGAGTACATGCCATGATTTATTTAGCGGATGCGTTAATCCATAGAATGTCATTAGCCCCGGAGGTAATGTCCCTAATTTCCACAGTACCCTGTCTACATTCTGAAATCAAATATGAAAAAATTGTCAGTGAAAGAATTGATTTTTATTTTATTTATGTGAAAATAGACGAGCAGGACTCTCTAAAGTCAAGAGAGGCACACAGTCACGCATCAAGGAATCTCAACTGTTGGATGATGATCAGAAGATTCGCATACTAAAATCTTCATGTTAGTTTTAAAATACAATTTGGAATATGAGTCATCTGATATCAAATAGCCGAGATTTGTGGTTGCGTGTATGACTATGTGTGACTGCAGAGAATCCAACTCTGAGAATAGATGCATGATATTAACCGATGTTATGTTCAACTGCTTACCAGATTCTGCCACTTGTGATATATGCCAGTAATGTCCTTCTTTTTCCACACCTTCAAATCAAACATGTTCATTCCGTATGCCCAACCACAAGCATTGGGATCAAAGTTTTTCGCAATATGTGGATTTGAAAAATTAAGATACTTGTCAAACCTATGAAAGCTCTCACCACATGTTTCAACAGCACCATTTACTTTTCCATGAAGATCCACAGCCCATAATCCAGTCAAATCCTTCTGGACGACAATGTCATCATCAAGAAAAAGAATCTTATCTAATTTTGGATAAACTTGTGGAAGATAGAACCTCAGATGGTTGAGCATTGAGAGATATTTTGGATTTCTGTACTTGAGATTAGAAGCACCAGTAGTGGTTGGATGGCCTGCCTTGAAATAATACTCTTTCATTGTCGCAGATTCAAGCTGTTTTAGGACTGGGCAGTAGGATGAGTTCAACCACTTAAACTCATCAACATTTTCAACAAAGATTGTAGCTTTTCCAGGAGGATTCAATAAAAACCACATGTTCATGGCTCCAAAATTTAATTTATCCGTAACAAGGTGAAAGACGTGCTTTGAAGGATCCTGCAATGTCAAAGACAACACCATAAGATAATGAGTGGTTGTGTTTAATTCTATTATATCTATAAAATAATAGATAGACTATTGCAAGCAAACTACATGGATCCATCTCTCAAAAATCATGTGGACCCAGGCTCAAATTATTCATTATCTGTAAAAAGGAATGCACTTGAAAAAAAATACACAAGCATGTATTTATCATAACGGACGGTTAGTCGTTTACCTTCGCATTCAAAACAGCTGAGTTGACAACAACAGATGCAGCCAAAACATTGTCTGAGAATAGGGCATAATGATAAAGACTGGGATTAACCAAATTCTCAGTCATGGGGAACTTTCTCTTTCCAGGTGGAAGGAGATAGTAATCTATGGTAAGGCGCATCGATAAGCAGTGAATTCCATTTGGTATGGTCTTGGCAGCCAACTGACTAAGGAATGTGCTTTGTTTCTTCAAGCCCCGAACTTGCTCATCAGCAGTTTGTAGCATTGCCCTCAATTTCCCAGTAACCAACTTGCAGTCATACAATTGATCTTTTGCCTTAGAAAGAACTTGACCCATAGCTTTCATTTTTTCATGTTCACTAAAGATGATTAATTAGGTCAGTAAATACAAACAAATGCAGATATTTATACGCTTCGGAAAATTGAGCATACCTATGGTGCAGGTCAGCATCGGAAGTTGCCTCACCTAAAGCACGCTGACTCTCTTTAAGCCGTGTTTGCAGCTCTTGGTACAAGTCAAGCTTGTTCTTCATCTTCGCAATACTCAAGTATACCCTAGCCATAATGATCTGATCTCGCATCAACCGAATGGTAGAATCATTCTCATTTTCATTTTCTTTCCTCCAAATGTTGTATTTACCTAGAACTGCTGAATCAACTGATTTTGAACGTTCAATAGCAAAATCTTCAAGTTTTACAATAACTTCGTCATCCTGTTTAACCAGCTCAGCAGCACGTTTGGCCATCCTTTTCACTATTAATTGCTGCAAAAGATGTTTACAAGGAACAAAACAAAGTTAGATTTTAGTTGTTCCTTGAGTTAAGTATACTCACACTACAAGCTAAACAGAATTTTCAAACAGAACAGAAAAATATTGGGGTAAATGGTAGACACATGTTTTTGTTCAAACGTAATTTGGGAATCTTCAGCAACAAGGAATTTTATTATAAGAATGAATATGTCAGGATAGACAGAGATAAATACCTCTAGCCTTTGGCGTAAATTTATCAAAAAGTGGATAAAACTTAATTTGACGTGATATTTATATTGTAAGGACAAAACTATGAAATCCCAATTTGTTTAGCTCGACTTATGTTCACCCATAAGTAACAATTAGAATAAGCATGTCATACTTCAAGGTTGCTATAGTTGTAGGTTGGGGTCTGAGAATGATTTTATCTTTATCGGTATGTGGTTAGGCTTTTTCCGTAACTACCACAACCACCGAGTTAAAAGGCGTGGGAGATTACTCCGTATTACAAGCATAACTTAAAAAAGCTATGTAACTTAAAAATCTACGTAACTTTAAAAAAGTCAAATATCGAAGAATGATGCTCACCCTTCTGGCTAGCTTTACGGGACTATCATTCCACTGAGGAAGAGCAACTGCATTAATAAATAAAAAATAAGGAGAAAGTAAAGTAAAATAAGACATGGGAAAAATAACTGATAGCATGTTATACAACCTGAAGATCTTCCTTCCTTCTCCTTTTGTTTTTCTTGACTAAGATGTGTTTCTGGTTGGTTTAGCTTTAGTTAAAAAATAAAAAAGGATTAACATTTAGTAGCAATACAGAAAAAATGCAGGAAAACAGAGTCTCGGGCAGAAGCACATCAGTAATCCTAACCTGATATGTAGCATTTGAAGTCTTTAACCCAATAGCTCTCCATGAAGCAGAAAGATTATTTTTGAAATTATCTAGACTCAAAGGCCCCATATCATTTGTGCTAGACATGATAACATCAAGTACCTAAAATATAATATTCATTAGAAGGCAAGGAAGTTAACTTTTGCACAAAAAATATTATGAGATACAAAGCAAGAGTAATGCTAGCTTGTGCTTGCCTCTTTTGGAAAAAGAGATGTAAGGTCATGTAGTGCCTTCTGTTCTCTCCATTTAGAAGCCTGCAACAGCCAACAACATAGGGTAAAAAAATGGCTAGATGCTGTATGCATTCAGTTGTATAACTAATGAACCTTAAAATGTGTATATATATATAACGGGCTACCTGTTGACTTGTAACATCTGAAATATCAGTGTGATCTGCATAATGTATTTGAAGTAATTACTCTAACATAAACACATATATGGGCAAATAAGAAAAATTCATTGCAAATGTCACTCATATCATTACAAAATATTCTCCTATTTCTTCCTCCAAACATCAAAGACATTACACTCTATCTTAAATTTCATAATTCAAAAGCCTCCAACAACAAAAAATGAGGATTTGCAAACAAACGGAGCCAGATTTGTTTATCCTAAAACCGGATAAGGTCAATACTTTCTAGAGCATCCATATAATAGAAGAATAATAAGTTTGAAACACCAATGAGTTATAAATCGAGGATCAAAAGCACAAGTACAAAACAGCAAGAGTAGCATAAGCAAAGTGAGATACATTTTATGAAAAGCATTATCCATGACATGTAGTTATGAGAAAATTTCATTGCATGTAAGTATCAAAAGTTGCGACTCATCAAATCAACCACTATAGCTATTCTCTATCAACGGTCCCACTTAATACAATGCAGAATATCTAATTGACAACACTGTCATCACAGTGCATTCTATGCATGTGCTAATCTCATAAAGCCTGGGGTCTTAAACAAAAACGCGAAGAAATATCAACCAATTTCTCTAGTATA
Source organism: Lathyrus oleraceus (assembly GCF_024323335.1). NCBI lineage: Eukaryota > Viridiplantae > Streptophyta > Magnoliopsida > Fabales > Fabaceae > Lathyrus > Lathyrus oleraceus. Next base: position 295,903,255 of record NC_066581.1, on the reverse strand, counting down.
TACTTTTTTCTAACCACAAGTTCTTAATCTACAAATACTGCTTTCCAATTAACAAAACTATAAGAATAATGATGACGGTGCATCAAAGAAATGAACTTAAGCTTAGTATACACAACCCTGTAAATGTGTTTTTGTTTCATAACCACTAGAACCTAAAACCCAATTGCTCCTAAAGTAAACTTAATAATAACGCCATAGTGATTCAAATTCCAAACCACCCAAGCATCTAAATTCAATATAGTTGTAAAATTGATTCATTGACAAATCACTTATAACCCCAAATCTCACCAACATAAATATGCCAAATCATGAAACAGATGATATCTCAATCCATAAAGAACATCTAGAAAACGAAATTGTGGAATAGTGAAGTATAATAAAACAAGCAAAAAGTTAATTGCACTACTCAACACTCGCATAAGAAGCATAGATCTAGCAACCCTAAAAAACAGAAAATTGTTAACTATTTCCATGACAACGAATTAAAAACGAGAAATCTTCCACTACAGTCACGAATTGAATAAACAAACACAAGAAAAACACCGAGAAAGATAAAGACAAGAAATTAACGAATACCCATTTCCCAATTTTAATCAAGGATCTTACAGCACGTAACATATAAGAAAATGATGACTGAAAAATAATAATTTAAAAGTTGAACCAAAAAGCGAGAGTGAGAGAAAGTATGAACCGGATGAAGCAGTGTGAAGTGATGATGCGAAGAAGAAAACGAGAGGTGCGAGAAGACAAAGGAGAACGAAACCGAGAAGAGGAAAAGGAGATCCTTTGCTTCTGTTGTTGAGCGGCATTATGGATCAGAGAGAAAGAGGCATTGAGAGAGAGAGAGATCTGAATGAAAAGGAAATTGTTAGGGTTTATGGCGAAATGCTATTAGGCTATGTGAGTGCAAATCCGAATGAAACAACAACGCAGAAAGAAAAAAAGGTGCAAGCAGTGTTGTTTGTGTGAGTGTGAAACTGTGAATCTAATCAATCTTCCTTGTAGATGTGATTTTAGTTTTTATTTTTAATAATCAGCAAAAACAAAAATTCCTTTTAAAAGTGTTTTCTTTCTTAACTTTCTCTCTAGCTGTCATCTTCCTTTCTTATTTTGTATTATATTACTCTCATTTAGTCGGTTATCTTTTCTAATTTTCAATAGTATTTATTTATTATTTTTATTAATATTATTCCTAATTAATTTATACTTTTATAATTTATGATAAATACTATATGAATTTAATTAAAATGTGTCGAGAATGCAAAATGTTATTTAATAATGATATTTGACTTAATCAATTAGAAAATAATATTTATGAATGAATTTTGTAAAAAATTTATACCGACAATGTATAATAATGAATCTTATATTATATTATAAATATCAATGATTTTTTTTAAAATAATATTAATTATCAATAAATTTAATATTATAATTAATTTTTTTATTTTTGAAATTTATTTAAAAAGATCTAATTTTCTTTTAAACGAGGGTTATATATTAAAAAGGAAAAGGTGATGCACATTAAGGAGAAGGCTAGCTAACTCTAGTCTATTTTTTACAAAAGTGTGATTAAGTTAAGAATTTTCTAATGTAAAAAATGGTAAGGAAAGAGAAGTGTGACTTATGTCGGTAAAAAAAATCCGCACAATTTTTTTTTTGGGAGATAAAAATAACATATTTGTAATGATATATTTATAATGATTCTAATGATGTCTAGGTTTTCAAAGCATCGTCACTTTTGATCCAAAGCTTAGATCATGTTTTATCTCTAGCAAGGTCAATATCGCTAAAGACCGTAGAGAATTCAACATGTAAGGAAACAGTAAAAAGAGTTGGCTCGACAAAGGCTAGCAGAAAATCACTTTTATAATCTCTAAAGATTCCATCACAACCACTAGATTATTGAGAAAGGACATCATTACATTTACATTTGAGTCAACCCCAAGAGGGGGGTTGCTAGAGAACTTATTTTACCTTAGGAGTACAAAAGGGATGAATGTTTACCTTGAAGGCTTTGAGCAAGTTGAAGTTAGACATAGAGGAAGAGGTCGTGAGCAAAGTGTTATTACATGTCATCATAATTTGAGCAATGATATTGAAGATTGTTGTTTGAAGGTGAGGAATCTTGTTTTGATGTCTAGCCAAATTTTTTATACTTCAACTTGAAGAGATGGTGAAAATAATGGTTTCCTTGATGATTAAGGCACCCTGAGGAGACCGGCTTTTGGTGCAAAGATTCCACATGTTATCAATATATGAGATCAAAAGAGAGGACTTTATAGATTTACCAAGCTAATGCCAAAGTTTGGAAGCAAAAGTGCAATGAAAGAAAATGTGTGTGGTTGTTTTAGCAAAACACTTGAAAATGCTACATCTATAAACTATATTGTAGCCTCTACCTTGAAGCTTATCAATTGTGGACATCTTTCCATGCATAAGGCGTCATACCACAAAAGATTTAAATGAAGGCATGTCCATATTCCATATGAAATTGGCCTAGTCAAGCTTGATATTACGGGAGATCTTTAGGATATAACGTTCTTTGAGTGCAAGACCGCTAGAAATAGATTTTGTTCAAACAATTTTGTCACTATCTTGAACAAAAAGATACAAAGGAAAAACTTTTTGAGTAAGAAAGGAAAATAGCTCAAGCCAAGAGTTAGGGAAAAACCAATTACCATTCTACAAATAGGCTGACACTGAAGAATTATAATCAATGGAATTAGCTTCAAGAAGGGATAGACAAATTTCCTACAAAAGGGAAGGGTCACATCAAGCTTCCTTCCAAAACTTGATTGAATTGCCATTTCCTAGCAGCCAAGATATATTAGACAAAAGAAAATTGAATTTTTGTTTTATGCAATATCAAAAAGTTGAGAAAATATGATGATTGATGGTATCATGTTTCCTCAGAATTTTAGCTTTCACCACCTTGGCACATGGGTCCTCATTGCTCAACACATCCCAACCAAGCTTAAGGTTGGTTGTGTCATTGAGAAAAAGAAGAGATCTTATACCTAAGCTGTAACACCCTTCTAAAATACCCCCAAATATTTAATTAAAATAATAAATATCTCAATCAGAGTAAATATGCAATTAAGGGTGTCACACAATATTTCACACCATTCAACAATATAACTGTCATGCTCTTTTGTTAATTCAAAACATAAGCATTTTTGCATAAAACGCAGCGGATATAAATCTCATTAATCATGTAAAACATGTAACATGTTGCATGTAAAATTATTCAATAAGGTAAAACATCCCATCCCGATGTTACATCTATCAGAGCACGACCCACTAAGGAGACTACACTAGACTCCAAGCACTAGCTTCTACTCAATCACTGCTCGTTACCTGAAAAATAGTTGTAAGGGTGAGTTTCTCAATCGATATAATAAGCATTATAAATTAACATGTAATGCCAAGTAATTTCACACATTCATCACCCTAATCAGATCATACATTCAGCAGCGGCAACATCAACTAAAATCATACTCAACTCAACCACAAAACACACGTATAATATTGGAATACATCCATTCATATTATACGCCATACAATACAAATGCAATGAGACTCCATGCATGCGGTACCGACTATTCGTGAACATATAGTTCAACTTCACCGACCAAATCCAGGTACGGCTACCAAGCTCACTAGTCCCACTCATTTGAGACCTAGTGACTCACATCACTAATTCCTCACCATGGGAATTAGCTACCACCCCAAGGGCCATGCTATGCACGCTAATTCACCTAGCATGCAAACATCAACAACAGTCCAAAATGACTAACTCACTAATTCCTCACCATGGGAATTAGCTACCACCATAAAGGCCACAATATGCATGCTAATCACCTAGCAATGCTAAATCATCAACCACAATTCAAGAATAGACATATGCTCACACTCTAAGCCATAAAACAGTCTATTTCACAAATGCACACATAACTGATACATTCACAAGATCATGCATACCATCACACATCATCAGTATTTTATCACATAAGCATATCAGATCATGCCAAAGAACAACCACAGTATTAGCACACTCTACTAATACCTATACTACTCAAAACAACGGGAAATGATCCCTAATATATCGTACATCAGCTAAATCACATTACTCAGCTGAACAACCAAAAACTGCACAACAACAGCACAGAAAAATCACAATCCTGCCCATACGCGTACTGCCTAGTCCCATACGCGTATGGCCCATTTCCCAGCCAAATCCCATACGCGTAACACCATCTCATACGCGTATGCTACGCGTATCACTTCCCCATACGCGTACCAACAGAGACCAAACCACGTTCAAAACATCATCTTCCTCATCCATACGCGTATTGCCTAGTGCCATACGCGTACCATGCCATCTCATACGCGTATTGCCTAGTGCCATACGCGTATGACCAGAAACCAGACTTCCAGATCTGCTATGGCTTTCTCTGCTACGAGATCTATCCAATTCAACCTTCCACAGTCCAATTTTTCACAATAATCGTTCATTTCATCTAACACGAATCATAACCTATTCGATCTCACAATTTCTAACACTATTGCATCTAATTCCTACGAATTTCCTTCAATTGTAACCCAATTTCGTTCATCCAAAGAGTTCACAATTTTCAGCATAATTATTCCAATCAGAGGTAAATCAATGGTTTATCACTACCCATGACATATTATCCCATAATACCCATTAATCGACGATAAACCCCCCTTACCTGAGTTAATCCGGCGAATCTTTAAGCTTCAAGCTTTTTCTTCCTTCGACCCTTGTTCTCTGGCTTTCTTTGCCCTTTTCCACTTTTCTGTCTCTTTTCCCTTTTCACGTGAAAATAACCCTTTTTACCAAATGGAACCTATTTACTGATTTCTACTTTTATTCCAATAATAACAATAAAAATAATCCAATAATAATAATCCCAATAATATTCCAATAATTATTATTCCAATAATAATAATAATTCCAATTATTTAATTAAATTAATAAATATATTATTAACTCAATTTAAATAATTATCTTATTTTATCGGGGTGTTACAACTCTCCCCCACTAAAAGAGTTTTCGTCCTCGAAAACATACCTCAAGTGAATAACTCAGGATAAGACTCCTTCATCTGACTCTCAAGTTCCCAAGTCACATTGCCACCTGCTGGTCCGCCCCAAGCTACCTTTACCAAAGCAATCTCTTTACCCCGCAACTGCTTCAACTCTCGATCCTCGATCCTCATAGGTGATGTTTCAACAGTCAGGTTATCTCTCACCTGTACATCATCTACTTGGACCACATGCGACGGATCAGGAATGTACCTCCTCAACTGAGACACATGAAAAACCTCATGTAAATTTGCAAGTGACGGCGGTAAAGCGATACGATAGGCTACCTCTCCTATCCTCTCCAAAATCTGATAAGGACCAATAAATCGAGGTGTCAACTTCCTCGACTTCAAAGCTCGACCAACCCCAGTTATCGGAGTAACACGAAGAAACACATGATCTCCCTCTTGGAACTCAAGTGACTTCCTCCTCTTGTCGTGATAACTCTTCTGACGACTCTGAGCAATTCTCATCTTCTCCTGAATCATCTTAATCTTTTCCGTAGTTTGTTGAACAATCTCCGGTCCAACCACAACACTCTCACCGGATTCATACCAACATAAAGGTGTCCGACATCTCCTACCATACAAAGCTTCAAACGGTGCCATACTAATGCTCGAATGAAAACTATTGTTGTAGGTAAACTCAATCAAAGGTAAGTAACAATCCCAAGTACCTCCTTTTTCCAAAACACAAGCTCTCAAAAGATCCTCTAGTGACTGAATCGTCCTCTCAGTCTGACCATCAGTCTGCGGATGATATGCAGAACTCAATCTCAGCTTAGTTCCCAAAGCCCTCTGCAAACCTTCCCAGAATTTCGATGTAAATCTAGGATCTCTATCCGAAACAATACTCGACGGAATACCATGCAAACTTACAATCTTCTCAATATACAACTCAGCTAATCTCTCTAACGGATAATCCATTCTGATCGGAATGAAATGAGCCGATTTCGTCAATCTATCAACAATCACCCAAATGGCTTCAAAATTCTTATTTGTCCTCGGTAACCCAGAAACAAAATCCATACTGATACTATCCCACTTCCACTCTGGAATAACCAACGGTTGCATTAGCCCAGACGGCTTCTGATGCTCAATCTTCGACTTCTGACAAGTCAAACAAGAATAAACAAAACTCGCAATTTCTCTTTTCATTCTCGGCCACCAAAATAACTTTTTCAAATCATGATACATCTTCGTAGCTCCAGGATGAATACTTAAGCCACTACGATGTCCTTCCTCAAGAATACTCTTCTTCAGTTCGGTAACATCCGGAATACATACCCGATTAGCAAATTTCAAAACACCATTCTCATCCACTCTGAATTCACCACCTTGACCTTGATTCACTAGAGTCAACTTATCAACCAAAAACACATCGGATTTCTGACCTTCTCTAATCTCATCCAGAATACCACTCGTTAACTTCAACATTCCCAATTTAACACTATTGTGAGTACTCTCACACACCAAACTCAAGTCTCTAAACTGCTCAATTAAATCCAATTCCTTAACCATTAACATAGACATATACAATGATTTCCGACTCAATGCATCAGCCACTACGTTTGCTTTACCCGGATGGTAATTCAAACCAAAGTCATAATCCTTCAGAAACTCTAACCATCTCCTCTGTCTCATATTCAGCTCTTTCTGATCAAACAAATACTTTAAACTCTTATGGTCGCTGAAAACCTCAAATCTTGACCCGTACAAGTAATGTCTCCATAACTTCAGAACAAATACCACGGCTGCCAACTCTAAATCGTGCGTCGGATAGTTCCTCTCATGAACCCTCAGTTGTCTCGAAGCATAAGCTATAACCTGCTTATTCTGCATCAACACACCACCCAAACCCAACAATGAAGCATCACAGAAAACCTCAAATGGTTCCGACGGACTCGGTAATATCAGAATAGGAGCAGTAGTTAACCTTCTCTTTAACTCTTGGAAACCTTCTTCACATTTTGAGTCCCAAACAAACGCTTGCCCCTTTCTGGTCAACATCGTCAACGGTAACGCCAACTTAGAAAATCCCTCAATGAACTTCCTATAATAACCAGCCAATCCAAGGAAACTTCGAATCTCAGCAACAGACTTCGGAGCTTCCCACTTAGACACCGCTTCTATCTTAGAAGGATCAACAGCAACACCACCTCTTGAAATCACATGACCAAGAAAACTAACCTCTTCTAACCAAAATTCACACTTAGACAGTTTAGCAAATAACTTCTTTTCTCGTAGAACTCTTAAAACCATTCTCAAATGCTCAGCATGCTCTTCTTCAGATTTCGAATACACCAAAATATCGTCAATAAACACCACAACAAACTGATCTAGATACGGATGGAAAATCCTATTCATATACTCCATAAACACTCCAGGCGCATTAGTCACACCAAAAGGCATTACAGAATACTCATAATGTCCATACCTTGTTCTGAAAGCAGTCTTCTGAATATCCTCAGTTTTCACACGTATCTGATGATACCCAGATCTCAAATCTATTTTGCTGAACACACTCACACCAACCAACTGATCCATCAGATCATTAATTCTCGGCAAAGGATACCGATTCTTGATCGTCACTTTATTCAGTTGCCTGTAGTCCACACACAACCTCATAGTACCTTCTTTCTTCTTAACCAATAACACTGGTGCACCCCACGGTGACACACTCGGACGAATAAATTTCTTATCCAACAGATCTTCCAACTGACTCTTCAATTCAGTTAACTCAACAGCAGACATACGGTACGGAGCCATCGATATCGGCCTAGTATCAGGTACCAATTCAATCGAGAACTCAACTTCACGCTCTGGCGGTAATTCATTCACTTCTTCCGGAAACACATCAGGAAAATCACACACCACGGCTAGATCGCCAATCACCAGTTTATCTTTAGCCTCCAAAGTCGCTAACAGCATAAACAACTCTGCCCCATCTGCTACTTCCTCATTCACCTGCCTTGCTGATAGAAACAAATCCTTTCCTTCCTCAATCTCAGGAAATATCACAGTCTTATCAAAACAGTTGATAGAAACTCGGTTAAACACCAACCAGTTCATACCCAGAATAACGTCAATCTGCACTAGTGGAAGACACACAAGGTCCATCCCAAAGCTTCTACCAAAAATACTCAAAGGACAATTCAAACAAACTGAAGTAGTAGTCACTGAACCCTTCGCAGGAGTATCAATCACCATACTTCCATGCATCTCAGATATCTCTAACTTAAGTTTCACAGCACAATCCAAAGATATAAAGCAATGAGTCGCACCTGTGTCAATAATAGCTACAAGAGGAAAGCCATTAATATAACACGTACCTCGGATCAAACGATCGTCTGCAGAAGTCTCAGAACCCGATAAAGCAAAGACCTTGCCTCCTGACTGGTTCTCCTTCTTCGGCTTAGGACACTGTGGACTGATATGACCCACTTCTCCACAGTTGAAACAAGTCATAGTCTTCAACCGGCACTCTGCAGCCAAGTGACCACCTTTTCCACACTTAAAACACTTCTTCTCATTACTGGTACACTCATGGAAACGATGTCCAGCCTGACCACATCTGTAACACTTAGCAGGAGCACTGGAGTCTCCCCCACTAGGCCTCTTCATCCCACTCTGTCGCTGGAAACCTTTGCCAACTGCATACGGTTTCCCACGATCATTCTGATTCTTGCCTTTCCTATCAACCCTCTGCTGATAGCTCTCTGCTCTAGCCTTGGAATCCTGTTCAAAAATCCTGCAACAGTCAACCAAATCAGAAAACACTCTAATCCGCTGGTACCCAATAGCCTGCTTAATCTCGGGACGCAACCCGTTCTCAAACTTCACACATTTTGAAAATTCCCCAGTAGCCTCGTTATAGGGAGTATAATACTTTGACAGCTCTGTGAACTTAGCAGCATACTCAGTAACAGACCTGTTACCCTGTTTCAATTCCAAGAATTCTATCTCTTTCTTTCCTCTAACATCCTCTGGAAAGTACTTCCTCAGGAATCTCTCTCTGAACACCGCCCAAGTGATCTCAGCATTCCCAGCAGCTTCCAACTCAGTACGGGTAGCAACCCACCAGTCATCTGCTTCTTCTGACAGCATATGCGTACCGAACCTGACCTTCTGGTTATCGGCACACTCAGTCACTCGGAAGATCCTCTCGATTTACTTCAACCACTTCTGAGCACCATCTGGATCGTATGCTCCCTTAAACATTGGAGGATTGTTCTTCTGGAACTCACTCAGTTGACGAGCAGCTCCCATTCCCACAACATTCGGATTTCCTCCAAGTACTCCAGCTAGCATACCCAGAGCCTCGACAATTGCAGCATCATCTCTACCTCTTCCAGCCATCTCTATTCTGAAAACCCAACAAGCTAAAACAATAAGTACTGATAGGGTTACACAACACCTATCCCGTACAAGGGAACAGAATAATTACGACTCGACTCGACCGACTATGCTCTGATACCACTAATGTAACACCCTTCTAAAATACCCCCAAATATTTAATTAAAATAATAAATATCTCAATCAGAGTAAATATGCAATTAAGGGTGTCACACAATATTTCACACCATTCAACAATATAACTGTCATGCTCTTTTGTTAATTCAAAACATAAGCATTTTTGCATAAAACGCAGCGGATATAAATCTCATCAATCATGTAAAACATGTAACATGTTGCATGTAAAATTATTCAATAAGGTAAAACATCCCATCCCGATGTTACATCTATCAGAGCACGACCCACTAAGGAGACTACACTAGACTCCAAGCACTAGCTTCTACTCAATCACTGCTCGTTACCTGAAAAATAGTTGTAAGGGTGAGTTTCTCAATCGATATAATAAGCATTATAAATTAACATGTAATGCCAAGTAATTTCACACATTCATCACCCTAATCAGATCATACATTCAGCAGCGGCAACATCAACTAAAATCATACTCAACTCAACCACAAAAAACACGTATAATATTGGAATACATCCATTCATATTATACGCCATACAATACAAATGCAATGAGACTCCATGCATGCGGTACCGACTATTCGTGAACATATAGTTCAACTTCACCGACCAAATCCAGGTACGGCTACCAAGCTCACTAGTCCCACTCATTTGAGACCTAGTGACTCACATCACTAATTCCTCACCATGGGAATTAGCTACCACCCCAAGGGCCATGCTATGCACGCTAATTCACCTAGCATGCAAACATCAACAACAGTCCAAAATGACTAACTCACTAATTCCTCACCATGGGAATTAGCTACCACCATAAAGGCCACAATATGCATGCTAATCACCTAGCAATGCTAAATCATCAACCACAATTCAAGAATAGACATATTCTCACACTCTAAGCCATAAAACAGTCTATTTCACAAATGCACACATAACTGATACATTCACAAGATCATGCATACCATCACACATCATCAGTATTTTATCACATAAGCATATCAGATCATGCCAAAGAACAACCACAGTATTAGCACACTCTACTAATACCTATACTACTCAAAACAACGGGAAATGATCCCTAATATATCGTACATCAGCTAAATCACATTACTCAGCTGAACAACCAAAAACTGCACAACAACAGCACAGAAAAATCACAATCCTGCCCATACGCGTACTGCCTAGTCCCATACGCGTATGGCCCATTTCCCAGCCAAATCCCATACGCGTAACACCATCTCATACGCGTATGCTACGCGTATCACTTCCCCATACGCGTACCAACAGAGACCAAACCACGTTCAAAACATCATCTTCCTCATCCATACGCGTATTGCCTAGTGCCATACGCGTACCATGCCATCTCATACGCGTATTGCCTAGTGCCATACGCGTATGACCAGAAACCAGACTTCCAGATCTGCTATGGCTTTCTCTGCTACGAGATCTATCCAATTCAACCTTCCACAGTCCAATTTTTCACAATAATCGTTCATTTCATCTAACACGAATCATAACCTATTCGATCTCACAATTTCTAACACTATTGCATCTAATTCCTACGAATTTCCTTCAATTGTAACCCAATTTCGTTCATCCAAAGAGTTCACAATTTTCAGCATAATTATTCCAATCAGAGGTAAATCAATGGTTTATCACTACCCATGACATATTATCCCATAATACCCATTAATCGACGATAAACCCCCCTTACCTGAGTTAATCCGGCGAATCTTTAAGCTTCAAGCTTTTCCTTCCTTCGACCCTTGTTCTCTGGCTTTCTTTGCCCTTTTCCACTTTTCTGTCTCTTTTCCCTTTTCACGTGAAAATAACCCTTTTTACCAAATGGAACCTATTTACTGATTTCTACTTTTATTCCAATAATAACAATAAAAATAATCCAATAATAATAATCCCAATAATATTCCAATAATTATTATTCCAATAATAATAATAATTCCAATTATTTAATTAAATTAATAAATATATTATTAACTCAATTTAAATAATTATCTTATTTTATCGGGGTGTTACAACTCTCCCCCACTAAAAGAGTTTTCGTCCTCGAAAACATACCTCAAGTGAATAACTCAGGATAAGACTCCTTCATCTGACTCTCAAGTTCCCAAGTCACATTGCCACCTCCTGGTCCGCCCCAAGCTACCTTTACCAAAGCAATCTCTTTACCCCGCAACTGCTTCAACTCTCGATCCTCGATCCTCATAGGTGATGTTTCAACAGTCAGGTTATCTCTCACCTGTACATCATCTACTTGGACCACATGCGACGGATCAGGAATGTACCTCCTCAACTGAGACACATGAAAAACCTCATGTAAATTTGCAAGTGACGGCGGTAAAGCGATACGATAGGCTACCTCTCCTATCCTCTCCAAAATCTGATAAGGACCAATAAATCGAGGTGTCAACTTCCTCGACTTCAAAGCTCGACCAACCCCAGTTATCGGAGTAACACGAAGAAACACATGATCTCCCTCTTGGAACTCAAGTGACTTCCTCCTCTTGTCGTGATAACTCTTCTGACGACTCTGAGCAATTCTCATCTTCTCCTGAATCATCTTAATCTTTTCCGTAGTTTGTTGAACAATCTCCGGTCCAACCACAACACTCTCACCGGATTCATACCAACATAAAGGTGTCCGACATCTCCTACCATACAAAGCTTCAAACGGTGCCATACTAATGCTCGAATGAAAACTATTGTTGTAGGTAAACTCAATCAAAGGTAAGTAACAATCCCAAGTACCTCCTTTTTCCAAAACACAAGCTCTCAAAAGATCCTCTAGTGACTGAATCGTCCTCTCAGTCTGACCATCAGTCTGCGGATGATATGCAGAACTCAATCTCAGCTTAGTTCCCAAAGCCCTCTGCAAACCTTCCCAGAATTTCGATGTAAATCTAGGATCTCTATCCGAAACAATACTCGACGGAATACCATGCAAACTTACAATCTTCTCAATATACAACTCAGCTAATCTCTCTAACGGATAATCCATTCTGATCGGAATGAAATGAGCCGATTTTGTCAATCTATCAACAATCACCCAAATGGCTTCAAAATTCTTATTTGTCCTCGGTAACCCAGAAACAAAATCCATACTGATACTATCCCACTTCCACTCTGGAATAACCAACGGTTGCATTAGCCCAGACGGCTTCTGATGCTCAATCTTCGACTTCTGACAAGTCAAACAAGAATAAACAAAACTCGCAATTTCTCTTTTCATTCTCGGCCACCAAAATAACTTTTTCAAATCATGATACATCTTCGTAGCTCCAGGATGAATACTTAAGCCACTACGATGTCCTTCCTCAAGAATACTCTTCTTCAGTTCGGTAACATCCGGAATACATACCCGATTAGCAAATTTCAAAACACCATTCTCATCCACTCTGAATTCACCACCTTGACCTTGATTCACTAGAGTCAACTTATCAACCAAAAACACATCGGATTTCTGACCTTCTCTAATCTCATCCAGAATACCACTCGTTAACTTCAACATTCCCAATTTAACACTATTGTGAGTACTCTCACACACCAAACTCAAGTCTCTAAACTGCTCAATTAAATCCAATTCCTTAACCATTAACATAGACATATACAATGATTTCCGACTCAATGCATCAGCCACTACGTTTGCTTTACCCGGATGGTAATTCAAACCAAAGTCATAATCCTTCAGAAACTCTAACCATCTCCTCTGTCTCATATTCAGCTCTTTCTGATCAAACAAATACTTTAAACTCTTATGGTCGCTGAAAACCTCAAATCTTGACCCGTACAAGTAATGTCTCCATAACTTCAGAACAAATACCACGGCTGCCAACTCTAAATCGTGCGTCGGATAGTTCCTCTCATGAACCCTCAGTTGTCTCGAAGCATAAGCTATAACCTGCTTATTCTGCATCAACACACCACCCAAACCCAACAATGAAGCATCACAGAAAACCTCAAATGGTTCCGACGGACTCGGTAATATCAGAATAGGAGCAGTAGTTAACCTTCTCTTTAACTCTTGGAAACCTTCTTCACATTTTGAGTCCCAAACAAACGCTTGCCCCTTTCTGGTCAACATCGTCAACGGTAACGCCAACTTAGAAAATCCCTCAATGAACTTCCTATAATAACCAGCCAATCCAAGGAAACTTCGAATCTCAGCAACAGACTTCGGAGCTTCCCACTTAGACACCGCTTCTATCTTAGAAGGATCAACAGCAACACCACCTCTTGAAATCACATGACCAAGAAAACTAACCTCTTCTAACCAAAATTCACACTTAGACAGTTTAGCAAATAACTTCTTTTCTCGTAGAACTCTTAAAACCATTCTCAAATGCTCAGCATGCTCTTCTTCAGATTTCGAATACACCAAAATATCGTCAATAAACACCACAACAAACTGATCTAGATACGGATGGAAAATCCTATTCATATACTCCATAAACACTCCAGGCGCATTAGTCACACCAAAAGGCATTACAGAATACTCATAATGTCCATACCTTGTTCTGAAAGCAGTCTTCTGAATATCCTCAGTTTTCACACGTATCTGATGATACCCAGATCTCAAATCTATTTTGCTGAACACACTCACACCAACCAACTGATCCATCAGATCATTAATTCTCGGCAAAGGATACCGATTCTTGATCGTCACTTTATTCAGTTGCCTGTAGTCCACACACAACCTCATAGTACCTTCTTTCTTCTTAACCAATAACACTGGTGCACCCCACGGTGACACACTCGGACGAATAAATTTCTTATCCAACAGATCTTCCAACTGACTCTTCAATTCAGTTAACTCAACAGCAGACATACGGTACGGAGCCATCGATATCGGCCTAGTATCAGGTACCAATTCAATCGAGAACTCAACTTCACGCTCTGGCGGTAATTCATTCACTTCTTCCGGAAACACATCAGGAAAATCACACACCACGGCTAGATCGCCAATCACCAGTTTATCTTTAGCCTCCAAAGTCGCTAACAGCATAAACAACTCTGCCCCATCTGCTACTTCCTCATTCACCTGCCTTGCTGATAGAAACAAATCCTTTCCTTCCTCAATCTCAGGAAATATCACAGTCTTATCAAAACAGTTGATAGAAACTCGGTTAAACACCAACCAGTTCATACCCAGAATAACGTCAATCTGCACTAGTGGAAGACACACAAGGTCCATCCCAAAGCTTCTACCAAAAATACTCAAAGGACAATTCAAACAAACTGAAGTAGTAGTCACTGAACCCTTCGCAGGAGTATCAATCACCATACTTCCATGCATCTCAGATATCTCTAACTTAAGTTTCACAGCACAATCCAAAGATATAAAGCAATGAGTCGCACCTGTGTCAATAATAGCTACAAGAGGAAAGCCATTAATATAACACGTACCTCGGATCAAACGATCGTCTGCAGAAGTCTCAGAACCCGATAAAGCAAAGACCTTGCCTCCTGACTGGTTCTCCTTCTTCGGCTTAGGACACTGTGGACTGATATGACCCACTTCTCCACAGTTGAAACAAGTCATAGTCTTCAACCGGCACTCTGCAGCCAAGTGACCACCTTTTCCACACTTAAAACACTTCTTCTCATTACTGGTACACTCATGGAAACGATGTCCAGCCTGACCACATCTGTAACACTTAGCAGGAGCACTGGAGTCTCCCCCACTAGGCCTCTTCATCCCACTCTGTCGCTGGAAACCTTTGCCAACTGCATACGGTTTCCCACGATCATTCTGATTCTTGCCTTTCCTATCAACCCTCTGCTGATAGCTCTCTGCTCTAGCCTTGGAATCCTGTTCAAAAATCCTGCAACAGTCAACCAAATCAGAAAACACTCTAATCCGCTGGTACCCAATAGCCTGCTTAATCTCGGGACGCAACCCGTTCTCAAACTTCACACATTTTGAAAATTCCCCAGTAGCCTCGTTATAGGGAGTATAATACTTTGACAGCTCTGTGAACTTAGCAGCATACTCAGTAACAGACCTGTTACCCTGTTTCAATTCCAAGAATTCTATCTCTTTCTTTCCTCTAACATCCTCTGGAAAGTACTTCCTCAGGAATCTCTCTCTGAACACCGCCCAAGTGATCTCAGCATTCCCAGCAGCTTCCAACTCAGTACGGGTAGCAACCCACCAGTCATCTGCTTCTTCTGACAGCATATGCGTACCGAACCTGACCTTCTGGTTATCGGCACACTCAGTCACTCGGAAGATCCTCTCGATTTACTTCAACCACTTCTGAGCACCATCTGGATCGTATGCTCCCTTAAACATTGGAGGATTGTTCTTCTGGAACTCACTCAGTTGACGAGCAGCTCCCATTCCCACAACATTCGGATTTCCTCCAAGTACTCCAGCTAGCATACCCAGAGCCTCGACAATTGCAGCATCATCTCTACCTCTTCCAGCCATCTCTATTCTGAAAACCCAACAAGCTAAAACAATAAGTACTGATAGGGTTACACAACACCTATCCCGTACAAGGGAACAGAATAATTACGACTCGACTCGACCGACTATGCTCTGATACCACTAATGTAACACCCTTCTAAAATACCCCCAAATATTTAATTAAAATAATAAATATCTCAATCAGAGTAAATATGCAATTAAGGGTGTCACACAATATTTCACACCATTCAACAATATAACTGTCATGCTCTTTTGTTAATTCAAAACATAAGCATTTTTGCATAAAACACAGCGGATATAAATCTCATCAATCATGTAAAACATGTAACATGTTGCATGTAAAATTATTCAATAAGGTAAAACATCCCATCCCGATGTTACATCTATCAGAGCACGACCCACTAAGGAGACTACACTAGACTCCAAGCACTAGCTTCTACTCAATCACTGCTCGTTACCTGAAAAATAGTTGTAAGGGTGAGTTTCTCAATCGATATAATAAGCATTATAAATTAACATGTAATGCCAAGTAATTTCACACATTCATCACCCTAATCAGATCATACATTCAGCAGCGGCAACATCAACTAAAATCATACTCAACTCAACCACAAAAAACACGTATAATATTGGAATACATCCATTCATATTATACGCCATACAATACAAATGCAATGAGACTCCATGCATGCGGTACCGACTATTCGTGAACATATAGTTCAACTTCACCGACCAAATCCAGGTACGGCTACCAAGCTCACTAGTCCCACTCATTTGAGACCTAGTGACTCACATCACTAATTCCTCACCATGGGAATTAGCTACCACCCCAAGGGCCATGCTATGCACGCTAATTCACCTAGCATGCAAACATCAACAACAGTCCAAAATGACTAACTCACTAATTCCTCACCATGGGAATTAGCTACCACCATAAAGGCCACAATATGCATGCTAATCACCTAGCAATGCTAAATCATCAACCACAATTCAAGAATAGACATATTCTCACACTCTAAGCCATAAAACAGTCTATTTCACAAATGCACACATAACTGATACATTCACAAGATCATGCATACCATCACACATCATCAGTATTTTATCACATAAGCATATCAGATCATGCCAAAGAACAACCACAGTATTAGCACACTCTACTAATACCTATACTACTCAAAACAACGGGAAATGATCCCTAATATATCGTACATCAGCTAAATCACATTACTCAGCTGAACAACCAAAAACTGCACAACAACAGCACAGAAAAATCACAATCCTGCCCATACGCGTACTGCCTAGTCCCATACGCGTATGGCCCATTTCCCAGCCAAATCCCATACGCGTAACACCATCTCATACGCGTATGCTACGCGTATCACTTCCCCATACGCGTACCAACAGAGACCAAACCACGTTCAAAACATCATCTTCCTCATCCATACGCGTATTGCCTAGTGCCATACGCGTACCATGCCATCTCATACGCGTATTGCCTAGTGCCATACGCGTATGACCAGAAACCAGACTTCCAGATCTGCTATGGCTTTCTCTGCTACGAGATCTATCCAATTCAACCTTCCACAGTCCAATTTTTCACAATAATCGTTCATTTCATCTAACACGAATCATAACCTATTCGATCTCACAATTTCTAACACTATTGCATCTAATTCCTACGAATTTCCTTCAATTGTAACCCAATTTCGTTCATCCAAAGAGTTCACAATTTTCAGCATAATTATTCCAATCAGAGGTAAATCAATGGTTTATCACTACCCATGACATATTATCCCATAATACCCATTAATCGACGATAAACCCCCCTTACCTGAGTTAATCCGGCGAATCTTTAAGCTTCAAGCTTTTCCTTCCTTCGACCCTTGTTCTCTGGCTTTCTTTGCCCTTTTCCACTTTTCTGTCTCTTTTCCCTTTTCACGTGAAAATAACCCTTTTTACCAAATGGAACCTATTTACTGATTTCTACTTTTATTCCAATAATAACAATAAAAATAATCCAATAATAATAATCCCAATAATATTCCAATAATTATTATTCCAATAATAATAATAATTCCAATTATTTAATTAAATTAATAAATATATTATTAACTCAATTTAAATAATTATCTTATTTTATCGGGGTGTTACATAAGCCACCATGTGCCTTCGGCTGGAAAACTCTTTTATAAGGTACAATAACTAGTTTCCTAGAGGTGACATCCCCACTCCAAATAAAATTTCTAACAGTTTGTCAATGTCTCTAGTCAAAGACACCGGCAAAAAGTACACAACAATATAGTGAGATACATGCTTTGTATGACAACCTTGATAAGGAGGGTTCTTCCAGTAAAAGAAAGAATAGTGCTCTTTCAATAGGCCATTTTGGCAAACATGTCATCTGTTAAGCCTTGAAGATAAGAAGCATTGACTTTGCCTTTAAATATGGGAACTTCAAGATATTTAAAAGGCATGTTTCCTTTGAAAAAACCAGTGAGATTGATAATGTGGTTGGATCTTCTCTGAGACATAGCACCTTAGAAGAAAGTGTATTTGGATGTACTAAAGACTTGACTAGAAACTTGAGAATAACTTAAGAATAATTGATTCAGTGCAATGATGTTAGAAGTTTTCCCTTCACCGAGTATTAGAGTCTCGTCGGCATATAAGATCTGTGAAGGGATTTCATTAGCCTAGTAGCTTTCATTGGACTAAGGGGACCATCACAAGCTTTTAGATCCTTCTGCTAAGAACTTCTTCAGTAAGACAAAAAAAGGAGATAAGACAAAGGATCACCTTATATGACTCCTCTCTTACAAAAAAAAACCATGGAGAGATCCATTTATAGCAACAAACATTCTAGTAGATTCCAAAAATAAAGGTGATTCATTGACAAAACTTATGATCAAAGTCATATTATCTTTGAACTTTGAGCAGGAAATCCTAATTAATGGTGTCAAAGGATTTTGAGATGTCCACTTTATAAGATAAATTTCCTACATGAGTCTTTTTTTTTGAAGAAGGTTAGTTGCCTCTAAGGCCAAACAAATACAATCCTTGATATTCCTACCTTGAATGAATCTCTCATTGGAAACAAAAATAATTCCCTAAAAAAATCCACATGCATTACATGCATCACTTCATGCATAATTTTCCAGCTGAAATGGGAAGTTCCATAAAGCCCAACCACTCTTGGCACAATCCATATACCACATTTACATACCCCTAGCGGTCTGAGCATACATCAACATTTTGCATACATCGGTATTTTTCATATAGAACATTGCATCATACTATACTCTTCATAACTGGGCATGCATGTTTAGCGTAAGATGGATTCAAGCCTTTCTCGAAAGCGCAATGATCCCCGTGAACAACCCCAAAAGGATTCCTTAGAGTATCTCCTCGCCTCTATCGACCATTTCCCCTCCCCTCTCCGATAGAGGCACACAAATAAAATTCGGTGGTGACTCTTCTGATTTTTCCTCTCTTTGGCATCTCTTTAGTATCAGTTTCATTATCGTGAAATCCCGGTAGCGACAACCATCACCATCCATATTTAAATTAACCCAACATTTCAATCTCAACCATTTAATCCGAATTGTATCAAATTAACTCATCAATCAATTACAACTAAACACCTAATCCACTTCAAATTCACAAATTCAGTTACATACCCTAACTGAATTTTTCAACAGAATTCCCTAGTCCCCATAACATTCTAACTAACTAAATGACCAATTATCCATCATTCATTCATCATAACTCAATCATTCAACAACTCAGTATCCCTCACTCTTCACATTCTCAGAAATTTAGCAACTCATATTCATACTTCATCGCTCAAAATCACATGTTTTCATCTCACCCTCACATAAAGCTCCTTCGAAATACTCCATTAAAGCTCCACATTGAAGCTTCAATGGGGTAAAGCTTAACCTTATCAATCTCATAGCAAATCAACGATCCACTCTCTATAACTCTCTCATAACTCACACTCATCCAATCTCCGAAAGTGGAAGAAGAAGAAGAAGAAGAGAATCATAAGAAAGATGAAGAATATAGGAGCAAGAAGTACCTGATTCAAGTGATTTTCTATCACTGCTTCATCTTCTCTGATTCAACAACTCGCCAGAGCAATTCTCTGCTTCGGAGATATTTTTTTCTTTCATTGATTCGTTGCATACTAGTTACCATGATGTAAAGCTCGTTGAGAGGAATCAAATCCCTAACCTCTAGGGATTTTATTCCAAGGATCCGTGATTTAATTTCACTTCTAAAACTTAGGGTTCTTGTGCAATTAGCCTCGATTTGGATTGTTGAAGAAGAATAAGGAGACTTAGATGTGATATTCATATTCAGGGGAAGAAGAGGAATATGGTGATGTGATTGTTTCATAGATAAGGTCTTCGCCGCCAGAGGTGACCTCCGGTGCAGTGGAGGGGAGTGTTCAGTGGAGGGAGTTTGTGTTCATTTTGAAGGTGTAAACGTGAGTGAAACATGTGATAAGCATGATGAATGTGACTAGATTTGACACATGTTTTTTGTTGTTCTGATTCACACTTGCATTGCCTTGCATTGGACTCCCAGGACTAAAATCGTTGCTATCTACACTTCTTACACCTGCACACCTCCTGTTTCCTTTACTGAAGCTGCAATGGGTCTTTGTTTGGGCCCTGGGCATTTTCTACTGTTTGCACCATTGATTTGATGGTTAAACCCCATGTTTGTTATTTCCATATTATTTTTATTTTATTTTATTTTCAATTGATTTTAACATGATTTAAATTCTATTTTTTTTGCATTTTTTGCATGCAATATAATTCTTCATTATCTATTTCAAACCATTTCTCAACCATTTTCATAACTCAATTCATGTCACAATGCAAATCAAACGCTTGACCCATAATCAAGCTCTTTTCATAGTCAAGCTCAAAACGACTAACTCATACGTTAACCATTTCAAATAATGAAAGAAAAAGGTTACCTGGGTGAAAGGTCTAGTCATAGCCCCGAGCATTAGACCTAAATGGTAATTTCTTGTAAGTCATAAATACTTCATCTTTCGCTAAAATATAAATGCGTCTCCTTTTTGCAATAAATGGAAAGAAAAAGACTACTTGGGTGAAAGTTCCAGTCATAGTCCTGAACACTAAGCCCAATTTATAATAGCTTGCAAGCTCAAGTGTATGTGTTTCATTCAAAACACTTGTAAATATCCAAATCTTTTTGCAAACAAATTGAAAGAAAAAGACTACTTGGGTGAAAGGTCCAATCATAGTCCCGAATATTATACCCAAGTAGTAATTGCTTGCAAGTCATGAATATTTGTCTTTCAAACCCTAAAACATACTCAAACAAATCAAACTTATTTTCTGCCCTTACGCGGCTTTGAAAACTTTTTCAGAAATGAGTACACTTTATCCATATCGTCGTGAAACAAACAAAGGTTTCAGCCTCTAAGAGCGAGCAACAAGAAAAGGTTTAACCACTCGATATGTATAAAGCATCACTCCTTAAAAGCAACCAACAAATTGTTTTTTTCTACAAAGAACTATGATGCCTTGAGTTCTCCATTGCACCTAGAGATACGTAGGAGGAGGATTTTGAAATCTTGTTATACACATTAACGAAAACTCCTAAAAATATTTTCTTTCTCGCTCAATAAGTAGAATATCACAAACTAATATAAGCCAACATTCAATCGCAAATTTAACTAAATAGTTCCAGTTGAGTACAACTGACGTGACGGGTGCCAATACCTTCCTCTTACATAATCGACTCCCAAACCGGAAATCAAGTTTTGCCTGTAATCCCCTATTTCTCCCCTGTTGATGTCTAATGCGTTACATAAATCAAGCGTCGTTATATTTTCATGTTGAGTAAACTATACCACTATACCCAATCCCTTGGTGTATAGCTCACTGATTCCTACATGAAGTCTCCTATCCTTATTCAACCTACGTAACTGAAATCAAGTGATGATATAGTATGCCAATTCTAAGGCCACTACTTGAGGTCTCATATCCCAATTCAACCGATGTAAGTACGATAATTTCCTTAGATCAAACGCATAGGCTAAGGGTCAGTATTCCAAATACGTCCATAATCACATCAACGAAGTATCTCAAGTAATGCGCTTTAAGTAAAAAAAAGAAATTAAATAGAAACATAACTAAGATAATTCATGAAACATCAAATTAAACATATGTCCCAACAGGTTCGAAACAGGTTTATCAACAAAAAAACTAACCTAGAAGTGTTTAGCTACTCATACTAATAAAATTACAATACCAATTGATAAGAATAAGATTACATAAGAATTCCTTGAAGATCTGGCCTTCAATGGCTTTGAATGCGCTCCAAAACTCACTTCTGGTGTTGTAAATCGTACCCTCCAGTCTCCAATCGCAGAACCCATAAAAAAGAACCAAGTCTGCTGTTTTATAGCCATCAAATCATACCAGAACACTTCATAAATTTCCTAGAAAATGGCCCATCGCATGTGCAATAGACTACATCGCACGCGCGATGTTGCCTTGGCAGCTCTTCCACGTGCACGATGGCGCGTGATACCACTTTTCTTCTTTACTGTCGTGTGCTCAATGCAATGCATAATTATTCTAGTGGCTTGCTCATTTTTGCTTCTTTTTCAGCCAAATTTCTCTAAGTCCCCAATTTTTCATACTTGGTCATTTTTGCTTTGTTCTTTGACCATTATTCATCAAATTCCATCATCTTCGACTTGTTTTTCTTTGTTTTTTCGACATAAAATATGCAATGACAAAATGTCATCACAACCCCAAGCTTGAATTGTTGCTTGTCTTCAAGTAAGTTGCCTGCACTGCAAATTCCAAATTGAAAAACAAGTTGCAACAATAACGAGTGAACATCACCATATGATTTTTTTTACCTGACCACCATTCTAGATTCCAACTGCAATCTGGAAAATTTATAAAACATCCTCAATCTTTGATAAATACTCATCTTGTCTCTCATCTTACCATGATTCACTCAATTGATAGGGTAGTCTCTCTATCAACATGCAAAATAGTTTATACTAAGTTTGATCATGTTCTAATAGAATTCGTCAAAGAAATCAAAACACACACACTTGAGGGCTTTTTCTATTGTAACACGGCTTATGTTTGGGTAGGAATTTTTTGTAGGAATGTAAGTTTAAACCTTTGGAGTTAGGTACCTAGTTCTCCTATTGTTATCATCCTAACTCTTTTCCTGATTAACAATGCTAAATGTATCACTATTGTGGTTCTCAATATTCATTTTGCATTATTTTTCTCTCTTTTTGAAGAAGTTATATTTAACTTCTTATTTTCTCAAAAAAATTGAAATTTTGATCGTTTTTTCTCTAGTACCCCAACCCAAAACTTAAACCTTGCTCACTTCCAAGAGCAATTCCAAACTTATTCTTTTTCATACAACTTTAGAACTAAAAATTTCTACCTAAATCCAAAGAGAGGGTGTAAAGATGTAATATTTCAAGTCATATGGCTAATAAATAAGGCTAAGTCACCTAAAGAAGGGCTAAGCTCAAAGTGATTAGCAAAGACTTTACCTATTACTACATGGTGGTTTTAAAATAGCTCAGAGTTCATAGCAACAACTGCCTCTATGTTTGTAAATAAAACCAAACAAATTAAATCGAAAATAGTTCAAACCTGATAAAGCAATAATGTATGGATACACTCAATCAAAGGAATAGTGAATGGTGGATATAATTTAGCTCAAACCTTACTAGTTAAGGTATCTGAAAGTTGAGTACAAGTCTGTTGATTCCATTTTCATCCTTTACTTTAATTTGTAAGTCACTTTCCAGATGATCAAGTTTCACCTAATGATGCTTTAGTTCATCTATTCAATGCTAAAGTTGTAATTTTTATAAATCAGAAAGAAACGGCAGTAGCAAACTCATTCATTAAAGACAAACATGATTAAAATCATACAATGGGGAAGAGTACTTATAAGTGATATTACACTTCATTGGGCATACATAAAAAAAATCTTCTAAAAGTTTAAAACTTTCTACATGTCTTCTTCACATGTTATCACCGTGGAAAAGATCATGCATGTCATTGATGGTATTGTTGAAATCATTATTTTGTCGGTTCCATTCTGCTCTCATGTGCTCTCTTCTTACTTCTTGATCTTGATCTTGATTTATGAAATAATTATCCATTTCTTCGGCGCTTGTAAAACGTGCTCGTAAACTTTGGGCATAAATATGGTCTTCTTATTGGTTGTAGAAGTCTTTGAATATTGGTGCAAACATTGGGGGTTTATCATACAAGGTGGATGAAACTTCTGTTATCCACCTTGTTACTCTCACTGCATGAGATTTCATCCTTCTCTGAAATTCCGATGCCTGTTGATTTTCTTGAACTTGCGCCTCCTGATGTGCACTTGAGGTTGGTAGAATTCTTCTTCGTTTCCTGCTTGGTTATCCTCTTGATCTTGTTGAGCTACTCCTGCTAGGTGATTATGTTGAAGCCTCCTAATTGCCTAAGCATTGATATGTGCTTTTGGACCTATCATCTCGTCATCTGGGTATGTGGGTACTCCGACTCTCCTACATAATTAATTAATAACACACAAATGTCCACAAGCTTGGTGTGCAGCGTTAGCCATATTTTTAATTTTTTCAAAAATTAAGTACCCTATATTAATAGACTATCCACTTAAAAGAGCCAAAAGTCCTAAGCACTACTTCACAATAAATTGTGAATGATTAAAAGCAACTTCTAGAGTTTGCACAAAGAATGAGGCCCATACCCTAGGGTTTTGGAAAAATTCAATGGTTCTAAGTCACAACGCTAAGACATGCTTAATCATCCGTTCAACCCTAGATCTATATAAAGCATCAAGCATTTCTCAGGCCATGGTTTTGTTTATAACATGATGCTCCTTTTTATAAGTCTTAAGAGCACAGACTTAAGGAGGTTGAAGATTCAAAATAGAATTAATAGCTCTATTAGAGTAATCGATGTACTTACCCACAGACATATGAAGCATAAGAGCCCACATTACTAAAAGCAGCATTTGCATAAAACTCGAGGCCAATGGTTTTATTGGTTTTTTTGAATTAAATCATTAAAACTTACCCATTGTCGTTGTTGCAACATTTCCACCACTTTTTCAAAGCCTCTCAGGCCATCGCATGCAAAAGCTCTTTCTCTCATGATATGGTAGTCAACCAACTTTAAATACTTTTCAACATTTGTTTTAGAAAGAAACTTCATATTTTGAAAATTTTGAGCATTTGGTGCGGGAGTAGCGCGTGATAATGAACCTCTTTCAACTCTTCCTCTTTTATGACCCATTATGCTTGCAACAACACACAAAAATAACAACTGTACAGAGAAAATATTAAGTAGAAGATGGTGATTAGAAGAGATTTAGGGTTAAGAGAGATTAGAGAAATGGTTTGTGAGGAAAAGAGATTTGAAATTCTCTATTTATAGGCAAATTTATGTTCTCATTGCGCACATCATACGTTCATCACGCGAGATGCTAACGGTTCTTCCAACGTCTCTCTGTCAACGTCTCTATCGCATGTTTCATGTGTCCATCACGCGCGCAATACTATCGGATCCCAGATTATCCAACATCTATATCACGCGTGTTATGAAGCCATCGTACACGTGATATAGCCCTATCACACGTGTAATAGGATGCATGATTTTTCAGGGGCTTTCCTTTTCTTTTCCTTTCTTCTTTTCCTTTTAGTTGTCTCTTTTCTACTTTATTTTTCACCTGCGCTCTTTTCTTTCTAGATAACATACAAAAATCAACATGTTTTAATAAAATAAAATATTTAAAAACAGACTTACTGATGGGTTGCCTCCCACCCAACGCTTCTTTACTGTCATCGACTTGACGGTCCTCTAAGGCACGTTAGGCATAAGGGATACCCTCATGTCGGAAAATTTTCCTTTATTCCTTCCTTTTTTGTCCTTGATACCTTTGTCTTCAATCTGGTAGCATGTTTTCAGATTATCTACATACAATATCCATTCATAAGCATTAAACACCACTTTTCATTATTTAACTTCAAGCTAAGTTTTTCTGTTTTCAAATCTATTATCACTTTCTCGGTCGCCAAGAATTGGCGTCCGAGAATAACTGAACCACATGTGTCTCCCTTCATATCTACTACCACAAAATATGTGTGATAAACTAGACCATCGACATGTACTAACACATCTTGTAAAACACCATGAGGATGAGTAACAAATAAATTAGCTAAGGTGAGAGTTATATTACTAGGTCTGATCTCTCCCAAATTTAAGTCTTTTGCCTTATTAAGAGGCATTAAATTGATACTCGACCCAAAATCACATAGAACACGTAGGATCTTTACCCCACCGGTAGCAAGAGATAATAAACTTACCTGGATCCTTCAGTTTTGTTGGCATTATTTGGAGCAATGTCGTATTGCATTTCTCAGTCATATTTACTTGCTCTTTATCTAGCTTCTACTTTGTACTAGTTAATAATGCCTTCATAAATTTAGCAAATTTTGGCATTAGCTCTAAAACTTCATGAAAATAAATACTTACCTGAAACTTGGTTAACATCTCTTTAAACCTGGAACAATCCTACCTCATCTCCCTGTAGTGGTTTCTTCTTAATGAATGGATATGGCGGTTTTATGTAATCGGGTAGCTTTGGGTTAGGGTCATTAAGAATTTATTTCTTAGTCCCTATCCAAGAGGAGTTTTTTTTCCTATCAATTGCTCAATGGTGACCCCCTTCTTAACTTTGTCACTCTAGTTTTTACTCTCCTCTTTCTTAGACCCTACTTCGTCCTCTTCAATCAAGACCTCTTACCCTTTTTCATCCTCACCTATGTCTCAAAACTTGCTTCTAAAGCCTTGCAAGTCTCATTTTTAGGATTATCCACACTTTTACCTGTAAATCGTCAACTAGAACTAGGTAAAGTGGCTATTTGCCGAGATAGCTGACCAATTTTTTTGCATCTCCAAATTTTTTATAGATGAATCATGATTCTTACTCATTGTTTCATGTTGTTTATTCACCTATTCAAAACTGATATCAGTGGCCTGGATGAATTTGTTGAGGTTTCCTCAAGGGGTGAATGTTTCCTTTGAGTTTGAGCTTGTTGATTTTGCTTAACACCCTTATTAGCACTTGTATTCTGCTTATTGCTCCATATGAAGTTTGGGTGATCCTTCCATCTGGGATTGTAGGTGTTAGAATACGGATTTTTTTTTTTTTGGAAATTAGCAAATTGAGATTTTTCACTCGACCCTTTTAAAGAGCATATTCCATTTGCATGTCCATCTCCATATAAATCACATTCCAGTGTTTGTACCTGACTCACGCTAGCTTGATTCAAGCAGAATTCAACTAGCTTTTATTCAATAATTCAATTTGAGTAAAAGTGCAGTATGAGTATGTAACGGTAAATTTTTTGAGATTAAGATATTGATTAACTTAACTCACAAAGAAATAGTCATCACCACACTTTTATTGTTTCCAAAGGAAAAGGGAAAAAACACGAACAAAATCCAAAGAAATTTTAAAATAAAACTAATAAAAGAGAATAAGGGTCCGGGTGTTAGTTATGCAAAGGGAAAATATTAGCATCCTAAACATTTTAGGATGCTAATATGTACATTTTTGAAAATATGTACATTTTAGTTTGAAAAGGGTGTTGTTTGCCAAAGATTGGAGAGATGGGAAAATAAATGTTTTTTAATGATTTTTTGGTGTTTGCCAAGACCTTTTGAAGTCGCATGCCTACGTACCAATAAAGTACAATAGATGATCAAATCCTTGTAGTTCATGATAAAAATAATAAAGATGTTTGTTTTGATTCATGTTTTATGAAAAAATACATTTTATCATTTTAAGGAGAATACTCAATTAGTCACCCACAAGTATGAGGACTTTGCATCATCATGAGAAGAACTCTAACTTGGATAAGGATCAATAAGTATGTCACTAGCTCTCACAGATGGAAAAGAATTATCATCAATTCTATGGAGATAGGAGAATTATAACTCAATTATGGAAATGAAAAGTTTTAAAAGAAAAAAAAATACACAAGGGCACAAAATGTTTTGAATGATTTAGACATTTTTTAAGTTTTTTGAAATTGATCTAAATATGCTTAAGATAAATTAGCATTTATTGGGAAAAAGGTTTTGAAAATAACTTGACAAAAGTCAAAGTTTATTAAGAAAATGGTTCAAGTTTGAAAACAAGAAAGTTTTTAAAAAGAGAAAAGATTTTGAAAATTAAAGAAGGGGAGGAGAAGAAGAGACTATCCTAAAGCATAAGGTAAAAGCTAGGGAGGAAAGATCTAACCAAGAAAATAACAAGCTTTATGACATAAGTCAAACAAGAATTCCCCCCTTTAGATTAAGCCTCAAATAAGCAGAATAAGCAAATAATAATCCATATATCAGATGAAAACAAAGTAACCAAGCCAAGTCTTCACAGAGAAGTCCAAAGTCAAAGGTATCAGATGAATTCCAAGGTCTCAAGTCACAAGTTCCAAAGCAAAGGTCAAGATCCTAATTCTAAGTTCATAACTCCACAAAGATGCCAAGGATAGTAACCACAAGTCCATGAGTTAGGTGAAACAAATATCTTTTTAGTTTTTTCTTATTAGTATCTTCTTTACAATGATATCAAAAGAAAGGTTCAAATGGACAAAGAATAAAATAACGGAATCACAAACAATATGATATGAAATGTTAAATATAAAGTATAAAATAAATGACATAAAATAAAGGCATAAAGTAAATGACATTAAAATAGAAGTTAATGCAAGTAAAGAGTTAGTAAAAGATGTTAGTGATAATGAAAAGATATTTTGGTCTTTTTTTGGAGAATACTTAAATATCCACTCATAAGTATAAAAATATGAACCTATACATCATTTATGAGAAGGACTCCAACTTAGATAAAATCAACAAGTATGCCACTAGCTCTCACAAATGGTAAAGGAGCAACATTTTTATATAATACCATGGGGAATAAGAGACTTACAATCTCACTTATAAAAATGTCTTTGCCTTTGGAACAAATTTAGAGCTATGTTAAGTAGTTGTAATTGGACTTATGTAGAAGTCACAACTATCCGAGGCCGGTCAATAATAATGTTTGTGTTAATACATGCTAGAGAAATAATATGTAAATCATTCTCCTAAAGCCATGCCACCCAAGAAAAGAAAGGAATGGGATGATCAAGCACAAAGGCTAAGGGGATGGTCAATTACTTCAATCCACACTTCATGACACTTAGGACAAACTTATGCATAAATCTAAAGTACCTTAAATGATTCATGATCGCTTAGAAGGTAGATTTGAAATGATGAAAGTTCATTAAGTACCAATCCATACGTCATGAACAAGATGGACACAAGTCATCCAATTGATCAGAGGGAAAAGAAAGAGATGAAGAAGAAAGAAACAAGAGAAGTCACACCCAAATTGGATCAAAAATTTAATCAAGTCGTCATCAAAATCAATCATCCATTTTGGTGGATTATGGTTTTCACCCCATCAACACCCAAGATCCATTGAGTTTGATGAAACTTGAAGTCCAAACCATCACGATCCAAGGCCAACAGAAGTCCACAAGGTCATACAAATATAAAATGTAATTAAAATGAAATAAAATGCATCAAAGGTATTTTTAAAATATAAATAAAATGGAAAAGCCATAAAGTCCTTCAAAACACCAAATAAATGGCCAAGAAAATTATGGAAGGTTGGAAATAAATTAAGAAACATATAATAAAATTTTCAGAATTTTAAAATTCAAAAGCGTATTTTTAAACCAATTAAAACAAAGGAAAAAAAGAGAAAATTCATGAACAATAGAAAATTAGTGAAATAAAATATGGAAAAATAAAAATCAGATGAAAAAAAATAAAAGAGAAATTTAGAAATTATTTTGGGATTTTTTGGGTAAAAAATGAAATTACTATGAATTTTTAAAGAAAGAGCAATTAAAAATAAAAAAATAAAAAAATTTAAAATCAGAAAAACCACGTAGCTTTGGATCACGCCTCATTAATTGATATGGTAGATCCAACACTCTAAAGGTTGGGATACATGGTGGAATATGCTGCTGTAGCGGTAAGTTCATGATCATCAAGCTATTGACAAACTAGAGATCAAATAACAAGAGTCGCCACCGCGCTTTTATTGTTTCCAAGGGAAAAGGGAAAAAGTACGAACAAAACCCAAAAGTAAGAAGTTTTTAAATCAAAACTAATAAAATGTCAGAGATTACAGGTAAGGGGGTTGGTTACACAGAGGGAAGGTGTTAGCACCCAAAGTGTCCTAGGTACTCCTAGGGAGCCCTTTTTGTATGCATTTGTACTTGGTATAAAGTGATGTTTACAAACAAATAGAATGGAGGGATGAGAAAAGAATTCATTAATTATATTTTTGTGTTTGACAAGACCTTTGGTCTTGTGCCTACGTACCAACATAAAAATGAGGGATCAAAATCTCGTAGTTCGTGATACAAATTTCAAAGTGGATGCATTATTTTTAATAAAATTTAAGTTTGAAAGACACAAAGGCCTAAAATAGTTTTAATGAGTTAGTTCTTTTTTGGCTTTTTTGAAAGTTTAAGTCAAGTATAGTTAAGTTTATTTACAAGTTTGATTTAAGAAAATAAGTTTGAAAATGCAATGGCATAAGACCAAAGTTTCTATCTTTTTGCAAAGTGGTCAAAGTTTTAGAACAAAAATAGTTCACACAAAGAAGATTTTAAAAAATGGAGGTAGATATTTTAAAATTAAAGAAATTGGGAGAAGATGAAGAGATTACCCTATGTACAAAATTAAAAGTTGAGAGTTGAAAAGATCTGACCAAATGGGTAGCAATCCAATAGACAAGAATGTTAATAGAAACCTATAATTCCATTGGACTTTTAGAATCAAGAAACACATAAATGCACAATTATATTATCTTGAAGAGCAATGCATCAAATAAAGATAGCCACATCCAAGCTTATTCATTCCATGATCTTCTCCAAAATAGCCCATGTAACAGATGAATTCCCCAAGTCATAGATTCAAAATAATAGCTTCACAATGATCATGTTGCAGATGAACTCAATAGGATCTTGAATGATGTATCAGATGAATTTTCAAATTGCAAGCACTTGGTTTCTCAATAAGTTGGCATTGGCTAAGTCCTCTAGCATAGGAAGGTTGCCTAGATTCTAAGTCCATTTGTCCAAGATCAAGCCAACAGTCAACTCAAAAGTTTTTTTAGGGTTTTTGTTGTTATTATGTACATTAATGGCCAAAGACCACATAAACAAGCAAAGTATACAAACAAAATATATCACACAATATGGTCCAAGTGGACAAAGTGAAAATTGCATTAACATAAACAATTAGAATGATATGAACAATGGCAAATTAAATAGAGTGCTAAAAGTAAATTGCATTAAAGTAAAGGCTTGAAATTAAAAGTTAGTAGTTAATAGGTTAGAAGTTAGTATTGCTTTGCTTTTGCTTTTTAATTGAAGTCATTCTTTGGAGAACACTCAACCCACTTATCACAAGCATGAATCCTTGAACCAAGACATCTTCTAAAGTAAGGAAAAAAGGCCAAGTTTCCACACAATACCAAGAAAGAGGGGAGACTTATAATCTCACTAACAAGAATGCTTATGCCTTTATGTCATAAATTTAGCGCTATGTTAAGCAATCGTAATTGGACTTATGTAGAAGTCACAACTATTTGAGGTCGGGCAATAGAATTTTGGTGTTAATGCATGTTAGAGACATAGTATAGTAGACTATGCTCATGAAACATACCACACACAAAAAGAATATGCAAAAGTGGTGACCTAATCTCATCCATACTCATGTCAATTTTTCAATCAACTAGCCTTATGATTTTGAGATATCATAGGCCAAATGGAATGAATGAATGAAGAAAGGGAATAAGATGAAGTGGGAGGGAAATAGATCAAAACACAAATTGGTCAAAGGAGGACTTTTACCAAATTGATATCCATTCATTTTGTGAGATGGAATGTACATTCAATCAATCCCCTAAATCCAATGATATTAAGTTGACAAAGTCAAATCAACCTTGACCAAGGCCCAACAACAAGAGTCAAACATAAACAAGTCATCACAATTGGTCAACAAACTTATTTGGCATTTATTCAAATTAAAAATACTAAAATAGTGCATTTAAATTAAATATGGTTTGTCCAATCCCTAAAATCTCATCAAAACACCAAAGAAATGGCCATGAGATTTATCATAGGTCAAACAAGGTCAAAGGACCTTGGAGAAAAAATTTCATAATTTTTGGACATTTAAAAATCTTTTTAAACAATTAAAAACAAATGCAAAATCAATTAATTCATGAAAAATATTAATAATGATCCAAAAAATAATTTTAATTCAGAATATGAAAGAGAAAAATATTTGAATTTTTTTGGTGAAAGTCCCATAATTTTTGGATCAATATTAAATTTAATATGAATTATTGAAAATAATGCAATTAAAATGAAAATTAAAATATCAGAAAAAAACGTGGACCACTTGATCTCCCTCATTAATTGAGGTGGTAGATCAAGTGGATCAAAACACGCGTTCCACCGTGCACTTAAGTCAGCGCGCCACATAGTTGGTATTCAAAAGGAACGCTCAAGATTAGATCATTTCAAAAGGATCCTATGGCTCAGAACCATCCAACACACCACCGGCGGCTAAGGACCGGTTGTCTTCTCCGACGAACCTCGTCGGACTGGTTCAGTCATAACCATCACCAAAGTTAAAAACAAGGACATGATTTCAAAGTAAAAATGGCATTAAGTTCGAATCTAGACTCAATTCACTCTAACTCCAAGTATATTGAGAGATACATGGAGTTGAAATTTGAGGTACATGAACTGAGTTGCTTCGATTTGGCCTTTAAGCAACTCAATCTTCTTGCCTACATTGGTAGGACTTCAGACAAGCAAAGAATCAATAGAATTAAGGAAGAATTAGAGAGAATCGAAGAGATCAAAATTTCTGGAAAATACCTTCAATGGAGGTCTGGATTCAACTGATCTTGCTCTTGCTCGTGCTTGATCTCACTCCAAATGCTTGCAGAAGAAGGATTGAATGCTCAAAAGGTTGTGGATCCCTGGAGATTTGAATTTCAAAACAGTGGAAATTCAAACTCAAATTCAAGTGAAATTTTCAGGATTATCCTTTGCAATGTGAGGGTTAGAGATTGGGGATCAAAGCTGGCTCGAATGTGTGTGAAATGATGAGCATATGAGGCTCTATTTATAGCTGAAACCATTGCTTTTTGCACACTTGAAATCCACTTTCCAAATTTGGTATTGATGATGCATGGGTGCATGGGCGTGCATAGGCCCATAAAATCATTGCCTTAAGTCCGTAAATGAGTGTGAGATAGT
The DNA here is from genome assembly GCF_024323335.1 of Lathyrus oleraceus. Classification (NCBI taxonomy): domain Eukaryota; kingdom Viridiplantae; phylum Streptophyta; class Magnoliopsida; order Fabales; family Fabaceae; genus Lathyrus; species Lathyrus oleraceus. Next base: position 295,869,768 of record NC_066581.1, on the reverse strand, counting down.
CTGAATTCAACTTGGATTGCAAGGCAAGTGTTCATGAAGATTTGAAATGTGATTCTTGCCAAGTGATGACACCATGTTCATGCCATGCGCAGCCTATGCATTCTTTGTCCAAAATGAATGAATTTGAGCTCTTTGGAAAGGTGAGATCAAGAGGAATAACTTTCATGTTCAACACTTTTCCATTTGGAGTTTGTATCATGAAGAAATTTGAGGTGGAAGTTTGGAAATTTTTGACATATCAAAATTTTTCTAAGTGTCAAGCCATATTCTCAATGTTCCACCTTGCTTAATTTTTATATGAGATTCAAATGAGAAAAGTGTCTTCATCAAAGTTGTATCTCTTTCAAAGACCTTAAAAGTGGTCACAAATGTCATGTCATTTGGATTTGAAATGATAGAGTGATGCATTTTTGAAGTTTGGAAAAATCGCTTGATCAATGGTATAGGTCAAAAATGACCTATAATGTAACCTCATATCACATGCTCAAAAAAGTTGAATTAGCTCCCACTGCAAACATAAAAGTTGAAGTATACCTCTTGAATTTGATTGTGAAACTTGGAAATCTCTCATCTCATAAAAATTGAGCAAGTTATGGCCTTGGGAAGTTAACTTTAAGATTAGGGTTTAGACAAAATGACCTATAATGTTTTAACATAGAAAATGTTTTTCAAAGCAAAACTAGCTCTAGGTCTCAACATAAAAGTTGTTTGGAATGTCATTTAGAGTAATTTGTCTATTGAAATTATTTTCATATGGTAAAAATTGTAGGAGATGGGGTCTATGGAGACCAAATTTTGATCAGATGAAGTCATCTGGCCAACCACCATCAACCAACTTGCTAACTTCCAATTCTCTTGACTATATAGGCTCATGGTAGATCATATATGCATAAGATGATGAATTTTGAAGTGTCCCTTGATAAATTTGATCAATTTGTGAGATAGCTTGTTGGAGAAGTTACTCAAGATACCCAGTCAAACTAGGATTTCCAAGGCAAATCACCCTCAAACTCTTGAAGAAAACTTAATAAATATAACATGTAGAGAACATTGGAACTCATATATGATGCTTATAACCATTCTTGAATCAATCCATGGTTGTGCTCTTTGTTCATGAGGGTCTCAAACCCTAGATGTGAAATGGATGAATCAATGGGATTATGCCCTTCCTACAAAAGAGTTAGGCAAATACAAAGACATACTTTTGATATTTTGGTTAGTGAAATGATAAAATACAAGTATGATACAATCACAAAGTACTTGGTGATCTCTCCCAAAACAAACCCAACGAAGGAGGGGTAAGGAGAATGCCAAGGTATGATCCCAATGTTAATGCTTATGATGAAATTTCATGAAGGTCACCTTATGGATTGAACGATAAAATCTTCTTGAGCACAAGGTCACCTTCTCTGAACACTCGAGGTCTGACCTTCTTATCAAAAATTTCTTCATCCTTTGCTGATATAACTGACCATGACACATGGCAGTTAATCTCTTCTCTTCAATCAAATTCAACTGATCAAACCTGGTCTGACACCATTCAGCCTCAGTTAACTTGGCTTCCATGAGCACACGTAATGAAGGAATCTCAACCTCTACGGGGAGCACTGCTTCCATACCATAAACAAGAGAGAAAGGGGTTGCCCCTGTTGAAGTGCGAATGGATGTACGATACCCATGCAAAGCAAAAGGGAGCATCTCATGCCAATCCTTATATGTGACAACCACCTTCTGGATAATCTTCTTGATGTTCTTGTTCGCAGCTTCAACAACCTCATTCATCTTGGGTATGTAGGGAGAAGAATTATGATGTGTAATCTTGAAGTCTTTACAAAGAGCTTCCACCATATTGTTATTCAAGTTCGATCCATTGTCAGTAATGATCTTACTTGGCACACTATAACGACATATGATCTGATTCTTGATAAACCTTACAACAACTTACTTGGTCACACTTGCATATGATGCCTCTTCAACCCATTTTGTGAAGTAGCCAATTGCCACCAAAATGAAACGATGTCCATTCAAAGCTTTGGGCTCAATCATCCCAATCATATCAATTCCCACATGGAGAAGGGCCATGGGAAAGAGATAACATTCAATAGTGTTGGAGGAACATGAATCTTATTAGCATAAATTTGATACTTGTGGCATTTCTTCACAAATTTGCAACAGTCAGATTCCATTGTCAGCCAATAGTAACCTGCTCGCAACATTTTCTTCGCCATTGCATGTCCATTGGAATGAGTACCAAAGTAACCTTCGTGCACTTCAGTCATCAACAAGTCTGCTTCATTTCTATCCACGCATCTGAGCAAAACCATGTCGAAGTTCCTCTTGTATAGTACATCCCCATTCAAGTAGAAATTACCAGCTAATCTCCTCAAAGTCTTCTTATCTTTCAAAGATGCCACAGGCGGGTAAATCGACTTTGGAGGAAACATTTGATGTCGTAATACCACAACTTCTCATCTTTGATCTCTTCGACAACAAACACATGAGTTGGCCTATCAATACGCATCACAAACAAATTGGGAACTTCATTCCAATACTTCACTATTATCATTGATGCCAACGTTGCAAGAGCATCTGCCATCCGATTTTCATCTCGAGGGATATGATGAAACTCAACCTTTGTAAAGAAAGTTGAAATCCTCCTCGCATAATCTCTATATGGTATTAAACCGGGTTGATTTGTCTCCCATTATCCTTTGATTTGATTCACAACCAAAGCCGAATCACCGAAGACATCCAAATAATTGATTCTGAGATTCATGGCCTCTTCAAGCCCAATAATGCAAGCTTCATATTCTGCCATGTCATTTGTACACTTGAAAGTCAATATAGCTGTAAATGGTAGATGCGTGCCTTGAGGAGTAATAATCACTGCCCCAATGCCATTTCCATATTGATTAACAGCTCTATCAAATACCATGCCCCAACGGGAACCAGGTTTTGGCCCTTCTTCAAGCAATGGTTCTTCGCAGTCTTTCATTTTCAAATACAAAATCTCTTCATCAGGAAAATCATACTGCACTGACTGGTAATCTTCAATAGGTTGGTGAGTCAAATGGTCAGCCAAGATACTACCTTTGATCGCTTTCTGAGATCGGTATTCGATATCATACTCTGATAACAACATCTGCCAATGGGCAATCCTCCCAGTTAAAGCAGGATTCTCAAATATATACTTGATTAGATCCATTTTGGATATCAACCAAGTGGTATGATTCAACATATACTGGCGCAGACGCTTAGCAGCCCAAGCCAATGCGTAACAAGTCTTCTCAAGCATAAAATACCGAGTCTCACAGTCGGTGAACTTCTTACTGAGATAGTAAATTGCAAAATCTTTCTTTCCAATCTCGTCTTGCTGACCAAGAACACAACCCATACTATTTTCGAGTACAATCAAATACATGATCAACGGTCTTCCTTCCACAGGTGGAGACAAAATCGGAGGCTCAAGCAGATATTCCTTGATACTGTCAAAAGCTTTCTGGCAATTTTTGGTCCAGTCACAAGACTGATCTTTCCGAAGAAGCTTGAATATAGGCGCACATGTGGTAGTCATGTGGGAAATGAATCTGGAAATATAATTCAAGCGGCCGAGAAAACCTCTGACTTGCTTCTCAGTTTTGGGCGCAGGCATCTCTTGTATTGCTTTGACCTTGGCAGGATCAACTTCAATACCCTCCTCGCTGACAATAAAGCCCAACAACTTACCAGATCGAACACCAAAAGTACACTTATTGAGATTCAAGTGGAGTTTATACTTCCTCAAACGCTGGAATAGCTTCAACAAATGCTCAACATGTTCCTCTTCATCAATTGATTTAGCAATCATGTCATCGACATAAACTTCAATCTCTTTATGCATCATATCATGAAAAAGAGTAGTCATTGCTCTCTGGTAAGTCGCACCATCATTCTTTAGACCGAAAGGCATCATTATATAACAGAATGTTCCCCAGGGTGTAATGAATGTGGTCTTCTCCATATCTTCGGGTGCCATCTTGATCTGATTATATCCGGAAAATCCATCCATAAACGAAAAGACTTTGAATTTAGTAGTATTGTCTACCAACATATCAATGTGTGGAAGAGGGAAATCATCTTTCGGACTGACTTTATTCAAATCTCGATAGTCAACACACATGCGGACTTTCCCATCTTTCTTCGGCACTGGCACAATATTGGCCACCCATTGCGGATATTCAGCAGTCACAAGAAAACCGACATCAATCTGCTTCTGCACTTCCTCTTTGATCTTCACAATCATATCAGGATGCGTTCTTCTCAACTTCTGCTTGACTGGCGGGCATTCTGGCTTCAATGGCAATCTATGCTCCACAATCTCAGAATCCAAACCAGGCATGTCTTGATAGGACCAAGCAAATACATCTGAATACTCTCGAAGAAGATTAATCAACCCCTTCTTGACATCTTGACACAGTCGAGACCCAATCTTGACTTCCTTAACATCATCTTCGGAACCCAAGTTGACTAGCTCAATTTGCTCTTCAAACGGCTGAATAATCTTTTCATCTTGCTCAAGAAGACTGTAACACCCCTTTTTCTACCCCAAAATACTTAACATATAATCAGAGTAAATAAGCACGCATATAAACGAAAGGGCGTCACATCGACGTTTTCAAAAACTAAAAGCTTTCAAAAACCAACATCATTCATCATCATAATACAATACACCTGGTCATTTAAAATAACACATTTCACTTATCATGAATATTCAAGAATATACGTTCGCAGCGGAAAATAATGAATACTCATGTATTTTATAAAATGATCCATGTCTCATACCATGATCATCTCTCAATAATCACCTCAGGATAAAGTAAAACAAGTAATAACATAATGCATATCCAAATAAGATATGAGTTCAATACTACTAATCTACCCAATGTTACATGACCAGAGCATTGACTCACTACTTAGTCTCTAAACTGCAACACGGAAACTCTCCAGCTAAATCTTGAGTGAGCTACCGTCCACTTACTTCAGCAATACTACTCTGGAGTATATGCATGATGCCGTGTAAAGCATCATTCCAACAGAAGGGTGAGAATTCAAATCATTATGAAGAAGTATAATAAAGCACAATGATTAAATCAACAATTAAAGGAATTCATCACACTTCGTATAACCATGTAAATAATATTAACCAACATTTATTTCACATGCTTCAAACATCCATCAAAACTCAAGGAGTACGATATTAAAATCCAATACTATATTCCCAAAAATACACATAACTACAATTATCACATAATCACATACTTTACCAAGTTATGTATCCAAACATCATCAAATTCAATTACCATATCTCATACACACATCACAATCACAATAATGCATACACTCAATTATCACATAACTCCAATGTGATTCAATGCAAGACATGTGACTCTATGCATGTGGTACCTCAATGTGAACCCAATGTTTCACCACTTTCCGATTCAATATCTAGAATCTAAGCCACGCTTCCGATCCGGACAAGATCAAAGCCACTACGCCTATTTCAAATTAAGGATCAATGTCTGCTACGCCTATTTCCATTCAAGGATCAACGTCTAATACCATGTGAACCCACAGTTTCACCGTTTCCACTATGAAGCCGACCATGCCAGGAATGAATGTACAAATACCAATACATATGCAATTAAGATCATCTCTACCATCTTAACATTCCACATATCACCATAATTCAACTCTATGAATTATCCACCAATGGTACATATACACATTCATAACAATATATCATTCACAAATATAGGCTAATTATCAAATACGCACACTTAGATTTCATTACAAAATGAATACAATTTTTAAAATCTCAATTTTTCATTTTTCAACAGTGTTAACCGGTTAACGCTCGGTGGGTAACCGGTTAACGCGAGACAAAATGCACTTCCTGGAAGATTTCAACAGTGTTAACCGGTTAACGCTTTTGGTTAACCGGTTAACGCAAGACAAAATGCAATTTCTAACAGATTTTCAACAGTGTTAACCGGTTAACGCTTTTGGTTAACCGGTTAACGCAAAACAGAATGCTATTCCTGCGTTAACACAAAACAGAATGCAGAATTTTCTGCATTTTTCATCGTTGGAGGACTTTCGGACCTCCGATTTCGATTCCATAAAAAGCCAAACACTCAGAAAATTATAACTCATACAATACGCTAATATATAAGGTTAATTTACAATTTTAACACAATTATATCACCACAAATCAAGAGTACTCATCAAAACCTAACAATTCCAAAAAAAATCATAAAAATTACGGGTTTTAACCTAAACATATTTCTACCCATTGACCCAATCATACTAACCCATAATAATAAGGATTCTCCCCCTTACCTCTTCAATTTTCTGGAAACCTTAGCTTCTCTCTTGTTCTTCCCCTCTTCTCCTTACTTTTCCTCTTTTCTTTCTCTGTTGCCGTCAATGATCAAATGAATCCTACTTCTCACTCTCCTCACCTCTTACTATTTATATTATTATATTTGGGCTTAAAGAGTGATACCTCTAATTTAATTAATAGGCTCAATAAGACCTAATATTTAAATATCTCTAATTAGTTCAATTAAATTAAACTAACACAATATACACACCAAGTTAATTAATATAATTATTTAATTGTATCTCATATCAATTAAATAATTAATTAACACACCAAATTAATTAATATAATCAATTATTATACTACCTAACAACCAATTAATTAATTAACACTCTAAATAAATAAAATAAAATATAGTAATAATAATATAAGAAATAATTACTAAAATTGGGTTGTTACAACTCTCCCCCACTTAAAAGATTTTCGGCCTCGAAAATATCTCAAACGAACAACTCCGGATACGATTCCTTCATCTTATCCTCGAGTTCCCAATTAATATTGCCACTGGCGGCTCCGCCTCATATCACTTTCACCAAAGCAATCTCCTTACCACGAAGCTTCTTCACTTCTCGATCTTCAATTCGCATAGGTGATGTATCAACCGTCAAATTATCCCGCACTTGAACATCATCTACTGGAACAACATGCGATGGATCTGCAGTGTACCTCCTTAATTGAGACACATGGAACACATCATGAAGATTTGAAAGTGACGGTGGTAATGCAATCCGATATGCCACTTCACCTACCCTCTCGGAAATCTGATAAGGACCAATGAAACGCAGCGTCAACTTACGCGACTTCAAAGCTCTACCAACACCCGTTATTGGCGTAACTCGAAGAAACACATGCTCATCTTTCTCAAATTCAAGAGCTTTCCTCCTCTTATCATGGTAACTCTTTTGACGACTCTGAGAAGCCTTCATCTTCTCTTGAATCATCTTAATCTTATCTGTAGTCTCTTGAATCAACTCGGGTCCAACCACAACACTCTCTCCCGATTCGTACCAACACAAATGAGTTCTACACCTTTTACCATAAAGAGCCTCAAAAGGTGCCATTCCAATACTCGAATCGAAACTGTTGTTATACGTAAACTCGATCAAAGGCAAGAAACTATCCCAATTTCCTCCTTGTTCCAAAACACAAGACCTCAAAAGATCTTCAAGTGATTGAATAGTTCTCTCCGTTTGACCATCAGTTTGCGGATGATATGCCGAACTCAAACGCAACTTCGTACCCAAAGCACTTTGCAAACCTTCCCAAAATCTCGAAGTGAACCTCGGATCTCTATCCGAAACAACGCTCAACGGAATACCATGCAAACACACAATCCTTTCGATGTACAACTTAGCAAGTCTCTCCATCGAATAATCCATCCTTATCGGAATAAAATGAGCATATTTCGTCAACCTATCCACAACGACCCAAATTGCCTCACAATTACTTGATGTTTTCGGCAAACCCGAAACAAAATCCATAGAGATACTATCCCACTTCCACTTGGGAATAGATAACGGTTGCATCAAACCAGACGACTTTTGATGTTCAATCTTTGACTTTTGACAAGTCAAACCTGAATACACAAATTCCGCTACATCCTTCTTCATACCTTGCCACCAAAACATCTTTCTCAAGTCTTGATACATTTTAGTAGCACCAGGATGAATACTCAAACCACTTCTATGCCCTTCCTCGAGAATCCTCTTTCTCAAATCCGCAACATCCGGAACACAAACTCGATCACGACACCTCATGATACCATTCTCATCAATCCGAAAGTCACCACCTTTGCCTTGATTAATCAATGTCGTAACATCGACTAATTTCAAATCTGACTTCTGACCTTCTCTAATCTCGTCAAGAATGCCACACGTAAGCTTCAACATACCAAGTTTAACACACGAAGACGTCGCTTCACAAGCCAAACTCAAATCTCTAAATTGCTCCAACAATTCAAATTCTCGAATCATCAACATAAACATGGGCAATGCCTTCCTACTCAATGCATCGGCTACAACATTCGCCTTTCCAGGATGATAATTCAAACGAAAATCATAATCTTTCAAGAATTCCAACCATCTCCTTTTCCTCATATTCGATTCCTTCTGATCGAACAAGTACTTCAAAATCTTGTGATCACTACACACATCAAATCGCGATCCAAACAAATAATGTCTCCAAAGCTTCAACACAAACACAACAGCGGCCAACTCTAAATCATGCGTCGGATAATTCCCCTCATGAACTTTAAGTTGCCTTGAAGCATAAGCTACCACTTGCCCTTTTTGCATCAAAACACCTCCCAAACCCAACAAAGAAGCATCACAATACACAACAAAAGTTTCTAACGGATCCGGTAAAATCAAAATAGGAGCCGTAGTCAATCTTCTCTTAAGCTCTTGAAAATTCGCTTCACACTGCGAAGTCCAAATGAAAGCTTGACCTTTCCTAGTCAACTGCGTCAACGGTAACGACAACTTAGAAAATCCTTCAACGAACTTCCTATAATAACCAGCCAAACCAAGGAAACTTCGAATCTCAGCAACAGACTTAGGAGCTTCCCATTGAGATACAACTTCAATCTTCGTAGGATCCACAGAAATACCACCACTCGAAATCACATGTCCAAAAAAACTTACTTCACTCAACCAAAACTCACATTTAGAGAGTTTAGCAAACAACTTCCTCTCTTTCAACACCGATAACACAACCTTCAAATGCTCGACATGGTCCTCTTCGCTCTTAGAATAAATCAATATATCATCGATGAACATAACAACAAACTTATTCAGATAATCATGAAAAATTCTATTCATATACTCCATAAATACACCAAGTGCATTAGTCACACCAAAAGGCATCACAGAGTACTCGTAGTGACCATACCTTGTCCGAAAAGCAGTCTTTTGAATATCCTCAGCCTTTACACGAATCTGATGATACCCAGACCTCAAATCAATTTTGCTAAACACACAAGCTCCAACCAGCTGATCCATCAGATCGTCAATCCTCGGAAGTGGATACTTGTTCTTAATCGTCACTTTATTCAGTTGTCTATAATCAACACATAATCTCATAGAACCTTCTTTCTTCTTGACCAACAGAACAGGTGCACCCCACAGCGACACACTAGGACGAATAAACTTCTTCTCAAGCAAGTCTTCAAGTTGACTCTTCAACTCTTTCAACTTAGAAGCAAACATTCGATAGGGAGCCATCGATACAGGACTAGTTCCAGGAACTAAATCAATCGAAAACTCAACCTCCCGTTCCGGCGGTAAATCACTTATATCTTCCAGAAATACCTCCGCAAAATCACAAACTATTGGCAATTCTTCAATCGTCCTCTTCTCACGAATATCCAAAGTTGCCAACAACATAAACAACTCGGCACCACCTTGCACCGATTCATCCACTTGCTTAGCAGACACAAACCAATCTTCCTTCGCACTCACCTCAGGAAAAATAACCGTCTTCGCAAAACAGTTGATATACACCCGATTAACTTCTAACCAACACCATCCTCGAATCCGACCTCTCTTTGGGTTCAGGAAAAGCACAACATTCTCAAACAGGTTAACTAGCCAACACTGCACTCTTGCATGCAACAACATAATGTCCAAGATCGATACAATTGGAACATCCAAGAGAAGCAGGCGCTCCTCCCCCACTTATTTCATTCCCAACCTGCCAATGGAAAATAAAACAAGCATCGACAGTGTTCTCACACACATGTCGCATACTAGGGAACAAACATAATTAAACAACCTGGCCGGACGGACCGACCTGCTCTGATACCACTAATGTAACACACCTTTTTCTACCCCAAAATACTTAACATATAATCAAAGTAAATAAGCACGCATATAAACGAAAGGGCGTCACGTCGACGTTTTCAAAAACTAAAAGCTTTCAAAAACCAACATCATTCATCATCAATATACAATACACCTGGTCATTTAAAATAACACATTTCACTTATCATGAATATTCAAGAATATGCGTTCGCAGCGGAAAATAATGAATACTCATGTATTTCATAAAATGATCCATGTCCCATACCATGATCATCTCTCAATAATCACCTCAAGATAAAGTAAAACAAGTAATAACATAATGCATATCCAAATAAGATATGAGTTCAATACTACTAATCTACCCAATGTTACATGACCAGAGCATTGACTCACTACGTAGTCTCTAAACTGCAACACGGAAACTCTCCAGCTAAATCTCGAGTGAGCTACCGTCCACTTACTTCAGCAATACTACTCTGGAGTATCTGCACGATGCCGTGTAAAGCATCATTCCAACAGAAGGGTGAGAATTCAAATCATTATGAAGAAGTATAATAAATCACAATGATTAAATCAACAATTAAAGGAATTCATCACACTTCGTATAATCAAGTAAATAATATTAACCAACATTTATTTCACATGCTTCAAACATCCATCAAAACTCAAGGAGTACGATATTAAAATCCAATACTATATTCCCAAAAATACACATAACTACAATTATCACATAATCACATACTTTACCAAGTTATGTATCCAAACATCATCAAATTCAATTACCATATCTCATACACACATCACAATTACAATAATGCATACACTCAATTATCACATAACTCCAATGTGACTCAATGCAAGACATGTGACTCTATGCATGCGGTACCTCAATGTGAACCCAACGTTTCACCGCTTTCCGATTCAATATCTAGAATCCAAGCCACACTTCCGATCCGGACAAGATCAAAGCCACTACGCATATTTCCAATTAAGGATCAACGTCTGCTACGCCTATTTCCATTCAAGGATCAACGTCTAATACCATGTGAACACACAATTTCAGCTCTTCCACTATGAAGCCGACCATGCCATGAATGAATGTACAAATACCAATACATATGCAATTAAGATCATCTTTACCATCTTAACATTCCACATATCACCATAATTCAACTCTATGAATTATCCACCAATGGTACATATACACATTCATAACAATATATCATTCACAAATATAGACTAATTATCAAATACGCACACTTAGATTTCATTTCAAAATGAATACAACTTTTTAAATCTCAATTTTTCATTTTTCAACAGTGTTAACCGGTTAACGCTAGGTGGGTAACCGGTTAACGCGAGACAGAATGCACTTCCTGACAGATTTCAACAGTTTTAACTGGTTAACGCTTTTGGTTAACCGGTTAACGCAAGACAGAATGCAATTTCTAACAGATTTTCAACAGTGTTAACCGGTTAACGCTTTTGGTTAACCGGTTAACGCAAAACAGAATGCTATTCCTGCGTTAACACTAAACAGAATGCAGAATTTTCTGCGTTTTTCATCGTTGGAGGACTTTCGGACCTCCGATTTCGATTCCGTAAAAAGCCAAACGCTCAGAAAATTATAACTCATACAATACGCTAAGTATATAAGGTTAATTTACAGTTTTAACATAATTAAATCACCACAAATCAAGAATACTCATCAAAACCTAACAATTCCAAAAAAAATCATAAAAATTAGGGGTTTCAACCTAAACATATTTCTATCCATTGACCCAATCATACTAACCCATAATAATAAGGATTCTCCCCCTTACCTCTTCAATTTTATGGAAACCTTAGCTTCTCTCTTGTTCTTCCCCTCTTCTCCTTACTTTTCCTCTTTTCTTTCTCTGTTGCCGTCAATGATCAAATGAATCATACTTCTCACTCTCCTCACCTCTTACTATTTATATTGTTATATTTAGGCTTAAAGAGTGATACCTCTAATTTAATTAATAGACCCAATAAGACCTAATATTTAAATATCTCTAATTAGTTCAATTAAATTAAACTAACACAATATACACACCAAGTTAATTAATATAATTATTTAATTATATCTCATATCAACTAAATAATTAATTAACACACCAAATTAATTAATATAATCAATTATTATACTACCTAACAACCAATTAATTAATTAAAACTCTAAATAAATAAAATAAAATATAGTAATAATAATATAAGAAATAACTACTAAAATTGGGTTGTTACAAAGACGAGTCAATTCATCAGTCACTTCTACACCACTTTCCTCCTCGGCCTTAAACATAGGGAATTCAAAATTGGAGAAGGAGAAGGATCATTGTATTCAATGGGGCTAGGAACCAACCTGTATAATGATTTGATATTTTGATTTTAGAGAAGTGAATTTGTGACCAAATATTATGCAGATGGACAATTATATTGTTTATTTATGTTTTTTGTGATTACCATTTTCAGAATAAAGCAAAAAGTAAAAAAACAGACATCATAGATATGGATGAATAGAATTAATTTTATTAATGATCAATTTAAAATGCCCAAACAATGTTCACTTCTCCCTTAGGCATAGGAGAAGGATTTAAAAATATAAAAGCAATTACTTAGATCGATGCAAAATAACAGGAATATCAACAGCAGTCCAATTGTTGCACGTCTTTCCATGGGTTACAAAGTTGGTGCAATCTTCCTCTTCGTTATCCTCTAACACAGCAGCTAAGTGTTGTTCATTGCCATGAATGAACCCTCCGCTACGGAAGCTGAATTGCATATCTTCAGATCTTGCAATTGATGAGCCTTTCTGGAACCCTAAACCAGTTCTGCCTTTGTTGTCGGAGACCTCTACCATGCGCCCCCACTGATCAACAATACCTTCTTCAACAATCCTCTAAGCATCCTTCAATGAGGACATAGGTGCCCAAACTCTCTTTTCAGCAGCAATAGATAAGGCTTGGAACTCCGTTCCAACCTCATCCTCAACTTCAACATAAGAGAAAGATGACAGGTGGCTAACCAACAACGCCTTCTCTCCCCCAACAATCACAAGCTTGCCTTTCTTGACTAATTTCAATTTCTGATGCAGAGTGGAGGTAACAGCTCCTGCCTCATGAATCCACGGCCTTCCCAATAAACAGCTGTAGGCCGGGTGATAACCATTACTTGAAAAGTAATCTGAAAATCACTCAGACCTATCTTAACTGGAAGGTCCACTTCACCAATTACTATCTTGTGTGAACCATCAAAAGCTTTGACAATTACACCGCTATACCTCACAGGCGCTCCTTGGTAAGATAGATTTGACAAAGTTGACTTCGGAAGCACATTCAGTGACGACCCGGTGTCAACAAGCACGTTTGACAAAGCATCTTCCTTGCAGTTCATTGAAATATGCAAAGATAAGTTATGATTTTTTCCCTCCTCAGGGAGTTCTTCATCACAGAAGCTCAGATTATTGCAAAAAATGATGTTAGCCACGATGTGATCAAACTAATCCACAATAACATCATGCTCTACGAACGCTTGTTCAAGAACTCTCTGTAGTGCTTCTCTGTGCGCTTCGGAATTCAAAAGCAGAGACAACACTGAGATCTTTGAGGGGGTTTGGAGCAGATGAATTCCACAAGTCACAGGTTCAAAATAGCCCAAAAGTCATAGGCATCAATCTGCTTCTGCACTTCCTCTTTGATCTTCTCCAAAATAGCCCATGTAACAGATGAATTCCACAAGTCACAGGTTCAAAATAACAGCTTCACAATGATCATGTTGCAGATGAACTCAAAAGGATCTTGAATGATGTATCATATGAATTTTAAAATTGCAAGCACTTGGTTTCTCAATAAGTTGGCATTAGCTAAGTCCTTTAGCATAGGAAGGTTGCCTAGATTCTAAGTCCATTTGTCCAAGATCAAGCGAACAGTCCACTCAATTTTTTTTTAGGGTTTTTGTTGTTATTATGTACATTAATGGTCAAAGACCACACAAACAAGCAAAGTATACAAACAAAATATATCACACAATATGGTCCAAGTGGACAAAGTGAAAATTGCATTAACATAAACAATTAGAATGATATGAACAATGACAAATGAAATAGAGTGCTAACAGTAAATTGCATTAAAGTAAAGGCTGAAAATTAAAAGTTAGTAATTAATAGGTTAGAAGTTAGTATTGCTTTGCTTTTGCTTTTTAATTGAAGTCATTCTTTGGAGAACACTCAACCCACTTATCACAAGCATGGATCCTTGAACCAAGACATCTTCCAAAGGAAGGAAAAAAGGCCAAGTTTCCACACAATACCATGAAAGAGGGGAGACTTACAATCTCACTAACTAGAATGCTTATGCCTTTTATGTCACAAATTTAGCGCTATGTTAAGCAATCGTAATTGGACTTATGTAGAAGTCACAACTATTTGAGGTCGGGCAATATAATTTTGTTGTTAATGCATGTTAGAGACATAGTATGATAGACTATGCTTATGAAACATGTCACACACAAAAATAATATGCAAAAGGGGTGGCCTAATCTCATCCATACTCATGTCAATTTTTCAATCAACTAGTCTTAGGATTTTGAGATATCATAGGCTAAACGGAATGAATGAATGAAGAAAGGGAATAAGATGAAGTGGGAGGGAAATGGATCAAAACACAAATTGGTCAAAGGAGGACTTTTACCAAATTAATATCATCCATTCATTTTGGGAGATGGAATGTACATTCCATCAATCCCCTAAATCCAATGATATTAAGTTGACAAAGTCAAATCAACCTTGACCATGGCCCAACAACAAGAGTCAAACATAAACAAGTCATCACAATTGGTCAACAAATTTATTTGGCATTTATTCAAATTAAAAATATTAAAATAGTGCATTTAAATTAAATATGGTTTGTCCAATTCCTAAAATCTCATCAAAACACCAAAGAAATGGCCATGAGATTTATCGTAGGTCAAACAAGGTCAAACGACCTTGGAGAAAAAATTTCATAATTTTTAGACATTTAAAAATATTTTTAAACAATTAAAAACAAATGCAAAATCAATTAATTCATGAAAAATATTAATAATGATCCAAAAAATAATTTTAATTCAGAATATGAAAGAGAAAAATATTTGATTTTTTTTGGTGAAAGTCCCATATTTTTTGGATCAATATTAAATTTAATATGTATTATTTAAAATAATGCAATTAAAATAAAAATTAAAATATCAGAAAAAACGTGGACCACTTGATCTCCCTCATTAATTGAGGTGGCAGATCAAGTAGATCAAAACACGCGTTCCACCGTGCACTTAAGTCAGCGCTCATGATTAGATCATTTCAAAAGGATCCTATGGCTCAGAACCATAAACACACCACCGACGGCCAAGGACCGGTTGTCTTCTCCGGCGAACCTCGCCGGACTGGTTCAGTCATAACCATCACCAAAATTAAAAACAAGGACATGATTTCAAAGTAAAAATGGCACTGAGTTCGAATCTAGCCTCAATTCACTCTAACTCCAAGTATATTGAGAGATACATGGAGTTGAAATTTGAGGTACATGAACTGAGTTGCTTCGATTTGGCCTCTAAGCAACTCAATCCTCTTGCCTACATTGGTAGGACTTCAGACAACCAAAGAATCAATAGAATTGAGCAAGCATTAGAGAGAATCGAAGAGATCAATTTTTTTGGAATATACCTTCAATGGAGGTCTGGATTTAACTGATCTTGCTCTTGCTCGTGCTTGATCTCACTCCAAATGCTTGCAGAAGAAGGATTGAATGCTCGAAAGGTTGTGGATCCCTGGAGATTTGAATTTCAAAATAGTGGAAATTCAAACTCAAATTCAAGTGAATTTTTCAGGATTATCCTTTACAATGTGAGAGTTAGAGATTTGGGATCAAAGCTGGCGTGAATGTGTGTGAAATGCTGAGCATATGAGACTCTATTTATAGCTGAAACCATTGCTTTTTGCACACTTGAAATCCACTTTCCAAATTTGGTATTAATGATGCATGGGTGCATGGGTGCGCATAGACCCATAAAATCATTGCCCTAAGTCCATAAATGAGTGTGAGATAGTCTGAATTCAACTTGGATTGCAAGGCAAGTGTTCATGAAGATTTGAAATTTGATTCTTGTCAAGTGATGACACCATGTTCATGCCATGCGCAGCCTATGCATTCTTTGTCCAAAATGAATGAGTTTGAGCTCTTTGGAAAGGTGAGATCAAGAGGAATAAATTTCATGTTCAACACTTTTCCATTTGGAATTTGTATCATGAAGAAATTTGAGGTGGAAGTTTGGAAAATTTTGACATATCAAATTTTTTCTAAGTGTCAAGCCATATGTCTCAATGTTCCACCTTGCTTAGCTTTTTATATGAGCTTCAAATGAGAAAAGTGTCTTCATCAAAGTTGTATATATTTCAAAGACCTTCAAAATGGTCACAAATTTCATGTCATTTGGATTTGAAATGATAGAATGATGCATTTTAGAAGTTTGAAAAATCACTTGATCAATGGTATAGGTAAAAAAATGACCTATAATGTAACCTCATATCACATGCTCAAACAAGTTGAATTTGCTCCCACTCCAAACATAAAAGTTGAAGTAGACCTCCTAAATTTGATTGTTAAACTTGGAAATCTCTCATCTCATAAAAATTGAGCAAGTTATGGCCTTGGGAAGTTGACTTTCAAATTAGGGTTTAAACAAAATGACCTATAATGTTTCAACATAGAAAATGATTTTCCAAGCAAAACTAGCTCTAGGTCTCAACATGAAAGTTGTTTGGAATGTCATTTAGAGTAAGTTTTCTCTTGAAATTAATTTCATATGGTGAAAATTGTAGGAGATAGGGTCTAGGGAGACCCAATTTTTATCAGATGAATTCATCTGGCCAACCACCATCAACCAACTTGCTAACTTCCAATTCTCTTGACTCTCTAGGCTCATGGTAGATCATATATGCATAAGATTATGAATTTTGAAGTGTCCCTTGAGAAATTTGATCAATTTGTGAGATAGCTTGTTGGAGAAGTTACTCAAGATACCCAATCAAACTAGGGTTTCCAAGGCAAATCACCCTCAGACTCTTGAAGAAAACTTGATCAATATAACATGTAGAGAACATTGGGACTCATATATTATGCTTGTAACCATCCTTGAATCAATCCATGGTTGTGCTCTTTGTTCATGAGGGTCTCAAACCCTAGATGTGAACTTGATGAGTCAATAGGATCACGCCCTTCCTACAAAAACGTTAGGTAAATACAAAGAAATATTTTTGATATTTTGGTTAGTGAAATGATAAAATACAAGTATGATACAATCACAAAGTACTTGGTGATCTCTCCCAAAACAAACCCAATGAAGGAGGGGTAAGGAGAATGTCAAGGTATGATCCCAATGTTAATGCTTATGATGAAATTTCATGAGGGATCTTAGGGTCAAAATTGGGGTCTTACAGCTGCAAGCCAAACACATGATCCAGTTTAAATTCAACCAATCAAAACATTTCATTTTGCCAACGTGTTTGGTTCAAACTCAGACAACCTTAGAAAACTCCGATCGTCTTCTCTGGTGAGCTCTCACCAGAGTTTCATCGTTTGGTAAATTCAAGATACGAGACCACCACCATTGTGATCCTCTTCTCATCCCAAATTAAACCACATACTCCAAAATCATTTCTGTGAACTGAGCAAAAGGAATTCGAAAGAAGTTTCATAAATAAGCAAGCCACAAAAAATTAAATTAAATGACGAACACGATCAACCAACCCCAGATAAGTTAGGGGAAAGCATCAGAGAGTGAAGAACTACATTGTGGTAACTTGTTTAAGTTCAAATGATGCTCATAACTACCTTGTCCGGATGGTGATCAGAAGTTGATGAAGCTCGATCTGGTTAGAGCACTTCAGAAGGTCTCAGAGCTTGCAAATTGTTGCAAAAGTTTCAGAGGATGTCGATGGAGCTAATAGAATCAAGAAATTGGATTGAAACAAGCTGAAACTCAAAACACGATAGTTGAATTTTCTGGAAAAATTTCAAGTTGCAGTAGGGGTTTCTTGGCTCTCAAAAGCTTGAAAATAAAGGCAATAGCTTCCTCTATTTATAGGGAATGTGTTCGGATCCAAATACGTGTGAAATGTTGTTGAATTCATGCAAAACGAATTTGATCCAAGTGTGTGAAAAGTGTGACTTGAAACTCTTCAAAATTCAGCCAAATGATGCGTTTTAAGTGTCAATTAACTTCTGGAGGCTTGTTAAAACATGTTTCGGACCAAAACACTTGCTAATTTGGCTTGGAATTGAGATTAGTGATGTGCAAATTTCGGGCAATGGTGATTTCTTCAGTTCTAGGTCACGATGTTCAACTCAATTGTACATCCTACTCAAGAGGCTTTTTGATCCCATTATTTTTGCAATGTGTTAACATCATAGCCAAGATTACAATGTATCAAGAAAGGTTGCAATTGGATGTTTGAGCACAAAGTTATGGCATGTTGAAGTTGGCATGAAAAACTGGTTATGTAACTTAGAAAATTTTGAGTGCTTCATGGCTGAGAATGACCTATAATGTCCCAATGCATTACATGACCTTCCAAGCATATTCTGACATTTGTCCTTGAAGAAAACTTGTAGATGGAATCATAAATGACACTATGCAAAAAGAATCAGCTTGATATGTTAAAAATTGAAGAAGTTATGAATCTTGAAAGTTGAGAAAAAGTCACTTGAAAATAGGTCAAATTTCACTAAGTCCACAAATGACCTATAATGTCTCAAAATGTTTGATGATCCTACAAGCATAATTGGCTCTTGTCATGTGAAGAGAAGTTGTAGAGGATGTTGAGAAGATTCATATGCAAAAGAGGCATTCAAAAATGTTGATAAAATAAGGAGTTGTGATCCTTTGAACCTTGACTTCAAAATGTTGACTTTTAGGTCAAACTTCTTTGAACAAGCTTGTATATTTGGACTTTACTTGCATTTCAAAGCACATGGGTGATCATATGAACTCAAGATGAGTTGTACTTGATTTCCTCTTGGTTAAATTTCTCAAAGCTTGAAGTTACTGGTTGAAGAAGGCATGGAAATAAACACATGAACCTTTGACTTTTCTTGAGAAGTAAGCCACAACACTTTGATATGCTCTTGATTTGAGGAGTCCTACCTTGCACAATAGACTTAAGAGAAACAAGAAATACTTTTGGTATTTGATTACTGGTTAGATAAGCAATGAATCAAATAAACACAAGGGTAAAACAAACCTACAACAAGGTGCTTAGTGATCCCTGCAAGAAGCAAACCCAAAGATGGATAGGGGGAAGGACCAAGATGTGACCTTGATTGTATGCCAAAATTAAAATGAGATGTGGGATCTTAGGGTTAAAAATTAGGTATGACAGATGCCCCTATTTAAGTTTATTTAATTTGGAGTTATGAAGGTTGAAATCTTTGTCTCGACAAGATTTAAGAGACTTAAATATCAAAGACCTAATATTTGGCCCTAAGATACCGCAGAATGCTTATGATATGATATGAATGCAAACAAGGATCTCTATGGGGAATATAGCGCCATAAGAGACAAAGGAATGCTAGAGAAAGAAGGAGACTGAAATTCCACAAGGGAGTGGTAGATTCCAAAGGGGTACCCAGCTGGGGACAAATAAAGTTCCGCAGGGAAAAAAAAGGAAGAGCTCGAAAATAACAGATGCTCAGTTAGAAAATGAGCTAAAGATCCAACGGGGAAGACTTATCAAGGCAAGACTTCACCGGGGGAAATCAATTATCAAAAGGGGAAAACCCCGACTCCAATAGGAGAGGAATATTACCTAATTATCAGTCAAGTGATAACTTAACAAAGGTAATAAACTCAAAGAAAAATGATTACCAACTACCAGCCAAGTGGTAACTTAATAAAGGTAACCAATCAAAGGTAAAAGGAACTATTACATACTATCAACTGAGTGATAGATTAACAAAGGTAATAAGATCAAATAGAATGATTACCAACTACCAGCCAAGTGGTAACTTAACAAAGGTAACCAATCAAAGGAATATTACCTACTATCAACCGAGTGATAGCTTAGCAAAGGTAATAAGCTCAAATAGAATGATTACCAACTACCAGCCAAGTGGTAACTTAACAAAGGTAACCAATCAAATGTAAAAGGAATTATTACCTACTATCACCCGAGTGATAGTCTAACAAAGGTAATAGCTCAAAAGGAATGATTACCAACTACCAGCCAAGTGGTAACTTAATAAAGGTAACCAATCAAAGGTAAAAGGAACTATTACCTACTATCAACTTAGTGGTAACTTAACAAAGGTAATAAGCTCAAAATGAATCAAAGTTCAACCCAGGAATGAACTAGTGAGAAACAGTCAAAGAAGACTCAATCCAATGAGGGCATGAACTCAATTGGAGATTGATCCTATCCAGATAATGAACTGAAGGGGTAAACTGAAACAAAATCTTCCACGAGGATCATACTCAATGGGGAATTAGAAAGGACAAACTCTTTTTGCTTAAGATTGACACTCTATTGGTGAGAGGACACACACACACACTCTACAGGGAGAAAAGTTCCAGAGAGTGGTGAGGAATTATTGCAAAAATGGAAAATGCGCAAATAAACATCATGATGTTATGCATATACGTATGATTATGCTGACAAAACAAACACAAAGGCGCAAGACTGATGACAAAACACAACCAGATACTCGGCTAATCTCAACAAGATGGAAATGTCGGTAGTGATTCATTAGGGATCGCACCACTCTTGCAATCTGATGTTGGGGAGACTGTTATAAAAGAAAATCCGGCCTAGGGAAGTCATTGAATTCCGTTCTTTAGGATCTTACCATCCTTGGCTTTGCCATTAACATTCCTCTTTTGTATTCACAAGTCGAGGAAAATACATATCTTTTTTGTAAATTTTCAAAAATATGATTGTTTAAATGTATATATTTTTTATATTTAAAAATGATCATAGAAAATAAATGAAATTTCGTAAACTGAAACAAAATAAGAGTAGAAAACAAATGGGCAAAAGACTCATATTTTATTGATAGAATGGTAGTCCGCAAATGGTATGACTCCATGTATCATTACAAAGTTGGAAAAATGGTAAATACATGGAAAGAGATACATTGAAATACAATAACCTCTATTCTCCCTAACATCTTTAAATTCCACTATGCTCTAGACTTTAGTCGAGGATGACGGAAAAGGAACCTGTGATAGGCATTGTTGCTTCAAATGGTCGAGACTGACCTGATGCAGTTACTTGCCATAATCCCTAACTTTTGCCTAGATTGCCTTTCGGGGTCAATCTACCAGGATTAGGCATGGCAATATAACCCGTACCCGCGGGTACCAACCCGAACCCGCCCCGAAGTTGACGGGGAAAACCCGCTTTGACTGGGTTTGGGTTTGGGTTTGGGTTTTCCCCGATTTGAAAATATAGGGACGGGTCGGGTAATGGGGACACTAGTACCCACCCCGAACCCGCCCCGTTTATTTTACTATATACATTATTATTTATTTTTGATAATTTAAAATATTAAATATGTGGTCAATGTTTTGATATTTTAATTTGAATTTATTATTTAAAATATTTGAAATGTATGTATGGAATTTTTTTAGATTGTTTTATTTTATTATTTGTAATGTAATTTTATTTTGGAAAAATAAATATTTCTATTAAAAAATTGATTTTACTAAATGAATGGTGGCGGGGTGGAGATACCCGAACCCGTTTGGGACGGGTTTGGGTTTTGATTCCCCATCCCCGTTTGGGTTTGGGGCGGGGAACAAGGATTGTTTGGGGATTCAGGTTTGGGTTTGGGAGAGATAAAAACCGTCCCCGACCCGCCCCGTTGCCATGCCTAACCAGGATGATTATTTTCTGTTTATGTCTCTAACTTTTTCCTGGACCGCCCTTTCGGGTTTTCAATCCACCGAGACGCTCATTTTTGCCTAAGCCTTCCTTTTGGGTTTTCAACTTAGTGAGCTGTTTTTTTTTCTAGGCGAAGTATTTCTTGACTGCATCAGCATTCACAGGACGAGGGAGCTCGTCACTATCCATAGTTGTAAGAATTAATGCACCACCAGAGAAATCTCTCTTAGCAACATATGAGCCTTCATAATTAGGAGTCCACTTGCCCCTAGAATCAGTGTTGAAAGATAAGATCTTCTTGAGCACAAGGTCACCTTCTCTGAATACACGCGGTCGAACCTTCTTGTCAAATACTTTCTTCATTCTCTTTTGATATAATTAGCCATGACACAAGGTTGTCATTCTTTTCTCTTTAATCAAATTCAACTGATCATATCTGCTCTGACACCATTCAACCTCAGACAAACTGGCTTCCATCAGGACTCACATTGATAGGATCTCATCCTCTATAGGGAGCATTGCTTCCATGCCACAAACAATAGAGAAAGGGGTTGCCCCTGTTGAAGTGTGTACGGATATACGATATCCATGCAAAGCAAACAGGAGCATCTTATGCCAATCTTTATACGTCACAACTGTAAGACCCCAATTTTGTCCCTAAGATCCCTCATGGCATCATATCATAACATTGCATTGCCTCAAGGATCATTGGACACCTTGCTTCCTTCCCTGTGGGTGGGATCCCTTTGAGAGTGGTTCTTGATCACCAAGCATTGCTTGCATTTGTATATCATTACTTTTCTTTTAATCACTAACCAAAAATGTACAAAAATATGTCATCTAACATTTGTCTTGCAGCTTAAGCAGTCAATAGGTCAAGGGATCAAGTGAAATCATGATACAAAGAGAAGAGGGTATTTTATTGAGATATGGATCATGTGATCATTCTATTGAGCTTATATGAGCTAGAGGTTCATTTTGGAGCAAATTCCCAAGTGGCAAAGGCCCCAAATTCATCAGGACATTTTCAGATCATCTAAGGGCCAATGCAGTCAACTGAAAAGTCAACTGTGGGTTTTGAGTGTGGGAATTGAGTGTCTTTATCCCATTCATGTCCAAATCATGCTTATTCATCATTTCAAAGATCAAGGTTGAAGAATTTGAAGTCAAGTCAAAAGTTTCCAAAAATGGAAAGTGACCTATAATTTCAACTTTCCAAAAATGGCAAGTTTTTGATCCAACTTCAACTCAACTTTCCAACATCAAATAAGCTTCAAATGAAATTTTGTCCAACATGAAAGTTGAAGCCCTCTCTTTCCCATTTCCAAAAAGTCCAAGATTATGAGCATCTGATGAATGGTTGAGGAGATATGATCAAATCATTGCCAAGTATACATGGAACTTCAAATGGCCATATCTTTTGATCCATAATTCCAAATTTGGTGGTTCTTTTTGCATTTTGCTTCTCATGACATGAGCTTTTCAAAACAATCACCATATTGCATGAATTGTTATCACATGATCACTTGCTATTCCATGCCTTTTTTGGAGGGAAATTGCAAAATTCAAAAATGGTGCATCATGGGAACTTTCTACCATTGCCATTGGGTTTAAAAAATAATTTTAAGTGTAATTGATCAAGGAAATGGCACTGTTCACGTGGGATTAGTCCATGCACCATGCATTTTTGATTTTTTGCAAAACACCTTATTTTAATTAACCAAGTTAATTATGGATTACCAAGGTGATTAGGACTTCATATAAATACCTAAGTCTAACAGAATTTGAAGGAGGTTAATCATTTTTCACCATTTCAAGATCCAAATTCTCTCTCCCTCCAAAATTTTCTCTCATTCATAATTCAAATTTTTTCCAAATAACATTGTAATTTTAGTTTATATTCTTGTTCTCTAGTGTGAATTGAGTGCATATCAAGTGTTGAATTGTTGAATTCGTGCAAGAATCAAGCATAGCAAGCTCATGAAGGTGAAGATGGAAATTCTGTTTTGAGCTAGATCCAGCACCTGTCAAGCTTCCTTTTCTTCATCAAACACCATTACAAGCATCATAGAGTAGATTTGGATCATTCAAAGCTTCAGATCGTGTGAATTCAAGGATCTGCTCTTCAAGAGGTCAAGTTTCAAATCTCTTAATTCTCAAATTCATTGCCATATTCTTGTAGATCTTGTGTTCCTGATGATTCTGGTGAAGATTTCGTGTGAAATGATGCATTATTGACTAAGTTATGTGTAATTCAAGTTTTGCACTCAAAAATGTTTCTCATCGATTCTCTTTGATCATGTGGAATTAGGTTTAGTTGTTAGTTGATCTATAATCACCATGGAAAGAGCTTCATGATGATATAATTTTTGTTGATTTCTGGAAAAATCTGGAAAAATGTTTGAAGTTCTTCACTGTTCATCTTCATCTTCGTGAGGAAGATGAAGATCTTCATCCTAGCGTCGACCTTAGCGATGGTTTAGCGTCGACCCTGGTTCTGTTAGGGTTTTGTGCAAAACGGTGCCGTTTTGATGTTGGCGCGCTCATTTTCAAAATGTTACATGGATCGATTCCTGGCGAAGACAATTATTCAAATGTTCATCATATTTTTTGCTTTCCCTCCATTTTCCATGCTAGGTGCTTCATTTGATTTTTTCATTTTTCTTCCAACTTCAAAAATGCATAACAAATTGAAAAATGACTCAAATAATTCCAAATTTTTTGTAGCATGATCCTATGTTTGTCTAGTTTTTTATGATGATGATTGCTGAAGTTGTGTATGGCTGGATTTTGGATTGTGCTATAATATGTGATCATATGTGCATTTGTGACCTTGCCTTATTCATCTTATCGTGAAATGCTTGATTTTAATCCAAATTGCTTGAAATTTTGCATGAGTGTTCTTGACATGTTGCGGGACCTTTGAGGCTTGATTGTGTATTTTTATCATTCACCATTTCTGTTTTGTGCACATGTTTGCATGGTGTGACAATTTGTGTCACACATTTGGTTGATCAACTTGTGCAATTTAATTTCCATGCCAAATGATCTTTGATGCTTCTGATTTTTTGTATGTTGATCATGTTGGATGTGTTGAATGCTCATGATTTTTTCCAGAATTATTTGAATCATTTCTGTTTTGATTTGGAATTTTCTTTCTCAATGTCCAAATATGAACTTTGAAATTGTCTTTGACTTCTATTGCACATTACATGGCCTTGCTTGATGATTTTGCTTTGGTCCTTTTTAGGACATGTTAATATGTGTTTGAAGTTGCATTGTGTTGAATTTCAGCTCCTGTTTTGAATTTTTTCTTCACCTTTGACCCTAGGCTTTGACCTAGTGGTTTGGACTTACATTTGAGCTTTGAATTTCAGGACCAAGCACTCAATTTCCATGGTTGATGTTGCTTCATCATTTGAATGTTGATATTTGCTTTTGATTGCTAACATTTGCTATTTTGTAGGTTGATGATAAATCACTTGAGTTTGCCTTATGGCTTATCTGTTGTACATTGGGATTGTCTGTTTGTTATTGACTGTTGTCTGTTTGTCTGAGTATTGTACTGATTGGTTTAGTTGTTTACACAGGTACCTAAGTTGCTTTAAGTTCATTTGAACTTTGCTTTGATTTTGCTTGTGGTTGGCATACCACTTAGGTATAATCCCTTGATCTTCATGTAGTCTGGAAGACCTGTCATGTTACTTTGGCAGGCACCTGTCTGAAGCCCTCCTTAAGAGGCCATGTTTTTGTTTGTTTAATTTTGTGCCAAGCAGGTTAAGTCCTCTTAAGAGGCAATTGGCAGATAAAAGGGATGTGTAATCCATCCCCTGCTATTCAGTTGTGTCATTCACTTTGCTCACATCATGTGTTGATGCATTGTGAATAAGAACCCAAGATCTTATAGAGTCCATCATTTGTGGAGAAGAGTTCCTTCATTCTGAACTCCCATACTTTCTATTGTTTAAAGCTCTCCTAGGCCAGAGATAAGAGCTATGAGGCATAACCCTCATCTCCATTTCATCTACTTCACCCTAACTCTCAATGTTAGGGTTAAGAGCTCAAAACACCCCATTCCAGTTGGCTTGTTTCTAAAGCTTAACCTTGATTGAGCCTCTTGATTGTGTATAGTGTGTGCTAACTGATTGCTTGATTGCTTAACTGTGCATCTTTCATGTTTGCTTTTGCATATCTACTTGCATCATTCCATGTGTTTGCTTTTTGCTTTTCATAGCATGTTTGTTTATGTGAGGAGTCAGATGTAAGGCCATTGATTGGTTATCTGTTTCCTATGATCATTTGTTGTGGAGTCAGGTGTAAGTCCATAGATTGGTTACCTGTTTCCTTGTTTTGGTTGTCCATTGAGGAGTCAATTGTAAGTCCATTTATTGGCATTTGTTTCCTGTGATCTGGTAGGAGTTGGGACTAAGACCATTGATTGGCATCCCATTTCCTAGGAGTTGAGTGTAAGACCATTTATTGGCAACTTGTTTCCTCTTGCTTATTGCATTTGTTTTAATTGCTTTGTGAGACTAGTGTAAGTCCATTGATTGGCATCTGGTATCCATGTTTTCTTTGTTTTGTGAGACTAGTGTAAGTCCATTGATTGGCATCTGGTATCCATTTATGTTGGTTTTGCCTGATACATTGTTTACCTGTTATTTGTTTGTTGCCTTTTCCAAAGGAATCACTTGGATCATCTACATATGATCTCAAGAGGTGAACTCCTAAGAAGTTTTGCATCCCTTAACCTTCACCCTTTTTGTTTCTAAACCTCCATTTGCATGTTAACCCAAAACCAAAAAACTTTGTGCAAACATTTTCATCTGTTTTCAAACTAGAAACCTAGGCCTTAAGCCTTTGATTTTCAAACTTCATTTTCACAATACTTCTTTTGAATTGAATTCTAATCATACTTTGACCATTTTTGTGAATACTCTAATTGGTTAATTCCACTCATTCAATTGTTTTGTGGCCTAGTCCACTTCTTGATAAGTTTTCATACATTAGCCATAGATCTCAATTATCTTAGTGGTTGATGTGAATCTCACCTTTTGTCCTTAGTGATTGAATTGTAAGACTTCCTTGCTTATTATAGGGTATGGTCCCTCACTAGCAAGTTGAATCTGTTCTCACATGGTGGACTTGTGGTTGTATAGGTTGAGTTTTCTCCCGTGGATAATGAAAGACCTTAGGGCTTTTGTTTAAAATCAATCCACTTATATTTTGGAAATCTTTTAGCCGAACTACGGGGTTTTGATCCTGTAAAGGTACGTAGGCAATGGTTATCCATCCAAACACAAAAATAATAAAATTGTATATTCTTTTCTCATCCTCCCAATCAATGTTTGCAAAATAAATATTTTCATAAACAATATCTTTTGCAACAAGTTGTGAAAAGGGTTCCCTAGGAGTACCTAGGATGCTTTGGGTGCCTAACACCTTCCCTTTGCATAATTACCCCCTTACCCAGATCTCTGTACCTTTTTATTAGTTTTCTTTGTAAAACTTCTTAGGCTTTTGTTCGCTTTTTAGCCGTTCCTTCGGATAAATAAAAGTGCGGTGGCGACTCTATCTTTGTATGCTTTGCTTCTGATTTAGTTAATAAATCATAAAGTGACGAATACACCGCTACAACAACCATCTTATGGATAATCTTCTTGATGTTCTTATTCGCAGCTTTAATAACCCAACTCATCTTGGGTTTGTAAGAAGAAGAGTTATGATGTTCAATCATAGAGCTCTTTCATAATCTTGTTATTCAAGTTCGACCCATTATCAGTAATGATCTTAATTGGAACACCATATCGACAAATAATCTGATTCTTGATAAATCGGACCATAACCTGCTTGGTCACATTAGCAAAAGATGTTGCTTCAACCCACTTGGTGAAGTAATCAATAGCTACCAGGATGAAACGGCATCCATTCGAAGCTTTGGGCTCAATCATACCAATCATATCAATTCCCCACATAGAGAAAGGCCATGGAGATGAAATAACATTGAGAAGTTTCAGAGGCACATGAATCTTATCATCATAAATCTGGCGTTTATGGCACTTCTTCACATATTTACAGCAATCATATTTCATTGCCAGGCAATAGTAACTCGCCCTTAACATCTTTTTAGCCATTGCATGTCCATTGGCATGAGTACCAAGGATCCTTCATGAACTTCTCACATTAACATGTCTACTTCGTGTCTATCCACGCATCTGAGCAAAACCATGTCAAAATTTCTCTTGTATAACGCATTTTCATTTAGAAAGAAATTGATAGCCAGTCTTCTCAAAGTCTTCTTATCTTTACTGGATGCCCCAAGCGGGTATTCCTAACTTTGGAGGAAACATTTAATATCATAATACCATGGCTTATCATCTATAATTTCTTCTGTTGCAACCACATGAGCAGGTCTATCAAGGTGCATAATTGTGATACTGGGTGCATTATTCCAACGATTTACTTTATACATAGAAGACAGAGTAGCCAGAGTGTCCGCCATATGATTCTCTTCACGAGGTATATGATGAAACTGAATTTTATTGAATAAAGTTGACAACCTCCTTGCATAATCTTTGTAAGGAACCAGGCCAGGATTACAAGTATCCCATTCTCCTTTAATTTGATTGACCACCAGGGTTGAATCTCCGTATACATCAAGGATCTTAATTCTCAAATCAATGGCCTCATCAAGACCCATGATACAAGCTTCATATTCTGCCATATTATTAGTATAATAAAACATCAATCTTGCAGTAAAATGGATATGAGAACCCTTAGGAGTAATAATGTTTTCCCCAATTCCATTATCATAAGCATTAACAGCTCCATCAAACACTAAACCCCACTGGGGTCCAGGCTCTGGTCCTTCTCCAGGCAATGATTCATCGCAATCTTTAGCTTTCAAGTACATAACATCTTCATCATGGAAGTCAAACTTGATGGATTGATAATCATCGATTAGTTGGTGAGCCAAATGACCTGCAAGAATACTTCCTTTAATTTCTTTCTGAGTACGGTACTCAATATCATATTATGATAATAACATCTACCAACGAGCTATCCTTTTAGTCAAAGCAGGCTTTTAAAAAATATAATTGATTAGATCCATTTTGGATATCAACCAAGTGGTATGATTGATCATATACTGGCATAAACGTTTGGCAGCCCATTCTAAACCACAATAAGTCTTTTCAAGCATGGAGTACTGAGACTCACAGTTGGTAAATTTCTTACTCAGATAGTAGATGGTATACTCCTTTCTACCAGTTTTATCTTGCTGTCCAAGCACACAGCCCATGGACTCTTCTAATACAGTCAAATACATAATCAAAGGTCTTCCTTCCACTGGGGGAGATAAGATAGGAGGTTCCAATAGATACTCCTTGATGTTATCAAAAGCCTTTTGGAAGTCCTCTGTCTAAACACAACCTTGATCTTTGTGGAGAAGCTTGAAAATTGGCCCACACGTGGCAGTCATTTGAGATATAAATCTGGATATGTAATTCAGACACCCGAGGAACCCCCTGACTTGCTTTTCTGTCTTCGGTGCAGGCATCTCTTGAATAGCTCTGAGTTTATCAGGATCTACTTCAATACCTTTCTGGTTGATAATGAAACCCAACAGCTTCCCTGAGCGGACACCGAAAGTACACTTATTAGGATTCAGACGGAGTTTAAACTTTCTCAACCAATGAAAAATCTTCAACAAATATTCAACATAATCTTCTTTAGTCTTCGACTTAGCAATCATATCATCAACATAGACTTTTATCTCTTTGTGCATCATGTCATAGAAAAGAGTAGTCATGACTCTTTGGTATGTTGCACCAGCATTCTTTAAACCGAAAGGCATCACTCTATTGCAGAATGTTCCCCAGGGTGTAATAAAAGTTGTTTTTTCCATGTCCTCGGGTGCCATCTTAATCTGATTATAACTGGAGAATCCATCTATGAAGGAGAAGACATTGAACTTAGTTGTATTATCTACCAGCATGTCAATGTGTGGCAGAGGAAAAACATCTTTTGGACTAGTTTTGTTCAAGTCTAATCAACACACATCCAGACTTTACCATCTTTCTTTGGAACATGTATAATGTTAGCTACCCACAGAGGATACTCAGCGGTAACAAGGAACCCATCACCAATCTGATATTGAACTTATTCTTTAATCTTGATAGCCATATCAGAGTGAGTTCTTCTCAACTTTTGCTTAATCGGCGGACATTTTGGCTTCAATGCCAATCTATGCTCCACAATATCAGTATGAAGACCTGACATATCTTGATAAGACCAACTGAACACATCCACATAATCTCTAATAAGCTCTACATCCTCTTCTTAACATATGGACAAAGTAGTGCCCCAATCTTGACTTCTTTCTTGTTATCTTTGGAACCCAGATTAATCACTTCCAACGACTCTTTTATGAGGTTGAATGGTCTTCTCTTCGTGCTCAAGCAACTGATAAATCTCATCAGGAATCTCTTTGTCATCCTCTTCTTCCATTTCGAACATAGAAAATTCAAAATTGGGATAGCGCATAAGGTCATTGTTTTTAATGGGTTTAACAATTAATCTGCACAATGATTTTATGCTTGATTTTAGAATATGGTCAAATAAACGCACATTGTGATTCAGATATAAAAGTGATTATTATTTTGTTTTTTATGTTACCATTTTTCCATAATAAGCAAAAAGGAAAAACATAATATAGATAAATGAAATAACATTTTATTAGTGATAATGAAATTTGAAACAAAGCCCACATAGATTCACTTTCACCTTCGGCATAGTGAAAGGATTTTGAAAATAAAAAAAAACAATCATATTACTTCGACAAGTGAATAACAGAAGGAACATCAAGAATAACCCAATTCTGGCACACTGATCCATGTGTCATGAAATCCGACACTTGCTGCTCTTCATCGCCTTCTAAGATGGCGGTAGCAAACTGATCTTTAGAATGAATAAATCCAACACTGTGAAAACCTTTTTGAATTCGCTTCAGATCTCTTCGGGTTGCACCAGGTGAAAAACCCAAACCGGCTATGTTCTTGTTTTCAGCAAGCTCAACAATATGTCCCCATTTGGTAGATTGACCATTCTCCACCATAAATTGGGCATCTTTTAAGGATGACATGGATTCACCGTCCTTCTTAACATTAATATTATCAACAGAAAGAGCCTGAAACAATGTCCCATCAGCTTTGGCGGTATCAATGTACGAAAATGAAGAGAGATGACTCACCAACATGGCCTGCTCGCCACTCATGATTACTAACTTCCCATTCTTCACGAACTTCAATTTTTGGTGTAAAGTTGATGTAACTTCCCCAGCCTCATGAATCCATAGATGTCCTAAGAGACAAATATATGCGGGATGAATATCCATCACTTGAAAAGTGATCTAAAATAAGCACGGACCTATCTTTACTAGGAGATCAACCTCCCCAATTACAGTCTTCCTTGAGCCATCGAAGGCCTTCACAATAAATCCACTGAATCTCATCGGAGCACCTTGGTAAGTAGGCTTAGACATTGTAGACTTGGGCATAACATTCAAAGAGGATCCAGTATCCACCAGCACATTGGACAGGGTATCTTCTTGACAGTTCATAGAGATATGTAGGGCCAAATTGTGGTTCCTCCCCTGCTCAGGAAATTCTTCATCACTGAAGCTCAAATTATTACATGCAGTAATATTGTCCACAATGCCATCAAATTGATCAATTGTCACGTCATGCTCCACATAGGCTTGCTCTAGGACCTTCTACAAAGCTTCTCGGCGTGCTTCCAAATCCATCAGTAAGGATAACACGAATATCTTAGATGGAGTGTGCAACAACTGGTCCACCATATTAAAATCATTCTTCTTTATCAATTTCAGCATTTCGTCTTGATCGACATTCTGATTCACATTACTAGATTGGCCAGCTTGTATAACAGGAGTTTTCTCTGAAGTTGATTTCTCTACCACCACATCTTCAGTCCTCTTAGGAGCTGCAACAACAAATATACGACCACTTCGAGTCACACCACTTACATCAACAATGTTCACTACAGATGCAAAAGTAGGAATAGACACTTCTTTACCGTCTTCCACCATAGTAGCATTATACTTGTAAGGCATAGCTTTATCAGAGTCGTAAGGCATATGGCCCTCCAAATGAATAACCAATGGAGAAACAACGGTCTTCTGACAATCATATGGAATCACAATCGGTTATGGGAGATTAGAACAAGGAACTATGATGTTCACCTCATGCTCATCTTCAATTTTATCCCTCATAACTTGAATAAGGTTCCAATCCAACATCTCTTGCAAGTCTCTTTTTACAACAACACATCCTCGAGGATTTCCAGAACAAACTTGACAAGAAGCATGGTCATGCTCATAATAGCTCAATTTGCATAAAGTAGCGTGCATTTTAACCAAGGATCTTCTGATTTGGTTGACGTCAAAAACTCGGTATTTCCTAGGACATCCTTCGACCATATTCACAACTGCATTGCCATGTTTGAGCAATGGATTAGCTTGTACATTGGGATTAGAATCTTCAAATGACAATATACCACTTTGCATTAACCTTCTTACCTCAACCTTCAAAGCGAAACAATTCTCAACCCTAAACCCTAAGCACTAAACCATTCCCATACTTTCTGGAACCATCAGATGAACTACCTTCTTTAAATAGTCCTTCACGAACACCTTCTTCTAATCTCAAACCCATATTCACCATTTCATTAAAGTTACTAGGCGCATTTGTAACCATCCGTTCGTAATATAACGGACTCAATGTTTTCAAAAATAACTTTGTCATTTCCTTCTCCTCCAACAGAGGACTAATCTGTGAAGCAATCTCGCGCCACCTCTGCGCATATTCCTTGAAGGTTTCCTTTTCCTTACGAAACATAACACAGAGTTGATCCCTGTCCGCTTCCATGTCGACATTATATTTATACTG
Source organism: Lathyrus oleraceus (assembly GCF_024323335.1). Taxonomy (NCBI): domain Eukaryota; kingdom Viridiplantae; phylum Streptophyta; class Magnoliopsida; order Fabales; family Fabaceae; genus Lathyrus; species Lathyrus oleraceus. Next base: position 295,836,648 of record NC_066581.1, on the reverse strand, counting down.
ACGAACAAAAGCCTCACCTAGGTCATTGTATGTTCAGATCCGAGTATTGTCCAACCCCATATACCATTTTAGAGCAACACCAGTCAAACTGTCTTGAAAGTAATGGATCAACAATTGATGATTGTTAGTCTGAGTCGACATCTTACGAGCGTACATCACCAGACGACTCAGAGGATAGGAGTTGCCTTTGCACTTTTCAAAATACGGAACCTTGAACTTGTGCGAAATATTCACATTAGGTACCAAACAGAAATCATGAGCATTCTTCCCGAACATATCTTTCCCCCTTAAAACTTGAATCTCTTTTTTCATTAGCCTAGAATTGATCTTGGAAATTGTCCATTCTTTCATAAACACCAACGGTCTCACTTTGGTTAGTGTTAAAAACAGGTTCTTCGACATAAGGAATAATATGAACCACGAGAGGTGGTACTAACATCATAGGTTGAGCCACTGGAACTTTAGGTTGGTACCCCTCAGGCACAAAGTTGAGAGGCATGCCCTAAGGGAAACCGGAAGGCATGTGGTGCTGCAAAGCACTGATGGGAGCCACAAAGATGGGCGTAGAGACAATCTCGGAAATCACAGTCCTTTGAAGAGGAGTCTAAGGAGGAGGTGGAGGCTGATTCTGAGTAGCCGCCAAAGCTTTCATCATATCAGTAAGCCTTTTGTAACCGTCCCTCAAAGTTGTCACCTCTTCATGGAGTTCACAATTCTCTTGCTCTAGACGGTCCATCTTTTTCAACTAATTAACTTGAGTATTGTACTGATGAGACAACCTGTTTAAATGAAGACCAAGAAAGAAATAAGACCCCTGGAAAACTTGCTCAAAGCAAGACCAAGATGCAACATGATGCATGATATGAAAATGAGAATGTTACTATTGTTATTTTCGAAGGAACTTTAAGACATGAGTTACAAACATAATAACACATTTCAATGTACTAAAATCTCATTTTATTAACAATATAAAGGATTACAATCAGAAATATCATGTTCGATGATTATAAACAGAGAGAAGCTAGATCTATGGAATCATGTCCGATGACGACCCGACTCCAAGCTGACACTTCTTGCAAAGTCTTTCGATCTATCTTTCATAACTGCTTTTCATAGCATCCTTCTCTATCACAAGCTGGTATATAATGCCTTTCCAAATGCCGGAAGTAGGAAGATGAGTAGATGGTGAACTATTAGACGAAAATAAATCCTCTTGACCTCTAGATCTCTTCACAGCATGGTGCTCGAGCAGTCTATCAAGTCATCCTTTTCCTTTAGCTGCTTATGCAATTCTACTTTCTCAAGGTGTGAGGTATGAAATTTGTCTTCCTAATCATCCCTCTCTTTCTTCATCCTATCCAAATTCTCTTGCAACTTCTCTATGCCTTTAATAGTGGGAGATTTGACCATTACTAAGGACATAGGTCTTTCATAAGCGTATGGCATCTTGAATTATTTCTCTTTCTTCTTCACCCAACTGGTGTAAGGCTTCAAAGGTGCATAATTCCTTAATCCAAGCTCAATTTTCCTTTTCATGTGAATATTGTGCCAAGCATGCATTATCCTAACTTTCAACCCTTGAGTGTCCTTCCCTTCTTGGAAAAATAAACCTTCTAACAAAGTGTTATTAGGTTTGTCCTTCATAGCGAACCCAAGTTGACGTCTTGTCAAGGCCGGATTATAGTTGATTCCTCATTGTGTACCAAGGAGAGGCACATTAGAGAACTCCCCACAACTATCAATAATCTCAACATCGTTGTAAATGGAAGAATACCAAGCTATGTCATAATTGGTGAGAGACATTAGCCTTTGAGACCTCCTTAGACAACCCTTGTTTTCTTTGAAGATAGGAGACTGCGGCAGGTTTAAAATAAACCACTTGTACAGTAAAGGTACACAAATGACAATAGTACCACCTCCTTTATAAGTCCTATGATGAATGGAGAAATAAGTATCGTCGAGCAGAGTTGGAATCAGATTCCTAATTAAGAAGATCCTCATAACATTAACATCAACTAAATTGTAAATGTCAGGAAACAAGACCAAACCATAGATGAGTAAGGTAAGAACAGTCTCGAATTCCACCATACTATTAGCATTAGCAAAAGAAAATGCCTTTTCCAATAGAAATTTCGAAGTCAACCCTTTGATACCTCTTTTGACAGTGAGATTGGCATCTATGCCAGACTTCCTCAGATGAATGGCTTCGGCAATAACCCGAGATTCAAGAATTCCTTCCACCCCACTAAAAGGAACTCTATTAGAAACTCGTATACCTAAAAGATAAGCATACTCCTCCATGGTAGGCAACAATTGATAATTAGGGAACGTGAAACACCGACAAACAGGACCATAGAACTGAACCAAAGTACATAGAAGACCATCCTCAACATCAGTAGATAGCACAAATAAAGTCTTCCAAAACGGTCTCTAAAACCCTTAGGATCATCCACAAAAGATGCTAGCTTCCTTAATTCCATGAGATCAGGACATCTAAAACTGTATTTCTGAGTATTCCTCCTTCCAATATCCATGATTAAAATATCTGCGATGTTTGCAACAAGAGTCTCTAAGTTCCTTGAAAATTGAGTAAAAATCTTATGAATGCCATGGGTGCATGATGCAACAATCACAAACAAGGTCACACAAAGCACACAAATAAGGTCCAAAGGTTCAAAGTCGCGAGCATGGAGCCAAGGGTGAGAACCAACCAACAACGTATGCACTAAGGGTATAACCACCTGTAGAACAAGGTTCTAAAAAGTTCCCAGAGTCGTAATTCCATCTTTTGGATATTATCGGTTTATACGACTACTCGTCAACCAATAATATTCTGAAGAGAAACTCGTCCGAGTGTAGTATTGTGTAACAACTAATTTAAGTCTACACCTGAATAGCCACCGCACCACGTCCTAAAAGGCCAAGATGGGTTATGGGTTCTAAGGTCCCTAACTTCTCGGGCTCCTAGGTCAGAAAAAGTAATGTCAATTACGACTACTTGTGTGACATCAGTAATCCCAAAGGGGCCTCCACTGAGCGGGGGATCTCAAGTCATCTTATTAAGGATTAACTCCATGTAAGCCAAACATGACTATACCACCCTCTTATCATAAGAGCTCTTAAGTCCGGGTATAGGATTATCTCACCACATAGAGATCACCATGCACTAGACAGAATAAACAATAACGAACTATAACAAACATAATATATATACAAAGAAAATAAATATGGGCTTAACCCACTAAGGACTACTCCCCAACAGAGTCGCCACTTTTCTATAGCGGTAAATTTTTTGAGATTAAGCTATTTATTAACTTAACTCGCAAAGCAAGAGTCACCACCACGCTTTTATTGTTTTCAAAGGAAAAGGGAAAAAATACGAACAAAACTTAAAGAAATTTTAAAATAAGACTAATAAAAGAGAATAAGGGTTCGAGGGTTAGTTATGCAAAGGGAAGGTATTGGCACCCTAGACATCCATGGGAATGCTCACTTTACTTAGTTCAACGTGTTCCATTTTCAAAGAGGTTCCCATGGATGTTTAAGGTGCCAATACCTTCCTTTTGCCTAACTAACCCCCATACCCTAGTTCTAACCCCCATACCCTCTTTGAAATCCTCCACTAGAACTAGGTAAAACGGCTATTTACCGAGATAACTGACCAATTTGCATCTCCAAATTTTTTATAGATGAATCATGGTTCTTACTCATTGTTTCATGCTGTTTATTCACCTATTCAAAACTGATCTCAGTGGCCTGGATGAATTTGTTGAGGTTTCCTCAAGGGGTGTAGGTTTCCTTTGAGTTTGAGCTTGTTGATTTTGCTCAACACCCTTATTAGCACTTGTATTCTGATTATTGCGCCATCTAAAGTTTGGGTAATCCTTCTATCTGGGATTGTAGGTGTTAGAATACGATTTTTTTTTGGAAATTTGCAAATTGAGCTTTTTCACTCGACCCTTTTAAAGAGCATATTCCATTTGCATGTCCCTCTCCATATAAATAACATTCCAGTGCTTGTACCTGACTCACCTTAGCTTGATTCAAGCAACATTCAACTAGCTTTTATTCAATAATTCAATTTGAGCTAAAAGTGCAGTATGAGTATGTAACGGTAAATTTTTTGAGATTAAGCTATTGATTAACTTAACTCGCAAATCAAGAGTCATCACCGTGCTTTTATTGTTTCCAAAGGAAAAGGGAAAAAACACGAACAAAACCCAAAGAAATTTTAAAATAAAACTAATAAAAGAGAACAAGGGTCCGAGTGTTAGTTATACAAAAGGAAAATATTAGCACCCTAAACATCCATGGTACTCCATGGGAACCTTTTTGAAAATATGTACATTTTTGTTTGAAAAGGGTGTTGTTTGCAAAATATTGGAGAGATGGGAAAAGAAATATTTTTTAATGATTTTTTGGTATATGCCAAGACCTTTTGAAGTCTCATGCCTACGTAAGGGTGTTCGCGGTACAGTTTGGACGGTTTTGACGATAAAAGTTATCCGAACCGCAAGAGAAAAAAGCATGCAACTTGGTTTGGTTCGGTTGAATTTTAGAAATAAAACCAAACCAAACCAATGCAATTTTAATTGATTTAGTTTTTTACAATATTTTTATTTAGCCATACATACACCTATAGAGAACAACATAACTTTGTGTTTAGCCATTTAGACATTACTAAATAACATCAAAACTCATCATATTTAGAGAAAACGTCTCATTCAATATACAAAAATTAGATTAGAAAAAAGTGGAATAAAAAACATATAGAAAATAGTAGCATAAAATAATATCAAAGACATTATAATAAAACATAAAAAAACAAAGGAGATGAGAGATTAGAGAAGATGAAAAAAAAGAACTTAAGAGATGCGAGATTGAGTAGAAAGGTGCGATACAAATTTAATTGGAAGAGAAAACAATAATATAAAAGATGAAAAAGAGAGAACATAAGAGATGACATATTAGAGTAGAAAATGTGAAATGTACATGACAAAGAAGACGAGAAGAATGCGCGATACTACTAGGAGAGATTTAAGAAGGTTGAAATTGAAACACTAAGTGTGAGTAAGAGAAAATCGTTTATAATTATACTGTTAAGGCATACTAGGTTTGATTTTTGGATTGGATGTGGGATAAGTAAAATTTGAGTTGTATCATAATGCGGTTTGGTTTGGTTTAGTTCGGTTTTCAAAATACAAACCACAAACCAAACCAAACCGTACGGCTTTGTTAAAAGATGACCCAAATGCATCTGAACCAAATGTGATTTTTTGCGATTTCGGTTTGATTTGGTTTGGTTTGCGGTTTTATATTGGATTGGTTTGGTTTTGAACACCCCTACATACCAACAAAGTGCAATGGAGGATCAAAACCTCGTAGTTCATGGTAAAAATAACAAAGATGTTTGTTTTGATTCATTTTTTATGAAAAAATGCATTTTTTCATTTTAAGGAGAATACTCAACTAGTCATCCACAAGTATGAGGACTTTTCATCATCATGAGAAGGACTCAAACTTGGATAAGGATCAATAAGTATGACACTAGCTCCCACATATGGAAAATAATTATCAATACTATGGAGATAAGAGAATAATAAATCAACTATGGAAATGATTCATGTCTAATGCCTTGAGAAAAGTTTTAAAAGAAAAAAAATTCACAAGGGCACAAAATGGTTTGAATGAGTTAGACATTTTATAAGTCTTTGGAAATTGGTCTAAATATGATTAAGATGAATTAGTATTTATTGGGAAAAAGGTTTTGAAAATCACTTGACAAAAGTCAAGGTTTATTAAGAAAATGGTTCAAGTTTGAAAACAAGAAGGTTTTGAAAAAGAGAGAAGATTTTGAAAATTAATAAAGGGGAGGAGAAGAAGAGACTGTCCTAAAGCATAAAGTAAAATCTAGGAAGGAAAGATATAACCAAGAAAATAGCAATGAGTCGAGCAAGAATTCCCTCCTTTAGATTAAGCTTCAAACAAGCAGAATAGGCAAATAATAATCCATGTATCAGATGAAAACAAAGTAACCAAGCCAAGTCTTCACAAAGAAGTCCAAAGTCAAAGGTATCAGATGAATTCCAAGGTCTCAAGTCACATGTCCCAAAGCAAAGGTCAAGATCCTCATTCTAAGTCCATAACTCCATAAAGATGTCAAGGATAGTAACCACAAGTCCATGAGTTAGGTGAAACAATTTCTTTTTAGTTTTTTCTTATTAGTACCTTCTTTACAATGATATCAAAAGAAAGGTCCAAATGGACAAAGAAGAAAATAATATAATCACAAACAATATGATATGAAATGTTAAACATAAAGTATAAAGTAAATGACATAAAATAAAGGCATAAAGTAAATGACATTAAAATAGAAGTTAATTCAAGTGAAGAGTTAGTAAAAGATGTTAGTGAAGAAGAAAAGATGTTTTGGTCATTTTTCGGAGAACACTCAACTATCCACTCACAAGTATAAAAATATGAACCTATACATCATTTATGAGAAGGGCTCCAACTTGGATAAAATCAACAAGTATGTCACTAGCTATCTCAAATAGAAAAGGAGTAACATTTTCACACAATACAATGAGGAATATGAGACTTATAATCTTACTTATAAAAATTCCTTTCCTTTTGGGACAAATTTAGTGTTATGTTAAGCAATCGTAATTGAACTTATGTAGAAGTCACAACTTTCTGAGACTGGTCAATAATAATGTTTGTGTTAATACATGCTAGAGAAATGATATGTAAATCATTCTCCTAAAGCCACGCCACACAAGAAAAGAAAGGAAAGGTATGATCAAGCATAAAAGCTAAGAGGATGGTCCATTACTTTAATCCACACTTCATGACACTTAAGACAAACTTATGCATCAATCCAAAGTACCTTAAATGATTCATGATCACTTATAAGGTAGATTTGAAATGATGAAAGTTCATCAAGTACCAATCCATACATCATGAAAAAGATGGACTCAAGCCATCCAATTGATCAAAGGGAAAAGAAGGACATGAAGAAGAAAGAAAAAATAGAAGTCACACCCAAATTGGATCAAAAGTTTGATCAAGTCATCATTAAAATCAATCATCCATTTTAGTGGATTAGGGTTTTGACCCCATCAACACCCAAGATCCATTGAGTTTGATGAGACTTGAAGTCCAAACCATCATGATCCAAGGCCAACAGAAGTCCACAAAATCATACAAATATAAAATGCAATTAAAATGAAATAAAATGCATCAAAGGTATTTTTAAATAATTTTTCAAATAGAAGTAAAATGGAAAATCCATAAAGTCCTTCAAAACACCAAATAAATGACCAAGAAAATTATGGAAGGTTGAAAATAAAATAAGAAACATATAATAAAATTTTCAGAATTTTAAAATGTAGAAAAGTATTTTTAAACCAATTAAAACAAAGGAGAAAATAGAAAATTCATAAAAAATAGAAAATCAGTGAAATAAAAGGTGGACAAATAAAAATTAGATGAAGAAAAATAAAAGAGAATTTTAGAAATTATTTTGGGATTTTTTGGATAAAAAATGGAATTACTATGAATTTTTAATGAAAAAGAAATTAAAAATAATAAAAGAAAAAGAATTAAAATCAGAAAAAACACGGAGCATTGGATCACGCCTCATTAATTGACGTGGCATATCCAACACTCTAAAGGTTGGGATGAATGATGGAACACATTGCAAGTTAAATACAAGATCCAGTTTAAATTCAACCAATCAAAACATTTCATTTTGCCAACGTGTCTGGTTCAAACTCAGACAACTTGAGAAAACTCCGGTCGTCTTCTCTGGTGAGCTCTCACCGGAGTTTCATCATTTGGTAAATTCAAGACACGAGACCACCACTATTATAATCCTCTTCTCGTCCCAAATTCAACCTCATACTCCAAATTCATTTATGTGAACTGAGCAAAGGGAATTTCAAAGAAGTTTCAAAAACAAGCAAGCCACAGAAAATAAAATTAAATGATGAACACGATCAATCAACACCAGATAAGTTAGGGGAAACATTAGAGAGTGAAAGACTACATTGTGGTAACTTGTTTGAGTTTAAATGATGCTCATAACTACCTTCTCAATATGGTGATTAGAAGTTGATGAAGCTCGATCTGGTTAAAGCACTTCAGATGGTCTTAGAGTTTGGGAATTGTTGCAAAAGTTTCAGAGGATGTCGACGGAGCTAATGGAATCAAGAAATTGGATTGAAACAAGCTGAAACTCAAAACATGATAGTTGAATTTTCTGGAAAAATTCAAGTTGCAACAGGGGTTTCTTGGCTCTCCAAAGCTTGCAAATAAAGGCAATAACTCCCTCTATTTATAAGAATATCCGTGTGGAATAATGTTGAATTCGTGCAAAACGAATTTGATCCAAGTGTGTGAAAAGTATGATTTGAAACTCATCAAAACCCAACCAAATGATACGTTTTAAGTGTGAATTAACTTCTGAAGGCTTGTTAAAACATGTTTATGACCAAAAGACTTGCTAATTTGACTTGGGACTGAGATTAGTGATGTGCAAATTTTGGGCAATGGTGATTTCTTCAGTTCCAAGTCACCATGTTCAACTCAATGGGGCATCCTACTCAAGAGGCTTTTTGATCCCATTCTTTTTGCAATGTGTTAACATCATGTACAAGATTAAAATGTGTCAAGAAAGGTTGCATTTGGATGTTTGAGCACAAAATTATGGCATTTTGAAGTTGACATGAAAAACTGGTTATGTAACTTAGAAAATTTTGAGTGCTTCATGGCTGAAAATAACCTATAATGTCCCAATGAATTCCATGACCTTCCAAGCATATTATGACCTTGGTCCTTGAATCAAACTTGTAGAGGGCATCACAAATGACATTGTGCAAAAAAAATCAGCCTAATATGTTGAAAATTTAAGAAGTTATGAATCTTGAAAGTTGAGAAAAAGTCACTTGGAAATATGTCAAATTTCACTAAGTCCACAAATGACCTATAATGTCTCCAAACTTTTGATGATCCTCCAAGCATAATTGGCTCTTGTCATGTGACGATAAGTTGTATAGGATGTTGAGAAGAGTAATATGCAAAAAAGGGCATTCAAAAAGTTTAAGAATTGAAGGATTTATGATCCTTGGAACCTTGACTTCAAAATGTTGACTTTTAGGTAAACTTCTTTGGACAAGCTTGTATATTTGGAATTTCCTTGCATTTCAAAGCACCTGGGTGATCATATGAACTTAAGATGAGGTGTCCTTGATTTCCTCTTGATTAAATTGCTCAAAGATTTAAGTTACTTGTTGAAGAAGACATGGAAATAAACACATGAACCTTTGACTTTTCTTGAGAAGTAAGCCACAAAACTTTGAGATGCTCTTGACTTGAGGAGTCCTACCTTGCACAATAGACTTAAGAGAAACAAGAAATATTTTTGGTATTTGATTATTGGTTAGATAAGGAATGAATTAAATAAACACAAGGGTAAAACAAACCCATAACAAGGTGCTTGGTGGTCCCTGCAAGAAGCAAACCCAAAGATGGATAGGGGAAGAACCAATAGGTGACCTTGCTTGTATTCCAATATGAAAATAAGATATGGGATCTTAGGGTTAAAAATTAGGGTATGACAGAGTATCAATAGATAATATACCTTTTAGTGTGACCAAAAGTTTCAATTTTCATTGATCTTTCACTCTTTGAACGATATCCATTTAAGCACATATTTTCAATCAAGTCTTTAACTTGTAGTTCTGTCATAGTTCTGATCGTGCCTCCCGCATAAGCATCTAGAATCATGCATGTTTGAACCTTAATACCTTTAATAAAATTTTGCATTTTCTCCATGTTATTCATGTTATGATTTGGGTACCTGTGTAATAAAAGTTTAAACCTTTCCTATGAGTCATACAACGATTTAGTTTTTTGCTGCTCAAACTTTTTGATTTCAGCTCTTCATTCAGCAAACTGAGTGGTGGTAAAAAATCTCTCAAGGAATTTGTCCTCCAGCTCTTTCGATGTCCGTATAGTTCCATTTGGAAGGCAAAGCAACCAATCTTTAGCTCTTCCAATTAGCGAGAAACTAAACAACCTTAGCTTGACGTGGTCTTGAGTTACATCAGTTGTCCTGCACAATGAGATTGTTTTGTAGAAGCGAGCAAGGTGCTCCCACGGGTCTCGAATTACGTTCTCGTCGAACAGATTGGCTATCAAACCTTAAAGGACATAATTTAGTATGTCAAAGTTAGCAGGGTTTTCTGGTACAAACCCTCTAGATTTTTGTCCTTCATCAGTCCTTTTGCAGTAGTCCCCCATAATGGGTGGTGGTGGTACGTCTTCCATGATGATTTCCTCTTTGGAGTTTGAAGAAATCAGTGAATTTTCTTCTACTAACATCCCTTGAGTTAGAGTCTCTTCTCTAACCGCTTTCCTGATGGAATGTACAGTCCTTTCAATTTCTGGATCAAGCGGTGTCAATTTCGATCATGAGTTGCGCATACACAAACAAGAAATACCTCAGTAGCATTGTGATTAAATTTTTTATGAGAAAACTAAATTTAAAAACAGTGCACAAGGTTGCCCTGTTGAAATTATCAACATTCACCGGCAAAGGCGGCAAAAACTTGATGACTTCTCAAAAATTATACCGATAGTGTCGTCGTAATAAAAAGAGCATCGAATCCATATGGCCTGCTATTTAACAAAGCAATATTTGTGCAAGTATAAAAATAACAATTACACGGGGGGGGGGGGGGGGGGGGGTCAAGTTTGCAGTTGAAAATAAAAGAAGTGTTATGACAATTTTGAGAAAATTGCCAGGTTTTGCATAGAATCCCCTATTTCTCCCCTATTGATGTATAATGCAGTACACAAATCAAGCGTCATTATATTTCCATGGAGAGTTAACAAGGCCACTATACCCAATCCCTTGGTGTATAGCTCACTGATTCTTACTAGATGTCTCATATCCTTATTCAACCAGCGGAAGTGAAATCAGACGATGATACAGTATGTTAACTCTAAGGCTACTACTCAATGTCTCTTATCCCTATTCAACTGACGTAAGTACGATAATTTCCCTAGATCAAACACATAGGCTAAGGTTAATTATTCCATATATGTCCATAATATTAATGTAGTATCTCAAGTAATGAACTTTAAGTAAAAGAAGCACTTAAGTAGAAATATTGTTGGTGTAATGCCCAGAGGCCAATACTTTGGTACTTGTATCGAATTATTTATTAATAATAAAAGACTTTTTCTTTATTATGTTTGTTTAATAAAGTCCCTAGAATAGCCAGTCCGTTTAATATATCAAGTGTGACTTAATCATGAGATCCCATTAAACACAAGGATACTATTCTTAAAGTATCCGTAGTCGAGCTTTGTTGTAAAATGGGATAACATTAAAGCATTAAGACTATTACGTATATAGATTGGTGATCAAATATCATGGATCATGGATACGGAGTTATCAAGTCTTAAACATAAGTGTGAATATTAAGAGTAATATTTATACTGGATTGAACCGCTATGAGAATACTATATAGAATGTTATGCAAACTGTCATAAGTTATTCACCACCCTTCGACCTGAAACCACTATGGACCCTAGATGTAGAGTCAAGTGCCTTATTGCTGATCAAACATTATCCATAATTGGATGACCATAAAGACAGTTGATGGGTACTCCACGAAGCATGCTGAGGGACATGAGTGACCTAGATGGAATTTGCCCATCCTGCGTAATAGGATAAATGCCTAAGGGTCCAATATTGAATTGGACAAGGATGACACGGTCTATGCCTTGTGTTCAATATAGACATAAGGGCAAAAGGGTAATTATACACATAAGTATTATCACAAAAGGATTTGTCAGATCACATGACATTTTCATGTCTTGGATAGCAGTGATGTGTTGCTAGATACCGCTCACTGTTTATTATATTAAATACGTGATTTAATATAATTGCTAATGTCACAAAAACTGACAGGGTCACATACAAAAGGACAAATTGATGAGAGATAGAGTGATTAAGGAACACCATAAGGTACGGTGCACTTAAGTGAATTGTAAAACATCGTAAGGTACAACGTACTTAAGTAGAATACGAAATATGGTAAGGTACCACGCGCTTAAGTGATTTTGGCATATCATAAGAAATGGGCCACATACACTTAAGTGGGCTTTTTAGCTTGAAGCCCACATAAGTGGTTCTATAAATTGAACCCTTGTGCAGAAGCATTTGTGCAGTTGAAATTTCATTTATGTCTCTCTCTTTCACTCAAAGCCTTCATTCGTAGCAGCTAGCACTGAGATTGAAGGAATCCGTTCGTGTGGACTGAGTAGAGGTGTTGTCACCATTCAACATTCGTGATCACTCCTTAGATCCACATCAAAGTTTCAATCGTCATAAGAGGTAACGATTCTATCACTGATACGACCCATTCGTAAGGATCACTAAAGGAGAAATTTTTTTATTTCCGTTGCGTGAGAGAATAATTGCGCTAGGGGCCATAACTGTTTCATTTTGTATGTATGTTGATGCATATGAATGTATGTTGATGCATGTGAGAGACGATTTATATGATAAATAAGCCGGTGAGATCAGAATAATTGTAAATTCCCTCAAATCAAATATTAAGTTTTAGCACTCATCAAGACTAGTATCGAATAATGTAGGTTTCGCCTACGCGAGGTGCATGTTCTATATTAGTAAGGTGCGATGGGATAATTGTAATATCCAATTGCTAAAACAATGGGTCAAACTTAACTAAACAAATTATAAAAAGATTATATATGTTTAGAAGCAAGAGTGGGAAATGATCCATATGATGGATTGGAATAAGGAGTTATTCACCCAACTAAAATATTTGAGAGTTGTATTAGATACAATTGGAAGGAGTTCCTACCAAAATAACATAGTTTTGTGTAATCCTCCTACGCGGACTTAAAACAAAGTGAAATGTGGATCTCGACCCACTAAAAAATCTTCCAACGGGATTTTCCTAATCAAATGGTGAAGGTCATTTGTTTTGAGTAAAATAGTGGGAGCATATTTAATTAAAGGCCTAATTAAATATGTTATTTTATTGATACTTATATTTTTATTATTTTCATGTAGATTACTGTAGCGGTAAATTCATGACCATTAAACTATGGATAAACTTAACATCAATAAAACCAGAGTCGCCACCTCACTTTTATTGTTTCCAAGGGAAAAAGGAAAAGTACGAACAAAACCCAAAGATAAGAAGTTTTAAAATCAAAACTAATAAAATGCCAAAGATTACAAGTAAGGGGGTTGGTTACACAGAGGGAAGGTGTTAGCACCCAAAGTGTCCTAGGTACTCCTAGGGAGCCCTTTTTTGTGTGCATATGTGTTTTTGTATAAAATTTTGTTTGCAATAAATAGAGTGGGGGATGAGAAAAGAATTCATTAATTATATTTTTGTGTTTGACAAGACCTTCGGACTTGTGCCTACGTACCAACACACAAATGAGGGATCAAAACCTCGTAGTTCGTGGTATCAATTTCAAAGTGAATGAGTTGCTTTTAACAAAATTTTAAGTTTAACAAAGGCACAAAAGGCCTAAAAAAGGTTTGAATGAGTGTTAGTTCTTTTTGTCTTTTGAAATTTGAAGTCAATATAGTTAGATTCATTTACAAGTAGGATTAAGAAAAGAGTTTGAAAATGCAATGGCATAAGGCCAAAGTTTCTAATTTGCAATAAAGGTCGAAGTTTAGAAATCACAAGCAAAGAAGGTTTTAAAAGGGGGAGAGATTTGAAATTAAATAAGTGGGAGGAGATGAAGAGACTAATCCTAAGAAAAAATTTAAAAGTTAAGAGTTGAAAAGATCTGACCAATGGGATACAATCCAATAGACAAGAATGTCATATAGAAACCCAATTTTTCCTTGGACTTTAGAATCAAGCAATATCAATACACACAATAGCAAGGTGAAGAGCAAGGCATCAAATAAGGATAGCCATATCCAAGCTTAGCAACTCCATTATTTTCTTCATAATTTCCCATGTATCAGATGATCTACTCCTTGAATAGCTCAGAATAGCTCACTAGATACAGGTTCAAAGTAACAGCTTCATAAAAATCATGTTGCAGATGAACTCAAATGGATCTTCAATATTTGTATCAGATGAAAGTTCACTTCACAGGAACTTGGTTTCATGAAAGTTGGGATTGGCCAAGTCCTTTTGTATAGGGAGTGTTGCCTAATTCTAAGTCCAATGTCTTAGATAAAATCCAACAGTCCACACACATGTCTTTTAGGGTTTTTATCGTTATTATGTACATTAAGGTTAAAGGACCACAAACCCAAACAAATATATACAATCACAATATAATCACAAAGTATGGCTCAAGTGAGAAAAGTATAATCACAAAGTATGGCTCAAGTGAAAATGGCTGAAGCACAAAAGAATAACCAATAAGACATCTGGCGAAAGAGAAACCTGCTATGCAAATGATGCATGAAATGCAATGCTTTGATTTTTTATTTTATTTTCAAGAAACACTCTATTTTATTTGCAAATGTATAATAACAATTGTAACAATTTTATTGACCATAAAATCTCTTTTATTTATATAACTTTGGAAGGATTACACTGAGTAAAAATTCAGAAACCAAAATACAAATACAAGAGGAAAGGAGACAAATCATCCTAAGGATCCATATCAAAAGTGGCAGATGATCGGGCCGCAGGCGTTTACTTCCTTCGAATGCGTCGAATCTCGGACTCAAAAGAAGTCTTCATCCGAGTCTTCTCGAGGACAAGTTGATCAACAATCTTCTTCCAAGCAACGAAAGGTTGAGGTATACTAGAGGAAGATGAAACCTCTGTCTCTCTCTTCCTCTTCACTACTCGGTATTCAATAAGCTCAATAAGTGCATCTTTGTCTTTAGGCTCAAGCTGTAACTCCTCATGCTTTCTGCTCAAAGCATGTAATCGCTCTTCCCACATATCCTTCTCTTGCTTCATCTTGGAGAGTGTGTCTTTCAACTCCTCTACATCTTGGTTAGGGAGAGTTAATGACTCAACCAAAACCATAAACATAGGTCTCTCACAAGCATACGACATCTTCAACTTCAGAGCTCTCTTATTCACCCAAGTAGTGTAAGCTTCCAAAGCTACATAGTTGCACGGACCAAGCTCGGATCTTCCTTTCCTATGCACATTATGCCAAGCATGCACAATATTCTACTTCAAATGTTGGGGATCTTTACCCTCTTGATAGGAAAGACCTTTTAGCAAAGTGTTATTAGGTTTGTCTCTCAAGGGGAACCCAAGTTGACGACGAGCCAAAGCAGGGTTGTAGTTGATTCCTCCTTGTGTACCAATGAGGGGCACGTTAGAGAATTCACCACAACTGTCAATGATATCCAAGCTACTCAATGCAGAGTCATACCAAACTATATCATCATTAGTGAGAGACATAAGTCTCTGAGACCACCATAGAAATTATTTGTTCTCTACAGCAAGCGTCTGAGTCAAGTGCGAAATAAACCACTTGTACAAAAGAGGAACACAATATACAATCGTTCCACCACCTTTAGAATTCCTTAAATGCAAAGAGAAGTACATATCTCCTAACAGAGTTGGCACAGGATTCCTAAACAAGAAGATTCAAAGGCATTAACATCAACAAAACCATCAATGTTAGGGAACAAATCCAAACCATAGATGAGCAACACAAAGATAGCTTCAAACGCATCCACACTACCGGCTTAAGCAAATGCAGTAGCTTCTTGATGAGGAACTCAGAAGTCAACCCAAACATTCCTCCTTTCTTCACCCAATAAGATATAGAAATCTCCTCCAATCCATTAAAAGACACCTTGTTAGAAACAGGTATTCCCAAGAGATGGGTGTACTCCTCCAACGTAGACATAAGCTGATAATCGGGAAAAAGGAAGCAACGGTAGAGAGGGTCATAAAACTGAACCAACACACTCAAAAGTCCTTCAACCACATCAGCAGACAAAATAGATAAAAGCTTCTCATGATGTTATTTGAAGTCCAAGGGATCTACTACAAAAGATGATAGCCTTCTTAACTCTTTCATATCTGGACATCTGTAACTGTACTTCTTAGTGTTCCTTCGTCCATAATCCATGGCCTGAAAATATTTTCAAATAAAACCTCAGTTCCTTGAAGTTATTTTTCGTGTGATGAGTGTCATGATGCGCATGAATGCATGAATGCAACAATCACAAATAAGGGATCACACACAAGGCAAATAAACAAAGGTCAAGGGATGAATCAAGTCATTGTCAAGATCAATCATCCATTTTGGTGGATTGTGGTTTTCACCTTATCAACACCCAAGTTCCATTGATATTGACAAGACTTGATTGGATCAACCAAGAATCAAGGGTTTGTTGTGGGTCACGAGCATGGAGTCAAGTTAAGAACCATCCCAAAGGAGTGTACTAAGGATAAAACCTATAGATCATGTTCTAAGAAGTTCCCAAAGTCTTAATTCCATCTATCAGATATTACAGGTTAGGATGACTGACTCATCAACCCATAATATTCTCAAGAGAAACTCGTCTGAGTGTAGTATCGTGTAACAACTGTTATCAAGTCTACACTTGAGCAGTCTCCGCACTACATCCTAAACAGGCCAGGAGTGGTTAAATGTTCGACGGTCCTCAGCTTCTCGGACCCCAAATCAGAGAAAGTAATGCCTAACCACAAATAACTTGTGTGACATCAATAGCTCCAAAAGGGTCTCAACTGAGTAGATGAGTCTTAAGCCAACTTGTTAAGGACTACTCCACACAAGTCGAACATGACTATACCATCCTCCTATCTTAATTGCACTCAAGTTCGGGTTAGAACTTATCTCACCACTAAGATATCACCAAGCACAACAAACATATTATATCATACAAACAAATATACATACATCAAATATACAAATATATACACACAAAAAAGTAGGCTAAACCCACTGGAGACTACTCCCCAGCAGAGTCGCCACTTAATTTTTGTAGCGGTAAATTCAAGACCATTAAGCTATGGATAAACTTAACATCAATAAAACCAGAGTCGCCACCGCGCTTTTATTGTTTCAAAGGGAAAATGGAAAAGTACGAACAAAACCCAAATATAAGAAGTTTTCAAATCAAAACTAATAAAATGCCATAGATTATAGGTAAGGGGGTTGGTTACACAGAGGAATGGTGTTAGCACGCAAAGTTTCATAGGTACTCCTAGGGAGCCCTTTTTTGTGTGCATATGTGTTTTTGTATAAAATGATGTTTGCAATAAATAGAGTGGGGGAATGAGAAAAGAATTCATTAATTATATTTTTGTGTTGGACAAGACCTTCGGACTTGTGCCTACGTACCAACACACAAATGAGGGATCAAAACCTCGTAGTTAGTGGTATCAATTTCAAAGTGAATGAGTTACTTTTAACAAAATTTTAAGTTTAACAAAGGCACAAAAGGCCTAAAAAGGTTGGAATGAGTGTTAGTTCTTTTTGTCTTTTGAAATTTGAAGTCAATATAGTTAGATTCATTTACAAGTTTGATTAAGAAAAGAGTTTGAAAATGCAATGGCATAAGGCCAAAGTTTCTAATTTACAATAAAGGTCAAAGTTTAGAAATCACAAGCAAAGAAGGTTTTAAAAGGGGGAGAGATTTGAAATTAAAGAAGTGGGAGGAGATGAAGAGACTAATCCTAAACAAAAATTTAAAAGTTAAGAGTTGAAAAGATCTAACCAATGGGATGCAATCCAATAGACAAGAATGTCATATAGAAACCCAATTTTCCCTTTGACTTTAGAATCAAGCAATATCAATACACACAATAGCAAGGTGAAGAGCAAGGCATCAAATAAAGATATCCACATCCAAGCTTAGCAACTCCATGATCTTCTTCATAATCTCCCATGTATCAGATGATCTACTCCTTGAATAGCTCAGAATAACTCACTAGACACAGGTTCAAAGTAACAGCTTCATAAAAATCATGTTGCAGATGAACTCAAATGGATCTTCAATATTTGCATCAGATGAAAGTCCACTTCACAGGCACTTGGTTTCATGAAAGTTGGCATTGACCAAGTCCTTTTGCATAGGGAGTGTTGCCTAATTCTAAGTCCAATGTCTCATATCAAATCCAACAGTGCACACACATGTCTTTTAGGGTTTTTGTCGTTATTATGTACATTAAGGTCAAAGGACCACAAACACAAACAAGTATATATAATCACAATATAATCACAAAGTATGGCTCAAGTGAGAAAAGTGAAAATGACATTAAAATAAACAAGTTAAATGGTATGAATAATGGCAAATGAATAAAGACTTGAATTTAAAGTGCATAAAAGTAAATGACTTGAAGTTAAATGTTAGTTGTTAGTTGATTAGAAGTTAGTGTTGCTTTTGGCTTTTCAATGGTTTAAGTCATTCTTTGGATAACACTCAACCCACTATTCACAAACATGGATCCTTGAACCAAGACATCTTCCAAAGGAAGTAAAAAAGTCCAAGTTTCCAAATAATACCATGAAAGAGGGGAGACTTACAATCTCACTTACTAGAATGATATGCCTTTTGTGTCATAATTTAGCGTTATGTTAAGCAATCGTAGTTGGACTTATGTAGAAGTCACAACTATTTGAGGTCGGACAATAGAAATTTTAGTGCTAATACATGTTAGAGATATGGTATTATGAACCATACTCCTAAAACATACCACACTTAAAAGAAAATGCAAAAGGGGTGGACCTAATCTCATCCATACTTATGTTAATTTTGCAATCAACTAGCCTTAGGATGTAGAGATATCATAGGTCCATGAAATGAATGAGAAGAGAATGGGATTGAGTTGAAGAGGGAGGGGAAATGCAATCAACATAAATTGGTCAAAGGAGGACTTTTATCAAATTAAAATCATTCATTCATTTTGGGAGATAAAATGTACATTTCATTAATCCCCTAAATCCAATGATTTTAACTCAACAAATTCAAATCAACCTTGACCAAGGCCCAACAACACAAGTCAAGCTCAACAAGTCAATACCAAAAGCTCAACACAATTTATTTTGCAATTAAACAATTAAAATCAATTAAAAAATGCATTAAATTAAATTATGGTTGGTCAAAATCCTAAAACCTCATCAAAACACCAAATAAATGGCCCTGAGATTTATCATAGGCCAAACAAGGTCAAAGGACCTTGGAGATAAAAATTCATCATTTTTGGAAACTTAAAAGTATTTTTAAACAATTAAAATTATGCACGAAAACAATTAAATCATGAAAAATATTAATAATGATCCAAAACATAATTTTAATTCAGAAAATGAAAGTGGAATTTATTTAATTTTTTTTTGGTGAAAGTCTCATATTTTTTGGATTAATATTAAAACTAATATGAATTAATGAAAATAAGTCAAATAAAGTGAAAATCAGAAAATGCTAAAAAACGTAGACCACTTGATCTCCCTCATTAATTGTGGTGGCAGATCAAGTGGATCTCAGTGCGTGTTCCATAATAGACCTAAGTCAATGTGCTGGAGGGATGGTAATTAAAACCAACACGTGAGATTAAAACAAAATAAAAGGATCCTATGGTCAGAGACATGCCAACGCATCGCTGGAGCTACAACTCCGGTCTTCTTCTCCGGTGGACCTCACCGGACTTGTCCACCTTCAACCATCACCAAAATAAAAAAGGGAGACATGAATTTAAAGTGAAAATGCTCAGGAGCTCGAATCTGGCCTCAATTTCATCTAACTCCAGGTATATTAAAAGATTCAGGGAGTTGAATTTTGAGGTTCATGATCTGAGTTGCTTCGATTTGACCTCAAAGCAACTCAATCTTGATGCCTACATTGGTAGGACTTCAGACAACCAAATATCAATAAGAATTATGGAGAATTGAGTGAGAATCTAAGAAATGAAAAAAATGAGAAAATCACCTCCACTGCAGGTTCAGATGGCTAAGATCTTGCTTCCAACTTCACTTAGCCTTGTTCTGGATGCTTGATAGAGTACAATTGAATAAAAAAGGAAGCAGGACTCTTGGAGATTTGAATCTCAAAATAGTGGAGATTCAAACTCGATTTCTAATGGAAATCCTCAAGGTTATCCTTTGAATGAGAGAGTTAAGGGCTGGAGATTCAAAGTTGGCGCGCAAGTGTCCTTAATTCTCAGTGAAAGGGTCTCTATTTATATCCAAGGCATTGTTATTTGCACACTTGTTTCAAATTTTCAAAAATAGAAACTTCACTTTGCATGGATGCATGGGTGTGTGATAGGCCCATGTGATCATTCAATCAGGTCCAAAATCATGTAAAACATTTTTGAAGTCATGTTAGCAAGCCATGCATTTGTGTATGGAAGATGCAAGTTCAATTATGCCAAATGGTCATCCAACTTTAAGCCATGAACAATTCACTCATACTTTGTCCAAATGGGATGAAATTGGACTTTTGGGAAATGCTAGATCAAGAGGAACAACTTTCATGTTGAACACGAATTTTAAGGTGGAAGTTTGGAAAATCAAACATACCAAAAATATTTCTAAGTGTCAAGACCTTGGCTAACTTTTTATATGAGCTTCAAATGAGGAAAGTTTCTTCATCAAAGTTGTATCTCTCTCAAAGTACTTAAAAATGGTCACAAATGTGACTTCATTTGGATTTAGTATGAAGGAGTTATTCATTTTAGAAGTTGAGGAAAATCACTTGTTCAATGGCATTGGTCAAAAATGACCTATAATGTCTCCTCACATCACATGCATTTAAAAGTTGAATTTTCTCTTCCTTCAAACATTAAAGTTGCATTAGACATCTTGAATTTGATCATGCAAATTAAATGGCTTTCATCTCATAAAAATTGAGCAAGTTATGGTCTTGGGAAGTCGACCTCCAAATTAGGGTTTAGACAAAATGATCTATAATATTTCACCATAAAAAAGGACTTTACAAGCAAAACTAGATCTAGACCTCAACATTAAAGTTGTTTGTAATGTCATTTAGAGTAACGTTTCTCTTGGAATCATTTTCATATGACAAAAATTGTAGGAGATAGGGTCCAGGGAACCCCAGTTTTGATCAGATTAATTCCTCTGGTCAACCACCATGAACCAACTTGCTAGCTTTCTATTCTCTTGACTTTTGAGACTCATGGAGGTTCATATATGCATAAGATGAAGAAATGTGAAGCATCCCTTGAAATATTTGATCAATTGTTGAAGAAGATTGTTGAAGAAGTCACATAATGATACCTAGATGAATTAGGGTTTCCAAGGCAAACCAGTTCCAAACTCTTAAAGATTTCTTGATCAAAATCACATGTGAAGAACATGGGGATTCATATATGATGCATAGAGCCATAGTAAAATAATTCTTGATTGAGCTCCTTTCAATGAGGATCTTAAACCCTAGATATGAGCTTGATAGATCAAAGGTGAGCATGTGCACTACCTACAAAAGGGTTAAACTATACAATGACATATTTTTTGGTTTTTTGGTTAGTAAATGATAAAATACATAGTATGATACAATCAAATGGTGCTTGGTGATCTCTCCCAATACAAACCCAATGAATGAAGGGTGAGGAGGTTGCCAAGATGTGATCCCAATGCTAATGCATATGATGAGATAGCATGAGGGATCTTAGGGTCAAAATTGGGGTCTTACAGCTGCCCCTATTTAAGGACGTTCTAGCTGAGGAGATGAAGGTTAAAATCTTCGTATTGACTCAGTATAATGGACTTAAATGACAACATATGTAAACAAATTTTGGTCCCTAAGAGACCTCATGATGCATATGATATGAATGTTGAAAAGGAATCTTCGTGGGGAAAATATTGCCATAAAGGAAAAGAATCCGGAGAGACTGAAGGTCCGCGGGAGTATAATGCATTCCATAAGGGAAAGTCATTGGGGAGACAAAGACTCTGGGGGATAAAACATTGTGTGTAGGCCAGGTTGTGACTTAAAAACAACTAGAGGGGACACGAGGGGTTCCATGAAAACAAATCAATGGAAAGACTCAGCCGGGGAATAAAAGGAACATCTGCGGGGGGAAACGAGTAGATCAGCATCAAACTGAAATACTCAATACAGACAGGAAAAAGCGATTTCACTGAGGAAATATGCACTCAAACTCAACTGGGGAAGAAGAGATCTTCATCACAGGAGGAGCAGAAATATATCATCCATTACCGGTTACTGGGTAAAGGATAAGAAGATCTGATAGGGAGGACATTCGTTACCGGTTAGAGTAAACATATCAAGGATGACTCGCTGAGGGGAAACATGAAGTGTATTTGTTACCAGTTACTGGGTAAGAATAAACTGCTGCGGAAAAGCCAAAATAGGGTTTACAACTACCGGTTACTGGGCAGAAGATCAAAGGGAGAGGATATCCGTCACTGGTTAAAGTGAACGTATCAAGGATAGACTCAGAGGAAAGAAAATCCGTCATCGGTTAGGATGAACATATCAAGGATAGACTTGCCTAGGGAAACTAGGAAGGATATCCGTCACCGATTAAGATGAACATATCAAGGATAAACTGCCTGAAAAAGTAGGAATTACATCTATCGAATACAAGATAAAATACCAACAAGAGAATATCCGTCATCGGTTAAGATGAACATATCAAGGATAGACTCTGCAAAAAGGGGGAAAAGTAGGATTTACAACTACCGGTTACTAGGGAGAAGACCGCAAAGAGAAGGAAACCCATCACCGGTTAGGATGAACATATCAAGGATTAACTCTCTGCGGAAGAAATAGGGATTACAACTACCTTTTTATTGGGTAGAATACCAAAAAGAGAATATCCATCATCGGTTAAGATGAACATATCAAGGATAAACTCAAAGCAGGGGAAGAAAATATCCGTCATCAATTAGGATGAACATATCAAGGATATACTTCCTGGGGAAAAGTGAAAATGAATCCGCTGGGGAAACAAGGTTGCTCTTGCCGGGTATTGGGCAAAAGTGACAATACTTTCAAACTAAGAAGAATATTACCAGTTATTGAGTAATAGACTCTCAGGGAACCAAAAGCATCTATCTAGGTAAGATCTAGAAAGAAACGGTCAATCAAAAACTCAACCCAATGAGGATATAACTCAAGGGGAGTGGTTCCGTCCAGATAATCAACTAGAGAGGAAACTGAAATAATGATCATCCACGAGGAAATAACTCAGTAAGGAAAGAGAAAGGTTAAAGTCTTTCTGCTTAATGGGCTGACACTCTACAATTGAAAGAGGACAGATAAACCAAATCTGCATGGGGGAAAAGTATACCTCCATAGCAGAGGATCAAAATGAACAATGAATCACAAAGTGTAATAATGCAATAATGAAGTTATATGAGTGTATATGTATATGCATATGTATATATGATGATTATGCTGACAAAACGATCACAAAGGATACAAATGTCACTGGTTTGAATCATCGATGCAACTCCTATTAGCCAATCCTCACAGGAGGGAAACAACTGTTGGAGAAAAATCAAACGCCGTGAAGGCTCAACCTAGGTTGGGGAAAATACAAGGAGAGGATCCGCTGAGGAAACTGTTACAAACTCTGCGGGGAATTTTAGGTCAACGCCATATCAAATAGGAGACAACCCTGCAGGGGATAACCACAATAGCTGCTCAAAATCAGGAGTAACTCTGACGACTTACGGGGAAGCAAAGTTCTGCCAAAACCATGCAAACTTCCGGAATAACGCGCGTACAACTTAAGGGAGGCCAACAAACTCGGCTGGGGAAACCAACAAAACTCGGTTGCTGAAGAGCTGCGGGGGATGAAATGGGGATCACGTCCACTGCTTGGGGAGAACCAATAATGCTCCACATTTTGGGCTTACCGCTTTTCAAACCGATGTTGATATTCCTTTAAATGATATTGATTGCTTAAAGTAAATGCTTTTATATATTTAAGAAAACATGATTTTGATTTAAAATTTAATTTCAAACATGATCATAATAAAATTTAAATCTATTTGGATGAATAATAAATAAGAGTTGAAACAATTGGATAAAAGCTCAACTTTATTTAATAGGATGGTAGTCTGTAAATGACAAGACTCCGTAGATCTTTACAAAAGTTAAAAAATGGTAATTTACATGGAAAGGGGCTACATTGAATACAATGATCAATAATCCTTCTACCAACTTTTGATATCCACTGTGTTCTTGGCGTCTCCACTGGGGATGATGAAGTAGAATTGACCGACTTGCTCAAGAATGTCTTCAAAACTGAAGATCAGCAAGATGCAGTTACTTGCCATAATTCCTAATTTTTGCATAAATTTCCCCTAGGTGGGGTACTCAATTTATCGGGATAATTTTTCTGTTTTATGTCTCTAACTTTTGCCTGGATCGCCCTTTCGGGTTTCAATCCACTGAGACGCTCATTTTTGCCTAAGCCGCCCTTTCAGGTTTTCAACTTAGCGAGCTGTTCTTTTCTTTTTAGGCAAAGTATTTCTTGACTGCATCTGCATTCACAGGACGAGTGAACTCTTCACCATCCATAGTTGTAAGAATCAAAGCACCATCTGAAAAGGATCTCTTAACAACATACGGGACTTCATAATTAGGAGTCTATTTGCCCATAGAATTTGGTTTGAAAGATAGAATTTTCTTGAGCACAAGGTCACTTTCTCCGAATACACGAGGTCTGACCTTCTTATCAAATGCTTTCTTCATCCTTTGCTAATATAACTGACCATGACACATGGCAGTTAACCTCTTCTCTTCAATCAAATTCAGCTGGTCATACCTGGTTTGACACCATTCAGCCTCAGTCAACTTGGCATCCATCAAGATACGCAATGATGGGATCTCAACCTCTACTGAGAGCACAACTTCCATGCCATAAACAAGTGAGAAAGGGGTTGCCCCTGTTGAAGTGCGGATGGATGTATGATACCCATGCAAAGCAAATGGGAGCATCTCATGCCAATCTTTGTACGTTACAACCATCTTTTGGATGATCTTCTTGATGTTCTTGTTTGCAGCTTGAACAACCCCATTCATCTTAGGTATGTATGGAGAAGAATTATGATGTGCAATCTCGAAGTCTTTGCAAAGAGCTTCCACCATATTATTGTTCAAGTTCGATCCATTTTCAGTAATAATCTTACTTGGCACACCATAACAGCATATAATATGATTCTTGATAAACCTCACAACAACTTGCTTGGTTACATTCGCATACGATGCCACTTCAACCCACTTTGTGAAGTAGTCAATAGCCACCAAAATGAAACGGTGTCCGTTCGAAGCTTTAGGCTCAATCATGCCAATCATATCAATTCCCCACATGGAGAAGGGCCATGGAGAGGAAATGACATTCAACAGTGTCGGAGGCACATGAATTTTATCTGCCTAAATTTGACACTTGTGGCATTTCTTCACAAACTTGCAACAATCAGATTCCATTGTCAGCCAATAATAACCTGCTCTCAACATCTTTTTAGCCATAGCATGTCCATTGGAATGAGTACCAAAGGAACCTTCATGGACTTCAGTCATCAATAAGTCTGCTTCGTGTCTATCCAGGCATCTGAGCAGAACCATATCGAAATTTCTCTTGTATAATACATCACCATTCAGGTAGAAATTGCCGTCTAATCTTCTCAAAGTCTTCTTATCTTTCAAAGATGCCCCAGACGGGTAAATCTGGATTTGGAGAAAACATTTGATATCAAAATACCACATCTTCTCATCTTTGACTTCTTCCACATCAAACACATGAGTTGGTATATCAAGACGCATCACAGTCAAATTGGGAACTTCATTCCAATACTTCACCATAATCATTGAAGCTAACGTTTAAAGAGCATCTGCCATCCGGTTTTCATCTCGAGGGATATGATGAAATTCAACCTTTGTAAAGAAAGTTAAAATCCTCCTCGCATAATATCTATATGGTATCAAACCGGGTTGATTCGTCTCATATTCACCTTTGATCTGATTCAATGACCTCTTCAAGCCCCATAATGCAAGCTTCATACTCAGCCATATTGTTTGTACACTTGAAAGTCAATCTAGCTGTAAACGGAAAATGTGTGCCTTGAGGAGTAATAATCACTGCCCCAATGCCATTACCATATTGATTAACAACTCCATCAAATACCATGCCCCAACGAGAACCAGGTTCTGACCCTTCTTCAAGCAATGGTTCATCACAATCTTTCATCTTCAAGTACAAAATCTCTTCATCAGGAAAATCATACTGCACTGACTGGTAATCTTCAATAGGTTGGTGAGCCAAATGGTTAGCCAAGACACTACTTTTAATCGCTTCCCGAGATCGGTATTCAATATCATACTCGGATAACAACATCTGCCAATGGGCAATCCTCCCAGTTAAAGCAGGCTTCTCAAAAATATACTTGATTGGATCCATTTTGGATATCAACCAAGTGGTATGATTTAACATATACTGGCGTAGACACTTAGCAGCCCAAGAAAATGTGCAACAAGTCTTCTCAAACATAGAATACTGAGTCTCACAGTCGGTGAACTTCTTACTGAGGTAGTAAATAACATACTCTTTCTTTCTAGTTTCATCTTGCTGACCAAGATTACAACCCATACTTTCCTCAAGCACAGTCAGATACATGATCAACGGTCTTCCTTCAACAGGTGGAGACAGAATCAGAGGTTGAAGAAGACACTCTTTGATACTGTCAAAAGCTTTATGGTAGTCTTCGGTCCAATCACAAGACTTACCTTTCCGAAGAAGCTTGAATATAGGCGCACATGTGGCAGTCGTATGTGAAATGAATCTTGAGATATAATTCAAGCGGTCGAGAAAACCTCTGACTTGCTTCTCAATTTTGGGTGCAGGCATTTCTTGTATTACTTTGACCTTGGAAAGATCAACCTCAATACCCTTCTCACAGACAATAAAGCCCAACAACTTACCAGAACGAACACCAAATGTACACTTACTGGGATTTAAGCGGAGTTTGTACTTCCTCAAACGCTGGAATAGCTTCAACAAATGTTGAACATGTTCCTCTTCATCAATGGATTTGGCAATCATGTCATCCACATAGACTTCGATCTCTTTATGCATCATATCATGAAAGAGAGTGGTCATTGCTCTTTGGTAAGTTGCACCAGCATTCTTTAAACCGAAAGGCATCACTCTATAACAGAATGTTCCCTAGGGTGTAATGAATATGGTCTTCTCTATATCTTTGGGTGCCATCTTGATCTGATTATATCTGGAAAATTCGTCCATAAATGAAAAGACTTTGAATTTAGCTGTATTGTCTACCAACATGTCAATGTGTCGCAAAGGAAAATCATCTTTCGGACTAGCTTTGTTCAAATCTCTATAATCAACGCACATACGGACTTTTCCATCTTTCTTAGGAACATGCACAATATTAGCCACCCACTGCGGATATTCAGCAGTAACAAGGAAACCATCATCAATATGCTTCTGCACTTCTTCTTTGATCTTCACTATCATATTAGGATGAGTCCTTCTTAATTTCTGCTTGACTGGCGGGCATTCTGGCTTCAACGGCAATCTATGCTCCACAATCTCAGAATCCAAACCAGACATGTCTTTATAGGACCAAGCAAACACATCTGAATACTCTTGAAGAAGATCAATCAATCCCTTCTTAACCTCTGGACACAGTTGAGACCTAATCTTGACTTCCTTCACATCATCCTCGGAACCCAAGTTGACTAGCTCAATCTACTCTTCGAATGGCTGAATGGCTTTTTCCTCGTGCTCATGTAGACGAGATAATTCATCAGATACTTCTTCATCACTTTCTTCCTTGGCCTCAAACACAGGGAATTCAAAGTTTGGCGAAGGAGTAGGATCATTGTATTCAATGGGTTTAGAAACCAATCTGCATAATGATTTGATATTTTGATTTTAGAGAAGCGAATTGTGACCAAATATTATGCAGATGGACAAATTATTATTTACTTATTTATGTTTTTTGTGATTACCATTTTTTCAGAAAAAGCAAAAAGTAAAAATAAAATATCATAGATGTGGATGAATAGAATTTCATTTTATTGATGATCAAATTTGAAAATGCCAAACAATGTTCACTTCTCCCTTAGGCATAGGAGAGGGATTTTCAAAAATAATAAAAGCAATTACTTAGAATGATGAATAATAACAGGAATATCAATAGCAGTCCAATTGTTGCAAGCCTTTCCATACGTCACAAAATTGGTGCAGTTTTCAACTTCATCACCCTCGATCACGGCAGCTAAGTGTTGTTCATTACTATGAATGAACCCTCTGCTACGGAAACTGGGTTGCACATCTTCAGCTCTAATCATAAAAGAACTTTGTTGGAAACCCAAACTAGCTCTGCTCTTGTTTTTCGGCGACCTCTACCATCCGGCCCCATTGGTCAGAATTACCGTCTTCAAGAATCTTTTGCGCGTCTTTAAAAGAGGACATCGGTGCCCCAACTCCCTTTTCCTCAGCAATAGATAGAGCTTGGAACGGAGTTCTAATCTCACCCTTAGCTTCTACGTAAGAGAATGTCGACAGATGGCTCACCAAAAGAGCCTTCTCTCCACCGACAATAACAAGCTTACCATTCTTCACAAACTTCAACTTTTGATGTAGAGTGGATGTCACAGCTCCAGCCTCATGTATCCATGGCCTTCCCAATAAGAAGTTATATGCCGAGTGTATATCCATTACTTGGAAAGTAATTTGGAAATCACTCGGACCTATCTTCACAGGAAGGTCCACCTCACCAATCACAGTCTTGCGAGAACCATCAAATGCCTTGACGATCACACCATTCTACCTCATCAGAGCTCCTTGATATGACAATCTAGAAAGAGTTGATTTGGGAAGTACGTTCAATAAAGAGCCAGTGTCAACCAATACATTTGACAGAGCATCCTCCTTACAGTTCATTGATATATGCAACGCTAAGTTGTGATTTCTGCCTTCCTCGAGAATTTCTTCATCACAGAAGCTCAGATTGTTGCAGGAAGTGATGTTAGCCACAATATGATCAAACTGATCAACCGTTACATCATGTTCCACACAAGCTTGCTCCAATACCTTTTGCAATACTTCTATGTGCGCTTCAGAATTCATGAGCATAGACAACACTGAAATCTTGGAAGGAGTTTGGAGCAGCTGCTCCACCACATTAAATTCGCTCTTCTTGATTAACCGGAGTATCTCATCATCATCATTAGGCTTCAAGCCACTGAATTCACCAGACTGACATCTTGGAGCACTAACTGGATCCACTCAAGCACATCCACCTTCTTACTAACACATACATCTTCTACATTCCTCGGGAACATATGCCCAAAAACTCG
This sequence comes from Lathyrus oleraceus, assembly GCF_024323335.1. NCBI lineage: Eukaryota > Viridiplantae > Streptophyta > Magnoliopsida > Fabales > Fabaceae > Lathyrus > Lathyrus oleraceus. The sequence continues at coordinate 295,807,304 of NC_066581.1, read as the reverse complement.
ACCACTACGGGTCATCTTCGTAACATCAGCAATGCTTATAACAAAACTGGTTGTAGGCAATGAAACCTCTTGACCATACTCTAACATAGTCACATTATACTGGTACGGGACAACTCTATTGGATGCATACGGGACGGGACCCGCTAACCGTATTACTAACGGCGATACCGATCTGTTGTTGATACTGTTACTGATGCTGCTGTCGAACTTGATTACTACTCTCTCTAGAGTCTTGAATACTGGGACTATGACATTCACATCATCACCTAAGTGACGGGATTGCAAAATCTGGATCATACCTTCATCCATCAACCTTTGGATGTTTCTCTTCATAATCACACAACCTCGGGGGTTAACACTGCAAATTGCACAACCATCATGGTCATGCTCACAATCACTCACCATACAAATATCCTTGTGCATTGTCACCAAGGACCTTATAATGAAACAGACATCATATACTTTGAACTCCCTAGGACAACCATCTACCATGTTGACAGAAGAATTACCATGAGCGGGCAATAGGTTTGCTTTGACATTAGGCGCACGGTCCTCGAAGGACACCATCCCACTTTTGACCAAATTTTGGACTTCGTACTTCAGGGGGTAACAATTCTCAATATCATGGCCAGGAGCCCATTGGTGAAAGGCACAGTGAAGCTCTGGTTTATACCACCATGGAAGTGGTTTAGGAATTTGTGGAGGATTTCTTGGTTGCATAAGGTTCTTGAGAACCAATGATGGATACAATTCAGCATAAGTCATAGGAATCGGGTCGAAAGAGACCTTCTTCCTATCAAAGTTCGGTTGTTGTTGTTGATTATTGTTGGTATTATTGTTGTTATTGTTGTTGTTTGTTCTTTGTTGTGGCTGTTGTTGACGTTGTTGTTGAACTGGTGTTGATTGATTGCTGGAAAACACTGGAATAACATATGAAACTTGATGATGGTATTGACGGGGTTGTGGACTCCTTCTGACATGAGGCCTTCTCTTACTTCCAACGGATACTGCATTAGTCTCGCCTTCTTTATTTTTGGCAAACCCACTTTGTAGTTCTTGCTGGACGAAACCTCTTCTTTAGACAACCGTCCCTCTCTGGCGCTTTCTTCTAATCTCATCCCTATGTTTACCATTTCGGTAAAATCATTGGGGGCACTGACAATCATCCGCTCATAGTAAAATGAGCTCAGGGTCTTGAGAAAATCTTGGTCATCTCATTTTCTTCCAAAAGAGGGGTGACCTGAGCAACAAGCTCTTTCCATCGCTGGGCGTACTCTTTGAACGTCTCCTTATCCTTTTGAGACAATGACCTCAACTGGTCCCTATACGGCGCCATATCCATATTATATTTGTACTTCTTCACGAAAGCCTCACCCAAATTATTGAACGTGCGAACATTCGCACTATCCAAACCCATGTACCACCTCAGAGCTGCACCAGTCAGATTGTCTTGGAAATAATGAATCAATAACCGATCATTATCAGTTTGCATCGACATCTTTCTAGCATACATAACGAGATGACTGAGTGGTCAGGTATTCCCTTTATACTTTTCAAATTCATGGACTTTGAACTTCATCGGGATCTTAACATTGGGAACCAAGCAAAGTTCCGCAACACTCTTACCGAATAAATCTTTTCCCCTCAAGGTCTTCTGCTCCTTTCGTAGCTCAAGGAATTGGTCTTTCATTTCATCCATCTTCTCATAAACATCTAGACCCTCAGACGGCTCGGAATGATAGATGGTGTCCTCAACATGAGGCAAAGTATGAACAATCGGTGGAGGCACGGACTTGACCGGGCTAGATGTCGGCATGGAAGCATAGGTAGGCGCAAAACCCTCAGGCACAAAGTTGGGCGGCATTCCCCACGAGAATCCGGCAGACATGGCAGGAGTGAACTGAGTAGCAGGCATGGTTGAAGAGACAACCTCGAAAATGACAGTCCTATGAGGAGAAGCAGTTGCAGGCGTTGGAGAAGATTGACTTTGAGCAGCTAGAACTGACTCCCTCATGGCAGTCAGGCGGGCGATCTCGTACTTAAATTCTCTGTTCTCTTGTTCCAAGTGTTCCATGGTTCTTGGATGATTGGCGCGAGTATTGTATCGATGAGTCAACTTGGCTGAAGCACATAAGAATAACCAATAAAACATCTGGCGAAAGAGAAACCTGCTATGCAAATGATGCATGAAATGCAATGCTTTGATTTTTTTATTTTCAAGGAACATTCTATTTTATTTGCAAATGTATAATAACAATTGTAATAATTTGATTGACCATAAAATCTCTTTTATTTATATAATTTTGGAAGGATTATACTGAGTATAATTTCAGAAACCAAAATACAAATACAATAGGAAAGGAGACTAATCATCCTAAGGATCCCTATCAATAGTGGCAGATGATCGGGCCACATGCACGTACTTCCTCCGGATGCGTCGGATATCGGACTCAAAAGAAGTTTTCATCTGAGTCTTTTCGAGGACAAGCTGATCAACAATCTTCTTCCAAGCAACGGAAGGCTGAGGTATACTAGAGGAAGATGAACCCTCTGGATCTCTATGCCTCTTCACTACTCGGTCTTCAAGAAGCTCTATAAGTGCATCTTTGTCTTTAGGCTCAAGTTGTAACTCCTCATGCTTTCTGCTCAAAGCATGGAATCACTCTTCCCACATATCCTTCTCTTGCTTCATCTTGGCGAGTGCGTCTTCCAACTCCTCTACATCTTGGTTAGGGAGTGTTAATGGCTCAACCACAACCATAAACATAAGTCACTCACAAGCATATGACATCTTCAAGTTCAGAGCTCTCTTATTCACCCAAGTAGTGTAAGCTTCTAAAGCTACATAGTTGCACAGACCAAGCTCGGATCTTCCTTTCCTATGCACATTATGCCAAGCATGCACAATGTTCTGCTTCAAATGTTAGGGATCTTTAGCCTCTTGATAGAAAAGACCTTCTAACAAAGTGTTATTAGGTTTGTCACTCGAGGGGAACCCAAGTTGACGAAGATCCAAAGCAGGGTTGTAGTTGATTCTTCCTTGTGTACCAATGAGGGGCACATTAGAGAATTCACCACAACTGTCAATAATATCCAAGCTACTCAATGCAGAGTCATACCAAACTATATCATCATTAGTGAGAGACATAAGTCTCCGAGACCACCGTAGAAATTGTTTGTTCTCTACAGCAGGCGTTTGAGGCAAGTGCGAAATAAACCACTTGTACAGAAGAGGAACACAACATACAATCGTTCCACCATATTTAGAATTCCTCAAATGCAAAGAGAAGTATATATCTCCTAACAGAGTTGGCACAAGATTCCCAATCAAGAAGATTCTAATGACGTTAACATCAACAAAACCGTCAATGTTAGGGAACAAAGCCAAACCATAGATGAGCAACACAAATATAGCTTCAAAAGCATCCACAATACCGGCTTAAGCAAATATAGTAGCTTCCTTTATGAGGAACTCATAAGTCAACCCAAACATTCCTCCTTTATTCACCCAATAAGATATGGGAATCTCCTCCAATCCATAAAAAATCACCTTGTTGGAAACAGGTATTCCCAAGAGATGGGCGTACTCCTCCAACATAGGCATAAGCTGATAATCGGGAAAAGGGAAGCAACGGTAGAGAGGGTCATAAAACTGAACCAGCTCACTCAAAAGTCCTTCAACCACATCAGTAGACAAAATAGATGGAAGCTTCCCATGACGTTATTTGAAGTTCAAGGGATCTAATACAAAAGATGATATCCTTCTTAACTCTTTCAAATCTGGACATCTGAAACTGTACTTCTTAGTGTTCCTTCGTCCATAATCCATGGTATGAAAATATTTGCAAATAAAACCTCAGTTCCTTGAAGTTATTTTTCGTGTGATGAGTGTCATGATGCGCATGAATGCATGAATGCAACAATCACAAATAAGGGATCACACACAAGGCAAACAAACAAAGGCCAAGGGATGTGTCAAGATCAATAATCCATTTTGGTGGATTGTGGTTTTCACCTTATCAATACCCAAGTTCCATTGATATTGACAAGACTTGATTGGAACAACCAAGAATCAAGGGTTTATTATGAGTCACGAGCATGAAGTCAAGTTAAGAACCATCCCAAAGGAGTGTACTAAGGATAAAACATGTAGATCATGTTCTAAAAAGTTCCCAGGGTCTTAATTCCATCTATCGGATATTACAGGTTAGGATGACTGACTCATCAATCTATAATATTCTCAAGAGGAACTCGTCTGGGTGTAGTATCGCATAACAACTGTTATCAAGTCTACACTTGAACAGTCTCCGCACTACATCCTAAATAGGCCAAGAGGGGTTAAATGTTCTACGATCTTCAACTTTTCGGACCCTAAATCAGAGAAAGTAATGCCTAACCACAAATAACTTGTGTGACATCAATAGCTCCAAAAGGGTCTCCACTGAGTAGATGAGTCTTAAGCCAACTTATTAAGGACTACTCCACACAAGCCGAAGATGATTATACCATCCTCCTATCTTAATTGCACTCAAGTTCGGGTTAGAACTTATCTCACCACTCAGATATCACCAAGCATAAAAAACATATTATATCATACAAACAAATATACATACATCAAATATACAAATATATACACACAAAAAAGTAGGCTAAACCCATTGGAGACTACTCCCCAGCAGAGTCGCCACTTAATTTTTATAGCGGTAGGTTCATGACCATTAAGCTATGGATAAGCTTAACGTCAATAAAACCAGAGTCACCACCACGCTTTTATTGTTTCCAAGGGAAAATGGAAAAGTACGAACAAAACCCAAAGATAAGAAGTTTTAAAATCAAAACTAATAAAATGCCAGAGATTATAGGTAAGGGGGTTAGTTACACAGAGGGAAGGTGTTAGCACCCAAAGTGTCATAGGTACTCTTAGGGAGCCTTTTTTTGTGTGCATATGTGTTTTTGTATAAAATGATGTTTGCAATAAATAGAGTGGGGGATGAGAAATGAATTCATTAATTATATTTTTGTGTTTGACAAGACCTTCGGACTTGTGCCTACGTACCAACACAAAAATGAGGGATCAAAACCTCGTAGTTCGTGGTATCAATTTCAAAGTGAATGAGTTGCTTTTAACAAAACTTAAAGTTTAACAAAGGCACAAAAGGCCTAAAAAAGGTTTGAATGAGTGTTAGTTCTTTTTGTCTTTTGAAATTTGAAGTCAATATAGTTAGATTCATTTACAAGTTTGATTAAGAAAAGAGTTTGAAAATGCAATGGCATAAGGCCAAAGTTTCTAATTTGAAATAAAGGTCAAAGTTTAGAAATCACAAGCAAAAAAGGTTTTAAAAGGGGGAGAGATTTGAAATTAAATAAGTGGGAGGAGATGAAGAGACTAATCCTAAGCAAAAATTTAAAAGTTAAGAGTTGAAAAGATCTGACCAATGGGATGCAATCCAATAAACAAGAATGTCATATAGAAACCCAATTTTTCCTTGGACTTTAGAATCAAGCAATATAGAGCAAGGCATATAGAAACACACAATAGAAAAGTGAAGAGCAAGACATCAAATAAAGATAGCCAAATCCAAGCTTAGCAACTCCATGATCTTCTTCATAATCTCCCATGTATCATATGATCTACTCCTTGAATAGCTCAGAATAGCTCACTAGACATAAGTTCAAAGTAACAGCTTCATAAAAATCATGTTGCAGATGAACTCAAATGGATCTTCAATATTTGCATCAGATGAAAGTTCATTTCACAGGGACTTGCTTTCATGAAAGTTGGCATTGACCAAGTCCTTTTGCATAGGGAGTGTTGCCTAATTCTTAGTCCAATGTCTCAGATCAAATCCAACAGTGCACACACATGTATTTTTGGGTTTTTTCCGTTATTATGTACATTATGGTCAAAGGACCACAAACATAAACAAGTATATACAATCACAAAGTATGGCTCAAGTGAGCAAAGTGAAAATGGCATTAAAATAAACAAGTTAAATGGTATGAATAATGGCAAATGAATAAAGACTTGAATTTAAAGTGCATAAGTAAATGACTTGAAATTAAATGTTAGTTGTTAGTTGATTAGAAGTTAGTGTTGCTTTTAGCTTTTCAATGGTTTAAGCCATTCTTTGGAGAACAATCAACCCACTATTCATAAGCATGGATCCTTGAACCAAGACATCTTCTAAAGGAAATAAAAAAGGCCAAGTTTCCACACAATACCATGAAAGAGGGGAGACTTACAATCTCACTTACTAGAATGTTATGCCTTTTGTGTCACAATTTAGCGCTATGTTAAGCAATCGTAATTGGACTTATGTAGAAGTCACAACTATTTGAGGTCGGGCAATAGAAATTTTAGTACTAATGCATGTTAGAGATATGGTATTATGAACCATACTCCTAAAACATACCACACTTAAAAGAAAATGCAAAAGGGATGAACCTAATCTCATCCATACTTATGTTGATTTTGCAATCAAGTAGCCTTAGGATATAGAGATGTCATAGGTCCATGAAATGAATGAGAAGAGAATGAGATTGAGATGAGGAGGGAGGGTAAATGCAATCAACACAAATTGGTCAAAGGAGGACTTTTATCAAATTAAAATCATTCATTCATTTTGGGAGATGAAATATACATTTCATCAATCCCCTAAATCCAATGATTTTAACTCAACAAAGTCAAATCAACCTTGACCAAGGCCCAACAACACAAGTCAAACTCAACAAGTCAATAACACAATTTATTTTGCAATTAAACAATTAAAATCAATTTAAAATGCATTAAATTAAATTATGGTTGGTCAAAATCCTAAAACCTCATCAAAACACCAAATAAATGGCCATGAGATTTATCATAGGCCAAACAAGGTCAAAGGACCTTGGAGAAAAAAATTCATCATTTTTGGAAACTTCAAATTATTTTTAAACAACTAAAAATATGCACAAAAACAATTAAATCATGAAAAATATTAATAATGATCCAAAAAATAATTTTAATTCATAAAATGGAAGAGGAATTTATTTAAGTTTTTTTTGGTGAAAGTCTCATATTTTTTGGATCAATATTAAAATTAATATGAATTAATGAAAATAAGTCAAATAAAATGAAAATCAGAAAATGCTAAAAAACGTGGACCACTTGATCTCCCTCATTAATTGAGGTGGCAGATCAAGTGGATCACATCGTGTGTTCCATAATAAACCTAAGTCAATGCGCTGCAAGGATGATAATTAAAACCAACGTGTGAGATTAAAAAAAAAATGATCATATGGTCTAAGAAATGCCAACGTACCGCCGGAGCTACAACCCCGGTCTTCTTCTCCGGTGGACCTCACCTGACTGTTCCACCTTCAACCATCACCAAAATAAAAAAGTGGGATATGAATTTAAAGTAAAAATGCTCAGGAGCTCGAACCTGGCCTCAATTTCATCTAACTCCAAGTATATTGAAAGATACAGGGAGTTGAATTTTGAGGTTCATGATCTGAGTTGCTTCGATTTGACCTCAAAGCAACTCAATCTTGTTTCCTACATTGGTAGGACTTAATACAACCAAATATCAAGAAGAATTATGGAGAATTGAGTAAGAATCAAAGAAATGAAAAAAATGAGAAAATAACCTCCACTGCAGGTTCAAATGGCCACGATCTTGCTTCCAACTTCACTTAGCCTTATTCTGGATGCTTGATAGAGTAGAATTGAATAAAAAAGGAAGCATGACTCTTGGAGATTTGAATCTCAAAACAATGGAGATTCAAACTCGATTTCTAATGAAAATCCTCAAGGTTATCCTTTAAATGAGAGGGTTCAGGGCTGGGGATTCAAAGCTGGCGCGCAAGTGTCCTCAATTCTGAGTGAAAGGGTCTCTATTTATAGCCAAGGCATTGTTATTTGCACACTTGTTTCAAATTTTCAAAAATAGCAACTTCACTTTGCATGGATGCATGAGCGTGTGATAGGCCCATTTGATTATTCAATCAGGTCCAAAATCATGTACAAACATTACTGAAGTCATGTTAGCAAGCCATGCATTTGGGTATGGAAGATGCAAGTTCAATTATGCCAAATGGTCATCCAACTTTAAGCCATGTGCAAGTCATTCATGCTTTGTCTAAATGGGATGAAATTGGACTTTTTGGAAAGGTTAGATCAAGAGGAACAACTTTCATGTTGAACAATTTTTCATTTGAAGCTTGGATCATGATGAATTTTAAGGTGGAATTTTGGAGAATCAAACATACCAAAAAAAATTCTAAGTGTCAAGCCATATGTTCACTTCTTCCACCTTGGCTAACTTTTTATATGAGCTTCAAATGAGTAAAGTTCCTTAATAAAAGTTGTAGATCTCTTAAGGTCCTTCAAAATGGTTATAAATGTGACCTCATTTTGATTTATTATGAAGGAGTTATACATTTTAGAAGTTGAGGAAAATCACTTGTTCGATGGCATTGATCCAAAATGACCTATAATGTCTCCTCATATCACATGAATTTAAATGTTGAATTTTCTCTTCCTACAAACATAAAAGTTTAATTAGACATCTTGAATTTGATCATTAAACTTGAATGGATTTCATCTCATAAAAATTGAGCAAATTATGGTCCTGGGAAGTTGACCTCTAAATTAAGGTTTAGACAAAATGACCTATAATCGTTCACCATAAAAAATGAATTTAAAAGCAAAACTAGCTCTATACCTAAACATTAAAGTTGTTTGTAATGTCATTTATAGTAACTTTTCTCTTGGAATTATTTTCATATGACAAAAATTGTAGGAGATAGGGTCTAGGGAACCCTAGTTTTGATCAGATGAATTCCTCTGGTCAACCACCATGAACCAACTTGCTAGCTTGCTATTATCTTGACTTTTGGGACTCATGGAGGATAACATATGCATAATATGATGAAAGTTTAAGCATCCCTTGAAATATTTGATCAATTTTTGAAGAAGCTTGTTGAAGAAGTCACATAATGATACCCAGATGAATTAGGGTTTCCAAGGCAAACCAATTCCGAACTCTTGAAGATTTCTTGATCAAAATAACATGTGAAGAACATGGGGATTCATATATGATGCTTAGAGCCATAGTAAACCAATTATTGATTGAGCTTCTTACAATAAGGGTCTTAAACCCTAGATATGAGCTTGATAGATCAAAGGTGAACATGTGCACTACCTACAAAAGGGTTAAACTATACAACGATTTATTTTTTGGTATTTTGGTTAGAAATGATAAAATACAAAGTATGATACAATTAAATGGTGCTTGGTGATATCTCCCCATACAAACCCAATGAATGAAGGGTGAGGAGGATGACAAGATGTGATCCCAATGCTAATGCATATGATGAGATATCATGAGGGATCTTAGGGTCAAAATTGGGGTCTTACAATTACCATGAAAACAAACACCTCTAACAACATTTTACGATCAATCATTGATAAGGAAAAATTGTCTGGGAAAATTTTTCTGGATTGGTACCGAAATCTGAGGATTGTCCTCAAACATGATAGAAAGCTGTATGTCTTCAACAAAAGAATATTCCTACTTCTAGCAAAAAGGCTGATGAAAGAGAATAAATAGATGAAGTATTTAATGAGATTTATGCCTTGTTCGATATTATAAAGGTGAAGAGAATATGGAAGAAAACCCTTCAATTCCTCAAAGTAATGAAATTCCTACCAAACAAGAGGAAGAAGAAGGATGATATGTTTTTTGTGTCATATATTCCACCCTAATAAAAAATCTAAAGGTCAAGCTTATGACCTTAAAGAAGCGCTTAATGGGAGGCAACCCATCTTTTCTAACAAGTTTTTTTGTTTTTGGAGAATTTAATTTACGTTGGTAGTTAGATTAAATAAGAGGAATTAGCCACTTTCGTGCGTTTCTTAAACACTATTTATGTTGTCTTTAATGAATGAGTTTGCTGCTGATGTTTTTATTCAAATTTAGAAAAAATTGCACTTTTAGCAAATGAACTGAAATTAATTGAAATAAAAACAATTAATTGAAATAAACTGAAATTTAAAAGTAGTAGGACAAATTCTTTAGAAAGGGGTTGCCTCTCATTAAGTGTTTCTTTAAGGGATTTACCTTTCGATTTTTGTCTTAGGGCGGCACATATGACACGAAAAACACATTATCCTTCTTCTTCCTTTTGTTTGGTAGGAATTCCATCACTTTCAGAAATTGAATGTTTTTCTTCCAAATTTTCTACAATTTGATAGTATGGTACAAGGCATAAATCTCATCCCATACTTCATATATTTCTCCTCTTTTATCAGCCTTGTTGTTAGATGTAGGTGTAGCGGTAAATTCATGACCATTAAGCTATGGATAAACTTGACGTCAATAAAATCAAAGTCGTCACCGCGCTTTTATTGTTTCTAAAAGAAAAAGGAAAAGGTACGAACAAAACCCAAAGATAAGAAGTTTTCAAATCAAAACTAATAAAATGCCAGAGATTATAGGTAAGGGGGTTGGTTACACAGAGGGAAGGTGTTAGCACCTAAAGTGTCTTAGGTACTCCTAGGGAGCCCTTTTTGTGTGCAAATGATTTGGTGAAAATGATGTTTGATAAAATATAGAGTGGGGGGATGAGAAAAGAATTCATTAATTATATTTTTGTGTTTGACAAGACCTTCGGTCATGTGCCTACGTACCAACATAAAATATGAGGGATCAAAACCTCGTAGTTCATGGTAAAAATTTCAAAGAAGTTGGTGAATTAATTTTAACAAAAAAAGTTTTAACAAGAAAGGGGCACAAGATGCCAAAGGTTTGAATAGGGTTAATAGTTCTTTTTGTATTTTTGAAATTAAGGTCAATATGGTTAAGTTTATTTACAAGTTTGCTTTAAGAAAAAGATTGAAAATTCATTGGCATAAGACCAAAGTTTCTACTCATTAAAACATGTCTAAGTTTGAAATCATAAGCAAAGAAAACTTTTAAAAGAGGGAGAGATTTTGAAATTTAAGAAGTGGGAGGAGATGAAGGGACTATCCTAAGCAAAAATTAAAAGTTAAGAGTTGAAAAGATCTGACCAATAGGATGCAATCCAACAGACAAGAATGTCATATAGAAATCCATTTCCCTTGGACTCTAGCAAGCAATAAGCATAAGCAATAAGCAACATCCAAGCATTATGTGAAGATCAAGGCATCAAATAAAGATAGCCATAATATCCAAGCAAGTCATTCAATAGCTAGCAGACTTCAGTATCTTCCCATGTAGTAGATGAAATATTCCTTGATCAACTCGGAATAAAACATCAGACATAGACAATAATAACAAAATAATAATTAAGCACAGAGATAGAGTAGCAGATGAATCCAAGGCATCCAAGGTCTTGCATAAGATGAAGGCATAAGAATAGATGGCTCAGTCTCAAATGTTGGCATTGGCCAAGTCCTTTAGCACAGAGAATGTTGCCTAATTCTAAGTCCAAAAGTTCAGATCAAGTCCAACAGTTCACCAACATGTTTTTTTAGGGTTTTTGTTATTATTATGTGTTTTAAGGTCCTAAGACCATAAAAAACAAGCAAACAATATATAATCACAATATATGGCTCAAGCGGGCAAAGTGAAAAGGACTGGAACATAAACAAGTTGCATGAAATGTAAATGACAAATGAATGATAAATATACTGAAATTTAAATTGCATTAAGTAAATGACTTAAAAGTAAAAGCAAAATTAATAAAAGTTTATCAAGTGTTAATCAAATGTTAGTGATGAGTTTTAATTTGTTAAGTCATTCTTTGGAGAACACTCAACCATTCATTCACAAGTAAGAATCCTTGAACCAAGACATCATCCATGAGAAGCGCTCTAACTTGGATAATTCAACAAGTATGCCACTAGCTCTCATGAAAGGAATAAAGGTCAAGTCTCCACACAATGCCATGAAGAATGGGAGACTTACAATCTCACTTACTAGAATGCTATGCCTTTTTTATCAAATTTAGATCTATGTTAAGCAATTGTAATTGGACTTTTGTAGAAGTCACAACTATCTGAGATCGGACAATAAGAATATAGGTGTTAATGCATGTTAGAGATTTGGTACAAAGAATCAAACTCCTAAAACATACCACACACTAAAAGAAATGAGGGAGGGACATATCTCAGTCTGGCTCATGTTGATTCATTTGACACAAGATCATTGATGAATCAACTAGTCATTAGACATGAAGAGATTTTATTGGTCAATGATGGATTGGGGAAGAATAGGGATGAAGATGAAGAGGGAAGGGGAAATAGAATCCAAATTGATCATAAGAGGAATTTCATCTGATCAATGTTATCCATTTATTTTGGGAGATGAAATGTACATTTCATCAATCCCCTAAATCCAATAGTATTAGTCAAACAAAAGTCAAAGCAACCATGATCAAGGCTCAAACAGAAATTCAAACATCACAAGATCATAAAAATGGCTCAACATAATTTTCAAGCATTTAAACAATTAAAAATCAAATTAAAAGTGAATTAAAATGCATTTTAATATGGACAAAACCTCAAATCCCTTCATAACACCAAATAAATGGTCAAGGGATTTATCCTAGGTCAAGCAAGGTCAAAGGACCTTAGACAAAAAAATCATGATTTTTTGAAAGTCAGAAGTATTTTAAAACAATTAAAAATATGCATAAAAATATTTAATTCATGAAAAATATGAAAATTAATCCAAAAAATAATTTTAATTCAAAATATGGAAGAGAAAAATATTTGAAGTTTTTTGGTGAAAGTCCCATATTTTTTTGATTAAAAATAAAATTATTATGAATTAAACAAAATAAAGGGATTAAATGAAAATTCAGAAATTAAAATAAAATTCAAAAAGACAAGGGCCATCAGATCTCCCTCATTAATTGAGGTGCCAAATCTGATGGTCAAGCGGGCGCTTCCACCAAATGCCACAGTCAACGCGTGTACACGCGTGGTAATAAAAAAATGAGGGTCAGGATTAAAACGTGGATATGAGATCAGATGGCCTGGGATGTTCCAGCGTATCACCGGAGCCCTATCTCCGGTCATCTTCTTCGGTGTACCTCACCGGACTGGTCCACCATCAACTACCCCAAAAATAAAAAGTAAGGACATCATTTTAAGCCTCAATTTTGTCCAATTCCAAGTATATTGAAAGATACATGGATTTGAAATTTGAGGAGCATGATCCGAGTTGCTTCGATTTGACCTCAAAGCAACTCAATCTTGTTGCCTACATTGATAGGTGTTCAGACAACCAACAATCAATCAAAATAATTGAGAAATGAGAGAGAATCGAAGAAGAGAAGTTTGAGAAAATTCACCTTTGGATAGCTTCAATTTGGCTTGATCTTGATCTGAATTCACTTGGTTCTTACTCCTCTTGCTTGCAGTGGCCAATTGAGATGAAAAAGGCAGTGAATCCTTAGAGTTTGAATCTCAAAACAGAAGGTGAAATTCAAACTCAATTTCAAAGAAATCCTCAAGGTATTCTATGGAGTAGGGTTCAAATATGATCTGGCAAGGCTTGGGCAATGTGTGTGTACTGATCTTGAGGCAATGCAATGGTATATAAAAGCTATGGAATTCAGTTTTGCACCCTTTTCAAATTTGGCCAAAAATAGTAACATTGGTGCTTGGATGCATGGGCATTGATTTGGTCCCAAAACATGATGTAATCCCACTCTAATTAATGCATAATGGATACTGAAATCATCACATGTAAGCATGCAAAGAGAAATGATCACTTGAATTCAAAACTTGCCAAAATAAACCTAACAAAGGAACCATGCGCAAATTCCTCAATTCTTGTCCAAATGAAGTGATCTTGGACGTTTTGGAAAGGTGACATCAAGGGAGACAATTTTGATGTTGAATACTTTTAAATTTGGAGCTTGGATCATGATGAATTTTGAGGTGAAAGTTGGAGAAATCAAACATAGTTGCAAATTTGCTAAGTCCCAAGTCAAATGACCATTTCTTCCACCTTGAATAACTTTTGCTATGAGTTTCAAATGGAAATGGTTCCTTCATAAAAGTTGTATCTATTTCATCCCTATTAAATTTTGTCACAAATTTGACATCATTTAGATTTGCCATGAGGGATTTATGCATTTTAGAAGTTGAGGAAAATTGCTTGTTCAATAGTAATGGCCCAAAATGACCTATAATGTTTCCTCTTGGCACATTCCCTTGCAAGTTGAATTTTACATTTCTCAAAGAATATAAGTTGGATAAAACATATTGAAATTGATCATGAAACTCATATGGTCTTCATATCATAAAAATTGAGCAAGTTATGGTCCTTGGAAGTTGACCTCCTAACTAGGGCTCAAACAAAATGACATATAATCTTTCACCATAAAAAATAACTTTCCAAGCAAAATTAGATCTTTATGCCAACATGAAAGTTGTTTGTAATTTCATAAGGAGTAACGTTTCTCTTGGAATAATTTTCATATGAAAAATATTGTAGGAGATAGGGTCTAGGGAACCCTAGTTTTGACCAGTTGACTTTCTCTGGTCAACTTCTTTGAATCAACTTGCAAACTTGAAGTTCTATTGATCTTTCGGGATCATGGAGGATCATATATTCTTGAGATGGTGTATGATGAAGTATCCCTTGATATCTATGACCAAATGTTGAAGAAACTTGTTGAGGAAGTCACACAAGATACCTAGATGAATTAGGACTTCCAATGCAAACAAGCTTCAAACTCTTGATGAATTCTTGATAAAATTAGAAAATTAAGAACACGGGGATCCATATATGATGTATAGAACCAATGTGGACCATTTTTGGATTGATCCCTTGCACTGAGGGTCTCAAACCCTAGTTGTGAACTTGGTGGGGCACAAGTGAACAAACACTCATACCTACAAAGAAAAAAAGACATATATAGACATTTTTTTGGTATGTTGTTTAGTAAAAAAAGAAAATAAAGTATAATACAATCAAATGTGCTTGGTGATATCTCCCAATATAAACCCAATGAATGAGGGGGAAGGATGATGCCATGGTGTGATCCCAAAGCCAATGCAAGTGATGAGATAACATGAGGGATCTTAGGGTTAAAATTGGGGTCTTACAGTTGCCCTTATTTAAGGACGTTCTAGATGAGGATGTGAAGATTAAAATTTTCATATCAACTCAGCAGGATGGACTTAAATAACAACATCTAGAAACAAATTTTGGTCCCTAAGAGACCTCATGATGCATATGATATGTATGCAAAAATAATCTTTGTTGGGAATATATTGTCACAAAGGAAAGGAATCCGGAGGGACCGAAAGTCCACAAGAGCATAAGGCACTCCATAAGGAAAAACTCATTGGGGAGACAGAGACTCTGGGGAATAAAAAGTTATGCGTGGGCCAGGCTATGACTTAAAACTGCTAGTGACACGAGGGATTTTCCATGAAAATAAATCAATGGAAAGACTCGGTCAGGGAGAAAGGAAAGATGCATCTATTGGGATAACACCAATACAACAAAAAACACCTGTTGGGGAAATGCGTAAATCAGAGCAAAGCTGAAATACTCGAACGCAATAGGGTACTGGCAACTTCACATGGGAAATACGCACTCAAACTCAACTGGGGAAGAAAGATTTCAACACAGGAGTAAAAGAGATATATTATCTACTATCGGTTACTGGGTAAGAAGATTAATACACTCGGACATGGGGACATCGTTATCGGTTAGGGTAAACATGTCAAGGATGACTCGCTGAGGGAAATGAGGTATATTCATTACCAGTTACTAGGTAAGAATGACCTATTAGAAAAAATGTCAAATAGGATTTACAATTACCTATTACTGGGCAGAAGACCGAAGAGAGAGTATTTGTCACTAGTTAAAATGAACATATCAAGGATAAACTCACAAGGAAGAATATCCGTCATCGGTTAAGATGAACACATCAAGGATAGACTGCCAGGAAAATAGGAATTACAATTTCCGGTTACTGGACAGAAGACCAATCAAAGAGAAAATTTGTCACTGGTTAAAGTGAACATATCAAGGATAAACTATGAGGGGAGAATATGATTTATATCTACCATTTACTGGGCAGAATACCGCAAATAGGAATTACAACTACCGATTACTAGGTAGGAGACCGAGCAAAGAGAAAATATATCACCGATTAAGGTGAACATATCAAGGATGAATCTTCTGAGGAAAATAGGAATTACAACTACCTTTTTACTGGGTAGAATACCAAATAGGAAGAATATCCGTCATCGGTTAAGATGAACATATCAAGGATAGACTGCCAGGGAAACGAAAAACGAATCCGCTGGAGGAAAGAATCAAAGAAGTAAATTACCTTTTACCGTTTACTGGCTAAATTAACACAGGTAAAATACTCAACACCAAAAAGAATATTACCAATTACTGGGCAATAAACTCTCGGGGGACCAAAAGATCTATCTAGGTAAGAACTAGAAAGAAACGGTCAAACAAGACTCCATCCAATGAGGATATAACTCAAGGGGAGTGACTTCATCCAGATGATAAACTGGGGAGGAAACTGAAATAATCATCCACGAGGAAATAACTCAGTAGGGAAAAGAGGAAATATAATTGTTAATACCTTAGGATTGGCATTAATTTTAGTAAAACAAATAATGTAATCACCTCTGTTGTTTTAATATGTTGGGTTGAAGAAATTCAACATCTGGACCAACATGTCTTGTACGATGTCACGACATCAGGTCTGTGACATCGCACTTGAGTAGAAAACTGAATTAATTAATTCAGTATATATTCTAGGATCAACAAGGATATCTGGTGAATATCCTAACTCCCATGTGGAGGTCTTGAAGACTCAATCAGAAGATATATAGGCTCAAAGTAAGGAGATATATATGGAGAGATTTTAGGATTGAAGACCTTGTTTGTAGCAGAATTTTTCTGCTGAAGTTGTAACAGCAAAGAACAAGTCTGCTGCGATTTCTGAAGGCCCAAATCCAGTTGGGTGATTAGGTTATAAATAGCTAATTGTAACCTAGTTTTTGTAAGCCTCTTAGAATGAAAATTTAGAGGTGTGTGTGAGGTAAACCTCCCAGTCTGTGGGAAGGTTACCATGTGTTTCTCAGTGGTAAAAGCTGAGAGTATGTGTAACTCAAAGCCTGTAGGCAAGAGTGATTTTGTTCTTGAATGAAGCTGTGAAGCAAGTTCAAGGTGTGGTAACATTACATTGTATTTGTAGTGATAGGAATGGAAACTGGAGGTTTCTATCTAGGAGTTCCTAGGTATAGATTGCATTGGGTAGGGATTAAGTGAAGAGTTGTAAACGGGTGAGTTTAACTCTGAATTAATACTGCTAATAGTGGATCTTCTTCCTGGCTTGGTAGCCCCCAGATGTAGGTGATGTTGGACTGAACTGGGTTAACAATTTCCTGTGTTTGTTTTCCTTCTGCATGTGTTTTTGTTACTGTCATAACTCAGCTGATATTCCAGTCAGCTTACCAAGATGATAACAGACCTGGTATATAACCTTCTGTTTGAATGTCAATCAGAATGTTGTAACATTCATCAGTGACAGTGTATACTGAACAATAAGCATGTTAGGTTCTGTTCAGTATTTAGTTAAGTCTGTTCTATTCCAGGATAACAGACCTGGCCGAAGGATCAGTGTGAAACTGTTAAACTGGATGGTTGGACAGTTGATACTGATGGTTGATACTGAAGTAGAGACTAGTTGGTCTTTTACAGTACTGCAAACTTAGCACAGCATGGTTCCAGGAACATAACAGAATCAACATATGTTCTGACTGTCGAACTGAATGTTGTGACATTCATTCTCAACAGCATGTGCTAAAGTGTAGGATGATTGGTTTTTCTGTTTAGGTATTTTTCTCAGGCTATTCTTCAGGGATTCAACAGCTGAGCTAAAATCCAGGAAACCAACTGCTAACCTACAATTAATAAACCTAACAAATAACCTACTTGTTAGCAATCTAATAAGTGGAAATTAGATTAAAGTGTTCAACCATTAATTCAGGAAATACAAGTAAAAGACAAACACACAGGAACTATGTAACAGATGATGTCCAAAATCAACAGTATGACATCATGCTGATAACAGTGTAAGAAAACAACTGAAGTGAGTACCAGGATTGATCTCTGTTGAGTCCTTCTCCCTGATGCACAAAATCAGGTGTTTATCCATTCTAGGGTGACATAGAATGAGATGTCGTGACATCTGTGAACGTGTGCATATTAGTACAGTGGTTAATAACTATCTTGCTGTATTAGTTACAATGTTGGATCAGATGTCATGACTTGGAGTAGAACATCTGAATTCTGACTACACCAGAATTTCAATTGGTATCAGAGCAGGCATCCTGTTCTGCTTCTGGATGAGATCCATGGGTGATACTTTCTGGTATCTTGCAAGGAGTTATGTTAGTACTGATGCTGGAACCTGTGAAAGGTTCTGTAATTTCCCTGAATGGTCCCTTGAAGTAGGTGGATGGATTGTTCATGACAGGAATGGTGTGTACCTGTCTCTGGAGGGTGCCAATTGGCCTGTGTGTGGGACAGCTGTGCCAGTATTGAATCACATTCAAACTTGGTATGGTCTTGGAGGCTGATCTGGTGAAGTGTGTGTTCATAGGTTGAGTTGTATTATGATTTCCGCTGCATAATACCTGGCAAAACTCAAACTCTGATGTTGTTTCCCCTCATGTGGATGAATGGCTGCTGTATTCAAGATCTCATCATAATCTACTGAAGATGTCAAAGATACTTGAGTCTCCTCAAGTCCACTCATCATGACGTTCTCACTTCAGGATGGTAAGAATCACTTAATCACTGATTCTTTTACTCACTTGAGTAGGGTGTATGAAGACCTTGACAACCTTCAAGGAAGGTTTGTTCCAAGGAGGTGGAACTAATGTTCTATGCGATGTTAGAACATGTTGTTCAACAAGTATACAGCTACTGGTTGAAGAGCAGACGTTTTTAGGTATCAAACAAAGGGATACTTCTGTTTGGAACCTACTCCTGACCTGGAAGAGGAGACATCTGTGTGTGCTAAGTTGACAAGGGTAGGGTCAACTGTGTGTGTGCTCAAGAAGGTCACCTTTAGAAGTCTGATCTCTAGAAGTTGAGCTGGTTGAGATGTGACATTGTGCAATCTCCTGTTGTTTGGCATATTCCTGTTGATTAATCAGGGTTGGATAGCTGTTCCCTGAGGTACTATGTTGTGTTGGAAGACAAGTCCCCTGGATGTTAGTAGTCAATAATGGGATAACCTGATTGCTATACCATTTAAGAGGATTGGAACCATGAATCTTGTTATTCAAACACCACGTTTCAGAAGTGGCAGTTCTTTCGAGGAGGGAGAATATGAAGATTCAGAGGTTAGTTGAGGTAGTATGCTCTAGCAATGCATATTTACCATTGACTGGTGCTGTTTTGTATCACTAGTACTTATGGTCAGCTGGAGTCTGATTGGTGTGATTGGAGTATGTATAGGTATAACTCATAGAGTTAGTTGCCACTGGTAGGGATGGTGTATGTCAGGTTGAGACATTTATATACAATGCATGGTTATTGGTGTGGAGTTTCCATGATTGTTAAGTTGAGGGGGAGTTTTGGTTAACCTCCTCAAGTCTGGTCAGCCTAGGGTCTGGTTGGCTGTTGACCTGTGTCACATGGGTTCTGGTGGTTGTGTGACACATTTGCAAGGAAGAATTCATCTCTCTTATTCCTAAGGGTGAATTTAATCTGGGAAGACTTTCAAAATTGTCGAGGTGCTTGCAAGCAGAAGATGTTGACACAAGAAGAGTACTTTCAAAGTAGTCTTATGGTGGACGTATCTGAAAGGATAATTGGGAAAGGATTTAAGATCAATGTCTACTTGTGCCAAGTACAAGTGTTTAATTGATTATCCTTGGAGCTCAAGATAACTGATGTTCTTAAAGATGTTGGAACATCACTTCTTCAAGACCCTGTGCAGAATCACAGGAAGGATAGTACATTGGCTTATGATCTATCTCTTTGGTGGCAGCAAAAGCATATGATCTCTGAAAAGGTTTCCTGGCAAGAAACATGTTCAGCCTTGGTATGTACAAGAAGAAGAAGACATCATAGTCTTGATGGTGGTTACTTGGATCAGTTTATTTCTGATCTAGGTAAGGAAGTGCATTAGCTTATGCATACTGTGGAGTCAAGAACAAGTGGCAGCATTCTTGACATCATGGAAACAGCCTTGCTTTAGGAAGTGGAATCCTTGGTATAGCTGAAGGGTTAGTTTCTAACTGGTCCTTCTGAAGACTCATGCATCAGAGTGTCTGATGTCTTTGGAGAAGAAGCAGTAATTCATCAAGGTGTGAGCTTGGATGACTTAACTGCAAACCTGCAGAATGGAGGTTGTTTACTCAAACTTGGTTCCTCAATCAAGTCTATGAGAACATTGAACTCTTGTTCTGTGAAGGGAGGAAGTTCTTTCAAGTGGCAGAAGAAGGAGCTGAATTCAACAGCTAGATGTCTAAAAACAATGTTGTGACATTTGGTTTAACATCAGATTCTTAGTTGGTGAAGTGGCACATCAACTTAAGATAGAAGGGTCTACAGAGTTGTAGATTGGGTACTTCAAAAGGATCGTTCTCATTGCAGTTCTTAGGAGTTGCTGGTTGGAGAAGATGTTACATGTTCATGTCTTAGAGACCCTAAGCTTTGTTTAACATGTAACTTGAAGTTCAAATCTCACTTGGAAGATCAGAATATCTTTAGGAGAAGTCTGATAAACTTGGGGAGGTCAAAAAGCAGCATTTGACTTTTTCAAATGAGGACTCATGAAGGAGGTAATCAACCAGTGACATTTGGTCTATCTCAGAAGTGAGTTCGAAGAATCAAGATAATCCACATATGGCAGCTGATTATTCTTGAGGAAAGTCTGAGACAAATTACTTTTGAGCAGAAAAGTAGTAAGTTGAAGACTAAAGGAGGTGTTTTCTATTCATCTCTTGGAGCTTGTTGTAGGAGTTCTGAGCTATCTATGGAAGAGTATCTCTTGTAATGGGATGAAAATGGATATGTCCCAATTTATGTCTGAGTTCTTCTTGATCAAGCTGGTGACTCAGCAATATTTGAAGACTCTCAGTTGGTGGTCCTTGTTATGCTGTGAAGGATGTCCCAGCTGATGTCAGAACATCTTGTGAAGTGGTCTTCTGTTCTGGTTAGAAGAGAGATTGACACAGAGTGTGAATGCGTTCAGCTAAGAGGGTTTGAACAGAGGGTGTGCTCTTGAAGACATGAAGATGCGTCTTATGTTTTCCATTCATCAAGTGGTCTGGATTCTCTTTGAATCAGGAAGTATGTGAAGGTCCAACTTTGGGGTGTTGGATATGCTCATGTGTGACCTCCAAGTGTCAAGAGGAGAGTAGGGTGTCCATGACAGGGGGAGTTCTGTCTGTGAAGCTACAAGTAATTATCAAGCTTGTGGTCTTTGTGTACTCAGATAACTAGGTATGGCACCTTGTCAGTTATCAGAATGCTGTGATGTGTGCCAAGGCAGAGTGAGCAGAAGAATGTCTGACCGGATGTCATGACATTGCCCTGGACAATGCTTCTAATTCCTTCTGAATCTTAAAATCAGTATGAGTTATGAAGGTGATGTGTCAAATTCTGATAAATCAGAATAAGCCTGATGGCTACAGCTGTGTGGTACAGGGGGAGTAACCATCTGCTGAAGTGTGGGAATTTGACTGTAGTAGTGCCAGATGTCAAGTCTCTACTGGAGGTATGACAGGAACGTTGGGAAATGTTGAATACTGGCAGAATGCAAGAAAAAGCCGTGTGTAATGTTAAGACATCGCGTGCAACGTGTCTAACTGCATATATGGAATAGTCTCCATGCACTGGAACTGCTGTTTTGAAAAAGAAACAGTCAAGAGCTATAAAAGGTATTCAAAGATAGTCTGAGATTTTGCTGGTGATTCCCTGACTGTTTCTCAGCAAACATTAATGAATCTTGACCAAGCATTAATTTCGACCGTTAATTCCTAAGCACGAGCTGGACTATTTAAAGAATGTATTAGCCCTCTTCTTCTCACAAGAGAAACACTCCATTCCTTCAGAATCATGGGGTATGTTAAGGTCTGGGCAAGCTGCGCCTGGATCTGGTTTTGTGAGGGGTGCCTTTACAAATGTTTAGCTAAAAAGGGGGAGAGAAATACAGTCCTGGGGTTGAGAATGTACCAGAAGCAAGCTGACTGTGGTAGCAAACAGAAGTTGGTGTCAGGCACAAAATCCACCAACTGGGTATATCACTTGTGCCTTGTGATCTGAGTTAAGAAGACAGTTGTGCCTTGTGATCTGAGTTACATTGTCTATGTACTCAGCATTACATACTCTTCAGGAAGCTCTCCTGTTGAGGGGAAGGGTTCTGGTACAACTGAGTCTTGTTCCTCTTCTTCCTCATGTACACCAACATAGGTGTTTGTGGTGGTGGAGAGAATGACAGAGGCTTATTTGTTTTAGCAAAAATTTGCCAAAGGGGGAGATTGTTAATACCTTGGGATTGGCATTAATTTTAGTAAAACAAATAATGTAATCACCTCTGTTGTTTAAATATGTTGGGTTGAAGAAATTCAACATCAGGACCAACATGTCTTGTACGATGTCACGACATCAGGTCTGTGACATCGCACTTGAGTAGAAAACTAAATTAATTAATTCAGTATATATTCTGGGATCAGCAAGGATATCTGGTGAATATCCTAACTCCCATGTGGAGGTCTTGAAGACTCAATCAGAAGATATATAGGCTCAAAGTAAGGAGATATATATGGAGAGATTTTAGGATTGAAGACCTTGTTTGTAGCAGAATTTTTCTGCTGAAGTTGTAACAGCAAAGAACAAGTCTGCTGCGATTTCTGAAGGCCCAAATCCAGTTGGGTGATTAGGTTATAAATAGCTAATTGTAACCTAGTTTTTGTAAGCCTCTTAGAATGAAAATTTAGAGGTGTGTGTGAGGTAAACCTCCCAGTCTGTGGGAAGGTTACCATGTGTTTCTCAGTGGTAAAAGCTGAGAGTATGTGTAACTCAAAGCCTGTAGGCAAGAGTGATTTTGTTCTTGAATGAAGCTGTGAAGCAAGTTCAAGGTGTGGTAACATTACATTGTATTTGTAGTGATAGGAATGGAAACTGGAGGTTTCTATCTAGGAGTTCCTAGGTATAGATTGCATTGGGTAGGGATTAAGTGAAGAGTTGTAAACGGGTGAGTTTAACTCTGAATTAATACTGCTAATAGTGGATCTTCTTCCTGGCTTGGTAGCCCCCAGATGTAGGTGATGTTGGACTGAACTGGGTTAACAATTTCCTGTGTTTGTTTTCCTTCTGCATGTGTTTTTGTTACTGTCATAACTCAGCTGATATTCCAGTCAGCTTACCAAGATGATAACAGACCTGGTATATAACCTTCTGTTTGAATGTCAATCAGAATGTTGTAACATTCATCAGTGACAGTGTATACTGAACAATAAGCATGTTAGGTTCTGTTCAGTATTTAGTTAAGTCTGTTCTATTCCAGGATAACAGACCTGGCCGAAGGATCAGTGTGAAACTGTTAAACTGGATGGTTGGACAGTTGATACTGATGGTTGATACTGAAGTAGAGACTAGTTGGTCTTTTACAGTACTGCAAACTTAGCACAGCATGGTTCCAGGAACATAACAGAATCAACATATGTTCTGACTGTCGAACTGAATGTTGTGACATTCATTCTCAACAGCATGTGCTAAAGTGTAGGATGATTGGTTTTTCTGTTTAGGTATTTTTCTCAGGCTATTCTTCAGGGATTCAACAGCTGAGCTAAAATCCAGGAAACCAACTGCTAACCTACAATTAATAAACCTAACAAATAACCTACTTGTTAGCAATCTAATAAGTGGAAATTAGATTAAAGTGTTCAACCATTAATTCAGGAAATACAAGTAAAAGACAAACACACAGGAACTATGTAACATATGATGTCCAAAATCAACAGTATGACATCATGCTGATAACAGTGTAAGAAAACAACTGAAGTGAGTACCAGGATTGATCTCTGTTGAGTCCTTCTCCCTGATGCACAGAATCAGGTGTTTATCCATTCTAGGGTGACATAGAATGAGATGTCGTGACATCTGTGAACGTGTGCATATTAGTACAGTGGTTAATAACTATCTTGCTGTATTAGTTACAATGTTGGATCAGATGTCATGACTTGGAGTAGAACATCTGAATTCTGACTACACCAGAATTTCAATAACTTTTTTCTGCTTAAGGGGTTGGCGCTCTACAATTGAAAGAGGACAGACACACCAAATATGTATGGGGAAATAATATCACCAAAACAGGGGATCAGAAGAAAAATCAGTGCGATAATATGCATAATGAAATATTTGATGTTGTGTTTTATGCATGAGTATGTATGTGATTTATGATTATGTTGGCCAAACAGCACAAAGGATACAAATAGCAAGGATTTGAATCATCACTACAAAACACTCGGCTAATCCCAACAAGATGGAAACACCAACTGGAGAATCTGCTAGGGGTGAAAATAAGTCATCTAGCTCTGAATAAATCAACTCTGGCTGGGGATGGAGAAGGATATGTTGAGGATCCAAATAAATCAATGATACGGGGAATTTTAAGTCAACATCATATCAAATGGGAGATAACCTTACAGGGGACATAATCAACACTGCTCAGAACTATGCACTACCGGGAATGAGGGAACTTCCATCAGAAGACGAACTCCGTTGGGGATATAATAGGTAAAGCTCTTAATGAGGAACCAGGAAAACTGTTGGGGATGTTGTGACTCGTTGGAACAAATCGAAGACCATCAAATTCCTTAATAATCATCGGATTCTTCTTAGAAATCATGAAATAAACCAATTCCAAGGTAGAGATAACCGGATCTGACTCGTATAGGGGAGAAACTGTCGCGGTTATGCAACACAAATGAAAATGGGGATCTGGAGACCAAGTACAGGTTTTGAGATAAACAAGGTTCAATCAAGTCATAATTGGGGAATGTAAATCATGAACACCTCAGACGGGGAAGTTGAGCTACAAAGGGGACCAATCACCAACTCAAATAGGGACAATAGGTTGCTTGGGGAGCAACTTATTAACCATGCTGGGGATGAATGACGAACTGTTGAGGAGGAGGAAGTTACCAAACCAACTGCCTGGGGAAGACAACAATGCTTCACACTTCAAGACTTATTTGTTCTTAGATTGTTGTTGACATTCCTTGCTGGAATCGATTATTCTTAAAGTGAATGTTTTTATTGTTTTAAGAAAAATAATCATCCATTGGTTTATTTATTTCAAAATTATGATCATAAAAGTTCAATTTTAAAACAGAAATAAATAAGAATAGAAATAATTGGGTAGAAGCTCAACTTTATTTAATAGAATGGTAGTCCACAAATGGCGGGACTCCATGGATCTTTACAAAGTTTGAAAATGGTAATTTACATGGAAAAGGGCTATATTGAATATAATGATCACTACTCTTCCTACCAACTTTGAAATCCACTGTGCTTTTGTCTTCGGTTAAGAATGATGAATGAGGACCAAATGACTATTAAGAACTGCCTCAAAGGTCAAGATCGGCCAAATGCAGTTACTCGCCATAATCCCTAATTTTTGCCTAGATTTCCCCAAGGTGGGGTACTCATTCTACCAGGATATAGTTTATGTTTTATGTCTCTAACTTTTGCCTGGATCGCCCTTTCAGGTTTTCAATCCACCGAGACGCTCATTTTTGCCTAAGCCGCCCTTTCGGGTTTTCAACTTAACAAGTTGTTCTTTTCCTTTTTTAGGCAAAGTATTTCTTAACTACATCGGCGTTCACAGGATGAGTGAACTTTTCACCATCCATAGTTATAAGAATCAAAACAACGCCTGAAAAGGTTCTCTTAATAACATATGAGCCTTCATAATTAGGAGTCCATTTGCCCCTAGCATCCGGTTTGAAAGATAAGATCTTCTTGAGCACGAGGTCACCTTCTCTAAACACGCGGGGCTTGACCTTCTTATCAAAAGCTTTCTTCATTTGTTGCTGATACAATTGACCATGACACATGACAGTCAATCTTTTCTCTTTGATTAAATTCAGCTGGTCATATCTGGTCTGACATCATTCAGCTTCAGTCAACTTGGCTTCCATCAAAACACGCAATGACTGTATCTCAACCTTCAAGGGGAGCACAACTTCCATTCCATAAACAAGAGAGAAGGGGGTTACCCATGTTGAAGTGAAGATGGACGTACGGTACCCATGCAAAGCAAATGGGAGCATCTCGTGCCAATCTTTGTATGTCACAACTATCTTCTGAATGATCTTCTTGATATTTTTGTCCACAGTTTCAACAGCCCCATTCATCTTGGGTCTGTAGGGAGAGGAGTTGTGATGTGCAATCTTGAAGTCCTTGCAAAGAGCTTCCATCATATTGTTATTCAAGGTTGATCCATTATCAGTAATGATCTTACTTGGCACACCATAATGGCATATAATCTGATTCTTGATAAATCAGACCACCACCTACTTGGTAACATTTGCATATGATGCCGCTTCAACCCACTTTGTGAAGTAATCAATAGCCACCAAAATGAAATGATGTTCGTTTGAAGCTTTGGGCTCGATCATGCCAATCATATCAATTCCCCAAATGGAGAAAGGCCATGGTGAGGAAATGACGTTCAATAGTGTCGGAGGAACATGAATCTTATCTACATAAATTTGACACTTGCCACAGTCAGATTCCATTGTCAGCCAATAGTAACCTGCTCTCAACATCTTCTTTTCCATAGCATGTCCATTGGAATGAGCACTAAAAGAACCTTCATGGACTTCAGTCATCAACAGGCCTACTTCGTGTCTATCCACGCATCTGAGCAAAACCATATCGAAATTTATTTTGTAAAGCACATCACCATTCAGGTAGAAGTTGCCAGCTAATCTTCTCAAAGTCTTCTTATCTTTCAAAGATACCCTAGACGGGTAGATCTGAATTTGGAGGAAACATTTGATATCAAAATACCATGGCTTTTCATCTTTGACTTCTTTAATAGCAAATATATGAGTCGGTCTATCAAGACACATCACAATCAAATTGGGAACTTCATTCCAAAACTTCACCACAATCATAGAAGTCAATGTTACAAGAGCATCTGCCATCCGGTTTTCATCTCGAGGGATATGATGAAACTCAACCTTTGTAAAGAAAGTTGATATCCTCCTCACATAATCTCTATATGGTACCAAACCGGGTTGATTCGTCTCCCATTCACCTTTGATTTAATTCACAATGAAAGATGAATCTCCATAAACGTCAATACTTGATTTTGAGATCAATGGCTTCTTCAAGCCCCATAATGCAAGCTTCATACTCATCCATATTGTTTATACATTTGAAGGTCAATCTAGCTATAAACAAAAAATGTGTGTGTAACACCTCAAAATTTGCCCTCCTCTCTTGGGACTAGCTTAGCATATTGCATTTCATCTTGTAGGACATTAGTCATTGCATTCTTGCATATCATGTGAACAATAAGCAAGTCATCCTCCTAGGTCTTTCTCAGAAGATAGAGAGGTTAAAAGATTCAAGCCTGGGGGTCTCATGAATTGATCACTAGCCATCTGAGGGTTTGTGCTTCAATTGGGGTTTCTTGGTTCCTCAAGGAGATTGATCATCATCTTGGTTGAAATGGTACATCACCATCATCATGGTATTATCATCACCAAGAGGTTCATTGTTCCTGACAAGCTTCCTTGGGATTAGGGTTTTGACCTCTGGTCAACCCTAATCAGTTGTATTATGCCAATCAGGGTTTTTCAAGGAGATGAGGTCTTCATTGAGATGGGGATCATCATATGGTTTGGTTGAGCTTGTATAAGCTAGGGTTTCATTTTGGAGCCACTTCATCAAGAGATTGAGGCTCAAATTCATCTGTGCATGGCCAAGTCATCTATCAACTGCAAAAGTCAACTGCAAAGTCAACTGTTGGATTTGGAGGTGGGAAGTGAGTAGAAATACTTCATTCATGTTCAAAAAAGTCTCATTTGACATTTCAAACATCAACTTTGAAGAAAATAAAGTCAGGACAAAACTTTCCAAAAATAGAAAGTGACCTGTAATTCAACATTGCCAAAAATGGAAAGGTTTTCAACTCAAGATTACATCATCAAGAAAGCTTCAAATGAAATTTTGTTGAACATGAAAGTTGTAGATATTTCTCTCCCATTTCCAAAAAGTCCAAGATCATCAATTTCTCATGTGTGGTTAAGGAGATATGGATCAAAACATGGCCAAGGATGCATTGAACTTCAAATGGGCATAACTTCTCAACCAAAACTCCAATTCAAGTGGTTCTTTTTGCTAAATTCTCATTTTAATCTCTAGTTTCCGAAACATACATTGCATTACATCAATTGTCATCACAAAAATATTTGCATTTCACTTGCATTTTGGAGGGAAAAAATGGAATTTGAATTTGGTGAATTATTTGCACATGTGACCATCACCATTGGCTCCAAAACAGATTTTTGAGTAAAATTAAGTGGAAATTCATGCACTATTCACCATGCATTTTCATGCATAGGGTGAAAACTCATTTTGGCACTTACACTCCCTAACTCATTCATTTCATTAGCAAATGGTTTAAGGCTTAATTAAACATGATTAGTGGAGCATATATAAGCATAACCATAACTGTTTTTCAGATTAACAACTCATAATTTCATATCTAGATCTAGAATTCTCAAAATCTCAAAATTCTCTCTCACTTTTTTCTCCAAATTTCTTCAATCACCAGCACTTTTTCTTGATTCATTCATCATCCTGAGCTATTATTGAGCATTATTGCACGTGGAAATAGAGGAAATTGTTGCATTCAAGTTCATGTTCAAGAGGTGAAGCTTCCATGGCAAGTGAAGATTGAGCAAGATTCAAGAGCATTTGAGCCTCATATTCATCATCATTCATCTTAAGGAGTATATTGGAGAAGATCTAAAGCATCAAGAACCTTGGAAACGCGTGAATCAAGGGACTGCTCATCAAGAGGTAGGTTTTTCGACCTCTTTAATTCTTCAATTCATTAGGCCTATCATGTAGATCTTTTAATGGTGATGAAACTGAGCTTTGAATGGAGTGATTTGGTGTTGAAACGAGTGAGATATGGTCATTTGAAGTTTTGATGATAAACTTTATTTCATTCGATCCATGCATTTGATGATGTTTTTGTGTAATTGATTCATGGATTTATGATGTACGTGAAAAATAATGCATGATGTTGTGCTTGATTTTGAGTTTTGGTGATGTTTTGAAAATCTGGAAATTTGGAAGATGATCTTCATCTTCAACCTTGCTGTCCAGTATTTGCTACGAATCTGCTAGGAAATTAGCTACGAAATTAGCTAGGAATTTTCTGGATTAGCTACAAAATCCATGCCATGCAGCGCCTAGGGTTTGGGCGCCAAAATGTCATCGTTTTGGCTTGGGCGCCAAAACCAAATTCAAAAACGCGCCTGGTTCGATTCCAGGCGGTTCCACAATTCAAAAGCCTTCACATATTTTTCTTTTCCCTCCATGTGTTCATGTACATGTTGCTTCATGTTTTTTTTATTTTTTCTTTAACTTCTAAAATTCATATATAATAGAAAATTGCTCCAAAATATACGTGGTTTTTTGCATTATGTCACATTTTTTGTCTAGTATTTTATGAACATTTTTACATAAATTGTGCATGGCTGGAAAATATTTGGTGCTAGGGTTTGTGTACATGTGTCCATTCTTGACATTTCCTTGCCATATCCTTTGTGAAATGCTCAATTTTAATCCAATGCTCATGAAATTTTACATGTTGAAACTAGACATCTTTCTGGACATTTTGGTGTTAAGTTTGCAGTTTTATCAATTGCCATTTCTGTTTTATGATTTTTCTAAGTTAGGTGTGACAATTTGTGTCACACCTTGTGAGGTTCAACTTGATTGATTAATTTTCCCTGCCAAATGAATTCCAAATGCCTTGATTTTTTGTATGATGCTTGATATAGATATTGTAAATGCTCATGATATTTTGTGGAATTTTTGGATTGATTTCTGATTTGATTGAGATTTTTCATTCTGGATTGCCATGTGTGAGCTTTTGAATGGTCATGATTTCCAATTGTTTGTGAAATGCTTGTGCTTTATCCTATAAATGTGAAATTTTGCACACTCTTTCTAGACATGTTAGAGGTTGTTTTGGCTTTGATTTGAGGTTTTTACCTTTTACCATTTCTGTTTTAGGCTTGTTCTAAGTGGAGGTATCAAGTGGTGTCATATTTGACCTTGTTTTGATTGCCTTGCCTTATACAATTTGATTACCATGCCTAATCATGTCCAAATGCTCTAATTGTTTGTGTGATGATCATGTTGTATGCTCTGTTTACTCATGAATTTTGCCAAAATTAATTGAATCATTTTTGAATTATTGTGCATTTGTTTATTCTGTTGTCACAATGTGATCACAATGTGCATACCTTGCCATATTTGGTTCATGAAATGAATTTGGTAATTGATATTGATGTGGGATATTTTGGATTATGTTCTTGATGGATTGAAGTTGATTCATGTCAATTTTCATGTTCTGTTTTGGATTATTTCTCCATCTTTGACCCTAGGCCTTGACCTAGTGGTTTGTCTCATCTTTGAGCTTTGATTTCAGGTTGAACATCCAGGTTGTATGGTTCCTGATGCAACCTCACTTGAGCATTTGATGTTTGCTTTTGACTACTAACTTTGTGTGTTTTGTAGGATTGTTAACTCATTTGAGTTTGACTTGTTGGCTTATGCCTTTGCTCATTGGGTTTGACTGTTGATATTCATGTTTATCTGTTTGTCTGTACAGTTTAACTGACTTGTGTGATGTTTCAACAGGTACATAAGTTGCTTAAGTTCAATTTGAACTTGCTTTTGCTTGGTTGCTTAACCACATAGGTATAACTCTCTGACTTCATGTAGTCTGGAAGACCTGTCCTGTTACTTGGGCAGGCACCTGTCTGAAGCCCTCCTTAAGAGGCAATGCTTGTGTTTGTTTATGTTTGTGCCAAGCAGGAGAAGTCCTTTGATAAGGCAATTGGCAGATAAAAGAGATGTGCAATCCATCTCCTGCTATTCAGTGTGTCATCCGCTTTGCTCACACACCTTGTGTTGATGCATTGTGGATAATAACCCAAGATCTTTGTTGAGTCAGTCATATGTGGAGAAGAGTTCCAACTTTCTGAACTCCCACACTTTCATTTGTCTGAAGCTCTCCCAGGCCAGGGATAAGAGCTGTGAGGTCTTACCCTCACTTCCCATTTCATCTGCTTCACCCTAACTCTCAATGTTAGGGTTAAGAGCTAACTACACCCGATTCCAGTTGGCTTGTGTTTCACAGCCTAACCTTGTGTGAGCCCACTTTGTTTGTATATAGCGTGTGCTAATTGTGTGTATGTTTGCTTTGCCTGTGCTGTTTAGGATAGCTTGCTGCCTGTGCAAGTTAGATAGAAACCTCAACCTAGGACCATTGTGGATTACATGATAACTATTAGGCTCGAGTCAGTCTCCCTTCTAGTTTGTCATTTCCCAGTCTCTGGTTAGGAGAAAGTTTCTCCCCTGTTCAGGGGAACTACGTTGCCCTGATCCTCATACCAGATGAGGTACGTAGGCAGGAGATCGTACGAGATCTCTCCGGGCACCCTTTTTCTTTTTGTGTGTGTTTGCTTGACATCCAGCAGGCTCGAGTACCAGACTCCCTGTTAGCTTGTTTGTTCAACTTTGTTGTTGCTTTCGACGATTCAGCGTCCGGTTAAACCCTTTGTGTGTGTAGAAGTCTGACGTAAGTCCAGCGATTGGCAGTTGGTTTCCAGTGTGTGTTTGTTGGTTCGGAGTCTGATGTAAGTCCAGCGATTGGCATTCGGTTTCCACGTTTGCCGTTTTGTGTGGAGTCTGACGTAAGTCCAGCGATTGGCAGTCGGTTTCCTGTGTGGGTTTTGTTTGGCGTGCGTGAGCCGAACTACGGTAGCTCTGATTCTCATTCCAGATGAGATACGTAGGCATAGGATGCGATATCCTAGCGAGCCTTTTCCCCTCTTTCCACCTGTTTTGTTTCCAGTGTGTGTGTGCATTCTTTGAGCAGTGTTTAGCAACCTTTCTTCTATTCTTTTGAGTGTGGATCCCGTCGAGTACGACGGATGCGTAGGGGTGCTAATACCTTCCCTTCGCATAACTGACTCCCGATCCCATCTCTCTTTGATCGCGAGACCATGTCTTTTCCAGGTTTACTTCGAGCGTTTCCTTTCCCTCTTTGGGATAAATAACGCACGGTGGCGGCTCTGTTTGTTTTGTTTTTAGCCCGCCGGTTGTTTTTCGCGGATGCGACAGTGTGCCTTGAGGAGTAATAATCACTGCCCAATGTCATTAGCATACGAATTAACAGCTCCATCAAACACCATGCCCCAACGGAAACCAAGCTCTAACCTTTCCTCAAGCAATGGTTCATCACAATCTTTCATCTTCAAATACAAAATCTCTTCGTCATGAAAATCATATTGTACTGACTGT
The DNA here is from genome assembly GCF_024323335.1 of Lathyrus oleraceus. NCBI lineage: Eukaryota > Viridiplantae > Streptophyta > Magnoliopsida > Fabales > Fabaceae > Lathyrus > Lathyrus oleraceus. Next base: position 295,774,701 of record NC_066581.1, on the reverse strand, counting down.
TAATCTTCAATGGGTTGGTGAGCTAGATGGTCAGCCAAGACACTACCTTTAATTGCTTTTTGAGGTCGGTATTCCATATCATACTCGGATAACAACATCTGCCAATGTGAGATTCTCCCAGTTAAAGCAGGCTTCTCAAAAATGTATTTGATTGGATCCATTTTGGATATCAACCAAGTGGTCTGATTCAACATATATTGGCACAGACGCTTAGCAGCCCAAGCCAATGCGCAACATGTCTTTTCAAGCATAGAATACCGAGTCTCATAGTCGGTGAACTTCTTACTGAGGTAGTAAATTGCATATTCTTTCTTTCCAGACTCATCTTGCTGACCAAGAACACAACCCATACTCTGTTCAAGCATAATCAAATATATGATCAGCGGTCTTCCTTCAACAGGCGGAGACAGAATCGGAGGCTTAAGCAGATACTCTTTGATACTATCAAAAGCTTTCTGGCATTCCTCAGTCCAATCACATGACTGATCTTTCCGAAAAAGCTTGAACGTAGGTGCACATATGGAAGTCATATGCGATATAAATCTTGAGATATAGTTCAAACGGCCGAGAAAACCTCTGACTTGCTTCTCAGTTTTGGGCGCTGTCATCTCTTGTATTGCTTTGACCTTGGCAGGATCAACTTCAATACCTTTTTCGCTGACGATGAAGCCCAACAACTTACCAGAAAGAACACCAAAAGTACATTTTTTGGGATTTAAGCGGAGTTTATACTTCCTAAAACACTGGAATAACTTCAACAAATGCTCAACATGCTCTTCTTCATCACTTTACTTAGCAATCATATCATAAACATAAACTTCAATCTTTTCATGCATTATGTCATGAAAAAGAGTGGTCATAGCTCTCTGGTATGTTGCACCAGCATTCTTCAAACCGAAGGGCATCACTCGATAATAGAATATTTCCCAAGGTGTAATGAATGTGGTCTTCTCCATATCTTCAGGTGCCATCTTTATCTGATTATAACTGGAAAATCCGTCCATAAACAAAAAAACTTTGAATTTAGTTGTGTTGTCTAGCAACATATCAATGTGTGGCAGAGGAAAATCATCTTTTGGACTAGCTTTATTCAAATCTATATAATCAACACACATAAGAACCTTTCCATCCTTCTTCGGAACATGCACAATATTGGCCACCCATTACAGATATTCAGAGGTTACAAGAAAAGCAGCATCTATATGTTTCTGCACTTCCTCTTTGATCTTCACTGCCATATCAGGATGAGTTCTTCTCAACTTCTACTTGACTGGAGGGCATTCTGGCTTCAATGGAAATCTATGCTCCGCAATCTCAGAATCCAAGCCAGGCATGTCTTGATAGGACCAAGCAAGCACATCTGAATATTCTTGGAGAAGATCAACCAACCCCCTCTTAGCTTCTGGACACAGTTGAGACCCAACCTTGACTTCCTTCACTTCATCATCGGAACCCAAGTTGACCAGTTCAATCTGCTCTTCAAACGGCTGAATGGCTTTCTCCTCATGCTCAAGCAGATGGGATAACTCATCAGATACTTCTTCATTATCATTCTCTTCCTCGGCTTCAAACACATGGAAATTAAAGTTTGGAGAGGGAGTAAGATCATTATATTTAATGGGTTTGCGAATCAACCTACATAATGATTTGATATTTTTATTTTAGAGAAGTGGAGTGCAAACAAATATTATGCAGATGGAAATTTCATTATTTATTTATGTTTTTTGTGATTACCATTTTCAGAAAAAGCAAAAAGTAAAATAAACATCATAGATATGGATGAATAAAATTGTATTTTATTGATGATAATAAGAAAATGCCCGACAATACTCATTTCTCCCTTAGCCATTGGAGAAGGATTTTTCTTGAAATAATGAAAACAAATTACTTAGAACGGTGAATAACAGTGGGAATATCAACAACAACCCAGTTGTTGCAAGCCTGGCCACGTGTCACAAAGTTGGCGCAAGCCTCGTCTTCATCACCACTATCTTCATAATGGCAGCTAAGTGTTGATCATCCTTGTGATTGAACCCTCCACTGTGGAAAACTTCTTGCGTAACCTTGACATTTATGTTGAGCAACCCTGGTTGAAATCCTAGCCCTGCTCTATTCTTGTTCTCGGTGAATTCCACAATACGACCCCACTTATCAATATTGTCATCCTGAATAGCCTCTTGTGCATATTTTAAAGAAGACATGGGCGCCCCAACTTTCTTCAATTCATCAGTAATGAACAAAGCTTGGAATGGCATTCCAACTTCCTCCTCAACATCAACATAAGAACAGGATGACAAATGGCTCACTAATAATGCCTTTTCTCCACCAACAACAACAAGCTTTCCGTTCTTCACAAATTTTAGGTTTTGGTGTAGAGTAGATGTTACAACTCCAACTTCATGAATCCATGACCTTCCCAACAAGAAACTATAGGTCGGGTGGATATCCATCACTTGAAAAGTAATTTGGAAATCACTCGGACCTATCTTAACCGGCAGGTCCACTTCTCCAGTGACAGTTTTACGAGAACCGTCAAACACTTTAACAACTATGTCGATGTACCTCATCGGGGCACCTTGATAGGAGAGTCTTGATAGAGTTAACTTCGGAAACACGTTCAGTGATGACCCTGTATCAATCAAAATATTGGACAAAGCATCCTCCTTGCAATTCATCGAAATATGTAATGCCAAATTGTGATTCTTGCCTACCTTGGGAAGCTCTTCATCACAAAAGCTTAGATTGTTACAAGAAGTGATGTTGGAAACAATGTGGTCAAATTGATCCACTATAACATCGTGTTCAACATAAGCTTGTTCTAACACTTTTTGCAATGCTTCTCTATGTGCCTCAGAATTCATCAATGAAGACATCACAAAAATATTTGATGGTGTTTGAAGCAAATGCTCCACAATGTTAAATTCACTTATTTTATTAGTCTTAGCACCTCGTCATCATCGTTAGTCTTCAATTTTTTGGATTCACCAGAATGACACATTGGAGCAATAACTGGATCAACTGCAGGAATCTCCGCCTTCTTACCTACTAACACATCTTCCGTAGCCTTCGGAAATACTGGACTGAACACATGACCACTACGGGTCACCTTCGCAATATCCGCAATATTTACCACTGAGTCTGCAACTGGAAGAGGAACCTCTTGACCATTCTTTATCATAGTGGCATTATACTGATATGGTATAGCTTTATCGGATGCATAGGGGACAGTGCCCGCTAATCGTATTACCAACAACGATACCGATCTGTTGACATTACTGTTGTTGCTACTATCAAACTGAATGACTACCCGCTCAGGGGTCTTGAACACTAGCACAATGATGTTCACATCATCCCCCATATCCCTTGACTGTTAAATCTGAATAACATTCTCATCCATCAACTTTTCAATGTCCCTTTTGACAATTATACACCCACGAGGGTTCACACTGCAAATGACACAACCGTCATGGTCATGTTCACAATCACTAATCAAACACAGAGTTCTATGTATCTCCATCAAAGACCTACGGATACGACATACATCAAAAACTCTGAAATTCCCTGGGTAATCGTCCACCATGTTGACAGAAGTGTTACCATGAGCAGGCAACAAATTGGCTTTCACATTCGGCACTCTGTCCTCAAAGGACACCATACCACTCTTCACAAGCTTCTGAACTTCATACTTCAGTGGGTATCAATTCTCTATATCATGACTAGGGGCTCCCTAATGAAAAGCACAATGAAGATCAGGCTTGAACCACCATGGTAGTGGCTCAGGAATTTGCGGAGGATTCCTTGGCTGCATAAAATTCTTGAGTACCAAGGACGGATACAACTCGGCGTACATCATAGGAATAGAGTAAAAAGAGACCTTCTTCCTCTCAAAATTTTGCTGATGATTGTTGTTGTTGTTGTTTCGTTGTTGCTGATGATGTTGTTGAATTAGAACTGATTGATTGGTTGAATTATTGGTGAAAACTGGAATTACTGATGATACTTGATGTTGATGCTGACGGGATTGGGAACTTTTCCTGACATGAGGCCTTCTTTGCCTCCCAACTGATACTACATTAGTTTCTCCTTCCTTCTTTTTGGAGAAACTCCCACCATACTTCTTGCTAGTTAATGCTTCATCTTTGGAAAAACATCCTTCACAAACTCCTTCCTCTAATGGCATCCCCATGTTTACCATCTCGGCAAAATCATTGGGGGCACTTGCAATTATGCGTTCATAATAAAACGAACTCAGCGTCTTCAGGAAAATCTTGGTCATCTCTTTCTCTTCCAAAGGTGGACTGATCTGAGCAGCTAACTCCATCTATCTTTGAGCATATTCTTTAAATGTCTCCTTGTCTTTCTGAGACATAGACCTCAGTTGATCTCTATCTAGCGCCATATCCACATTATACTTGTACTGTTTGACAAAGGCCTCACCCAAGTCGTTGAAAGTACGGATGCTAGCACTGTCCAAACCCATATATCATCTAAGGGAAGCTCCGGTCAGTTTGAGTAGACATCTTCCTGGAATACATAACAAGATGGCCCAACGGACATGCATTCCCTTTGTATTTTTCAAAGTTTGGGACCTTGAACTTCACCGGAATCTTAACGTTGGAAACCAAACAGAGTTAAGCAGCACTCTTTCTAAACAGATCTTTTCCTCTCAAAGTCTTCAATTCCTTGCATAATTCAAGAAACTGATCCTTCATTTTGTCCATCTTCTCATAGACATCTGGACCTTCAGACGGCTCAGAATGGTAGATAGTTTCCTCGACACGAGGAAGAGGGTGAACAATAGGAGGAGGCACTGACATGACCGGGCTAGATGCCGATAGAGAAGCAAAAGTGGTCACATACCCTTCAGGCACAAAATTTGGTGGCATTCCCCAAAGGAACCCAGCTGGCATAGCAGGAACAGACTGGCTGGCAGCAGGAACAGAATGGCTTATTAAATAGCAGTCCATGTGGAATCAATATCTTTTTATTACTGCGACATTATCATTACATTTGCCGAGAAGGCATCAAGTTTTTTACGCCGTTGCTAGAGATTGTTGATAATTTCAACAAGGAAACACTTGTGCAACGTTTTTCTTATTTTGTTTTTGTTTTTATTTCTTTTTAATTTCCATTTTAACTTTTCTTTTTTCTTTTTTCTTGTTTAGTTTTTTAATCTAGTGTAATGCTACTAAGGTATTTTTCTTTTTATGTTGTAGGCAAGGTGAAGATAGACATGCAATATGAAATCTATGCTAGTTTAGCCAAGTTTGAAGCTTATTCAAAGTAACTTGCAGTAAAAACTCTACTTCAAAAAAATGCGAGAACTTATATAGAGCCAAAACCTTACATCAACACTAAGTATTCATGGGAGGAGAACTCATCATATCAACTTGAATAAACCTTGACTCAGTTTATAAAGATAACTCAACTCAAGTTCGATAAAATCAACAGGCATCGAGAAACTGTGTGAGATAAAATGGAAACATCGATCGAGAATTTAGAGATGCAACTTGGTCAAGTATCTAGCTAATTAGAATTAAAATTGAGACCTAGTGGGGATTTCTATGAAAATATGTTAGATATTCCTAAAGATGCGGAAATTGAAAGAGAAGTCAAACAGGAATGTGAGATAGCCGATGAAGGAGGAGTTAAAAAAAATATGCAAATCATCTGATAAAGAAATAAAAGCAAGAATAGAAGAAGTGAAGGTGAAAAATATATGTGGGAAAAGAAAAATAATGCAATATGAAGATTATATAGTTTTGGATGAAGCTCCAAATTCAATAATTCGTTTAGACGTAGATGTCTAAAAACAAATCTTCAACAAAAGAATACTCCTACTTCTATCAAAAAGGTTGATAAAATAGAAGAAATAGATGAAGCATTTAATAAGATTTGTGCCTTGTTCGATATTATAAAGGTGAAGAGAATATGGAAGAAAACCCTTCAATTCCTCAAAGTAATGGAATTCCTACCAAACAAGAGGAAGAAGAAGGATGATATGTTTTTTGTGTCATATATGCCGCCCTAATAAAAAATCTAAAGGTCAAGCTTTTGACCTTAAAGAAGCGCTTAATGGGAGGCAACCCATTTTTTCTAACATTTTTGTTTTGTTTTGGGAGAATTTAATTTACATTGGTAGTTAGATTCAATAAGAGGAATTAGCCAGTTTCGTGTGATTCTTAAACACTATTTATGTTGTCTTTAATGAATGAGTTTGCTACTGATGTTTCTTTCAGATTTAGAAAAAATTGCACTTTTAGCAAATGAACTGAAATTAATTGAAATAAAAACAATTAATTGAAATAAAATGAAATTTAAAAGTAGTAGGACAAAGACTTGAGAAAGGGGTTGCCTCTCATTAAGCGCTTCTTTAAGGGATTGACCTTTCGATTTTTGTCTTAGGGCGGCACATATGACACGAAAAACACATTATCCTTCTTCGTCCTTTTGTTTGGTAGGAATTCCATCACTTTCGGAAATTGAATGTTTTTCTTCCATATTCTCTACAATTTGATAGTACCGTACAAGGCATAAGTCTTATCCCATATTTCATCTATTTCTCCTCTTTTATCAGTTTTGTTGCTAGGTGTATGTGTATCGATAAATTCATGACCATCAAGCTAATAAAACCAGAGTCGCCACCGCACTTTTATTGTTTCCAAATAAAAATGGCAAAAGTACGAACAAACCCCAAAGATAAGAAGTTTTCAAATCAAAACTAATAAAATTCTAGAGATTACAAGTAAGGGGGTTGGTTACACAGAGGGAAGGTGCTAGCACCAAAAGTGTCCTATGTACTCCTAGGGAGCCCTTTTTGTGTGCAAATGATTTGGTCAAAATGATGCTTGATAAAATATAGAGTGGGGGATGAGAAAATAATTCATTAATTATATTTTTGTGTTTGACAAGACCTTCGGTCTTGTGCCTACGTACCAACATAAAAAAATGAGGGATCAAAACCTCGTAATTCATGGTAAAATTTTCAAAAAAGTTGGTGAATTGATTTTAACAAAAAAAATTTTAATAAGAAGAGGGCGCAAGATGTCAAAGGTGTGAATGGGGTTGTTAGTTCTTTTTGTATTTTTGAAATTAAGGTCAATATGGTTAAGTTCATTTACAATTTTGATTTAAGAAAAAGTTTGAAAATTCATTGGCATAAGACCAAAGTTTCTACTCATTAAAACATGTCTAAGTTTGAAATCACAAGCAAAGAAGATTTTTAAAAGAGAGAGAGATTTGAAATTTAAGAAGGGGGAGGAGATGAAGGGACTATCCTAAACAAAAATTAAAAGTTAAGAGTTGAAAAGATCTGACCAATGGGATGCAATCCAACAAAAAAGAATGTCATATAGAAACTCATCTTCCCTTGGACTCTAGCAAGCAACAAGCATAAGCAATAAGCAACATCCAAGCATTATGTAAAGATCAAGGCATCAAATAAAGATAGCCATAATACCCAAGCAAGCCATCTAATAGCTAGCAGTCTTCAGTATCTTCCCATGTAGCAGATGAAATATTCCTTGATCAACTCGGAACAAAACATCAGACATAGACAATAATAACAAAATAACAATTAAGCACAGAGACAAAGTAAAGATGAATCCAAGGAATCCAAGGTCTTGCATAAGATGAAGGCACAAACATAGATGACTCAGTCTCAAATGTTGGCATTGGCAAAGTCCTTTAGCACATGGAATGTTGCCTAATTCTAAGTCTAAAAGTTTAGATCAAGTCCAACAGTCCACCAACATGTTTTTGTAGGGTTTTTGGTGTTATTAAGTGTTTTAAGGTCCTAAGACCATAAATAAAAAACAAGTAAGCAATATATAATCACAAGATATGGCTCAAGTGAGCAAAGTGAAAATGACTGAAACATAAACAAGTTGCATGAAATGTAAATGACAAATGAATGATAAATGTATTGAACTTTAAATTGCATTAAGTAAATGACTTAAAAGTAAAAGAAAAATGAATAACAGTTAGTCAAATGTTAATCAAATGTTAGTGATGAGTTTTAATTTGTTAAATCATTCTTTGGGGAACACTCAACCATTCATTCACAAGTAAGAATCCTTGAACCAAGACATCATCCATGAGAAGGGCTCCAACTTGGATAATTTAACAAGTATGCCACTAGCTCTCATGAAAGGAAAAAAGGTCAAGTCTCCACACAATGTCATGAAGAATGGGAGACTTACAATATCACTTACTAGAATGCTATGCCTTTTTGATCAAATTTAGATCTATGTTAAGCAATCATAATTGGACTTATGTAGAAGTCACAACTATCTGAGGTCGGGCAATGAAAATATAGGTGTTAATGCATGTTAGAGATTTGGTATAAAGAACCAAACTCCTAAAACATACCACACACTAAAATAAATGAGGGAGAGACCTATCTCAGTCTGGCTCATGTTGATTCATCTGACACAAGGTCATTGATGAACCAACTACTCATTAGACATGAAGAGATTTCATTGGTCAATGATGGACTGGGAAAGAATAGGGATGAAGATGAAGAAAGGGGGGGATAGAATCCAAATTGATCATATGAGGAATTTCATCTGATCAATGATATCCATTCATTTGGGTAGATGAAATGTACATTTCATCAATCCCCTAAATCCAATAGTATTAGTCAAACAAAAGTCAAATCAACCATGATCAAGGCCCAAATAGAAATTCAAACATCACAAGACCATAAAAATGGCTCAACATAATTTTCAAGCATTTAAAGAATTAAAAATCAAATTAAAAGTGAATTAAAATGCATTTTAATATGGACAAAATCTCAAATCCCTTCAAAAGTCCAAATGAATGGCCAAGGGATTTATCCTAGGTCAAACAAGATCAAAGGACCTTAGACAAAAAATTTCATGATTTTTTGAAAGTCAGAAGTATTTTAAAATAATTAAAAATATGCATAAAACCATTTAATTCGTGAAAAATATCAAAATTAATCCAAAAAAATATTTTAATTCAAAATATGGAAGAGAAAAATATTTGAAGTTTTTTTGGTGAAAGTCTCATATTTTTTGGATTAAAAATGAAATTATTATGAATTAAAAAAATAAAGGGATTAAATGAAAATCCAAAAATTAAAATAAAATTCAAAAAAACAAGGTCATCAGATCTCCCTCATTAATTGAGGTGGCAGATCTGATGGCTAAGCGCGCGCTTCCACCAAATGCCACAGTCAACGCGTGTACACGCGTTGTAATAAAAAAGGAGGACCATGATTAAAACGTGGATATGAGATCAGATGGTCTGGGATGTTCCAGCGCATCACTGGAGCCCTAGCTCCAGTCATCTTCTCCGGTGGACCTTACTGGACTGGTCCACCATCAACCACCAGCAAAATAAAAGTAAGGACATCCTTTTAAAGGAAAATGCTCAGGTTCTCGAATCTGGTCTCAATTTTGTCCAATTCCAAGTATATTGAAAGATACATGGATTTGAAATTTGAGGAGCATGATCCGAGTTGCTTCGATTTGACCTCAAAGCAACTCAATCTTGTTGCCTACATTGATAGGTGTTCAGACAACCAACAATCAATCAAAATAATTGAGAAATGAAAGAGAATCGAAGAAGAGAAGTTTGAGAAAATTCACCTTTGGATAGCTTCAATTTGGCTTGATCTTGATCTGAATTCACTTGGTTCTCACTCCTCTTGCTTGCAGTGGCCAATTGAGATGAAAAAGGCAGTGAATCCTTAGAGTTTGAATCTCAAAACAGAAGGTGAAATTCAAACTCGATTTCAAAGAAATCCTCAAGGTATTCTATGGAGTAGGGTTCAAAAATGATCTGGCAAGGCTTGGGCAATGTGTGTGTACTGATCTTGAGGCAATGCAATGGTATATAAAGGCTATGGAATTCAGTTTTGCACCCTTTTCAAATTTGGCCAAAAATAGTAACATTGGTGCTTGGATGCATGGGCATTGATTTGGTCCCAAAACATGATGTAATCCCACTCTAATTAATGCATAATGGATACTGAAATCATCACATGTAAGCATGCAAAGAGAAATGATCACTTGAATTCAAAACTTGCCAAAATAAACCCAATAAAGGAACCATGCGCAAATTCCTCAATTCTTGTCCAAATGAAGTGATCTTGGGCGTTTTGGAAAGGTGACAACAAGGGAGACAATTTTGATGTTGAATACTTTTACATTTGGAGCTTGGATCATGATGAATTTTGAGGTGAAAGTTGGAGAAATCAAACATAGTTGAAAATTTGCTAAGTCCCAAGTCAAATGACCATTTCTTCCACCTTGAATAACTTTTGCTATGAGTTTCAAATGGAAATGGTTCCTTCATCAAATTTTTAGATCTTTAATCCCTATTCAATTTGGTCACAAATTTGACATCATTTGGATTTGGCATGAGGGAGTTATGCATTTTAGAAGTTGAGGAAAGTTGATTGTTCAATGGTAATGGCCCAAAATGACCTATAATGTTTCCTCTTGGAACATGCCCTTGCAAGTTGAATTTTACATTTATCAAAGCATCAAAGTTGGATAAGACATCTTGAAATTTATCATGAAACTTGGATGGTATTTAAATCATAAAAATTGAGCAAGTTATGGTCCTTGGAAGTTGACCTCTTAACTAGGGCTCAAACAAAATGACCTATAATCTCTCACCATAAAAAATGACTTTCCAAGCAAACTTAGTTATTGATACCAACATGAAAGTTGTTTGGAATGTCATAAGGAGTAACTTTTCTCTTGGAATCATTTTAGTATGACAAAAAATGTAGGATATAGGGTCTAGGAAACCCTAGTTTTGACTAGTTGACTTTCTCTGTTCAACTTCTTTGAACCAACTTGCAAACTTGAAATTATATTGATATTTGGGGATCATGGAGGATCATATATGCTTTATATTATGTATGATAAAGTATCCCTATATATCTATGACCAAATTTTAAAGAAAGTTGCTGAGGAAGTCACACAAGATACCCAGATGAATTAGGGCTTCCAAGGCAAACAAGCTTCAATCTCTTGATTAATTCTTGATTAAATTGGAAAATTAATAACATGGGGATTCATATATGAGGTGTAGAACCAATTTGAACCATTTTTGGATTGATCCCTTGCACTGAGGGTCTCAAACCCTGGTTGTGAACTTGGTGGGGCACAAGTGAACACACACTGATACCTACAAAGAAACAAAGACATTCATATACATATTTTTGGTATTTTGGTTAGTAAACAAAAGAAAATAAAGTATAATAAAATCAAATGTGATTGGTGATCTCTCCCAATACAAACCGAATGAATGAGGGGGAAGAAGGATGCCAAGGTGTGATCCTAAAGCCAATGCAAATGATGAGATAGCATGAGGGATCTTAGGGTCAAAATTGGGGTCTTACAGTAGGACTATTGTTTTTTTAAAGATCTTGTTGTTGGATATCTACTTCTAAATGAATGATTGAATTTACAACTTCATCCAAAACTATATAATCTTCATATTGCATTCTTGTTCTTTTCCCACATATATTTTTCATCTCTGTTTCTTCTATTCATGATTCTATTTCTTCATCAGATGGTGTGCAATTTTCTTTTTCTTTCTCTTTTTCAACTCCTCCTTCAACGACTACCTCACATTCTTGTTTGACTTCTCTTTCAATTTCTGCATATCTAAAACTATCTAACATATTTTCAAAGAAATCCTCACTAGGTCTCATTTTTAATGCTAACTGGCTAGATACTTGACCAAATTGCATCTCTATATTCTCGAAGGATATTTCTATGTTACTTTGCACGGTTTCTTGATGCCTATTGATTTTCTCGAAATTGAGTTGAGTCATCCTTATAAACTGAGTCAAAGTTTTTCAAGCTGAGATGATGAATCCTCCTTCCATGAATGATCAGTGTAAGGCTCTAGCTCAGAATAATTTCTCACTTTTTTTTTTAATTAGAGTTTTTTTTGTAAGTTCCTTTGAATAAGCTTCAAACTTCGCCAAGGTAGCATATATGTCGTCTTGAATGTCTAACTTCACCCCGCCTACAACATAAAAAGAAGAATATCTTAGTAGTAATGCATTCGATAAAAAATTATTAAACAAGAATAAAACTAAAAATAAAAAGAATAGAAAATAAAATTTAAGAAGAAACAAAAATAACTAATTGCAAAAAAAAAGTATTTACAATTGAAAACAAAAATATAAAATAAAATAAAAATTAAACGTTGCACAAGCGTCGCCTTGTTGAAATGATCAACATTCTCCGAGAACGGCGCAAATAAACTTGATGACTTCTCGGCCAGTGTATTGATAATATCGCAGTAATAAAAAAGATTGAGTCCACATGGACTTCTATTTAACAACACAGTATTGTGTAATGCATAGAAAATACTAAATTATATGTGTGTGTGTGTGGGGGGGGGGGGATGGTTCGAGTTTTAATTGCGAAAAGAAAATAAAGTGTGCTGACAATAATACAAAAGCGGTTAGGTTGTATGTAGATTTCTCTATTTCTCTATTGTTGATATTCAATGTATTACATGAATGATATCATCCCTATAATCCAACAGAAAATTAACAAAACCAATATACTCAATCCCTTGGTGTAAATCTCACTAATATATACTTAGAGTTTTATATCCCTAGTCCATCTGCATAAGCAAGATTAGGCAATGCAATAGAACGTTAATTCCTAAGCCACTACTCGGAGTTTCCTATCCCGAGTCCACAAACATAAGCATAACAATTTCCCTAGGTCCAATACATAGACTAATGGTCAGTATTCCATATGTTCCCAAAATTAGATTAAAAGAGTGTCTCATATAAAAGGCATTAAGAACAAGGTGTAGTTGAATAGAACTAAAGATCAAATTATTCATGCAATATCAAATCAAACATATGTCTCAACAATATTAAAATAGGTTCATAAAATAAACCTAACCTAAAGATAATTATCTACTCATAGTGCAAATTATAATACCAAAATCAAATAAGAAGGTTGCATAAGAAATCCCTTGAAGAATTGACCTCCAATGGCTTTAAGTGCTCGCCAAATATGCCCTATGGTGCTGTAAGCCCTTCCTTCAGGTGTACAAATTCAAAACCCTGGAAAAAATACCAACTTTCCCCTTTTAAAGCCTTCAAAATGGATGACAACGCATCAAAAAAAGCCCAGGAAAAGACCATCACACGCATGATAACTTGCATCGCACGTGGGATACAACCTTTACTTTCTTATCACTCGTGTGATGATACGCGTGATTATTCCAATAGTTGCACGGTTTTGTTCCCTTTTTCACCTGACTTTAACTAAATCCCTATTTCTCGACACTTAGTAATTTTTTCCTCTTTCTTTGACCTTTATTCTTCATTTTTTCTCCTCTTTAACTTGTTTTCATCCATTTCTTTGATAAAAAACATGCAATGATAGAGTGTCATCAATCGCCTAACTTCACTGACGTCGGTTGAATAGGGATAAGAGACTCTGAGTGGTAATTAGTGAGCTATACACCAAGGGATTGGGTATAAGGGTTGTTTTAATTTGTCGTGGATATATAATAAATTTCTCATTCATGTAATGCATTAGACATCAACATGGGAGAAATAAGGGATTCTAAATAAAACCTGACTGCTTTCTTATTAATTCATAACAACTTTTATTTTCTCACATTCAAAATCTAAAACCCCTAAATTGTAACTTTTTATAATTGCACAACTATTGTCTTGTTGAATATCAGTCCCTGTGGAATCGATATCTTTATATTACTGAGACATTATCGGTACACTTGACGAGAAGTCATAAAATGTAGATCTAATAAATTCTTAATGCTAGAAATAATCACACTAAAATCTGAATTACCACCATAATTTGTAAGAATTGATTGCACCACCATCTGTGAGTCACTCTTAATATAATGTTTTCCATTTGCATATGAATGACTGCATGTGCAACTTCTTTCAAGGCCAATGCTTCAGCCTCTGTGACAAAATAAGTTCCAAAATCCCATGTTATTCTTGCACTGATAAACCTTTCGTTTCCATCTCGAAAACACCACCTTATATTTGTTGTTACATTTTGGTTATTAAAGTTGGCATCAACCTTGCATTTCACTCACCCTTCATGTGGTGGTTCCTAATTTCATTGTTGCTGATTTTGGGGTTCATTTTCAGTGCCGTGTTAATTTTATGTGCTATAAACCAGACCTTCCATCTATGAAATGCTTGCAAGCCTAATTGATTTGCATCACTCTTCTCGTTGTTACATATCCAATTGTTTATATTATTCCAAAGAAATCATAACATGACAACAACTCTACCTGCGACTGTCTTTTCCTCTTTACTACAGATGTCGTGAATTAATGTCCCTACTTCATAAAACATTTGTAGCCTTGGAGCGATGACTAAGCTCAAACCTTCCACATTCTAGCACTGTAAACTTATTGTACATCCAAAGAACACGTGTCACTCATCTTCTACTCGTCCTTCACACAGTTGACATATAACAAGACATGGAATATAATGTTGGTGAAGTCGGACTCGAGTTCGGAGGAAAACACGACAAATCCGCAATAGTAAGTGTTTAGCTTTTGGCGGTGCTCTAGTCTTTGATGCGGTGTTTTTCGCAAGTATACGAACGCGTCAGAGTAATATAAAAGATTGTCGAATCCACAGAGACCAAGTGTCAATCTATCGTTATCTATTGTTATGGTGTTTATCAAAGGCTATCGAAATAAGGGTTTTTAGAGGGTGCAATGAAAAGTAAAGTATTGAAATAAATTTAGTTAGTAAAGACAGGGTCGAATGTAATTCACGTAATCGATTGATAATCCAAGTACTTGCTAGTAGAGCTACTTATGGGCAGTGTTTCCTACTTTGAAAAGAACTAATTTAACAGGAATTGTCGCTTTCGCGTATTCAGAACCGAGTTGTACTCCCTAATCAAACCCTCTTATTGTCACTTATAAAAAGGCGCGCATTGTGTTAGAGTAGTAAACCTATTTTTAAGAAATATAGTATCTTAACTAAGTTGAAAAGTATTATAACCTGGATTTCTTAACCAAAAGAGGTTCTCACGAACCAGACTCTAAACTTATAAACGCGTCCGAAAATAGTTTTAAAATCTCTTTTCTTCTTAATGTTAAAATCTCCTAATGAACTAAACAAAGCGCTTTCGCTGTTTTTGAAATAGTTAAGAACAATTAAGTTTAAATAGACGTTGGACGGCTTTCGATCTTACCCAACGGAATTGAAGTGCAGGAAAACTAAAGTTGAAAGTTAAAATAGCCTTAAGTGTTTCTACAAACAATTGTACGGATTAATGGTTCAATTACGATCCTTACATTCTAACCTTATAAATTTAGCTTGTAGGTGTTTAATTGACTGCATTATATGGTAAAACACTAGCTGGTTACAAATGTCTTGACTGATGTCATGACATAGTATGTATGTGTGACTACATTGTAGGTTAGAATATCTAACTGTACTCTGATGTCTTGACTGATGTCATGACACACTTGAGTAGTTACTGCAGGATTAGCTAACACAGGATTTATTGAATGTCAAACTGGATGCTGTGACATTCATACCTGTCAACAGATACTAAGAAATAGAACAGCTGGTGTTCTGTTAGAACTTAGTATTTATTTCCAGTCTGGTTATCAAGGAAAGACCAGACCTGGCATAAGGCCTACTGACTGAATGTCAAATTGGATGTTATGACATTCATCACTGACAGCAGCTACTGAACATTAGACAGAGTGGTGTTCTGCTATACTTCAGCATGTAACTTAGTTTGTTCTTCAAGAGAATAACAGAACTAACTTAAGGCCAAATGTGTAAATGTTAAGCTAGACACTTTAACATTTATTAATGTAAGCTGTCACTATAGTATGGTCATTTTGATCATGTACAGGTCAGCAAAATTGTACAGTCTGTTTTCTGGTAAAACGGACTCAGCATATGGACCTTGATGTCGAGCTGAATGTTGTGACATTCATCCCTGACAGCATATGCTATATTGTAGGTTGTTCAGTTTTCTGTTTCAGCTTTTCTTGGGCTATTCTTCAGGAAGTCAACAGCTTAGAGAAAAACCAGGAAACCAACAACCAAGTTACATTTAATGAACCTAACAAATAGCCTATTTGTTAGTAACCTAAATGTTGAATTTATGGGAACACGTGTGACCTTAAATTCAGGAGAATACAGGCGCAAAAGCCCAGGTACTGCAATATAAAAAGGAAGGCGTTCCTTCATTCAGTTTCGGGGATTTTGAGGCGTGATGATTTTATGTGTCCATCATACTTCACTGCTGTATTTTTGTGAGTCTTGTATTAGACGTAACTTGTAAGCCAAGCCATCATCAAGTAGATGATTGTTGTGGCATAGGGTGTTCATTGAGTTGTAAGTGTTGTGTCGCTCAAAGCTTTTAAGTGTGAGTGCTGTGTATCTTGATTAAAGTTGTGAAGCACAATCAAGAGTTGTTTGAAGTGTGACTTCAACTTGTCTTTAATATTGTTTAAAGATAGTAATCACTGAGGTGATTGAGGGGGAGTGAGTAGGAACTCTGATCTTAGTTTAAGATTGAAATTGCATTGGGTAGGGATTAAGTGATAAGTTGTAAACGGGTGAGTTTAGCTTTGAATTGATACTACTAATAGTGGATTTCCTCCCTGGCTTGGTAGCCCCCAGATGTAGGTCATGTTGGACTAAACTGGGTAAACAATTACTTGTGTTATTTACTGCACTTACTTTTAAGTTCTGCATAATTCCTGTCTGTGCAGAATTGGATGTCATAACAACCCGTGTGACATCCAAAGTCTGATAACTAGAATTTCAATTGGTATCAGAGCAGGCACCCTGCCTGTGAATTTCTGGGTGAGATCTAGGGAAGTTACTTTCTAGTACCATGGACAAGGATTTAGGACACTCAAACAGACCACCCATGTTGGATGGCTCTAATTATGATGACTGGAAGCCTCGTATGATAGCCTTCTTAAGGTCTCTAGACAGCAAAGTCTGGAGAGCTGTCAACAAAGGATGGGAACATCCAATGAGGACAGGAGAAGATGGAGTCAGTGTGCAGATTCCTGAAGAAGGGTGGGACAAGGAGCAAGAGGCATTAGCTCTTGGAAATTCCAAGGCCTTGAATGCATTGTTCAATGGAATCAGTAAGAACATCTTCAGGCTGGTACACCACTGTGAACTAGCTAAGGAAGTTTGGGATACCCTCAAGGTAACTCATGAAGGTACTTCCAAGGTGAAGATGTCCAAACTTCAGATGCTGACCACCAAGTTTGAAAATCTGAGGATGAAAGAGGATGAGACTATTCATGACTTTCACATGAATATTCTTGAAATTGCAAACACCTCTGGTGGACTAGGTGAGAAAATGGCTGAAGAGAAACTTGTAAGAAAGATTCTCAGGTCCTTGCCTAAGAGATTTGCTATGAAGGTCACAGCCATAGAGGAGGCACAAGACATCTGCAATATGAAGGTGGATGAGCTCATTGGTTCTCTTCAAACCTTTGAAATGGGCTTGTGTGAGAATGCTGAAAAGAAGAACAAAAGCATAGCTTTTGTATCTAATGCTGAAGAGGAGTCAGAAGTAGGATATACTAAAGGTGATGAAAGTATATCAGAAGCCTTAGCCATGCTTGGGAGACAGTTCAACAAGCTCATAAAGAAAGTTGATCAACAGGGTAGACCTAATGTCAAGAACATCCCGTCTGACATAAAGAAAAGACCTACTTCTGAAGATAAGGTCAACCAAGGCAAGGGAATCCAGTGCCATGGATGTGAAGGATATGGTCATATTAAGACTGACTGCCCTACCTCCCTCATGAGGCAAAGGAAAGGGCTTTCTGTCACCTGGTCAGAAGAAGACACTGAGAGTGAATCTGAAGGAGAATCTGCCAAACATGTCGCTGCTATGACCAGTATCTGTACCTCAGAAGATAACTCAAGTGGAGATGAGCTCACCTTGGATGAACTTGCTGTCTCATATAAAGAACTATGTGTTAAAAGTGCAGAAGTGTGTATCCAAGGAGAAAAACATAAGAAACTCATCAAAGAGCTAGAAGCTGAGAAACTAGAGCAGCTGAAAGTCATAGAGGGTCTGAGGGGTGAGATTTCCTTGTTGGCCTCTAAGTTAGACCAAATGACCAAATCCATCAAAATGGTGAATAAGGGATCTGACACCTTGGAAGAGATCCTGAAGATAGGACAGAAGTCTGAAACCACTTCTGGTTTAGGCCTTGGGAAAAGATCCTCAGCTGAACGCAAACGCCCAAAGGGTAAAGTTCAGAAATCCAAAGGGGAGTCACATCCAATGTCTCAACATCGAGGAACCAGAATGAGCCATCATCAGAAAAAGAAGTTCAAAAGATGGAGATGTCATTACTGTGGTAGATTCGGTCACATAAAACCCTTCTGCTATAGGCTGCATGGTTACCCAAACCAGACCCCACAAGGTAGGCCTAAGAAGAAGGTGTTTATGCATAATGTCCCCATTAAGAAACAAACATGGGCGGCTAAGCAGACACCTCAGGCCAATCCTAAGCAGCAGGCATCTAAGCTTCACTTCTCTCCTGAGAATCAGCAGTGTGTTGCTAACCTTGCTCACACATATTCAAGGGCACATATCAGACAAGACTGGTACCTTGATAGTGGCTGCTCAAGGCATATGACTGGGATGAGCAACCTAGTGGTGAATCTACATCCTCCTACCACCAAATTTGTAACATTTGGTGATGGAACTAAAAGAGAAGTCATTGGTGTTGATAAGCTGGACTGTCCTGAAGCTCCAAAATTGAGTGGTGTACTGTTAGTAAAAGGACTAACTGTGAACCTCATAAGCATAAGCCAGCTATGTGACCAAGGATGCAAGGTGGAATTTACCAAGGGAGGATGTGTGGTGCTGAATGGGTGTGATCAAGAAGTGATGAGAGGAAACAGATCCAAAGATAATTGCTATCTATGGGAATCTAAAGACTCTCTCAACCTTCCCAAGTGTCCTTTAGCCAAGGAAGATCAGGAAGGGAAGCTGGGACATGGAAGACTTGATCTCCTTCAGGTAAAAGGAATGAAGAAGAGCATTTCAAAGGGAGCTATGAGAAGAGTCTCATATCTGTCTTTAGATAAAAGGACAGACCGTGGAAAATGTCTGACAGAAAGTAATGAGCCATTGGCACCTACTGGTCATCATACAAATGATAGACAGAGGTATGTATTATTGTCATCTGCTGAAACTCAATACCTAGCTTGTGGTAGCAGGTGGTCATCCCTGGTATGGGGGAACCTGATGCAGACAGAGTACAATGTCACCCGGAATGTCATGACATTGTACGCTGCTAAGTGTGACAATAGTAAGGGCAAAGAGGGAATGCATACGTCTGAAAATTTATAGCAACTAATGAAATTAGTTAGCTTCTGTTTAGTAAAGCAAATTATTAAACAACATATAGTGAGCTCTGAGTGGTCAAAATCTAATAGACCTCACTCTTGCGTCAAGCGTTTCACATTCCGTCGCTTCTACTCCCATCTGTGCAAACCTTCCTCCAAAGAAACGATTCAACTCTCCTCCGAGACGTTAAGCATGTCGCACAATTCCGACTCAACCACCTACACCACCATGTCTGATTCTCTTAGCACTGAGTCTTACCACCCTACCCGGGAGGATCCTGTTGTTGACGCAGCAACTTCGTCCCATGCAAGAAGACCTAAGGAAACGGTCTCCGGATTTTCATCAGAAATCGCTCTTGATGAACAAACAAGGGAAGGCTCGAGGTATGTGCATAACTCCATTGCAACTATCGTCACTCAGATACTATCTGGTAATCGGAATGTTCCTGGGGTTTCTGTTCCCTTGAACACCATCATTCCTGATATTGCTGCATGTCAAGATAAAGCTGTAGTGTTGAGAAAGAATGTCACTGACAATGTTGAGCAACCAGAGGCTCATGAGGGGTCAAAGATTGACAAACCCTCAGGCAAAGTGAGAGGTGAGAAGGCCAATGTTACTCAAGGTGTTGAGGACAACCCTAGAGCTGAAACGGTTAACGTGGAAGAGCTCTCTGACAATGAACTTTTGGCTTCAGTTGTCCCTAGGATAGCCAAGAGGGTTAGGTCTAGGAGGGAGAAAAAGACTGTGGAGCAGAAGTCCCCCTCCAAGGAAATTGATGAGACAAATCCTCACAAGCAACCAGGGATAGAGAGTGCACACAAGAGGAAAGGTTATGGACCTACAAAATCTTGGAGCAAAGAGGTGCCCAAGAAGTTGAAGACCAAGGCTGTGGTGGTGGAGTCTGAATCTAATGTCCCATGTGATGTCACAACATCCATGTCCAGGAAGAAGCCTTCTACCAGCAGGCTGGCTGCCAGTGTCCCAGAAGTTCCTATTGACAATGTGTCCTTCCACTTTGCCTCCAGTGTTAACAGGTGGAAGTATGTATACCACAAGAGGCTGGCATTGGAGAGAGAACTGGCTCAGAATGCATTGGAGTGTAAGGAAATTGTGGATCTCATCAAAGAGGCAGGACTGATGAGAACTGTGACTAAACTCCCTAAATGTTATGAGACCTTAGTGAAGGAGTTCATTGTTAATCTGTCTGAGGAGTGTGCTGATGGGAAATCCAGAGAATTTAGAAAGGTCTATGTGCGTGGCAAGTGCGTGACCTTTTCCCCCTCAGTGATAAATCTGTATTTGGGAAGAGCAGATGAAGTGCAACCAGAGCTTGAAGTGACTGACAACACTATCTGTCAAGTCATCACAGCAAAGCAAGTCCAGAAATGGCCTCTCAAAGGGAAGCTGGTGGCCAGTCAACTAAGTGTAAAGTATGCAATGCTACACAAAGTTGGAGCAGCCAACTGGGTACCCACAAATCACAAGTCAACTGTGTCTGTGATGTTAGGAAAGTTCATCTATGCCGTGGGAACCAAGGCAAAGGTGGACTATGGGACTTACATCTTTGAGCAGACCATGAAGCATGCTGGGAGTTTTAGTGTGAAGGGACCTATTGCCTTTCCGTCTCTCATATGTGGAATAGTGCTGAATCAATTTCCACACATCCTGACAGATAATGACTTTGTGAGAAGAAGAGAGAGTCCATTGGCGTTCAGCTACAAACTGTTTCTGGGCAAGCATGTCCCTGATATGGTCTTGACATCGGAAGAAACATCCAAAACTGGCAACCAACCAGACAAAGCTGTTGTTATTGCAGTTCTCAGAGAGACCTGCAAAGAGCTGGAGGCTAGAAAGCATGCTTTGGAAAAGCTCATCTTGCAATTGGAGACTTCTGCTGAGGACACGGATGGAGCTGATAGGCAAAGTTCTGAGGATGAGGAGGAGGCCAGCTCTGAAGAGGAGGCTGATGATGAGGCTGAGGCTTAAATACTTGTTTTTGTGTGTTTTTTGTCATTTGTGTAATTCTAATTACTATTTGTGGATCTGTAATTTAAAGTGTTGCTTTGGCAACATTTTTGACAAAAAGGGGGAGTGACAAGTGATACCCCAGGACAACAGAAGTTTACTGTGTTAAACTTTGTTAAAACAGGTTCTCATTCATGACAGATTGAAGTTTCCCTCTACTGCAGCTGTGTGGTGAAGTGTGTATTTAGCTACTGCTTATATGCTGTTGTGTGTGAAGTTTTTATTTAACTTCCTCCCCTGCAGCTGCTGTGTGTTGAAGTTTAGATTTAACTTCTGTATGTGTGTGCTGCTGTGTGAAGTTTTTTTTAACTTCCATGTGTGTGAGTGTGCTGCCACTCTGAGTGTATTAGCTAGTATTATTTCCTGCTAGGTGTGTGATTCCGCTGCTATGAACTCTGTTATGGGGATCAAAGTGTTTTAGCCAAAAATTTGCCAAAGGGGGAGTTTGTAGGTGTTTAATTGGCTGCATTATATGGTAAAACACTAGCTGGTTACAAATGTCTTGACTGATGTCATGACATAGTATGTATGTGTGACTACATTGTAGGTTAGAATATCTAACTGTACTCTGATGTCTTGACTGATGTCATGACACACTTGAGTAGTTACTGCAGGATTAGCTAACACAGGATTTATTGAATGTCAAACTGGATGCTGTGACATTCATACCTGTCAACAGATACTAAGAAATAGAACAGCTGGTGTTCTGTTAGAACTTAGTATTTATTTCCAGTCTGGTTATCAAGGAAAGACCAGACCTGGCATAAGGCCTACTGACTGAATGTCAAATTGGATGTTATGACATTCATCACTGACAGCAGCTACTGAACATTAGACAAAGTGGTGTTCTGCTATACTTCAGCATGTAACTTAGTTTGTTCTTCAAGAGAATAACAGAACTAACTTAAGGCCAAATGTGTAAATGTTAAGCTGGACACTTTAACATTTATTAATGTAAGCTGTCACTATAGTATGGTCATTTTGATCATGTACAGGTCAGCAAAATTGTACAGTCTATTTTCTGGTAAAACGGACTCAGCATATGGACCTTGATGTCGAGCTGAATGTTGTGACATTCATCCCTGACAGCATATGCTATATTGTAGGTTGTTCAGTTTTCTGTTTCAGCTTTTCTTGGGCTATTCTTCAGGAAGTCAACAGCTTAGAGAAAAACCAGGAAACCAACAACCAAGTTACATTTAATGAACCTAACAAATAGCCTATTTGTTAGTAACCTAAATGTTGAATTTATGGGAACACGTGTGACCTTAAATTCAGGAGAATACAGGCGCAAAAGCCCAGGTACTGCAATATAAAAAGGAAGGCGTTCCTTCATTCAGTTTCGGGGATTTTGAGGCGTGAAGATTTTATGTGTCCATCATACTTCACTGCTGTATTTTTGTGAGTCTTGTATTAGACGTAACTTGTAAGCCAAGCCATCATCAAGTAGATGATTGTTGTGGCATAGGGTGTTCATTGAGTTGTAAGTGTTGTGTCGCTCAAAGCTTTTAAGTGTGAATGTTGTGTATCTTGATTAAAGCTGTGAAGCACAATCAAGAGTTGTTTGAAGTGTGACTTCAACTTGTCTTTAATATTGTTTAAAGATAGTAATCACTGAGGTGATTGAGGGGGAGTGAGTAGGAACTCTGATCTTAGTTTAAGATTGAAATTGCATTGGGTAGGGATTAAGTGATAAGTTGTAAACGGGTGAGTTTAGCTTTGAATTGATACTACTAATAGTGGATTTCCTCCCTGGCTTGGTAGCCCCCAGATGTAGGTCATGTTGGACTGAACTGGGTAAACAATTACTTGTGTTATTTACTGCACTTACTTTTAAGTTCTGCATAATTCCTGTCTGTGCAGAATTGGATGTCATAACAACCCGTGTGACATCCAAAGTCTGATAACTAGAATTTCATAGCTAGACATGGTAAAGTAAAAGTGCATTAAAATAAATAAAAGTAGTGTGAGTGCGGAAAGTAAATAAAAGTAGTGCGAGTGCGGAAAGTAAATAATTTAAAGCGAGTGCGAGAAATAAATAAAGTAAAGCGAGTGCGAGAAATAAATAATTTAAAGCGAGTGCGAGAAATAAATAAAGTAAAGCGAGTGCGAGAAATAAATAATTTAAAGCGAGTGCGAGAAATAAATAAAGTAAAGCGAGTGCAGGAAAATAAATAAAGTAAAGCGAGTGCGAGGAAATAAATAAAGTAAAGCGAGTGCGGGAAAATAAATAAGATAAAGACAAGTAATTAAAACCTACTCCAATCTGAGGGTTGAATAAATTGCAAAGCGGAAATGAAAATGGCGGCAGGATTAACTTCCTTCCAAAATGCTCCAAACTCGATTACAGACTCTATCACAGACTTGATTACACAATTGTGGTAACACTCCAATGCGAAGCGATTACCACTTTATAAAACTGAATATATGCCTAAGTGAAACAAAGTTGCTCTGAGTTTGCCTCTGCTCTAATTTTGGATGATTGTAAAAGTGAATTCGAGTTTCTATTTATAAGCAAGTAAAAAGATGGAAATGACTTGGATGCCCTTCAACTTGAAAATGGGAGGGAAACTATTTTCCTCTTGTGGCGCCCGCCACAAGCACAAAATGAGGCGCCTTAGTGGAAGTAGTGGGGAACGTGGAAGTTGAGGGAAGTTGAGCTTGGACACGTCATGGCAGGGTTTATGGCGCCAGCCATGGGGTAGGCCACAAGAACAAAATGCTGAATTTTAGGGTTTTTGGCTCTTTTTCGCTCCTTTTCTCGATCGGGGCTCCGATTAAAGTAAAAACCTGAAAACAAAGGAAAACATAACAATAACACAACAAAATGATAATAAAACAACTAGAATGCATGTGAAATCGGAGTCGAAAATACGGTAAATTTCAGTGTTATCAAACTCTCCCACACTTAAACCTTTGCTTGTCCTCAAGCAAAACATAAAAAAGCTCATAAAAGAAAATTTGTGTAAACGAGTGCTTCAGGTAAAAATTCCAAGTTCAAGTCGGAATGCAGTGATAGGTACTAACTGAGTGAACTAAGGGTATCATGATGACACTAATCCGCAAATACGGACATAAACTTCATTCCTATATTAACCAACCCATATTATCCCGCAATACCTAGGCCTGCCTCTTCATCTCTTTTGTGTCCTTTTCATTCAGGCGCAATCACATTAAGCCCGTTATCCGTACATGCCTCATAGTAGAGTGGCCTGTTAGTGATTATGATCTGAGCATGGGTTTTCTGGCACATAAATATGTGTAAACCCTTTTATTGGACCCAACTGCAGTTGTGGGGGATCGGATCGTAATCCGCCCTACCGAGTTCAGTGCCAGATACCTCTGAACCAACTAACAGTGGGTATGTTTTTCTTTTTCTTTTTCTTTTTCTTTTTCTAGCAAATTTTTACAATTCTTTGGTTTAAATGACTTTGTGAGGGTCACCTATACCGGAGTTGCCTTTTTGCTTTCTTTTATTTTTTTATTTTTTTATTTTTTTTCTGGATCATTCACTTATTTGCATCGGTCCCCTACGTAGAGGATGCGTAGGCCGGAGCTGACTGCTGAGATAAACTACTGAGGATTTATACAGAAATGATGATTAAGGCCATGGTATATGGGGTTTCGGGAATGATTCCTATATTTACGAAGCTTATGGTGCTAAAACAATACTGATGTTTCGCAAAGTTCTCCCAAGTCACCGCATCCTTACTCAAAACATGTCTTTGAAACCTAAAAACTTTCGGAATAACACTATTTTCTTTTGCAAAAAAAATTCGGTGGGGCTAAAGGTATGGGGAGGTAGGATTGTACTAAAGATCTACTATATTTGGTGACTCGTCAGACTCATGCATTATACAAAAAAACAAAATAAACAACTAAAAGGAAATAACAATAAATAAACTATCTAAAAACAACAAAGAAAAATGATAAAGGAAAAACGAGAAAAGCAATAAAGAAAAGACGATAGAGTCTCCTCCCACACTTAAATCGAACATTGTCCCCAATGTTTCGAAATAAGATAAGGGAAGAGTTACCTGACAACCTATTGCTGACCACTAGTGCCCTCGCCATCCTGAGGTGGACGACGGGATCGGGTATGATGACGGTCTCTCTGATCCATCCTCGCCATCAGGGCATCCTGAGAGGTCCTCACCTCTCGAAGGTGACCTAAAATGGTACCCTGAGTGTTTTCTATTAGAGCAATATGCTGACGGTGGTGGTGTTGCTGACGGGCTTGTGAATCTGTGATCGTTTGCAGAGACTGTAGAACAGTGTCGTAGGACCTGTCTGTCCTCCGCTGCGACTCTTGCATGAAGTTCATGTTATCCTCCATTTGTTGCTGGATGGTAGAGAGTAGGTTGTCACGCCTTTACTCTCTAGCCATGTGGTCACGCCACATCTCCTCTGTAATATAGAAGCCAGGAGTCGTACCTGCAGAAGAAGAAGATGGTGCGGTGTGTGGTGGTGAAGGATGATGGGGGGACACATGGGGTACGAGAGATCTCTCTCTCCGATCATATTCATCATCAGTGTCATGTCCCGCCTCATCAGGCATGTTAGGAGGAAGAGGACCCAAAACAGGTGGGGCATCTAAAGCGTAGGTCCAATTCCTTTCATCTCGTACATTTGTACGTCTAGTGCATGGTAAAACAACAGATGGGATGGCTACACCATGAACCATAAGCATATAGCCTCCTTCTCTCCTCGAGCGGCACAATTTCATGTCTCTCAGAAATTTTAGGTTAATTGTGCGAGGAGGTAAGGGGTCTAGGGTAGCCATCTCATCGTTCAGGTTAAGCGCCCGAGCAATGGATGTAATCAATCCACCAAAAGAAATCGGTCCCGCTTTATTCAAAGTTAAAGTCATATGAGCAAGCATGAACGGGACCGAAATAACACGTCTATTTGTGAGGCTTCCTTGTAAAAATAGAAGCTCTCTAGCATTAACCTTATTTGGATTCTCCTGGCCAAAAATAGTGCATGCCAACAGATATCTAAAAACTCTGATGCGGGTTATGGATAGTTGAGGCAAGAACTCCTTCAAAAGAGTTTATGGAAGTGTTTGATAAACGCTCCTAGAAGGAAAATACCTCAACAGACCATTCGGAATCCAAAGAGGCCTCACAAATAGCACAGTCCCCATGAGGGATTCCTAACAAGCTGGCTAGTTCGTCGGTACTGAATTGGTATTCAACAGCAAACATTCTAAATTTTACAGTGCCAACTGTGCTAGCAGTGTTAGGGTTGACAATATAAATTAAGGAACTCAAAAATTCAATTGTCAACTGCTCATAGGTGGGTTCTTTGTTGGAAAAGAATTTATGCAAACCTAAATTATCTAATAAATGAAATATGCTATGATAGATACCTAAAGTGTAGAGAGAGTTTTCGTCAACATACCTTGTTGGGAGGATTTCCCGATTTTGCAACCGTTCAATAATTTTTCTTTGTCTATCCCCCGGTTTTCCTCCTCGAAGAACGAATCCGTTAAACTCCATTTGAAAAGCTCTTGAAAAGTGATGAAGGAGATGAAGTGGTTTGTGAAAAGGTTGGATTTTTACAAAATCCGACGGATGAAATCGAAAATGGAAATTGGAATAATGATTTGTGTGGTGTGGTGGTTAGAAAAGTATGAGCTTTTTGTGGGTTCAATGATGTTTTTCCAAGGTGAAAAAATGGGTTTGGAAGGTTGTAAGTTGCAAAAATGGTGAAGAAAGGGGTTCTGCCCCGACCTTTTACAGACGCTGTGGCGGGCGCCACAGGGTCTATGGCAGGCGCCACAAGGCAAAATCTGGTTGGGCCGGATTTTGGTCCTTTGGCTTGGGCTTCTCTTGTCTTTTGGCTTTGAGGGGTCTGGATAGCATTTGTCTTGTGATCTTCCTAGTATCTTTGAATTGCATAATTTTATAAAGGTAAAAACAAAAAATAAAAATGAAACTGAAACAAAAACAAAAATTAAATATAAATAAATAAATAACTGAAAAATTAAAATGCAAATAAAATAAACATAGAACATATATAGATAAAAATAGAAATACTAATGTATAGATTTTATATAATATTCCAAATGCGATAATATAAGATGAGTTATGTAAATACGAGAAATATAAAAAAGAGATAAAATAAGATTAAATGGTGAGATCATATAGTGGGGATGTCATCTTCCTGAGAGGAACCACGGAGCATGGCTACTTCTTGCTTGAGCTCTGCGATCTCCTGATATAGATAGTCGGCTTCAGTAGCATGGGTGAGATCAGACACTCCCATCTGTAAAGTGAGGTCAGCCACCTCCTGTCTAAGCGCTGCGATCTCTCTACTATACTCAGCAATCTGAGTGCGGATGTCGGGTGTCTACAATGAAAGATTATTAGAGAAAATAGTGATTTTGGGAGATGGTGGTGTAGGTGTGTATTCACCAATGGGTGGTGATCTCGGTTCCTCGACGGTCTCTCCCTGGCCCTCCAGAGCATAACTCCAATTCGCTGGATCATGCACACTAGTCATCATAGGATCTGGCAGTGTGAAATAGTGAATAGCCTCACTGTTGACTAGCAATCAGAACTGACATGGGTGGAAAGAGGCTCTCCTCATCAACCCTCTGGTCAAACAGAAGTCGATGTCCATGGTAGTGTACCCACAGTAGATCCGAAGATGTAACAGCTTGCGAGACAGACCTAAAGCAACAGCAATCTGCGTGATGATTCCGCCAACATGGATGACTCCTTCGGTAGATCTGGAGATACCGCTGAGACTATATAACAAGAAGTTCCCACATGCGACTGGGAGAGACTGGGATGCACAAAATAACAGGAAGATCTCCTCTTCACTCAGTAGTGTCTCTGCATCCGGCCTTCCCGGGAAGGAATGTGCTAATATCATCTGAAATTATCTGAAGGCGGGGTTATGTATGACATGAGACAGCTGCATAGATGGATCCTGGCTTCCGCCACCTGATATATCACTCCAAAACTTCTCAACCTCCTTACCCAGGAAATATCCCATAGGTGTCTCCGGGATAGCATCAGGAGTGGTCTGGAAACCCAATAAGTCTCCGAACTCTTTCTGGCTGAAGGAGTACTCAACTCCGAAAAGCCTGAAAGCAGCATACCCATCTGGTCCAGAATATGGGTCATAGTCGAATGAACTCAGGAACTCCAAAGTCAGGTTCCTATATGTGTTACTCAAGTCATCAGCAAACTCGTCCCAGTGAAGCTGGTGGCAAAGGAATCAGATACTCGGCTCGATACCCAGTGCCTCCATACACTGCTGATCAGGATAACGTGTGGGTGCCATAGGGAATTGATACAAAGCAATGTAGCGCTCCCTCTGAGCATTATCTCTATAGGCCACGTGCATGTCATCGAAATCCTGCATCCTGTAAAAGTTAAGAAAGTGATCCTGAAAATACAAACCATTCAAATCTTAGTCTTAATGCAAAATATGATAAAATAAAATAAAAATAAAATAAATGCGAAAAAGTAAAATGAAAGAAAAACCATGGGTTGCCTCCCACGCAACGCTTGTTTAACGTCAATAGCTTGACGATTAGAATTTATACACCTGTAGTAGTAGGAATTGGTGGATCAATCAGGGTGTGGCTTTAGTAGTATGCTGAAATGTCTCCTCCTTCGTAGAGCTTCAGTCTTTGTCCATTTACAATGAATGGACTACAGGTATCGTTCTTGATTTCTACGGCTCCGGATCTCAGAATCTTGGATACTTCGAAAGGACCAGTCCATCTTGAACGTAGCTTTCCAGGGAAGAGTCGTAACCTAGAGTTAAAAAGGAGAACATGATCGCCTATATTGAAGTTTTTCTTTACTATTCTTTTGTCATGATAGGCTTTTGTCCTCTCTTTATATATTTTTGCATTCTCGTAGGCAGATTGCCTAAGTTCTTCTAATTTATGAATGTCTAGGGTACGCTTTTCTCCAGCGGCTAGGTAGTCTAAATTCAAAGTTTTAATAGCCCAATAGGCCTTATGCTCTAATTCGAACGATAAGTGACAAGATTTTCCATAAACTAGTTGATAAGGAGTAGTTCCTATAGGGGTTTTGAAAGCGGTTCTATAGGCCCATAATGCTTCTTGAAGCTTCTGAGACCAGTCTCTCCTAGAAATAGAAACAGTTTTCTCTAGGATTTGTTTTATCTCCCTATTAGATACTTCTACTTGGCCACTAGTCTGTGGATGGTATGGTGTTGCTACTCTATGCCTAACTCCACATTTTCTTAAAAGTTTGTCAAATATTCTTGATATAAAGTGTGATCCTCCATCGCTTATGACTCAACATGGTGTTCCAAATCTAGGGAATATATAGTTTTTAAATAGTTTGATTACTACCCTAGTGTCGTTTGTGGGTGCAGCTATAGCTTCAATCCACTTAGACACATAGTCTACAGCTAGTAAGATATACCTGTTTCCTAAGGATGGTGGAAAAGGTCCCATGAAATCTATACCCCATACGTCAAAGAGTTCTACTTCTTGAATGTTTCTTAGAGGCATTTCATCACGCCTTGAAATGTTTCCAGTGCGTTGGCATCTATCACATTTAACAATGCAAGCATAGACATCGCGCCAGGTGGGCCAGAATAGGCCAGCTTGAAGAATCTTGGCGTATGTCTTAGAGGTGCTCGCATGTCCACCATAGGGTGCAGAATGACAATGCTTGATAATATTATTTACCTCTTCTTCTGGAACGCAACGGCGAAAAATGCCATATTTACCCCTTTTGAAAAGGAGCGGTTCGTCCCAATAGAAGTTTCTCACATCGTGGAAGAATTTCTTCTTGCGGTGGTAATCAAGATCAGGGGGTACTATATCAACAGCTAGGTAATTAACGAAATCTGCATACCAGGGTACGTTACTTATTGCTAAGGAATTTTGGGGGTGCTCATAAGGATCTAGGTTATTATCTTCAATGGTTTCCACTCTAGCGATCAGTCTATCATAGGCGAAGTCATCATTTATGGGTACTAGTTCAGGTTTTAGATGTTCTAGCCTAGAAAGGTGACCGACCACTACATTTTCAGTGCCTTTTTTATCTCTTATGTCTAAATCAAACTCTTGTAGTAATAGAATCCATCGGAGTAACCTGGGCTTGGCATCTTTTTTACTTAATAGGTAACGAATGGCAGCATGATCGGTGTAAACTATAATTTTTTCTCCTACTAGATAAGATCTAAATTTGTCTATAGCGAAAACTACAGCGAGTAATTCTTTTTCAGTTGTTGCATAGTTAAGTTGGGTAGCATCTAGGGTTCTACTGGCATAATAAATGGCATGTAATTTTTTATCTTTCCTTTGTCCTAGAACGGCTCAAACGGCATAATCACTAGCATCGCACATTATCTCGAAAGGTTTCGACCAATCAGATGGTTTCATCATGGGTGTCGATACTAACGCTTGCTTTAAAAGATTAAATGCGTCATTACATTTTTCATCGAAAATGAATTCAACATCTTTCATTAAAAGTCCGGTTAAAGGTTTAATTATTTTGGAGAAGTCCTTAATAAAACGTCGGTAGAATCCAGCGTGTCCAAGAAAGCTTCGGACTTCTCTGATGGTTTTTGGGGGTTTTAGGTTTTCTATAACTTTTATTTTAGCTTTATCTACCTCTATGCCTTTTTCAGAAACTATATGTCCTAAGACTATTCCTTCGGTTACCATGAAATGACATTTTTCCCAATTTAGCACGAGGTTCACCTCCACGCATCTCTCTACGATTTTCTCAAGGTTAGCAAGACAATTGTGGAAATCAAATCTGCAAACCGAGAAATCATCCATAAACACTTCCATGATACCATCTAGGTAATCTACGAAGATTGACATCATGCAGTGTTGGAAAGTAGCTGGGGCATTACAGAGGCCGAACGACATTCGTCTGTAGGCAAAAGTTCCATAAGGGTATGTAAAGGTAGTTTTTTCTTGATCTTCGGGGTGGATAGGTATTTGGAAGAATCCAGAGTATCCATCTAGATAGCAGAAGTAAGAATGTCTGGCTAGACGCTCCAACATCTGGTCTATAAATGGTAAAGGGAAATGATCCTTCCTAGTTGCTTTATTTAATTTTCTATAATCTATACACATCCTCCATCCTCCTTCTAAACGTTTTGCTACATGTTCTCCTTTATCGTTTTGCACGACTGTGATGCCTCCCTTTTTAGGTACTACATGCACAGGGCTCACCCACTTACTATCCGAGATCTGGTAGATTATACCTGCCTCAAGTAACTTAAGAACTTCCTTCTTAACAACATCACTCATTATAGGGTTTATTCTTCTCTGATGTTCCCTGGAGGGTTTTGAATCTTCTTCGAGCGAAATCCGATGCATGCATACAGATGGACTTATACCTTTCAGGTCAGAGATATTATATCCTAAGGCTGAGGGATATCTTCGTAAAATGTCTAAAAGTTGGTTCGTTTCCTCTTGGCTCAAGGTAGCACTAACTATAACTGGACGGTTCATCTTTTCATCGAGGAACTCGTATCTCAGGTTCTTAGGCAGTTCCTTAAGTTCTAAGGTTGGTTTCTTAGGGCATGGCATAGGATCTGGGGTAAGGGATAAACATTCGTAAAGGTTATCATCGATGTAGGGTTTCTTAAAGTCATCATCTTCCCTTATGAGAGTTGATGGTAACTTAATTGTTTTTATAATTTCTTTTTGTTCTAAATCTCTAACACATTCATCAATGATATCTAAGGCATAACACGAGTCTCCCATCACAGGTGCCATAAGAAATTTCGAAAGTATAAATTCTATTTTCTCGTCACCTACCTCAAATGTCAACTTTCCTTTCTTGACATCTATTATGGCTCATGCAGTCGATAAGAATGGTCTACCTAGAAGGATTAGTATATCATTGTCCTCTTTGATGTCCATGACAACAAAATCAGTAGGGATAAATAACTGACCTATCCTAACAGGAATATCTTCTAAAATGCCTATCGGATATTTAACAGATCTATCGGCTAACTGAAGTGACATCTTAGTGGGTTGTAATTCTCCTAAGTTTAACCTCTCACAAACTGCTAAAGGCATTAGGCTCACACTAGCTCCTAAGTCTAGAAAAGCTTTTTCGATGACATGATTACCCAGAAGGCAAGGAATGGATAAATTTCCAGGATCTTTATCTTTCTTTGCTAATTTGTCCTCGGAAATAGCATTACATTCCAAAGGCTTCGGATCGTCAAGTCTACGTTTGTTGGTAAGGATGTCTTTGAGAAACTTTGCATAAGAAGGTATTTGGGTGATGGCTTCTGTGAAAGGGATTTCTACATGAAGTTTTTCTATAACTTTAATAAATTTTTGATATTGTTTATTGATCTGGGTTTGTTTGAGTCTTTGCGGATATAGTATAGGTGGTTTATATGGCGGGGGTGGTACATAAGTGTTATCTTTAGGTTCTTCTCCTTTTTCTCGACCTTCCTGGTTTTCAGATTCCTCTGGTTCCTTTACTTCGTTCGTGGGTTTGGTACATTCCTTAGAAGTTTTGGGTTCACTCAATCTAGGGTTTGGTGGCTCATCATAAGCGTTCCCACTTCGTAGGGTAATGGCATTGGCTTGTCCTCTCGGATTTTGTTGAGGTTGTCTAGGGAACTGTCCTCCAGGTGTAGTCTGAGGGGCTTGGTTTAAAGCTACCTGAGAGATATGGGTTTCAAGCATCTTGGTATGAGTAACTATTTGGTCAACCTTGGTTCCTAACTGAGTAATCAATTCGTTAACATGAATGTTTTGGTTCATGAACTCCTTGTTTTGTTGGGTTTGAGTGGTGATAAAATTTTCCATAATTTTCTCAAGGCTCGGCTTTGGTGGCACAGGTTGCATAGGTTGATTTGATCTTGGGGCTTGATAACTAGGTCTCGGAGGTGCATTATTTTGAATAGGGTTATTGTTTTTATAGGAGAAGTTCGGGTGATTCCTCCATCCAGGGTTATAGGTATTCGAATATGGGTTCCCTTGGGTGTAGTTTACTTGCTCATAGTGGGTTTCGTTTAATAGACTGCATTCTGCAGATTGGTGTCCTTTGGTTACACATATCTCACAATCCGACGAAACTGCGGCTACAGTATTCGGGTTTATGCACATATGCTCGACTTTAAGGGCTAATGCGTCCATTTTAGCTTGCATCATGTCTATAGAGCTTAGTTCATGCACTCCTCCTTGGGCTTCCTTCTTCTCAACTGTCGCTCGTTCGACTCCCCATGATTGATGGTTTTGAGCCATATCTTCGATGAGGGCACTAGCTTCAGGATAAGGTTTGTTCCTCAGAGCACCACCTGAGGCAGCGTCGATGGTCATCTTTGTGTTGTAATGAAGTCCATTATAGAAGGTTTGAATGATTAACCAATTTTCTAAACCATGATGTGGGCATGCTCGTAACAACTCTTTATATCTCTCCCAAGCTTCGAACAACGATTCTCCTTGGTTTTGGGTAAATCTAGTTATATGGTTTCGAAGAACGACGGTCTTACTCGGGGGAAAATATGTAGCCAGAAAAACTCTTCTAAGGTTATCCCAAGTCGTAATGGAATTGGGTGAAAGGGAATCTAACCATGATAGGGCTTTATCTCTGAGGGAAAAAGGAAATAATCTTAAACGTATTGCCTCAGGAGAAGCTCCATTGGTTTTAAAAGTGTCTGCTAATTGAAGAAATATTTTTAAATGTTGGTTTGGGTTCTCAGTAGCGAGACCCGCAAATTGTCTTTGTTGCACTAGTTGCAACAGAGATGGTTTAAGTTCAAAATTATTAGCTGGGATGGTTGGGCGAAGTCCTTAAGAGGTCTTTGGTTTTGATCTTCGGCCATAGCTCTCTTAATTCTATGAAAGAATAAACGTGCGCGAGCGTAACGTTCAGGTTACGCCAGAGGGTATACTAAGCTTAAACTTCGGGTGCTGCGAGTTCTTCGCATTGACCGGCGGGAAATAGCCTAAGTCTAAACGATATAACAACAGGAAAATGAACTTTGACGAAATTGGTCCCCGACAACGGCGCCAAAAACTTGATGCGGTGTTTTTCGCAAGTATACGAACGCGTCAGAGTAATATAAAAGATTGTCGAATCCATAGAGACCAAGTGTCAATCTATCGTTATCTATTGTTATGGTGTTTATCAAAGGCAATCGAAATAAGGATTTTTGGAGTGTGCAATGAAAAGTAAAGTATTGAAGTAAATTTAATTAATAAAGACAGGATCGAATGTAATTCACGTAATCGATTGATAATCCAAGTACTTGCTAGTAGAGCTACTTATGGGCAGTGTTTCCTACTTTAAAAAGAACTAATTTAACAGGAACTGTCGCTTTCGCGTTTTCAGAACCGAGTTGTACTCCCTAATCAAACCCTCTTATTGTCACTTATAAAAAGGCGTGCATTGTGTTAGAGTAGTAAACCTATTTTTAAGAAATATAGTATCTTGACTAAGTTGAAAAGTATTATAACCTGGATTTCTTAACCAAAAGAGGTTCTCACGAACCAGACTCTAAACTTATAAACGCGTCCGAAAATAGTTTTAAAATCTCTTTTCTTCTTAATGTTAAAATCTCCTAATGAACTAAACAAAGCGCTTTCGCTGTTTTTGAAATAGTTAAAAACAATTAAGTTTAAATAGACGTTGGACGGCTTTCAATCTTACCCAACGTAATTGAAGTGCGGGAAAACTTAAGTTGAAAGTTAAAATAGCCCTTAAGTGTTTCTACAAACAATTGTACGGATTACTGGTTCAATTACGATCCTTACATTCTAACCTTATAAATTTAGCTAGACATGGTAAAGTAAAAGTGCATTAAAATAAATAAAAATAGTGCGAGTGCGGAAAGTAAATAAAAGTAGTGCGAGTGCGGAAAGTAAATAATTTAAAGCGAGTGCGAGAAATAAATAAAGTAAAGCGAGTGCGAGAAATAAATAATTTAAAGCGAGTGCGAGAAATAAATAAAGTAAAGCGAGTGCGAGAAATAAATAATTTAAAGCGAGTGCGAGAAATAAATAAAGTAAAGCGAGTGCAGGAAAATAAATAAAGTAAAGCGAGTGCGAGGAAATAAATAAAGTAAAGCGAGTGCGGGAAAATAAATAAGATAAAGACAAGTAATAAAAACCTGCTCCAATCGGAGGGTTGAATAAATTACAAAGCGGAAATGAAAATGGCGGCAGGATTAACTTCCTTCCAAAGTGCTCCAAACTCGATTACAGACTCTATCACAGACTTGATTACACAATTGTGGTAACACTCCAATGCGAAGCGATTACCACTTTATAAAACTGAATATATGCCTAAGTGAAACAAAGTTGCTCTGAGTTTGCCTCTGCTCTAAGTTTGGATGATTGTAAAAGTGAATTCGAGTTTCTATTTATAAGCAAGTAAAAAGATGGAAATGACTTGGATGCCCTTCAACTTGAAAATGGGAGGGAAACTATTTTCCTCTTAAGGCGTCCGCCACAAGGCCATGGCGCCCGCCACAAGGCCATGGCCCCCGCCACAAGGCCATGGCGCCCGCCACAAGCACAAAATGAGGCGCCTTAGTGGAAGTAATGGGGAACGTGGAAGTTGAGGGAATTTGAGCTTGGACACGTCATGGCAGGGTCAATGGCGCCAGCCATGGGGTAGGCCACACGAACAAAATGCTGAATTTTAGGGTTTTTGGCTCTTTTTCGCTCCATTTCTCGATCGGGGCTCCGATTAAAGTAAAAACCTGAAAACAAAGGAAAACATAGCAATAACACAACAAAATGATAATAAAACAACTAGAATGCATGTGAAATCGGAGTCGAAAATACGGTAAATTTCAGTGTTATCAGTCTTCCATAAACTAAACCAATCACCTTACATACTTCGACATCTTCCCTCACTTTGGACACGCATCAGCAGTTCGTAACCTGTCTTTAAAAAAAGCTGAGAGGTATATGGTGCGCACAACAAAATTTAGAAAATAAAAAATATGTAGTTGATGGGATTGAACCCATGACCTTTTAATTTCTAACCCCGATTTTAGAAACATCGAGGTGAAAAGTTATTTCTTTTCATGTCACCCTTCGTTACCTCTGAAACTACGCGAAATATACCTGAAGGCATCGCACGCTCGAAGATACAATAGAGTCATCATCGAACTTTATTTATTCTCGAAGGAAAGGGAAAACATCGATAAAACCTGGGGGAAGAGAAAAAAGTGTAAGGAAGTTGGTTATGCAAGGGAAAGGTATATTTCGTGTAGCTTTAGTTGGCAACTTTGCTGGTGTCATACCCCAAAATTTGCCCTCCCCTTTTAATTTTTCATCTAACCAGTGAATCGAGATTCATCAGTAATCATTCATGCCTCATTCATATGCATCATTCACTCATGTTAACACTTCCAAATAAGCATCATAGATTAAAAGCTGGTGGTTAATAAAAACAAGGGTTTTGTTTGAGTATTAGAGTTTGGCTCATCATATGAGGGTAAACCCTAATTTCTTGGTCTTTGGGACCTTGGTTCAAAGAGATCACATTATGATATTCATTTGTGCAATCTTTTAAAGCCAAGTTTGCTTGGTATCCTTTTTTGACCGTCACGGTTGATAATCTTTTTGTTTCCAACATTCATGGTTGATGATCCTCTTTTTCCAATCTTCGTGATTGATGAATCTTATCGCAACCTTCATTGTTGATGATCCTCTTTTTTTCCAATCGTCATGATTGATGAATCTTTTTCGAACTTCATGGTTGATAATACTTTGTTTTCGACCTTCACGGTTGATAATTCTTTTTCAATCGTCACAGTTGATAAACTTTTGTTTCCAACCTTCATGGTTAATGACTCTTTTTTTCAATCTTTGTGATTGATAATTCCTTGTTTCCACCTTCATGGTTGACGAGCCTTAATCTTTTTTCTAACCTTCATGGTTGATAATCTTTTTTAGAACCTTTGAGGTTGACTTTGTTTCCAATATTTGGATTGATGATTTATTTTTGACTTCCCTGTCAGGGAAGATTCAGTTGAAACCTCTTATATGCAAGGGCATTCTGGAACTTTCATATTTAAATTTATGGGCTCCTTGTTCCCATACCTGACCTGGAGCCTACCTCTAACCTTTTCTACACAAGCATACATGGCTTCATGCACCATAAAAAAATATAAATCATACATGTAGCATGCATATCATGTTTCTCCTTTGCGATTGACATACTTCCCCATAAAATATTTCAATCAAACCCCTTAGTAGGTGAACCTATAAAAGTCAACCTGCCATTTCATATTCCATATACACTTACCTTATAACCGTTCAACGGGAAAATTCTCGAATACTTTGGTATTTAATCCTCTTCTACCTCGAATATTCAAAAAGCTTTCACAATTCGCACGTTCGGGTTTAAGATGATTAAATAGGGGCAGCTGTCATACCCTAAAATTTTCCCTCCCTTTTTTATTTTTCATCTAACCTATGAATCGAGACTCATCAGTACTCATTCATGCCTCATTCATATGCATCGCTCACTCATGTTAACACTTCCTAATAAGCATCATAAATTCAAAGCTTGTGCTTAATAAAAATTAGGGGTTTGTTTGAGTATTGGAGTTTGGATCATCATATGAGCGAAAACCCTAATTTCTTGGTCTTTGGGACCTTGTTTTAAGGAGATCACATCATGATATTCATTTGATAATTCAAACCCTAATTCTTGACTTTACTATTCATTGACCTCATGAGTTTTCATCTATGCATCTAAGCCCTAATTTTGGGGCCCATGTATTGGGATCTGTTTGTAGAGCTTCATGCTTGGTGTGAGAACTTTGATCAGGTAGTGTGCATCACGAAACCCTAATCAGGGATAATTGATTGTACTTATATGCCATGTTGATTAACTTGTTACCTTGTGATGCATTGAAACCCTAATTTTTGGTTGTTGGCACCTATTGGATCATTGTGGTTTGTATCTTGGTGTTAGGGTTTGATCAAGGATTGCAAGTGTGGCTGGGTAACTGAGGTTGATTCTTGAGTGGCCAACCTCTTTATGGGGATTTGGTCATTACATTATTCCATTTGTTTTTGGGTCAGATCCAAGTCATTGCATTGTCTTTCATTCAAAATTTTATGTCCAAATTGCAAGGTTCTTAAACTAAGGTTTCCTTTCATTTCAAGGGTTCATTTGTTTTATCCAATATACAAGTCAAGGTCCATGATTAAGATTCTTGTTTGCATTCATTTGGCTTAGGAAGTGTTTGAACAAGTCATGAAAGACATGTTTTATTTAAAATCAAGTCATATTCATTCAAGCTCCTTTCTTACATTACAAGCCACCATGTACATTTTTATCAAGTCCATTTTACACAAGAAAGCCCTAGTTTCTAGCCTACAGTTAACTTTGGTCAAGTGTTGACTTTTTAGTCAACTAGTTGACCAAAGTCAACCATCCATTTCTAAGTCCATATTGTCTTGATCTTGGTATCATTGACCATTCTCTATGCCATTTTAATTCATTTTATTTTTAACGAACCAAATCATTTGATTGTGTTATTAACTTCTTAAAACTGAACTTGTGCTTATTTTTTACAAATTCCATTCATCCAAACACACATTCAAATCTTTCCATAAAAATCCATCCACATTCAAAATTTCATTCATGATTAGCTTTACATTCAACATTAATCCAAAAATAACATTCAATAGACAATTTCATACACAATCCACTTTTCCATAATCCAACATTCAAAGAAAGAATAGCATAGCATTTAATTAACTTTACGTAACAATTTTTTACATTCAATTAACTTTCCATCCAATACATAATTCCATATCATTCATGTTGAAATTAAGGACAAATTAATTGAATCTATATGGAAATGATTGCAAGATCAAATTAGTAGCAAGTTCCTTTCCGAGGGGAAACCCAACCTCTCAAGGTTCTCCATATACCCAATCATCTTGAGCACATGGGGACCTACAGAGGCTCCCTTAGCTAACTTGCCTTGAAAAAGGGCTTTTGAAACTTCAAACCTTTCATGCCTTGCCTGCTCTTGATAGAGCATCTTCAGATCATCAGAATGGACTTCCCTTTTGACTTTAGATTCTGCTCAGCAGTTCTTAACATGGCTAGCAGTTCTGTCTCTTTCCATTTCCGATCATTAGAATGGACTTCCCTTTTGACTTCAGATTCTGCTCAGCAGTTCTTAACATGGCTAGAAGTTCAGGGAGATATTTATCCATATCATTCATATTGAAATTAAGGACAAATTGATTGAATCTATCTGGCAATTGTTGCAAGATCAAATCAGTCGCAAGTTCCTTTCCGAGGGGAAAACCCAACCTCTCAAGGTTCTCCACATACACAATCATCTTGAGGACATGGGGACCTACAGAGGCTCCCTCAGTTAACTTTCCTTGAAAAAGGGCTTTTGAAACTTCAAACCTTTCATGCCTTTCTTGCTTTTGATAGAGCATCTTCAGGTGTTCGATCATATTGAATGCTGCCATGTTCAACTGTTGCTTTTGCAACTCTGAGTTCATAGTAGCTAGCATGAGGCAAGAAGTTTCATTGGCATCATCCACATGCTTATTATAAGCATCTCTTTTTGCCTTAGGTGCGGAACTAGGAGGTTCCTCTTCAGGAACAGGTTTCTCCAAGACATACAGCTTTCTATCATGTTTGAGAATAATCCTCAGATTTCGGTGCCAATCCAGAAAATTTGTCCCAAACAATTTTTCCTTATCAAGGATTGATCGCAAAATGTTGTTAGAGGTGTTTGTTGTCATGGTAATCTACATGAAAATAATGAAAATATAAGTATCAATAACATATTTAATTAGGCCTTTAATTAAATATGCTCCCACTATTTTACTCAAAACAAATGACCCTCACCATTTGATTCGGAAAATCCCGTTGGAAGATTTTATAGTGGGCCAAGATCCACATTTCACTTTGTTTTAAGTCCGCGTAGGCGGATTACACAAAACTAGGTTATTTAGATAGGAACTCCTTCTAATTGTATCTAATACAACTCTCGAATACTTTAGTTGGGTGAATAACTCCTTATTCCAATTCATCACATGGATCATTTCAAACTCTTGCTTCTAAACATATATAATCTTATTATAGTTTGTTTAGTTAAGTTTGACCCATTGTTTTAGCAATTGGATATTACAATTATCCCATCGCACCTTATTAATATAGAATATACACCTCGCGTAGGCGAAACCTACATTATTCGATATTAGTCTTGATGAGTGCTAAAACTTGGAAAGCATAAACTTAATATTTAATTTAAGGGAATTTGCAATTATTTTGATCTCACCGGCTTATTTATCATATAAATCGTCTCTCACATGCATCAACATACATTCACATGCATCAACATACATAATGAAACAGTTATGGCCCCTAGTGCAATTGTTCTCCCGAGCCAATGAGAGAACCTAAGTTAACCTAATAACGATCTAAGCTTCTCCAAGCAAGATCTTCAAGGTTGTCCTCCTTGATATTTTATTCTTCTCTTTCTTCATAACATTAAATTACATAAAAGAAACTCGTTTTACATACGAGGGAGTGAGATGAGAAAAGAAGTTACATTAAGAGATTAAAAGAGAGGCACGACACGCAGGTCGTATTTTAAAATCCCAAAACAAAATAAAGGAAAATTAAGGCCATAACCGATCACCACAAGACAATAATAATAAACATATTATTATTATTATTAATTTAAAATCTGTTAAAATTAAAACCAAATTAAATTTCGGCGACCGATCACACTACGCAGAGTTAGTCAGGGGTTCCGCTGACCGTTCAACGGACGGGGGTCAAGGGGGAAGCGCCCCCTTGCGGGGTTGTTAGGGACATCACCCCGACGCAAAATTTTAATGAGCAATTAATTTGAAATCGACGTCGTTTTTCGCATCAACACTTGATACTTTAAAGCACAACTTTTGCGCAGTCACAACCC
This sequence comes from Lathyrus oleraceus, assembly GCF_024323335.1. Taxonomy (NCBI): domain Eukaryota; kingdom Viridiplantae; phylum Streptophyta; class Magnoliopsida; order Fabales; family Fabaceae; genus Lathyrus; species Lathyrus oleraceus. The sequence goes on along the minus strand of NC_066581.1, from coordinate 295,733,392 downwards.
AAATCGCATAACTCTTTGACAGCACAGTCCTTGTGCCGTCATGAACACTAATGCACCAATTTCAGAACGTCAATAACACCTTGATTGTTAATTCAATATGATTGATCAACACTTCATTGCTTCACCATACTAATGTCGGATCAAGAAGCAAATGACCATTGATCGCTCAAAGGAAAATAACCATTAAGTGATTGAATGAACAAAACAGAAACAATATATCATATATACCGTATTTTGCATCAGGATTACTTATATCATATACATAACTTTATTGATCTCAATTGCGTAACCTATGGACGATCGATGTATCGCTGCTTCACCATACTAACGTCGGATTCTGAAGCATAGTCAACATCAATCATCCAAATCGTACACACATGATGCCAAATTTAATTACTCGTTTATTCCTTGATTCATTCTGTCTTTTAATCGTATTAATATAGAAAATATAGAAAATAAACAACTATCAGATGCATAGTTTCTTAAGTGGCTCTGATACCACTAAAGGAGAAGAGCGATCCAAAACACAACGGAATTTAAAAAAATTCTCCTTTAGTGATCCTTACGAATGGGCATGATCAGTGGTAGAATCGTTACCTCTTATGGCGATTGAAACCTTTGATGCAGATCTACGGAGCGATCACGAACGTTGAATGGTGACAACGCCTCTATTCAGTCCACACGAACGAATTCCTTCAATCTCAGTGCTAACTGATACGAATGAAGGCTTTGAGTGAGAGAGAGAGAGAGAGAGAGAGAGAGAGAGAGAGAAACGAAATTGAAACTTCACAAATGCTTCTGCACAAGGGTTCTTTTATAGAACCACTTGTGTGAGCTGCAAGCTAAAAAGCCCACTTAAGTGTATGTGGCCCATATCTTATAATATGCCAAAATCACTTAAGCGTGTGGTACCTTACCATATTTTGTATTCTACTTAAGTACACCGCACCTTACGATGTTCTACAATTCACTTAAGTTCACTGTACCTTATGGTGTTCCTTATTTACTCTATCTCTCATCAATCCGTCCTTTTGTGTGTAACCCTGTAGGTTTTTGCGACATTGGCAATTATATTAAATCACGTATTTAACATAATAAACAATGAGCGGTATCTAGCAACACATCACTGTTATCCAAGACACGAAAATGTCATGTGATCTGACAAATCCTTTTGTGATAATACTTATGTGTACAATTACTCTTTTCCCCTATATCTATATTGAACACAAGGCATAGACTGTGTTATCCTTGTCCAGTTCAATATTGGGCCCGTAGACATTTATCCTATTACACAGGATGGGCAAATTCCATCTAGGTCACTCATGTCCCTCAACATGCTTCATTGAGTACCCATCAACTGTCTTTATGGTCATCCAGTTACAGAAAATGTTTGATCAGCAATAAGGCACTCGACTCTACATCTAAGGTCCATAGTGGTTTCAGGTCGAAGGGTGGTATACATCACTATCACCATGAGAATAACTTATGACACTTCGCATAACATTATATATAGTATTCTCATAGCGGGTCAATCTAGTATAAATATTACTCTTAATATTCATACCTATGTTTAAGACTTGATAACTCCTTATCCATGATCCATGAGATGTGATCATCAGTCTATATACATAATAGTCTTAATGCTTTAATATTATCCCACTTCACAATAAAGCTCGACAACAGATACTTTAAGAATATTGTCCTTATGTTTAATGGGATCTCATGATTAAGTCACACTTGATACATTAAACGGACTAGCTATTCTAGGAACTTTATTAAACAAACATAATAAAGAAAAATCCTTTTATTATTAATAAATAATTCGATACAAGTACCAAAAGTATTGACCTCTAGGGCTTACACCAACAATGCTTGTAGACCTAATTGATTTGCATCACTCTTCTCATTGTTACATATCCAATTGTTTCTATTATTCCAAAGAAACCATAACATGACAACAACTCTACTCGCGACTGTCTTTTCCTCTTTACTACAGATGTCATGAATTAATGTCCCTACTTCATAAAAAAATTGTAGCCTTTGAGCAATGACCAAGCTCAAGCATAAAAAATTTGTACAACCAAAGAACACGTGTCACTCATCTTCTACCCATCCTTCACACAATTGACATATAACAAGACATAGAACATATTGTTGGTGAAGTCGGACTCGAGTTTTGAGGAAAACATGACAAATCCGCAATAGTAAGTGTTTAGCTTTTGGTGGTGCTCTAATCTTCCACAAACTAAACCAATCACCCTATATACTTCGACATCTTCCTTCACTTTGGACACGCATCAGCAGTTCGTAACCTGTCTTTAAATACAGTTGAGAGGTATATGGTGCACACAAAAAAATTTAGAAAATAAAAAATATGTAGTTTATGGGATTGAACCCATGACCTTTTAATTTCTAACCCTAATTTTAGAAACACCGATGTGACAAGTTATTGCTTTTCATGTCACCCTTCGTTACCTCTGAAGCTACACGAAATATACCTGAATGCATCGCACACTCGAAGATAGAACATAGTTGGCATCAAACTTTATTTATTCCCGAAGGAAAGGGAAAACATCGATAAAACCTGGGGAAAGAGAAAAAAGTGTAAGGAAGTTGGTTATGCAAGGAAAATGTATATTTCGTGTAGCTTTAGGTGACGACTCTACTAGTGTCATACCCCAAAATTTGCCCTCCCCTTTTAATTTTTCAACTAACCTGTGAATCGAGACTCATCAGTAATCATTCATGCCTCATTCACATGCATCATTCACTCATGTTAAAACTTTTGAATAAGCATAATAGATTCAAAGTTGGTGGTTAATAAAAACTAAGGTTTTGTTTGAGTATTGGAGTTTGGCTCATCATATGAGGGGAAACCCTAATTTCTTGGTCTTTGGGATCTGGTTCAAGGAGATCACATTACGATATTCATCTGTGCAATCTTTTAAAGCCAAGTTTTCTTGGTATCCATTTCTAACTGTCACGGTCGATAATCTCTTTGTTTCCAACATTCATGGTTGTTGACACTTGTTTCCAACCTTCATGGTTGATGATCCTCTTTTTCCAATCTTCGTGATTGATGAATCTTATCGCAACCTTCATAGTTGATCATCCTCTTTTTTTCTAATCATCATGATTGATTAAACTTTTTCGACCTTCATGGTTGATAATCCTTTGTTTTCGACCTTCACGGTTGATAATTCTTTTTCAATCGTCACAGTTGATAAACTTTTGTTTCCAACCTTCATGGTTAATGACCCTTTTTTTCAATCTTTGTGATTGATAATTCCTTGTTTCCACCTTCATGGTTGACGAGCCTTAATCTTTTTTCTAACCTTCATGGTTGATAATCTTTTTTAGAACCTCTATGGTTGACTTTGTTTCCAATATTTGGATTGATGATTTAATTTTGACTTCCCTGTCAAGGAAGATTCAGTTGAAACCTCTTATATGTAAAGGCGTTATGAAACTTTCATATTTAAATTTATGGGCTACTTGTTCATATACCAGACCCGGAGCCTACCTCTAACCTTTTCTACACAAGCATACATGGCTTCATGCACCATAACAAAATATAAATCATACATGTAGCATGCATATCATGTTTCTCCTTTGCGATTGACATACTTCCCCACAAAATATTTCAATCAAACCCCTTAGTAGATGAATCTATAAAAGTCAACCTGCCATTTCATATTCCATATACACTTACCTTATAACCGTTCAATGGGAAAATTCTCGAATACTTTGGTATTTAATCCTCTTCTACCTCGAATATCCGAAAAGATATCACAATTCGCACATTCAGGTTTAAGATGATTAAATAGGGGCAACTGTCATACCCCAAAATTTTCCCTCCCTTTTTTATTTTTCATCTAACCTATGAATCGAAATTCATTAGTACTCATTGATGCCTCATTCATATGCATCATTCACTCATGTTAACACTTCCTAATAAGCATCATAAATTCAAAGCTTGTGGTTAATAAAAATTAGGGTTTTGTTTGAGTATTGGAGTTTGGATCATCGTATGAGGGGAAACCCTAATTTCTTGGTCTTTGGGACCTTGTTTCAAGGAGATCACATCATGATATTCATCCGTGAAGTCAAACTCTAATTCTTGACTTTACTATTCATTGACCTCATGCGTTTTCATTTATCCATCTAAGCCCTAATTTTGGGGCCCATGTGTTAGGATGTGTTTGTAGAGCTTCATGCTTGGTGTGAGGACTTTGATCAGGTAGTGTGCATCACAAAACCCTAATCAGGGAAAATTGATTGTACTTATATGCCATGTTGATTAACTTGTTATCTTATGATGCATTGAAACCCTAATTTTTGGTTGTTGGCACCTATTGGATCATTGTGGTTTGTATCTTTGTGTTAGGGTTTGATCAAGGATTGTAAGTGTGGCTGGGTAACTGAAGTTGATCCTTGAATGGCCAACCTCTTTATGGGGCTTTGGTCATTACATTATTCCATTTGTTTTTGGGTCAGATCCAAGTCAATGCATTGTGTTTCATCCAAAAGTTTATGTCCAAATTGCAAGGTTCTTAAACTCAGGTTTCCTTTCATTTCAAGGGTTCATTTGTTTTATCCAACATACAAGTCAAGGTCCATGATTAAGATTCTTGTTTAAAATCAATTACATTCATTCGGCTTGGGAAGTGTTTGAACAAGTCATGAAAGACATGTTTTATTTAAAATCAAGTCACATTCATTCAAGCTCCTTTCTTATATTACAAGTCACCATGTATATTTTCATCAAGTCCATTTTACACAAGAAAGCCCTAGTTTCTAGCCTATAGTTAACTTTGGTCAAGTGTTGAGTTTTTAGTCAACTAGTTGACCAAAGTCAACCATCCATTTCTAAGTCCATATTGTCTTGACCTTGGTATCATTGACCATTCTCTATGCCATTTTAACTCATTTTATTTTTAACGAACCAATTCATTCGATTGTGTTACTAACTTCTTAAAACTAAACTTGTGCTTATTTTTTTTACAAATTCCATTCATTCAAACACACATTCAAATCTTTCCATAAAAATCCATCCACATTCAAACTTTCATTCATGATTAGCTTTACATTCAACATTAATCCAAAAATAACATTCAATACACAATTTCATACACAATCCACTTTTCCATAATCCAACATTCAAAGAAAGAATAGCATAGCATTTAATTAACTTTCCATAACAATTTTTGACATTCAATTAACTTTCCATCCAATACACAATTCCAAATAATATTCAATACAAAAATACATACATATTTAATCCCATTCACAATGCACAATTTCTATGCTAAACATCAATTCCAAGTTACCTATTTTGATCCCGGAACGCATCTCTTCGATTCTTCAACATCCAAGCAGCTCCCCAGAAAATGTGTAGCAGAATCTCCAAAACATTCCAAGTCCCACCAGCATCACAAGATTCACACAAATCACATTCACTTCAAATTTTACTAACAACCTCTAATATAACAATTGAATAAACTAACAGAATTTTTTAACTTTCACATAACAAATAATTCCTAACATTTTTCTAACATTCTAATAGCACATTAGCATTCCCAATTTAATTATAACCTGCAAATCAATTGACAAAGAATCCCAGTTTCAACTTTAATTTCAAAACAGAGTTACCATTCACATTCAATCTACCACCCTGCATAATTTTGATTTTCACAAGTCAGAATTAACAACAATCTGAATTTTCGCTTTCCACTATAACAGATGCAAACGCAACACATACAAGACGAAATTAAAACCAAATTCGAACCAAATTCATTTTTTACTCATTGGATTTCATGACCTAACTTACCAAACTGAACTTGAATTTCCCAACAAGTTTACTAACTGAATTTGAATTTGGCTAATGAACTCTAATTCACATTTCATATCTAACTGATTTATGAATTTAAAGGTAATTTAAAATACATTTGATAACAGAATTTGAGTTCTATAAATCAAGTTCTACAACAGAAAAATCTCAATCATTCTTCACATATCAGAAATCACAAACCACACGAATCAAACTCTGGAGCGTTCTTCACTCTCAATCTCTCTTCACTCAGAACCTCACACAATCTTCACAACCTCGCGAACCTCTCCATTCTTAGTGCATGACCTTATAACAATTCTTACGGAAGTGACGCATACAAACTCAAAAGAAAGAAGGAGATATTAAAGAAGAATTGGAGAAGAAGAGGCAAATCGAAATCAGAGAAGAAGAAGAAGAATCCATACCTATTTGCAGCAAAGCTATAATCCGGTGAATTTATCACTTCGTTTTCAATTCCATTTTCCCATTTTCGTGCATGCAAAAGCAAAGCGAATCGAATAAGAAGATGCACATGGAAAACACGATACCAAAATTGAATCGAACACGAATCCACGATGATGTTGATGCCATGAATCAAACACGTAGGAGTTCTGAAAACGGGATGATGATGAATGCTGAAATGCGATACTACACTAGATGTTGTATCCATGCAACGTCGGAATTGATGAAGACGCGTCGATAGTGTTGAACACGATGATGATGCCGTTCTGGAGTTTTTGAATAAGCGCTTTTCAAGGGTGATTGTTCGTTCGCGTTATTTATTTAAGCTTTTTTTTGTTCTTCTTTGGATTCAGCTTGTACAACCTAGGACCCGTGGAATAGCTCATGGTGTTGGATACTTGGTGGATCGGCCTGGATCTGTGGCATTTGGGCTTGGTGCCCTAGCTGGCCCAAGTCCCTTTCAATTCACATCCTTCATAAGCCTGCATCCATTCCTTCAATATATTCATTTAACTGTTGTTTGATTTAGCTTAACCTTAATTAGCCAATCCTAATTATATTCTGGATTAACAGTTTTTACTTTCTGTTTTTGATTAATATAATTATGGTTAATTATGATGATTAGGTTAATTAGTTAATTGTGATTTTATTTGCTAATTATGATTAATTAATTAATTGGAAACATTAGAAATTTTAGGTTTAAGTTAATTAGACTTAGCCTAATACTTTTATCATATATTCATATGTTTTTTTATTAGTTAATTGGTTTTAATTAATTCTAAATAATCCTGATTCGAAATTCAATTTTATCAATTTGTGTACATTTAGCATTTTGTCCCTAGGATCTAGGAATTCCTGATTTTGCATGTTCCATTAACTCAAGGTCTGTATATATGCAATGGGACTGATCTAGTCATTAAGGTTATGGTGTATATAATTCAGCTGATATTTTCCCTTTGATCAACCAAATCCTTTGCATCGTGCTTAAATCCCCATGCATATTCAAGTGATCGAAAGACCCTTGATCACTTAATAGGGAAAGTCCCTTGTGTTCGAGTTGTAGTGGACCTCAGGAGCTTAAGATCTCAGGATTCAGATTCAAGATCAAGAGTTCAAGACTTCAAAGTCAATACAAGTCAAGCATAGTAGACAAAGTGGACTATTTCTCAAGCATATCAAAGGTATCAACACTTTTCAATCCTAATTCAACTTGTGTCCCATGAGCCTTAAGAAATAGAGAAAGAGTGAGAGTGGAGAATTCCTTAACTCATTCTGAATATCTTTAGGCATGGGATGAATGACCCAATTGCTCATCGTATTCACCTCTATTCATAGACTTTAACAATATTTGAATCAAATGATTGTCAAGTCTTCTTCCGTAACAAGTAATATTGCATTATCAAGATCAACAATCAGGATCTTCTATCAGTGACTTGCCAATCCTGATTCAAATTGCACGCCATGAGCATTAAGTAACAAAGAACGATGAGAGTAGAGCATTCTTATCCTTGTCTAGAATATCTTTGGGTATGGGACGAATGACCCAGTTCCTTAAGGTATTCGCCTTTGTTCATATACTTTAATACAATTCAAATCAAGTAATTCACAAAGTCTTCTTCAAGTACATCAATAATTCTTTCCTCTTTGGATTACTAATCACACCCTCTCTTTGGGTCACATTCTCTTTGATATCAACACCTTATGGTTGTACACCCTCCTTCAATCAATTCATTCCTTTTCCTTTAAGGTCGTAGACCTTAACAATCTTTCTTTCCTTTAAGGTGGTAGACCTTTGCTATCTTTCTTGCCTTTAAGGTGGTAGACCTTGAAAATCTTTCTTGCCTTTAAGGTGGTAGACCTTGGCAATCTTTCTTGCCTTTAAGGTGGTAGACGTTGGCAATTTCTTCTTTTCCCCAACATACTTCTCCCACTCAAACCACAATTCAACCCCCCCCCCCCCCCCCCCCACACACACACACACAATAACCCCCTTAGCCCAACAATCTGCAACCACGACTCAAACACCTTCTCCCTCCCAAACAATGACCTCATCTACACAGATCACCTATTCAGCCACCCATTCTCCTCCTTCACATCATTCACCTTAAATCACAACCCAAGCACAACATGAAATTGTTTATCCCCGTAAACTTTTCAACCTACATACATCCACCCACAAACTTATCTCTCATTTAGCTACAAATCCCATTGATGCATTAAATGATCATAATTGAAAAATGGCCATGAAAGACGAATATGATGCTCTTATTGAAAGTAAGACGTGAGAATTAGTTCCTCGTCCCTCTAATGCTAATGTTATTCGAAGTTTGTGGGTTTTCAAGCACAAGAAGAAATCTGATGGTTCTTTTGAGCGATACAAAGCTCCTTTTACAAGTAACAATGCTAATCAACAATGAGATATAGATTGCGGTGAAACTTTTAGCCCTGTCGTCAAACCGGCCACTATTCGTATGGTACTTAGCATTGCATTATCCAAGTCATGATGTCTCCATCAACTAGATGTCAAGAATGCCTTTTTTTGCATGGAAACCTTGATGAAACCGTGCATATGCACCAGCCTCCTGGATTTCGTGATCCATAGTATCTTGAGCATGTGTGTCTTCTCAAGAAGTCTCTTTATGGTCTCAAACCTGTACCTCATGCCTGGTGTAACACCTCAAAATTTTCCCTCCTCTCTTGGGACTAGCTTAGCATATTGCATCTCATTTTTAGGACATTAGGCATTACATCTTTGTATATCATGTGAAATAAGCAAGTCATCCTCCTAAGTCTTGCTCAGAAGATAGAGAGGTTAAAAGATTCTAGCTTGAGAGTCTCATGAATTGATCCCTAGCCATCTGAGGGTTTGTGCTTCAATTAGGGTTTATTGGTTCCTCAAGGAGGATGAGTGTTATTTTATTTGCCAGAGTATATCACCATCATCATGGTTTTATCATCACCAAGAGGTTCATTGTGCCTGATCATGTGCTTTGGGATTAGGGTTTTGACCTCTGATCAACCCTAATCAGTTGCATTCTAATAGGTAGGGTTTCTCAAGGAGATGAGGTCTTTCTAAAGAAGGAGATCATCATATGGTTATTATGTGGAGCTTGTGTAAGCTAGGGTTTTATTTTTTGAGCCATTGCATCAAGTGGTTGAGGCTCAAAATCATCTGTGCATGATCAAGTCAACTGTATGTCAACTGCCAAGTCAACTGTGGATTTGGAGGTGGGAAGTGGTCAGAGATACCTCATTCATGTCCAAACAAGTCTCATATGACATCTCAAACATCAACATTGAAGAATTTGAAGTCAGATCAAGACTTTCCAAAAATAGCAAGTGACCTGTAATTTGAACTTTCCAAAAATGGAAAGATTTTGGACCAAATTCAACTCAAGATTACATCATCAAGAAAGCTTCAAATGAAATTTTGTCCAACATGAAAGTTGTAGATCTTTCTCTCCCATTTCCAAAAAGTCCAAGATCATCAATTTCTCATGTGTGGTTAAGGAGATATGATCAAAACATGGCAAAGTGTACTTGAAGATTCAAATGGACATAACTTCTCAACCAAAACTCCAAAATGGATGGCTCTTTTTGCATTCTTCTCCTTTTGACCTCTAGCTTCCAAACCATGCATTGCATTGCACAAATTACATTTATATGAGCATTGGATAATTCATTGGATTTTTGGAGGGAAAACATGAGATTTAAATTTGGTGCATTATTTGAACATTTTGCTATTGCCATTGGCTCCAAAATTGAATTTTAAGTGAAATTAAAAGGAATTCGTGCACTGTTCATGCATGCATTTCATGCATAGAGGTGAAAACCCAATTTGCACTTACACTCCATAACTTGCTAATTCCATTTGCATTTGAGCTAAAACTGATTAGAGCATGATTAGCATTGGATATATAAGCATAAACCTAACTGTTTTCAGCATTAACAACAACTTTCAGATCTAGATCCAAAACTCTCAAATTTTTCTCTCAAAATTTTCTTCCAAATTCTTCACATTCAAGCACTTTCTCTTGCTTGATTCTTGTTCCTGAGGTGTTCTTGAGCAAGATTGCACGTGGAATTGAAGCAAACAGAGCCACATTGAAGCATTCTTGAAGCTTGAAGTAACAATGGTGATTCAAAGTTTTGGTGGATTCGTGCACAATTAAGCTCCATTTTCTCTTCCAATCACTTGTACAAGCATCCTAGAGGAACATTGAAGCTATTACAAGCCTTGAATCCATCCAATTCCAGATCTGCTCTTCAAGAGGTTACAAATCAACTCTCTTATTTTTTATTTTCCTTGCCATGATATTATAGATCTTGTTATGCTGATGAATTTGAGCTTTGAATCGTGCAAATTGGTGCTGTTTTGAGTGAGATACGATTGATTAAAGTTTTGATGTTGAATTTTCTTCTCTTCGATCCATGCGTGTTTGATTGTTTTTGCATGAAATGTTGGTGGATTATTGATGTATGTTGAAGGCACTACACGATGCTATGCTTGATTTTCACTTCTGGAACATTTTTTTGAATCTGGAAATTTCCAGATGAAGATCTTCATGATCTTCATCATGTTCATGCGTTTCCAGTTTTCCTGCGAATTTAGCCAGGAAACGCATAGGTTTTGTTGCGGATTTTGCCACGAGTTCATGTGGATTACCTGCGGATTTTTAAATCCATGCATGAGCGCGCGTTAGGGTTTAAGGGTCCAAACGGTGTCGTTTTGTCCAAGGCGCGCATATTTGAATTGTCACCTAATTCGATTCCCAGCCGTGCCATATTTTTCAAATGCTTCATTGTATTTTCTCCTTTCCCTCCATATTTCCATACCATGCTTGACATGCATTTTTTAATTTTTCTCATCTTAGAAAATTCATATCAATTTGAAAACTCATCCAAATTCATCGCAATTTTTTGCATTGTGATCCTTATCTTGTCTATTATTTTTTGATCATTAACTTCAAAGTTGTGCTTGACTGGATTATTTTTTGTGCTAGGATGTTTGAACATGTATGCTATTTTGACCTTGCCATGCTTATACATTTGTGAAATGCTGGTCTTTGATCCAATGGTTCTGAAAATTTGCATGGTGAAACTAGACACATTGCTTGACATTGTGGTGTTGATATGGTATTTTTATCAATTGTAATTTCTGTTTTATGATCATGTTAAGTTGGTGTGACAATTTGTGTCACACCTTTTGGTGTTCAATTTGAATGATGTTTTTACCATGCCAAATGATCTCCAATTGCCCTGATTTTTTGTGTGATGCATGTTATGGATGTTGTGATTGCTCATGAATTTTGTTGGAATTATTTAAATCATTTCTGATTTAATTGAGATTTTTCATTCTGGTTGGTCACATTTGAGCTTTAAAATTGCCTTGAACTTCAATTGATCATGAAATGCTTTTGGTTAATGATATTGATATGAGACCTTTTGGAATGTTTCAAGATGTGATTGAAGATGATTCATGTTAAATTTCATGTTCTGTTTTGAATGTTTGACCCTCTTTTGACCCTAGGCTTTACCCTAGTGGTTTGTGACTTACAGTTGAGCTTTGGTTTCAGGTTTAGACATCCAAGTCCTTAGTTGATGATGCTTCCACATTTGAGCATTGATGTTTGCTCTTGATTACTAACATTTGTGTGTTTTGTAGGTTGATGCTAACTCATTTGAGTTTGCCTTGTGGCTTGCACATTGTGAACATTGTCTGTCTATTTGTTATTGCTTGTTGATTGTTTGTCTGTACAGTTGAACTGATTGGTTTAGATTTTTCACAGGTACCTAAGTTGCTTTGAGTTCTTTTGAACTTGCTTTTGCTTGGCTTGTGGTTTGCTTACCACCAAGGTATAACTCTCTGACTTCATGTAGTCTGGAAGACCTGTCCTGTTATGTGGGCAGGCACCTGTCTGAAGCCCTCCTTAAGAGGCAATGCTTGTGAATGTTTAAATTTGTGCGAAGCAGGTAAAGATCTCTTAGGAGGCAATTGGAAGATAAAAGAGATGTGTAATCCATCTCCTGCTATTCAGTTGTGTCAATCACCTTGCTCACACCATTGTGTTGATGCATTGTGGATAATAACCCAAGATCATGTTGTGTCAGTCATGTGGAGAAGAGTTCCTCCATTCTGAACTCCCACACTTTCATTTGTCTGAAGCTCTCCCAGGCCAGGGATAAGAGCTGTGAGGTCTTACCCTCACTTCCCATTTCATCTGCTTCACCCTAACTCTCAATGTTAGGGTTAAGAGCTAACCACACCCCATTCCAGTTGGCTTGCTTATGCAGCCTAGCCTTGTATGAGCCCAATTGTATGCATATAGTGTGTGTGCTTGCTTTTTGTGCTTGTACGTATTTGCCTGTGCTGTTTAGGTTAGCTTGCTTCCTGTGCAAGTTAGATAGAAACCTTAACATAGGGATCTTATGCATGACAACTTCTAGGCTCGAGTCGTAGTCTCCCTAGTAGTTTGTGTCTCCCTTTGTATCTGGTTAGGATATAAGTTCTTTCCCTGCGTAGGGGAACTACGTCGCCCTGATCCTCATACCAGATGAGGTACGTAGGCAGGAGATGAGATGATCTCTCTGGGCGCCTTTTTTTCTTTTTCAACCCCTTTGTGTGTGTTGGAGTCTGACATAAGTCCAGCGATTGACAGTTGGTTTCCTGTGTTTGCTTCTTTGTTTGGAGTCTGACGTAAGCCCAGCGATTGGCAGTTGGTTTCCTGTGTGTGTTTTGTTGGTTCGGAGTCTGATGTAAGTCCAGCGATTGGCATTCGGTTTCCAGGTTTGCCTGTTTGTGTGGAGTCTGACGTAAGTCCAGCGATTGGCAGTCGGTTTCCTGTGTTGGTTTTGTTTCGGCGTGTGTTAGCTGAACTACGATAGCTCTGATTCTCATTCCAGATGAGATACGTAGGCATGGGATGCGATATCCTAGCGAGCCCGTTGCCCATTTTCCCCGAACTACGTCGACTCTGATGTTTGTTTCTGACAAACTACGTAGGCCCAGGATGCGACATCCTGCCGAGTCACCTTCCTCCGTCTTCCTTCGCCTGTGTGCTTATTCCAGTGTGTGTGCATTCTTTGAGCAGTTTTTTATCAGCAACCTTATTCTATTCTTTTGAGCGTGGATCCCGTCGAGTACGACGGACGTGAGGGGTGCTAATACCTTCCCCTTGCGTAACCGACTCCCGATCCTTGCAATCTCCGGTAGTAAGACCATTTCCTTTCCAGGTTTACTTCGAGCGTTTCCTTTCCCTCTTTTGGGATAAATAACGCACGGTGGCGGCTCTGTTGTTTTGCTTTTCCCACCGATTGTTTTTCGCGGATGCGACAGCTGGTGACTCTGTTGGGGACCTCGAAGTTGACCTCTTGCTGGTCCATCTTCCCTAAGCGAGTCACTCCTAGCGTTCTCTAGGATAGTTTAGGTTGCTTGTGCTGCTCTATTTATTGCATTTATGATTATTATGTTGTGTATATATTTGCATAAATGTTCGCATGCATCATGTTATCATCGTGCTGATTCTATACAGGTTGGGTCCTATGATTTGGGGTGGGTGTTCTGAGTGGGGCTAAAACCCAGGCCCGAGTATACACCTAGGATTAGTGTGGTCTCATGTTGCCTCTCATGTTAGGTCAACATGTTTTGGGCGACGTGACATACCACAAGTCGGACGAGGTTCTTTTGAGGGAGCTTTTCCTTTGTGGAGTATCCACTTTGGTTGAGTCACTTCATTTGAGCTATTGACTTCGGTGACCGATCTTTCCCGGATCTTTGGTTTAGACGATTTTAAGAGAGCTGAAGCGGCACACCCGAAAGGGCAAACCCGTTGAGTATCTTTGCCCGATTGTCAAGACCATTATCCGCCTTAGGATGACTTGATTAGAATTCACCTGTGAGGGGAGGGTTGATTCTTACAGATGCATGTCCTGATGGTGACTTTGATGGTGACTAATGGTCAGTTTTTGATCAGAGTCCTATTTATAAGTCAGATTTATGGATTTATTTCTGAGACGCCGGAGTTCTGTCCATGGTATTTATCAGTGGGGATCCGTTTATTTCAGGATTCCCTGGGCTGGTTCAGAGGGTCTTGTGGTTATCTGTTCAGAGGATCTCTGGTGATGATGGATATGTATCTTCCGTTCCGTTTATTTCGGAACCCCAAGTCGGATTTGTGGTTACTCAGTACCTCAGATGGTTGTGATCAGTTCAGAGACTGGGGCTTCTGTACAGTTGATGATCAGATGACTTGGAGGATGGCACAGTGCATTGCATTCATATATCAGCATCATTCACATTTTGCATTTATCTGCATCTAACACATGTTTATCCATATGCAGGGGACATTCTTGATTGAGATCCTGGTTGAGAGACTTCTTTGGGGCCAGACATGAGGACCGGTTTGAAGGACGATGTTGTTTACAGTTTCCTCGACCCAGAGATTGGTGTGCTGAGAGATATGATAGCACTGATTATACCTGACCATGTGGGGTTGTTCCGTGAGATTTACGGTGGTATTCTGAAGTTGGTTTTCAGGCTCACAGACAGTGATAGGAGCGCCATCCATACTCTTCTCCAATTTTATGACCCTGGTTTGAGATGTTTTGTCTTCCCGGATTACTTGTTGGGACCTTTGATGGAGGACTATGCTAGCATCCTGGGTATCCAGATCAGAGATCAGATTCCATTCTATGTCACTAAGGGGGAACCTGATGCTGTTGAGATTTCTCGTGCTCTTTATTTGAGCCCGGAGGTGACCAAGGGGGGTTTGAAGGAGAAAGGAAAGTTACCCGGTTTTCATCTGAGTTTCTTGGAGGCTAAAGCCAAGGAGCATGCTGTTTTGGGTAATTGGAGGACCGTTTGTGCTTTGATTGCTGTGAGTATCTATGGAATCATCATGTTCCCTAATCAGAAGAACTTTGTGGACATTAATGCCATCAGGTTGTTTATGCAGAGGAATCCCATTCCTACTCTGGTTGGGGATGTTTATTACTCGGTCCATAATCGGAACGAGAAGCGGCGTGGTGGATTGATCTGATGTTGTGCTCAGCTGTTGTACAAATGGTTCATGGGGTATTTGCCTTCCAGAGGTGCCTTTGCTTTTCTTGACCCTACTGTCAAGTGGTCAGTCAGGTTGATGGGTTTGCGAGCCAATGACATAGCTTGGACTCATAATGGTATGGCTGGACGAGATTTCATTTACAGTTGTGGGAGTCTTCCCAATGTACCTCTTATAGGAGTTCAAGGTTGCATTAATTACAACCCGGTGCTTCTTAGGAGACAGATGGGATTTGCTGTGGAGGGTCCTCCTCTTGGACGAGAGATTCAGGAGTCTTTCTATTTCCCAATTGAGGGCAATCAGACAAGGTTGAGGCAAGTGTCTGAGGAGTGGCGTGACATTCAGAGAAAGGGCAAGGTTCCTTTTGGCAAGGTTAATAGCAGGTCTTTTCCTCCGTTTGATGATTGGCTTAGGAAGAGGATTGAGCTCACACATCTACCATTTCCTGGAGGTGATCCTTGGTGTCCTTTGATTGAGGGGCCACGTTCTTCTATCAGCATGGAAGAGTTCCTTGAGATGAAGAAAGCCAGAGATCAGCTGCAAGCAGAGAAGACTGAGTTGGAGATGAGTGTTGCTAGAATTCAGATGGCTAATCAGGAAATCAAAGGGAGAATAGAAGATCAGGATAAGAGACATGCAATTGAGGTGAAGCGCTTTGAGATAGACACCGCTTATTACCGCAAGGTCAGCCAAGCTTTGGAGTCATCCACGAAGGAGCATGACGTCGCCAAGGAGAGGTTGGCTAGAGCTTCGAAGGTCATCGAAGGTGAGAAGAGGATACAAATCCTTGTGAGGGATCAGAGGGACAACAGAGTCAGAACCCTTATCGCCGAGTGGGAGGCAAAGCTGAAGATTAAGGAAGCAGAGAACGTGAAGATCATTGCTGAAAGAGATCATTATCTTGTTGAGAGGGATCATTATTTCCGACAGATGAAGATTCACCAGAAGGAGATAGGAAGACTGCAGCAGGAGAATACTGAACTCAGGTTTGCTGTGAAGTTTACCAAGATGGTAGATGATGCGGAGCCTTCTGTGGGGCCTTCTTCAGTGTAGTCTCTTGTTATCATTTGTGTGGATTACCGTCAGGCCTGTTGGCGGAAGTCATTCGTTTGTATTTTCTTTCTATTACTGGAGAATTGTATTTGATTTGTATCAGACTTGATGTATGACTCTCGCACATATGGTGCACTTTTGATATACAATGGTTATTTTCATTCAGTGATTGGTATTCAAGCTTTATTTGCTTTGCCATTTCTTCACGCACATAGCACATACATGAGTGGGTGATATCTTTTCTAAATCATAACTTTCTGCTCTGTATAAATCAGACGATGAATGTCAGAAGGTTGCTGCTGGATTATTATCTGTCTCGATAAAGCCAGGATCGAAAGACAGAGTGTTCCTCATATGGATGGACATTGCATTCATGCATGAATCATGATAACTTGTCTTCTATTTTGCAGGTGTCAGTTTCTAACGTGTTTGATTGTTACACGAATCATTGCTCGTGCGCGTAGAGTCATTCCCTTGCACACAACCCGTCCACACAGATACTTTACCAGACGCAACACACCTAGGCTGATGGATCTACCCAACGCAGATTTTCTTGAGCTGAAGGAGAAAATGAATGAACTGATCAATGTCATGCAAGGGTTTGCCGTGGGGCAGAAAGCACTTGCTGATAAGGTGGAGAAGCTCGAGCGGGCTTCAGCTGCTAATAGTGGTGTTAATTTAGAAGGGGTCTCCAATCACGGTCTTGGTGGTTCCAGGGATGGAGGCGACCTCAGAAAGAGGATAACTGTTGGTGTAGTGACTAATAATGCTGGGGGTTTTGGTGCTGCCACAAGTGGTAGACCAGGTCCGATGGGTAACAATATGAAGGACAGTCTGTTTCCTCCTTTCTTCGGGGCTGAAGAGGATAGAGAGGAAGACAGAGAAGCAGATCAGTTCTCCATGTTGAATGAACAGTTTGGGCAGTACGGTGTCCAACCACCAAACAAGGAGATTCAAGTGCTGGCGGAGAAAATAAGGGCTCTTGAAAGCTATGCTACTCCGGGGGTTGTTAATATGTCTAACATGGGGCTGGTTGAGGGGATTGTGATCCCACAAAAGTTCAAAGCGCCTGCGTTTGACAAGTATAATGGGAGTTCTTGCCCGGAAACTCACCTCCAGGCTTTCGTCCGTAAGATTTCTGCTTATACAATGGACCAGAAGCTATGGAGGTACTTCTTCCAGGACAGTCTGTCTGGAGGGTCCTTGGAATGGTACACCAAGCTGAAGTCTTCTGACATTAAAAGCTGGCAAGATCTTGGAGATGCATTCTTTAAACAGTACCAATTCAACGTTGATATGGCTCCTAGCCGTACCCAATTGCAGGGTATGTCTCAGAAGCCTAGTGAAGGGTTTAAAGAATATGCACAGAGGTGGAGGGAGCTAGCTGCCAGAGTTCAACCTCCGTTGGTGGATAGAGAAATGTCTGATCTGTTTATGGGTACCCTTCAGGGGACATTTGCAGAAAGGATGGTTGGTTGCCCGGTTACCAACTTTGCTAATATAGTGGTGGCTGGAGAAAGAATTGAAAGTTGGTTGAAGCTGGGGAAGATACAGGGTAATGCTTCGTCGTTTGGATCGAAGAAGCCCTTTGGGAATGGTCAAAGAAAGAAGGAGGGTGATACCAGCGCTGTGTATACCCAAAGAGGGCAGAGTAGGGATCGTACTACCAGCACACTGCTGCGGTAACCATTCCTGCTGATAATCAGCCTGCACAACAACAGCAACAGCCACAACCGCAGCAACAACTTCATCCATTTCAACAGAGACCGCAGAGGGCCGGGTACCAGGTAAGAGGACGAATGAATGATCGTCAATTCGATAGACCACCTGTGACCTATTCATTCTTGTTAAAGAAGCTGAAAGACTTGGGGTTGGTCCAGTTGAGGACGTTGGCACCGTTGAGACCTGATCAGAGGCCGGCCAGTTTTGATGAGAACGCCAAGTGCGAATTCCACTCAGGTGCCCCTGGACACAATGTAGAAAACTGTAAGGCTTTTAAACATGTGGTCCAGGACTTGGTGGATTCTAAGGCAATCAACTTTGCACCATCTCCAAATGTGAATGCTAATCCCATGCCTGCGCATGGTCAAATGGGGGTGAATGCAATTTCTGAAGATGGTAGAAGAACTGGGCTGTTGAATGTGGATCAGTTGAAGACTCCGCTGGCTGAGGTCAAAAGACAACTGTTGAAGAATGGGGTCTTTCCGGGCTGTGATAACTGCTGTGTTGCGTGCACTGTTGCTCCTGATGGGTGTGTGTTGCTAAGGGAGGTTGTCCAGAGGCTGATGGATGAGGGAAGCCTCAGATTTGAGAAGGTTGATTTGGGGAAGGAAGATGTCTCCACCATAACCATCTATTTTGACCCGGTTGATTTGTCAACGCTGGCAGAGGCGGCTCCAGTTACTATCACGGTACCTGGGCCGATTCCTTATGACAAAGATGACGCCGTGCCATGGCATTATGGTGGAGAAGTATATTGTAATGGGGAGAAGTTGGAGGATCAGGCTGCAAGTGAAACCACCGTTTCAAAGGTGGATAATGCCGGACCTAGTGGGTTCACTCGCAGTGGAAGGTTGTTTGCACCAGACGCCTTGAGGAGTGGGGATGGAGAGAGAGAAAAGAAAGATAAGGCCGAGGCTTTAGCCAGGGCAAGAGGGAAACAAGTGGTAAATGAAGGTACTCCTGTGGTGACACCGGCGCCTGGTGGGTCAGAGAAAGAACTTGATGATGAAGCTGAAGAATTTCTGAGAATCATCAAGAAGTCAGAGTACAAGCTTGTTGACCATTTGCAGCAGACTCCATCCAAGATCTCAATCTTGTCGTTGTTGCTAAGCTCCGAGGGACATAGGGAGGCTTTATTGAAGATACTAAAGAGAGCCTATGTTCCCCAAGAGATCACAATCAATCAGTTAGAGACGGTGGTGTCAAATGTCAATGCCAGTCATGGGTTGGGTTTCATTGATTTAGATCTAACTGTGGATGAGAGGAATCATAATAGAGCCTTACACATTGCTATGGAATGTAAAGGAGCCGTGCTCTCGCACGTGTTGGTTGATATTGGCTCATCTTTAAATGTGTTGCCAAAGAAAGCCTTGGCGAAGCTGAACTGTGAAGGGTTGATCTTGACGCCCACTGACCTGATAGTGAGAGCTTTCGACGGTTCGAAGAGGGCAGTGTTTGGGGAAGTGGAGCTCCCGGTGAAGATCGGGCCCGAGGTGTTCAAGTCGGTATTTTATGTCATGGATATTCAGCCGACATACAGTTGCCTGTTGGGTCGCCCATGGATTCATGCTGCTGGGGCAGTGACTTCGACTTTGCACCAGAAGCTGAAGTACATCTGGGACGGGCAGGTCGTCACAGTCTATGGGGAAGAAGACATCTTCGTCAGTCACCTATCATCGTTCAAGTATGTTGAAATGGACAGTGAGATATGGGAAACGCCGAGTCAAGCATTCGAAACCGTCAAGGTGGAGAATGCTCTTTTTGCCAAAGAAGAGGAGAAGCCGTCCATTTCTTCGTATAAGCAGGCCGCTGAGGTGGTGAAGAGTGGGGAAGCTCCTGGTTGGGGAAAGATGATGGACATCACCGCCAAGAAGGATAGATTCGGAGTGGGTTATCAGCCGGGCCGAGGCTCGTCTGGACAAGGTAGAGGACGTCGTCCGTCATTCACATTCACCAGTGCTGGAATGCTGGATCTATATCACGTCTGTATGGTGGGTGAAGAAGTTGACAGTGACTGCGAGATGGATCAATGGATAAAACCGTGCGTACCAGGAATGGAAGTCCAGAACTGGAAGGCCGAAAAGATCATCACTGTCACTCTACTTGAAGAGTAATATTTTCTGTTTTCAATTTTATTTGCATGGAAGCCTTACGTTTTGCCCGAAACGTAATGGTTCATTGTAAGGGCCACCTCATGTTTCATTTTGCAATATTTGCATCATAAATAAAAGGGTGTTTTTCAATTAAAAGCGGTGTTCCCTGTTTTTCATTTATTTTTGCAGTTTAAAACAAAATAAAAATGGCAATGTTTTCATTTTCCTTTTAATTTGTTTCACTCCGGTTCTAAAGCAATGCATGAATCAACATTCATGCAGATGCGATCATTCGCCGGATCTCGTTGATAACAATCCTGTTACACCCTCATATGATTTCGACAATCCGATCTATCATGCCGAAGAAGAAGGCGAAGAAGATTGTGAACTGCCAGAGGAATTAGCCAGGTTGTTGAAACAAGAGGAGAAGGTGATTCAGCCACACGAGGAACAGGTAGAGGTTGTGAATCTGGGTACCGACGAGGTCAGAAAAGAAGTGAAAATCGGGGCTGCTTTGAAGGCGAGTGTCAAGAGCAGAATGGTAGCATTGTTGAAAGAATATGTTGATATCTTCACCTGGTCTTATCAAGATATGCCAGGGTTGGATACCGATATTGTGGTGCACAAGCTACCATTGAGAGCAGATTGTCCTCCAGTGAAGCAGAAGTTGCGCAGAACTCGACCTGAGATGGCCATGAAGATTAAAGACGAGGTTCAGAAGCAGTTGGATGCTGGTTTCCTCGTTGTCACTAATTATCCACCTTGGGTCGCGAACATTGTGCCAGTACCAAAGAAAGATGGGAAGGTGGGGATGTGTGTGGACTACCGGGATTTGAATAGAGCTAGCCCGAAGGATGATTTCCCATTACCTCACATTGATGTATTGGTAGATAATACAGCTCAATTCTCGGTGTTTTCCTTCATGGATGGCTTTTCTGGCTATAATCAAATCAAGATGTCGCTAGATGATATGGAGAAAACAACGTTCATCACACCGTGGGGCACTTTCTGTTATAAGGTGATGCCATTTGGTCTCAAGAACGTCGGTGCTACTTATCAGAGAGCCATGGTGACTTTGTTTCATGATATGATTCATCATGAAATCGAATGCTATGTTGATGACATGATAGCAAAGTCCCAAACAGAAGAGGGGCATTTGGTAGACTTGGCCAAGTTATTTGACCGGCTGAGACAATTCAGACTGAGGTTGAATCCAAATAAGTGCACTTTCGGGGTGCGGTCCGGTAAATTGATGGGGTTCATTGTAAGTGAAAAAGGAATCGAGGTTGATCCTGCTAAGGTAAAAGCAATACGAGAAATGCCTGAACCGAGAACAAAGAAGGAGGTTCGTGGTTTCTTAGGTAGATTGAACTACATTTCACGGTTCATATCTCACCTAACAGCCACGTGTGAACCAATATTCAAGCTGTTGAGAAAAGATCAAACGGTCAGGTGGAATAATGATTTCCAAGCGGCATTTGAAAAGATAAAAGAGTATTTGCAGGAGCCTCCGATTCTGATGCCTCCTGTGGAAGGACGACCGTTAATCCTGTACTTGACAGTCCTCGAGGGGTCTATGGGGTGCGTACTGGGGCAGCATGACGAGTCTGGTCGAAAAGAGCATGCCATATACTACCTTAGCAAAAAGTTTACCGACTATGAAACAAGATATTCACTGCTCGAGAAAACTTGATGTGCTTTGGTCTGGGCTGCTCGCCGACTGAGACAGTATATGCTGGTTCATACCACTTTATTGAGTTCCCTGGTGAGGACATCATGTTTCTCAAATCGAAAGATTGCGAGGAACCAATCCCGGAGGAGGGGCCTGACCCTGAATCCGAATGGATTCTGATGTTTGATGGGGCCGTTAACGTAAATGGTAGCGGAGTTGGTGCTGTTTTGGTTACGCCGAATGGATCCCACATTCCTTTTGCTGCCCGGCTAACATTTGAGTGCACCAACAATGTGGCTGAATACGAAGCTTGTATCTTGGGGATTGAAGAGGCGATTGATTTGCGGATCAAGAACATTGTTATATATGGAGATTCAGCTTTGGTTGTGAATCAGGTTAACGGAAAATGGTATACGCATCAATCTCATTTAATTCCATACCGGGTTTATACGAGGAGATTGTTGACGTTTTTCACCAAGGTGGTATTGCATCATGTGCCTAGAGAAGAGAATCCTTTGGCAGATGCTTTGGCTACTCTGGCCGCCTTGATTAAGGTGCAGTGGTGGAATCAGTTCCCCAGTGTTGAGGTGGGACGTCTGGATAGACCGGCTTATGTATTTGCTGTTGAGACAGTGCCTGATGATGAGAAGTCGTGGTATTACGATATCAAGCGTTATTTGGAAACTCAAGAATATCCTGAGGGAGCATCCAAGAAGGACCGAAAGACTCTGCGGAGGTTGGCCATGGTGTTCTACTTGAATAAGGATGGGGTTTTGTACAAGAGAAATTTTGATTGGGTCTTGCTCAGATGTGTTGACGACAAAGAAGCAAGCCAATTGATGAAAGAGGTTCACGAGGGGTCGTTCGGTACCCATGCCAGTGGGAATGCAATGGTGAAGAAGCTGCTAAGGGCAGGTTATTATTGGATGACAATGAAGGCCCAATGTTTCAATTTCGTGCGGAAGTGTCATAAATGCCATATTTATGCTGATAAGGTGCACGTGCCTCCAAATCCGTTGAGTTTGATGTCGTCTCCGTGGCCGTTTGCTATGTGGGGCATTGATATGATTGGGAAGATTGAGCCTACGGCTTCGAATGGGCACCAGTTCATATTAGTGGCTATTGATTACTTCACCAAGTGGGTGGAAGCAGCCTCTTATGCCAACGTGACGAAGCAGGTTGTCGCCAGATTCCTGAAGAGAGACATCATTTGCAGATATGGGGTTCCCGAAAGAATCATTACTGATAATGGTTCTAATTTGAATAACAAGATGATGGCAGAACTGTGTCGGGAATTCAAGATCGAGCATCACAATTCTTCTCCTTATCGCCCGAAGATGAATGGGGCGGTTGAGGCAGCCAATAAGAATATTAAGAAGATTGTGCAGAAAATGGTCGTGACCTATAAAGATTGGCATGAGATGTTGCCATTTGCATTGCATGGGTACCGAACTTCGGTGCGTACATCTACTGGGGAAACGCCTTTCTCGTTGGTATATGGGATGGAAGCGGTGCTACCGGTTGAGGTTCAGATTCCTTCTTTGAGAGTCCTGCTGGACGTGAAGTTGCAAGAGGCTGAATGGGTAAGGACTCGGTATGAAGAGTTGAGCCTGATTGAGGAAAAGAGGCTGGCGGCCATTTGTCATGGGCAGATGTACCAGCAGTGGATGAAGCGTGCTTTTGACCGAAAGGTGCGACCTCGTGTGTATCACGTGGGAGATATGGTATTGAAAAGGATCCTTCCTCCTCAAAACGATCGTAGGGGCAAGTGGACACCCAATTATGAAGGTCCATTCATGGTCAAGAAGGTTTTCTCTGGCGGAGCCTTGTTGTTAACGACCATGGATGGCGAGGATTTTCCATCCCCTGTGAATGCGGACGCAGTTAAAAAATACTTCGTATAAGAGACCCGCTGGACGAAAAGAATAAAATAGTCCAGGCAAAAATGGGCATCCCGACGAACCAATAAAAAAAAAAGATGAAGAAAGGTTCGGGCAAAAATTAGGGATAAAATGAAAAATGTACACCCGACAAGTCGAAGACCTGAAAAGGCGGCTTGGGCAAAAAAGGGTATCCCGGTGGACTGAAAACCCGAAAGGGCGGTCCAGGCAAAAGAGGGATTGAACGAGCAACTGCGTCTACTGTGATCGTTTGCGCTTTGGTTAAGGCACCAGGATAATTCTCGACAGGGATCAGTCGAGAGTGTCTTGTTCAGAAGGCAGAAAGCACGGAAAGTCTGAGGACATAAGGGGTGTAACCGAGTTGGAACTCGATGAGATCGCGGGTTCACATTGCCATTAGGATAGATTTTTCCTTTTGTGCGCAATTACCTCTTTTCAGGAATTGCTTCCTTTGTATTGCTCATTCATGAGCCACACCTTTTCAATTAATAAAATACATATTCAGTCAAATAATTTTCTTTTTTGTTTTCATTACCGCTTTGATTGCAAAAACATCCAATTGTTTGTGATAAAGAATCTTTGCATTTTAAGACATACGGGTCCCTTCCAATGCATGTTTATAAGATTGAAAACTTGAAGTCTTATTTGGAAGGTTGAGTGACTCGGGTGTTGAAATCTTGGCACGCCTGGAGCATATTTTTGTCTAAACGATCTCTTTTGCAGGTTCTGTTAGATATTTTCACTCACTTGCAGGTTATGATGGGAAGTTTTGGCAAAAGGATCCCCACGGAGTCCAATCAGGGACCTAGGAATGATGGAAAGACGGCGAGGGATGACGACGATCCTGTATATTAATCAAGAAGACTCTTCAAAATCTGGAGACTGGAAAGTTTGTATGAATCCAAGGAGTTCGATCGCCGTCGAGTACGGAGGAGTCGAGAATACAAGGTGATGAATCAGAAAAGTCCAGGCGGGTCGGGGAGTTCTCAAAAGTGGAAAGCTGATACTGTGGTTAGATGGTGAATACCATGGTTCGACGAGTCGACGGGTGTTCTGTGCCAGATTTTCCTGGTTTCTCCAAGCAGGATTGAGATCAGTGTTCCCTCAGCAGCCAGGCCTGAAGGTTGCTATTTCCCAGCAGAGGTGCCTGTTGGGTCGTTGTTTTTCCTAACATGGCAGAGCTTGTTAAATTCCCCAGCAAGCCGAAGGTTGTTATTTTCCCCGCAGAATGCGGTGGTGGTTTCTTCCCCAGTGAAATCCCCAAGCGGGTTGGATGCAGAGGAGGTTATCCCTAGCGAAGGTGGTCCTTTTCCCAGTAGCAGGGCTATTCCCCAGCAGGGTGGAGGTTAGAGTGTTGTCGAGATCCTCAGCAGAGTGCCTCGAGTTCTCCAGAAGAGTCCCTTGAGGGAGATACTTTTTTATGCATTCATCATGTAGATAAGCATAGCATGTTGCATACTTAATTGTGTAGCATTTCCATGATTATGGAGCATTACGCTAAAAGATCATCATGCATAAGCATTGCAAGAATAAGCTAGTCTCAAGCCGTGGTTACCGTTTGAGAGGTGGTTTCGCCAAATGGTGAAGATGTTACTCTGAGGAGTTTGGCATCATGATTTTGAATCAACAGTATTTCCCAGTAGTGCGATATTGGAGGAAGGATTTCTGTCAGGCAGAGATGGAATGATAATCCAAGAAGTTTCGGGGTCCAAAAAGGGAAGAAAGAGAATAATCCCCAGCTGAGCGCGAATTGTTCGTTTGCTAGGGTGGAATAGAAGATAGCAGGCTCATGGCTTGTTATCCCCATCTTGGGTCGTTGGCACGCGTGCCGCCTCATGTATCACTGTCCTTTATTTCCGCCGTTGCTGACAGGCATGAAGAGTTTCAGGTATTCAGACCGTTGCGGCATTCAGGCCAGCTTTCCGGTGTTCAGGCCGAGGTGGGTATTCAGACCAGTTTCCGATTTTCAGATCGAAGAAGTTTCCAACATTCAGGTCGAAGCACTTATGGCACTCATGCCAGTTTCCGATACTCAGATCGAAGAAGCTTCCGAAGTTCAGATCGATGCAGCTTGCGGCGTTCAGGCCAAGTTTCCGGTGTTCAGACTGAGGTGGGTATTCAGACCAGTTTTCCGATTTTCAGATCGAAGAAGTTTCCGACATTCAGGTCGAAGCACTTATGGCATTCAGGCTAGTTTCCGATTTTCAGATCGAAGAAGCTTCCGAAGTTCAGATCGATGCAGCTTGCGGCGTTCAGGCCAACTTGCGGTGTTCAGACCGAAGTGGTATTCAGACCAGTTTCCGATTCTCAGATCGAAGAAGCTTCCGAAGTTCAGATCGATGCAGCTTGCGGTGTTCAGACCGAAGTGGTATTCAGACCGAAGCGGCATTCAGGCCAATCTCTCGGTGATCGGACCGACATTAATACTCTCATACTCCGATGCTCAGTATTCAGACTGATGAGCGGCGTTCAGGCCATGGTTTATCCCTGTGTTACCATTTATTTTGGTATACAGGCCAAATTTTTGTTCGGTATTCAGGCCGACTTTCTCCGTACCAAACGGATTTTTCTTTTAAGATCATTTCTTCGCCGATTCTGACAGGCATTGTTAATTATTTCCCAGCGGAGTGCAAACTGTTCGTCTGTTCTTGGTATCCAATCCCTCTTCGCCTTGATCATCTGAAAGCCGAGGCTATTCATTTCGACAGGTTCACAATGGATTAAATATGGGCAGCTGTAACACCTCAAAATTTGCCCTCCTCTCTTGGGACTAGCTTAGCATATTGCATCTCATTTTTAGGACATTAGGCATTACATCTTTGCATATCATGTGAAATAAGCAAGTCATCCTCCTAAGTCTTGCTCAGAAGATAGAGAGGTTAAAAGATTCTAGCTTGAGAGTCTCATGAATTGATCCCTAGCCATCTGAGGGTTTGTGCTTCAATTAGGGTTTATTGGTTCCTCAAGGAGGATGAGTGTTATTTTATTTGCCAGAGTATATCACCATCATCATGGTTTTATCATCACCAAGAGGTTCATTGTGCCTGATCATGTGCTTTGGGATTAGGGTTTTGACCTTTGATCAACCCTAATCAGTTGCATTCTAATAGGCAGGGTTTCTCAAGGAGATGAGGTATTTCTTGAGAAGGAGATCATCATATGGTTATTATGTGGAGCTTGTGTAAGCTATGGTTTTATTTTTTGAGCCATTGCATCAAGTGGTTGAGGCTCAAAATCATCTGTGCATGATCAAGTCAACTGTATGTCAACTGCCAAGTCAACTGTGGATTTGGAGGTGGGAAGTGGTCAGAGATACCTCATTCATGTCCAAACAAGTCTCATATGACATCTCAAACATCAACATTGAAGAATTTGAAGTCAGATCAAGACTTTCCAAAAATAGCAAGTGACCCGTAATTTAAACTTTCCAAAAATGGAAAGATTTTAGACCAACTTCAACTCAAGATTACACCATCAAGAAAGCTTCAAATGAAATTTTGTCCAACATGAAAGTTGCAGATCTTTCTCTCCCATTTCCAAAAAGTCCAAGATCAGCAATTTCTCATGTGTGGTTAAGGAGATATGATCAAAACATGGCAAAGTGTACTTGAAGATTCAAATGGACATAACTTCTCAACCAAAACTCCAAAATGGATGGCTCTTTTTGCATTCTTCTCCTTTTGACCTCTAGCTTCCAAACCATACATTGCATTGCACAAATTACATTTATATGAGCATTGGATAATTCATTGGATTTTTGGAGGGAAAACATGAGATTTAAATTTGGTGCATTATTTGAACATTTTGCTATTGCCATTGGCTCCAAAATTGAATTTTAAGTGAAATTAAAAGGAATTCGTGCACTGTTCATGCATGCATTTCATGCATAGAGGTGAAAACCCAATTTGCACTTACACTCCATAACTTGCTAATTCCATTTGCATTTGAGCTAAAACTGATTAGAGCATGATTAGCATTGGATATATAAGCATAAACCTAACTGTTTTCAGCATTAACAACAACTTTCAGATCTAGATCCAAAACTCTCAAATTTTTCTCTCAAAATTTTCTCTCAAAATTTTCTTCCAAATTCTTCACATTCAAGCACTTTCTCTTGCTTGATTCTTGTTCCTGAGGTGTTCTTGAGCAAGATTGCACGTGGAATTGAAGCAAACAGAGCCACATTGAAGCATTCTTGAAGCTTGAAGCAACATTGGTGATTCAAAGTTTTGGTGGATTCGTGCACAATTAAGCTTCATTTTCTCTTCCAATCACTTGTACAAGCATCCTAGAGGAACATTGAAGCTATTACAAGCCTTGAATCCATCCAATTCCAGATCTGCTCTTCAAGAGGTTACAAATCAACTCTCTTATTTTTTATTTTCCTTGCCATGATATTATAGATCTTGTTATGCTGATGAATTTGAGCTTTGAATCGTGCAAATTGGTGCTGTTTTGAGTGAGATACGATTGATTAAAGTTTTGATGTTGAATTTTCTTCTCTTCGATCCATGCGTGTTTGATTGTTTTTGCATGAAATGTTGGTGGATTATTGATGTATGTTGAAGGCACTACACGATGCTATGCTTGATTTTCACTTCTGGAACATTTTTTTGAATCTGGAAATTTCCAGATGAAGATCTTCATGATCTTCATCATGTTCATGCGTTTCCAGTTTTCCTGCGAATTTAGCCAGGAAACGCATAGGTTTTGTTGCGGATTTTGCCACGAGTTCATGTGGATTACCTGCGGATTTTTAAATCCATGCATGAGCGCACGTTAGGGTTTAAGGGTCCAAACGGTGTCGTTTTGTCCAAGGCGCGCATATTTGAATTGTCGCCTAATTCGATTCCCAGCCGTGCCATATTTTTCAAATGCTTCATTGTATTTTCTCCTTTCCCTCCATATTTCCATACCATGCTTGACATGCATTTTTAAATTTTTCTCATCTTTGAAAATTCATATCAATTTAAAAACTCATCCAAATTCATCCCAATTTTTTGCATTGTGATCCTTATCTTGTCTATTATTTTTTGATCATTAACTTCAAAGTTGTGCTTGGCTGGATTATTTTTTGTGCTAGGATGTTTGAACATGTATGCTATTTTGACCTTGCCATGCTTATACATTTGTGAAATGCTGGTCTTTGATCCAATAGTTCTGAAAATTTGCATGGTGAAACTAGACACATTGCTTGACATTGTGGTGTTGATATGGTATTTTTATCAATTGTAATTTCTGTTTTATGATCATGTTAAGTTGGTGTGACAATTTGTGTCACACCTTTTGGTGTTCAATTTGAATGATGTGTTTACCATGCCAAATGATCTCCAATTACCCTGATTTTTTGTGTGATGCATGTTATGGATGTTGTGATTGCTCATGAGTTTTGTTGGAATTATTTGAATCATTTCTGATTTAATTGAGATTTTTCATTCTGGTTGGTCACATTTGAACTTTAAAATTGCCTTGAACTTCAATTGATCATGAAATGCTTTTGGTTAATGATATTGATATGAGACCTTTTGGAATGTTTCAAGATGTGATTGAAGATGATTCATGTTAAATGTCATGTTCTATTTTGAATGTTTGACCCTCTTTTGACCCTAGGCTTTGCCCTAGTGGTTTGTGACTTACAGTTGAGCTTTGGTTTCAGGTTTAGACATCCAAGTCCATAGTTGATGATGCTTCCACATTTGAGCATTGATGTTTGCTCTTGATTACTAACATTTGTGTGTTTTGTAGGTTGATGCTAACTCATTTGAGTTTGCCTTGTGGCTTGCACATTGTGAACATTGTCTGTCTATTTGTTATTGCTTGTTGATTGTTTGTCTGTACAGTTGAACTGATTGGTTTAGATTTTTCACAGGTACCTAAGTTGCTTTGAGTTCTTTTGAACTTGCTTTTGCTTGGCTTGTGGTTTGCTTACCACCTAGGTATAACTCTCTGACTTCATGTAGTCTGGAAGACCTGTCCTGTTATGTGGGCAGGCACCTGTCTGAAGCCCTCCTTAAGAGGCAATGCTTGTGAATGTTTAAATTTGTGCGAAGCAGGTAAAGATCTCTTACGAGGCAATTGGAAGATAAAAGAGATGTGTAATCCATCTCCTGCTATTCAGTTGTGTCAATCACCTTGCTCACACCATTGTGTTGATGCATTGTGGATAATAACCCAAGATCATGTTGTGTCAGTCATGTGGAGAAGAGTTCCTCCATTCTGAACTCCCACACTTTCATTTGTCTGAAGCTCTCCCAGACCAGGGATAAGAGCTGTGAGGTCTTACCCTCACTTCCCATTTCATCTGCTTCACCCTAACTCTCAATGTTAGGGTTAAGAGCTAACCACACCCCATTCCAGTTGGCTTGCTTATGCAGCCTAGCCTTGTATGAGCCCAATTGTATGCATATAGTGTGTGTGCTTGCTTTTTGTGCTTGTATGTATTTGCCTGTGCTGTTTAGGTTAGCTTGCTTCCTGTGCAAGTTAGATAGAAACCTTAACATAGGGATCGTATGCATGACAACTTCTAGGCTCGAGTCGTAGTCTCCCTAGTAGTTTGTGTCTCCCTTTGTATCTGGTTAGGATAGAAGTTCTTTCCCTGCGTAGAGGAACTACGTCGCCCTGATCCTCATACCAGATGAGGTACGTAGGCAGGAGATAAGATGATCTCTCTGGGCGTCTTTTTTTCTTTTTCAACCCCTTTGTGTGTGTTGGAGTCTGACATAAGTCCAGCGATTGACAGTTGGTTTCCTGTGTTTGCTTCTTTGTTTGGAGTCTGACGTAAGCCCAGCGATTGGCAGTTGGTTTCCTATGTGTGTTTTGTTGGTTCGGAGTCTGATGTAAGTCCAGCGATTGGCATTCGGTTTCCAGGTTTGCCTGTTTGTGTGGAGTCTGACATAAGTCCAGCGATTGGCAGTCGGTTTCCTGTGTTGGTTTTGTTTCGGCGTGTGTTAGCCGAACTACGGTAGCTCTGATTCTCATTCCAGATGAGATACGTAGGCATGGGATGCGATATCCTAGCGAGCCCGTTGCCCATTTTCCCCGAACTACGTCGACTCTGATGTTTGTTTCTGACAAACTACGTAGGCCCAGGATGCGACATCCTGCCGAGTCACCTTCCTCCGTCTTCCTTCGCCTGTGTGCTTATTCCAGTGTGTGTGCATTCTTTGAGCAGTTTTTTATCAGCAACCTTATTCTATTCTTTTGAGCGTTGATCCCGTCGAGTACGACGGACGTGAGGGGTGCTAATACCTTCCCCTTGCGTAACCGACTCCCGATCCTTGCAATCTCTGGTCGTAAGACCATTTCCTTTCCAGGTTTACTTTGAGCGTTTCCTTTCCCGCTTTTGGGATAAATAACGCACGGTGGCGGCTCTGTTGTTTTGCTTTTTCTGCCGATTGTTTTTCGCGGATGCGACAGCTGGCGACTCTGCTGGGGACCTCGAAGTTGACCTCTTGCTGGTCCATCTTCCCTAAGCGAGTCACTCCTAGCGTTCTCTAGGATAGTTTAGGTTGCTTGTGCTGCTCTATTTATTGCATTTATGATTATTATGTTGTGTATATATTTGCATAAATGTTCGCATGCATCGTGTTATCATCGTGCTGATTCTGTACAGGTTGGGTCCTATGATTTGGGGTGGGTGTTCTGAGTGGGGCTAAAACCCAGGCCCGAGTATACACCTAGGATTAGTGTGGTCTCATGTTGCCTCTCATGTTAGGTCAACATGTTTTGGGCGACGTGACATACCACAAGTCGGACGAGGTTCTTTTGAGGGAGCTTTTCCTTTGTGGAGTATCCACTTTGGTTGAGTCACTTCATTTGAGCTATTGACTTCGGTGACCGATCTTTCCCGGATCTTTGGTTTAGACGATTTTAAGAGAGCTGAAGCGGCACACCCGAAAGGGCAAACCCGTTGAGTATCTTTGCCCGATTGTCAAGACCATTATCCGCCTTAGGATGACTTGATTAGAATTCACCTGTGAGGGGAGGGTTGATTCTTACAGATGCATGTCCTGATGGTGACTTTGATGGTGACTAATGGTTCAGTTTTTGATCAGAGTCCTATTTATAAGTCAGATTTATGGATTTATTTCTGAGACGCCGGAGTTCTGTCCGTGGTATTTATCAGTGGGGATCCGTTTATTTCAGGATTCCCTGGGCTGGTTCAGAGGGTCTTGTGGTTATCTGTTCAGAGGATCTCTGGTGATGATGGTGATGTATCTTCCGTTCCGTTTATTTCGGAACCCCAAGTCGGATTTGTGGTTACTCAGTACCTCAGATGGTTGTGATCAATTCAGAGACTA
Source organism: Lathyrus oleraceus (assembly GCF_024323335.1). Taxonomy (NCBI): domain Eukaryota; kingdom Viridiplantae; phylum Streptophyta; class Magnoliopsida; order Fabales; family Fabaceae; genus Lathyrus; species Lathyrus oleraceus. Next base: position 295,701,300 of record NC_066581.1, on the reverse strand, counting down.
GGGCTTCTGTATAGTTGATGATCAGATGACTTGGAGGATGGCACAGTGCATTGCATTCATATATCAGCATCATTCACATTTTGCATTTATCTGCATCTAACACACGTTTATCCATATGCAAGGGACATTCTTGATTGAGATCCTGGTTGAGAGACTTCTTTGGGGCCAGACATGAGGACCGGTTTGAAGGACGATGTTGTTTACAGTTTCCTCGACCCAGAGATTGGTGTGCTGAGAGATATGATAGCACTGATTATACCTGACCATGTGGGGTTGTTCCGTGAGATTTACGGTGGTATTCTGAAGTTGGTTTTCAGGCTCACAGACAGTGATAGGAGCGCCATCCATACTCTTCTCCAATTTTATGACCCTGGTTTGAGATGTTTTGTCTTCCCGGATTACTTGTTGGGACCTTTGATGGAGGACTATGCTAGCATCCTGGGTATCCAGATCAGAGATCAGATTCCATTCTATGTCACTAAGGGGGAACCTGATGCTGTTGAGATTTCTCGTGCTCTTTATTTGAGCCCGGAGGTGACCAAGGGGGGTTTGAAGGAGAAAGGAAAGTTACCCGGTTTTCATCTGAGTTTCTTGGAGGCTAAAGCCAAGGAGCATGCTGTTTTGGGTAATTGGAGGACCGTTTGTGCTTTGATTGCTGTGAGTATCTATGGAATCATCATGTTCCCTAATCAGAAGAACTTTGTGGACATTAATGCCATCAGGTTGTTTATGCAGAGGAATCCCATTCCTACTCTGGTTGGGGAT